>NC_135237.1:501547200-502223867 GCF_051348905.1 Ranitomeya variabilis | reverse complement strand
TACCTGAGGAAACTGTCACCTCACGTACCGGAGCCACTGACGTGTGAAACCGGCCTAAAAGAGTTGACATGCTGAGTCTTGGCACAAACGGAGCAGGGTTCAGAATACGCATGTGCTTGAGATTTCAGAAATCTCATTGATTAAGCAGGGATTTTATGAGGCTGCATATTTTACACACGAAATACTGTGTATAAAATATGCAGGAAAAGTGCATGTGTGAATATACCTTTAGGCCATGCAATGGCAATGGTGGGGGCATTGCACACGAGCAGCCAATGTGACAGCGATGTGACTGCTATGTCTGTAGCAAAGCTTTAGAGTCAATCATTTCGCCCTTTAACTACAGAATGATATACAGTACAGTGCCTTGCGAAAGTATTCAGCCCCTGGAACTTTTCAACCTTTTCCCACATATCATGCTTCAAACATAAAGATACCAAATGTAAATTTTTGGTGAAGAATCAACAAGTGGAACACAATTGTGAAGTTGAACGAAATTTATTGGGTATTTTAAATTTTTGTGGAAATTCAAAAACTGAATTCCCTATCAGTAGGACTCCAGCGCTGCAAGGCTGCAGTGCTAACCACTGAGCCACCGTGTGTTACTCTGCATTAACCCTCAGTACTGCAACGTGACAGGAATATGCTCTTTTTTTTTTTCTTGTACTTTGGGGTTTTATCTGTAAATGGCGTAGGCAGATACAGTATTGTCTGTTTCCATAAATAATGCAGACGCAGTTAAAGAAATCCACATACGCAGCCCCTGGGACTAACATATTAATACATGGAATAGGTCATCACTTTCAGATCAGTGGGGGTGAGACATCCGCACCCCCATCAATTAGCCAAAATCTGCTGTAGTGGCAGGATACAAGTGACGAACGGAGCAGGAACAGCTTGGATCTGCAGCCTGGTTAGTGGCCAGTCCTGGTACTGCACCTTATCTCTCATACACTTGAATAGGAGAAAGGGTGCAGTAGCCAAACACGCCCACTAACCTCTGTTCCAGTTTTGTGCATTGTTACATCTGGCCATCACTGGAGTAGAAAACAGCTGAGCAGTGGGGGTGGTGGACATTGACCCCACCACCACCACCAGTCTGACTTACCCCAATCATAAATATGTTACTCTTGACTCGAACAACCCCTTTAAAACTCTTCCTTCAAATTATGCAGCTACAGACAGTATTGCGTCCTTGTCTCTCCCTGTAAAAAAACCACCGGAGACTAGACGGAGGTGGACATGACTTGGGGATGGGTGGACCGAGAACTCCTGCAGCTTTTGTTTGTATTGCGGTGTAGATTTTAAACAAGAGTGTTGTTGCTTTATGAGGAAGGAGCTTAGATGTTTGTGCCTGGTGTATTACTGTGAGGAGGGTGGGCTTATATAGGGGAGGCAACTCTGGCTCTCCCTCTTTCTCTCACAGGATGGACAGGAGGAAACATGTCTGCAGTGTCAGGGAGTATAATACTGGGGTTATCACCTCACATTATGGCTGCCGTCACACTAGCAGTATTTGGTCAGTGTTTTACATCAGTATTTCTCAGCCAAAACCAGGAGTGTGTGATAAATGCAGAAGTTGTGCATATGTTTCTATTATACTTTTCCTCTAATTGTTCCACTCCTGGTTTTGGCTTACAAATACTGATGTAAAATACTGACCAAATACTGCTAGTGTGACGGCAGCCTATAGCTGATAGGAGTACATTCACCTCACACATCATGTATTAGTGTAGTATCAGCTCCTACATCATATATGGGATCAATTTTACCTCAGAAATTCATGTAGCCGCCATGTTCCCTCATGTGTACCTCCCTGCAGACATGGCTGATATACTACTGCACATTCATCATGTATTAGTGTAGTCTCAGGTCTTACATCTTATTTGGGAGCAATATTACCTCAGAGATTCATGTAGCTGCCATGTTCCTTCATGGGTCTGTTACAAGTTGCCTCACACATTGCAGGGACAGCTCCTGTGTGACCTCCTTACAGACATGGCTGTTGTATCACATATCTGCTGTATTATACAGAGTCTTCATGAGTTTTGGGTATCTGTATGATGGGTCAGAGCACTGACACATACAGTGTCTGCTATAGCTAGCACGGAGCTGGGCAGTTACAGGGACTAGTCACTGGTGAGAGGGAGCAGTAATGGGATGGTGTATATATACCGAAAATATACAGTTATATGAAAAAGTTTGGGCACCCCTATTAATCTTAAGCTTAATGTTTTATAAAAATTGTTTTTTCTGCAACAGCTATTTCAGTTTCATATATCTAATAACTGTTGGACACTAGGGTTGAGCGAAACGGGTCGGCCATTTTCAGAAGTCGCCGACTTTTGGCAAAGTCGGGTTTCATGAAACCCGACCCGACCCCTGTGTGGGGTCGGCCATGAGGTCGGCGATCTTCTGAATCTGGTATCGGAATTCCGATACCGAGTTCCGATATGTTTGCGATATCGGAAATCGGTATCGGAATCCACATTTAAGTGTAAAATAAAGAATTAAAATAAAAAATATTGATATACTCACCTCTCCGACGCAGCCTGCACCTTACCGAGGGAACCAGCAGCCTTCTTTGCTTAAAATGAGCGCGTGAATGGCCTTAGATGACGTCACGGCTTCTGATTGGTCGCGGCCGCCCATGTGACCGCGACGCGACCAATCACAAGCCGGAACGTAATTTTAAATTCCTGAATGCCTAGAATTAGGCATTGAGGACCTGAAAATTACGTCACGGCTTGCTGTGATTGGTCGCGTCGCGGCCACATGGGCGGCACGCGACCAATCACAAGCCGTGACGTCACGGAAGGAAGTAAAAGCGCGCATTTTAAGCAAAGAAGGCTGCCGGTTCCCTCGGTAAGGTGCAGGCTGCGTCGGAGAGGTGAGTATATCAATATTTTGTATTTTAATTCTTTATTTTACACATTAATATGGATCCCAGGGCCTGAAGGAGAGTTTCCGCTCCTTCAGTCCCTGGGAACCATAGTATCCCATTGCACTGCATTGGGTTTCGTGTTTCGGCCGACCCCGACCCCGACTTTTTTATAGGATCGGCCGATTTCACTCGACCCGACTTTTGAGAAAGTCGGATTTCGTGAAACCCGACCCGATCCTATAAAAATAAAAGTCGCTCAACCCTATTGGACACAGTAATGTTTCTGCCTTGAAATGAGGTTTATTGTACTAACAGAAAATGTGCAATCTGCATTCAAACAAAATTTGACAGGTGCATAAGTATGGGTACCCTTATCATTTTCTTGTTTTAAATACTCCTACCTACTTTTTACTGACTTACTAAAGCACTTTTTTTGGGTTTTGTAACCTCATTGAGCTTTGAACTTCATAGCCAGGTGTATGCAATTATGAGAAAAGCTACTTAAAGTGGCCACTTGCAAGTTGATCTCCTGTTTGAATCTCCTCTGAAGAGTGGCATCATGGGCTCCTCAAAACAACTGTCAAAAGATCTGAAAACAAAGATTATTCCATATAGTTGTTCAGGGGAAGGATACAAAAAGCTGTCTCAGAGATTTAACCTGTCAATTTCCACTGTGAGGAACATAGTAAGGAAATGGAAGAACACAGGTACAGTTCTTGTTAAGGCCAGAAGTGGCAGGCCAAGAAAAACATCAGAAAGGCAGAGAAGAATGGTGAGATCAGTCAAGGACAATCCTCAGACCACCTCCAGAGAGCTGCAGCATCAACTTGCTGCAGATGGTGTCACTGTGCATCGGTCAATTATACAATGCACTTTGCACAAGGAGAAGCTGTATGGGAGAGTGATGCGAAAGAAGCCGTTTCTGCAAGCACGCCACAAACAGAGTCAGCTGAGGTATGCAAAAGCACATTTGGAGAAGCCAATTTATTTTTGGAAGAAGGTCCTGTGGACTGATGAAACCAAGATTGAGTTGTTTGGTCATACAAAAAGGCATTATGCATGGCGGCAAAAAAACACAGCATTCCAAGAAAAACACTTACTACCCACAGTAAAATTTGGTGGAGGTTCCATCATGCTTTGGGACTGTGTGGCCAATGCCGGCACCGGGAATCTTGTTAAAGTTGAGGGACGCATGGATTCCTCTCAGTATCAGCAGATTCTTGACAATAATGTTCATGAATCAGTGACACAGTTGAAGTTACGCAGGTGATGGACCTTTCAGCAAGACAATGATCCAAAACACCGCTCCAAATCTACTCAGGCATTCATGCAGAGGAACAATTACACTGTTCTGGAATGGCCATCCCAGTCCCCAGACCTGAATATCATTGAACATCTGTAGGATCATTTGAAGAGGGCTGTCCATGTTCGGCGACCATCAAACTTAACTTAACTGGAATTGTTTTGTAAAGAGGAATGGTCATCCAGGAATCAGGAACTCATTAAAAGCTACAGGAAGCGACTAGAGGCTGTTATTTTTTGCAAAAGGAGGATGTACTAAATATTAATGTCACTTTTCTGGTGAGGTGCCCATACGTATGCACCTGTCAAATTTTGTTTGAATGCAGATTGCACATTTTCTGTTAGTATAGTCCAACAGTTATTAGATATATGAAACTGAAATAGCTGTTTCAAAAAAAATTTTTTTTATAAAACATTAAGCTTAAGATTAACCCCTTCACCCCCAAGGGTGGTTTGCACGTTAATGACCGGGCCAATTTTTACAATTCTGACCACTGTCCCTTTATGAGGTTATAACTCTGGAACGCTTCAACGGATCTTGGCGATTCTGACATGGTTTTCTCGTGACATATCGTACTTCATGATAGTGGTAAAATTTCTTCGATATAAGTTGCGTTTATTTGTGAAAAAAACGAATATTTGGCGAAAATTTTGAAAATTTCGCAATTTTCCAACTTTTAATTTTTATGCCCTTAAATCACAGACATATGTCACGCAAAATACTTAATAAGTAACATTTACCACATGTCTACTTTACATCAGCACAATTTTGGAACCAAAATTTTTTTTTGTGACGGAGTTATAAGGGTTAAAAGTTGACCAGCAATTTCTCATTTTTACAACACCATTTTTTTTTAGGGACCACATCTCATTTGAAGTCATTTTGAGGGGTCTATATGATAGAAAATACCCAAGTGTGACACCATTCTAAAAACTGCACCCCTCAAGGTACTCAAAACCACTTTCAAGAAGTTTATTAACCCTTCAGGTGTTTCACAGGAATTTTTGGAATGTTTAAATAAAAATGAACATTTAACTTTTTTTCACACAAAATGTATTTCAGATCCAATTTGTTTTATTTTACCAAGGGTAACAGGAGAAAATAGACCCCAAAATTTGTTGTACAATTTGTCCTGAGTATGCTGATACCCCATATGTGGGGGTAATCCACTGTTTGGGCGCATGGCAGAGCTCGGAAGGAAAGGAGCGCCATTTGACTTTTCAATGCAAAATTGACTGGAATTGAGATGGGACGCCATGTTGCATTTGGAGAGCCCCTGATGTGCCTAAACATTGAAACCCCCCACAAGTGACACCATTTTGGAAAGTAGACCCCCTAAGGAACTTATCTAGATGTGTGGTGAGCACTTTGACCCAACAAGTGCTTCACAGAAGTTTATAATGCAGAGCGGTAAAAATAAAAAATCATATTTTTTCACAAAAATGATATTTTCGCCCCCAATTTTTTATTTTTCCAAGGGTAAGAGAAGAAATTGGACCCCAAAAATTGTTGTGCAATTTGTCCTGAGTACGCTGATACCCCATATGTGGGTGTAAACCATTGTTTGGGCGCAGGGCAGAGCTCGGAAGGGAAGGAGCGCCATTTGACTTTTCAATGCAAAATTGACAGGAATTGAGATGGGACGCCATGTTGCATTTGGAGAGCCCCTGATGTGCCTAAACATTGAAACCCCCACAAGTGACACCATTTTGGAAAGTAGACCCCCTAAGGAACTTATCTAGATGTGTGGTGAGCACTTTGACTCAACAAGTGCTTCACAGAAGTTTATAATGCAGAGCCGTAAAAATAAAAAATCATATTTTTTCACAAAAATGATCTTTTCGCCCCCAATTTTTTATTTTCCCAAGGGTAAGAGAAGAAATTGGACCACAAAAATTGTTGTGCAATTTGTCCTGAGTACGCTGATACCCCATATGTGGGTGTAAACCATTGTTTGGGCGCAGAGCAGAGCTCGGAAGGGAAGGAGCGCCATTTGACTTTTCAATGCAAAATTGACTGGAATTGAGATGGGATGTCATGTTGCGTTTGGAGAGCTCCTGATGTGCCTAAACATTGAAACCCCCCACAAGTGACACCATTTTGGAAAGTAGACCCCCTAAGGAACTTATCTAGATGTGTTTTGAGAGCTTTGAACCCCCAAGTGTTTCACTACAGTTTATAACGCAGAGCCGTGAAAATAAATTCTTTTTTTTTTTTCACAAAAATGATTTTTTAGCCCCCAGTTTTGTATTTTCACAAGGGTAACAGGATGAATTGGACCCCAAAATTTGTTGTCCAATTTGTCCTGAGTATGCTGATACCCGATATGTGGGGGGGAACCACTGTTTGGGCGCATGACAGAGCTCGGAAGGGAAGGAGCGCCATTTGGAATGCAGACTTAAATGGATTGGTCTGCAGGCGTCACGTTGCATTTGCAGAGCCCCTGATGTACCCAAACAGTACAAACCCCCCACAAGTGACCCCATATTGGAAACTAGACCCCCCAAGGAACTTATCTAGATGTGTTGTGAGAACTTTGAACCCCCAAGTGTTTCACTACAGTTTATAACGCAGAGCCGTGAAAATAAATTCTTTTTTTTTTTCACAAAAATGATTTTTTAGCCCCCAGTTTTGTATTTTCACAAGGGTAACAGGATAAATTGGACCCCAAAATTTGTTGTCCAATTTGTCCTGAGTATGCTGATACCCGATATGTGGGGGGGAACCACTGTTTGGGCGCATGGCAGAGCTCGGAAGGGAAGGAGCGCCATTTGGAATGCAGACTTAAATGGATTGGTCTGCAGGCGTCACGTTGCATTTGCAGAGCCCCTGATGTACCCAAACAGTACAAACCCCCCACACGTGACCCCATATTGGAAACTAGACCCCCCAAGGAACTTATCTAGATGTGTTGTGAGAACTTTGAACCCCCAAGTGTTTCACTACAGTTTATAACGCAGAGCCGTGAAAATAAAAATTCTTTTTTTTTTTCACAAAAATGATTTTTTTAGCCCCCAGTTTTGTATTTTCACAAGGGTATCAGGATAAATTGGACCCAAAAAGTTGTTGTCTAATTTGTCCTGAGTATGCTGATACCCCATATGTGGGGGGGAACCACTGTTTGGGCGCATGACAGAGCTCGGAAGGGAAGGAGCGCCATTTGGAATGCAGACTTAAATGGATTGGTCTGCAGGCGTCACGTTGCATTTGCAGAGCCCCTGATGTACGCAAACAGTACAAACCCCCCACAAGTGACCCCATATCGGAAATTAGACCCCCCAAGGAACTTATCTAGATGTGTTGTGAGAACTTTGAACCCCCAAGTGTTTCACTACAGTTTATAACGCAGAGCCGTGAAAATAAAAATTCTTTTTTTTTTCACAAAAATGATTTTTTAGCCCCCAGTTTTGTATTTTCACAAGGGTAACAGGATAAATTGGACCCCAAAATTTGTTGTCCAATTTGTCCTGAGTATGTTGATACCCGATATGTGGGGGGGAACCACTGTTTGGGCGCATGACAGAGCTCGGAAGGGAAGGAGCGCCATTTGGAATGCAGACTTAAATGGATTGGTCTGCAGGCGTCACGTTGCATTTGCAGAGCCCCTGATGTACCCAAACAGTACAAACCCCCCACAAGTGACCCCATATTGGAAACTAGACCCCCCAAGGAACTTATCTAGATGTGTTGTGAGAACTTTGAACCCCCAAGTGTTTCACTACAGTTTACAACGCAGAGCCGTGAAAATAAAAAATCCTTTTTTTCCCACAAAACTTATTTTTTGGCCCCCAGTTTTGTATTTTCCCAAGGGTAGCAGGAGAAATTGGACCCCAAAAGATGATGTCCAATTTGTCCTGAGTACGCTGATACCCCATATGTTGGGGTAAACCCCTGTTTGGGCACACGGGAGAGCTCGGAAGGGAAGGAGCACTGTTTTCCTTTTTCAACGCAGAATTGGCTGGAATTCAGATCGGATGCCCGAACAGTGGAAACCCCCCAATTATAACTGAAACCCTAATCCAAACACACCCCTTACCCTAATCCCAACATTAACCCTAACCACTCCTCTAACCCAGACACACCCAACCCTATTCCCAACCGTAAATGTAATCCAAACCCTAACCCTATCTTTAGCCCCAACCCTAACTGTAGCCCCAACCCTAGCCCCAACCCTAACCCTAGCAATAACCCTAGCAATAACTCTAGTCCTAACTCTAGCCCTAACCCTAACCCTAATGGGAAAATGGAAATAAATACATTTTTTAATTTTTTTATTTTTCCCTAACTAAGGGGGTGATGAAGGGGGGTTTGATTTACTTTTATAGCGGGTTTTTTAGCGGATGTTTATGATTGGCAGCCGTCACACACTGAAAGACGCTTTTCATTGCAAAAAATATTTTTTGCGTTACCACATTTTGAGAGCTGTAATTTTTCCATATTTGAGTCCACAGAGTCATGTGAGATCTTGTTTTTTGCGGGATGCGTTGACGTTTTTATTGGTAACATTTTCGGACACGTGACATTTTTTGATCGCTTTTTATTCCGATTTTTGTGAGGCAGAGTGATCAAAAACCAGCTATTCATGAATTTCTTTTTGGGGAGGCGTTTATACCGTTCCGCGTTTGGTAAAATTGATAAAGCAGTTTTATTTGTCGGGTCAGTACGATTACAGCGATATCTCATTTATATCATTTTTTTAATGTTTTGGCGCTTTTATACGATAAAAACTATTTTATAGAAAAAATAATTATTTTGGTATCGCTTTATTCTCAGGACTATAACTTTTTTATTTTTTTGCTGATGATGCTGTATGGCGGCTCGTTTTTTGCGGGACAAGATGACGTTTTCAGCGGTACCATGGTTATTTATATCAGTCTTTTTGATCGCGTGTTATTCCACTTTTTGTTCGGCGGTATGATAATAAAGCGTTGTTTTTTGCCTCGTTTTTTTTTTTTTTTCTTACGGTGTTTACTGAAGGGGTTAACTAGTGGGCCAGTTTTATAGGTCGGGTCGTTACGGACGCGGCGATACTAAATATGTGTACTTTCATTGTTTTTTTTATTTTATTTAGATAAAGAAATGTATTTATGGGAATAATATATATATTTTTTTTTCATTATTTTGGAATATTTTTTTTTTTTTTTTTTTACACATTTGGAAAAAATTTTTTTTCACTTTTTTACTTTGCCCCAGGGGGGGACAATACAGATCGGTGATCTGTCAGTTTGCATAGCACTCTGACAGATCACCGATCTGAGAGAAGTGCAGGCTGCTTCACAGTGCCTGCTCTGAGCAGGCTTCTGTGAAGCCACCTCCCTCCCTGCAGGACCCGGATCCGCGGCCATCTTGGATCCGGGTCTGGAGCAGGCAGGGAGGGAGGTAAGACCCTCGCAGCAACGCGATCACATCGCGTTGCTGCGGGGGGCTCAGGGAAGCCCGCAGGGAGCCCCCTCCCTGCGCGATGCTTCCCTGCACCGCCGGCACATCGCGATCATGTTTGATCGCGGTGTGCCGGGGGTTAATGTGCCGGGGGCGGTCCGTGACCGCTCCTGGCACATAGTGCCGGATGTCAGCTGCGATATGCAGCTGACACCCGGCCGCGATCGGCCGCGCTCCCCCCGTGAGCGCGGCCGATCGCGTATGACGTACTATTCCGTCCTTGGGAAGTAGGGCCCACCCCACATGGACGGAATAGTACGTCTAATGACAGAAAGGGGTTAATAGGGGTGCCCAAACTTTTTCATATAACTGTATATGAGGGTAAGAGGCTGCACTTCATGTCTGTGCATTGCATGCTGCTGTGTGCCGATTCCCCCTTCCCATTTATGGAGTCTGGTAACCTGTATGTGACCTCAACTCTGCTACAGTACAGTCTGATGATGCTGGGTGTACAGATCCAGCATAACAGGTTACTCTCACTATATATGTGTGATATATGAGTAAAGGCTCCATCTCTGTGCAGCATGCTTATCATGTATACAGACATTGAGTACATGTTAGATCCTGAGTCTCCAGGTTATTTCCCTTGCTGCACATATGATCTGTGCATGACTTCCAAATCCGTGCTTTATTTCTGGAGATATGGCAGCCTTTAGTCCTATTATGTTGCATGCTGTCCTGCCTGATATATCCACCCCCTTTTTTCTGTATATCTAACATGGTGGATAGCACAAGCCTGAGTGCATTACCTGGAGCCTTACTATATATATATTTTATCAGGTGTCAATAATTATTCAGGGAGTAATTCAGCACAGGTGTGGCGGTGAGTGGGGCACTAATAACGCAGCATATGGCGGGCAGTGAGTGGGCACTAATAGCTCAGCACATGGCGGGGGCAGTGAGTGGGCACTAATAGCTCAGCACATGGCGGGCAGTGAGTGGACACTAATAGCTCAGCACATGGCGGGGGCAGTGAGTGGGCACTAATAGCTCAGCACATGGCGGGCAGTGAGTGGACACTAATAGCTCAGCACATGGCGGGGGCAGTGAGTGGACACTAATAGCTCAGCACATGGCGGGGGCAGTGAGTGGGCACTAATAGCTCAGCACATGGCGGGCAGTGAGTGGACACTAATAGCTCAGCACATGGCGGGGGCAGTGAGTGGACACTAATAGCTCAGCACATGGCGGGGGCAGTGAGTGGGCACTAATAGCTCAGCACATGGCAGGCAGTGAGTGGACACTAATAACTCCGCACATGGCGGGCAGTGAGTGGGCACTCCTAGTGTGATGCTGCACCTTGCTCTGGAGAACACATCATGGGCCCAGTTTTCAGCCCTGCCTATTGTATGTAGGTAGCGTGACTGACGGCGGACACAGACCTTGCAGTTTTCTGCACATACACTTATGGCTGCAGGCAGCTTATACTAGACCTACATACATATATTTTCCTACGATGTATGTGCAGCTGGTGATTAGAGAGCCTGTCTGTAACTGCTGTAGAGGAGCAGGTGGCTTCTCCTTTATTGTTACAGCATATAACACAGCATTGCCCATCATCGAATTTATCTGACCTTATGATGGGACATTTTCCAGTATCAACCTGTAATATACCTTGGTTGTAAACTTACATGGCATTTTCATCTTCACTTATCCCACATCTTGTGCAGTTGGGGGGTCCTTGAAGTTGGTTATAAATTGGTCTGGGGGATCCATTGGGATATGGATTCCTCTTTTTGGAATTTAATTTGGTTCTTGATCTGGTGAATGGTAGAGGGGATTTTCAGCAAGGGTTTGTTGAATCCTCAGGAAGTTCAAGTGAACATTGGAACCCTGTGGTTGTGGTGCTCCCGAGCTGGTGGGGTAACGGCTGGGAGTAATTGGTACATTTTATGTTCACTTTTTGTTTGGTAATCACCAGATCTTATGAGCTTCAAGGACTCCTCACATCATGTTAATGTTCTTTATGCTTTGATGTTTTATTGTATGCTGTTTTAATTCTTATATTGTCCCCTTCATATATTTGCAGGAATGGTGTATATCCACCGAGTGCTTAATTTTATATTACCTAAGATGGTGGATAGCACAGACTGAGTGGATTACCTGGAGCCGGGCAGTTGGGGGGGTCCTTGAAGTTGGTTGCAAATTGGTCTGGGGTATCCATTGGGATATGGATTCTTCCTTTTGGTATTAAATATGGTTCTGGATCTGGTGAAATGTGGAGGGGAGTTTCGGCAAGGGTTTGTCGGATCCACAGGAAGTTCAAGTGAACATTGGAACCCTGTGGTTATGGTTCTCCCGAGCCAGTGGGGTAACGGCTGGGAGTAATTGTTGGTACATTTTATGTTCACTTTATGTTTGGTAATCGCCAGATCTTATGAGCTTCAAGGACTCCTCCCAGCGAGCTAAGGTTATTTATGCTTTGTTGGGTTATTGTATGTTTGTTTTAATAAAGGTGTGTATTTAAAAAAAAAAAAAAAGAACTTATCTGTTTCTTTTTTAGTGGGTCCTTGAAGCTAATTATGATTTGGTCAGTAGGGGTAACCATCTCAGGTATGGACCCTCTGTTTAGGGGGGGTATTCATCATAGTATGACCCTTTGGATGGAGGAGTAAACATCTCGGGTATGGCCCCTGGATGGAGGGGTGTACATCATAGTATGACCCCCTGGTATGGAGGGGTAACCATCTTTGGTATGGCCCCCTGGTGTGGAGGGTTGACCATGACGGTATGGCGCCCTGGTCTCCAGAAGCATTTATATCTTACAAAACCCAGTTAGGGTAAAGTCCCTGTGGTCATGGCAATCATATTTTACATGCCTACAAATTAAATTGGGTCCTATGAGCTAGGAACAATAGCTAAAAAAAAAAAAGTAGGCATGCATTTTAATACAATCTGTAGCTTCAAAGACGCTCTCTTTTTTCATGTGACTTGAGAATGCTGAGGCACAGATTTTGACTGTTTATATTGACCAACTCCTGTTTCTTTCAAGGTTGTCCTCTGGACAATGCAGTAATCTGGGGCATTAAACTGAAGAGCAATGTACCTAATATGGGTGCCCTGGAGTCAGTGGGAGTGACTAAGGGGAAAGTAATAAAGTGCATCCCGATGCCCTTGAGCCAGTGGGAGCGGCTAAGGGTGAAGTAATCAAGCACATTAACACGAAGGGTGATGTGCCTATTCCCAATGCCTTTGTCCCAGTTGGAGAGGGTTAATGGTATTTGTTATCAAGTGCCTGTAAAGCAATTAACAATGGCGTGGCAAGGTTATTAATAATGCTTTGTAGACTTTTCTGCTATAGGCTTATTTCATTTACTATGTCCAAATATTACAGAAATTGTTTAAATTATTTAATGATCGGTTATAATGTTGATATTATATTGTGTATGGCTTTTAATAACTACTTGTTTATAGTATCTTTCTCTTTATATACACTCATCACTTTTTGGGTAGTAATAGTAAGTGGGTTTAAGAATTGGTTACTACACAGCCCAGCTACTGTATGTAATGGTGGTTTCTAGAACTAAAATCTGTGAATTAGTGAGTTATTAGAGCTGGCTACAATACATGCGGTATAATAGTTTTTGAGGCATGACAGATGTCATTATACAGGTAGTCAGACTGTGGCTACCCCTTTATTATGGCTTAGTTTCTGCATTACCCATTATAGGATCCACATTGCAGGATGTTTAGCGGCTGTTAGTTTGCTGTAGTTACCGTATTATCGATCATAATTTGGTAGTGTTGCATTGTTAAAATTAATCTGTAGTCCTGGATTTTGTTACTTATATGCACAGTCTTTCCATAGCATGCAGAACTGGTTGATGACTTTATTAGGCATGGGTGATGGGGGTCGAGTCCATTCAAGGTGTCAAATGACCTCGCTGGTGGCGGTTTAGGAGTCAGGTGGAAGTTGCAGACAAGTTAAGGTGGACTCATTTTAACTAATAGAGGATGTAAAACTTCATGGTGGTGATCAGGCTCGGCTTTGGTGGCCAGCCTCAAGGACGTTGTAATGGTAACATCAATCAGGGGCGGGCACAGTGGTTAAGCACAGGAGTGAGGATAATAGGGTCATTGGTGCCCTGAAAGTTTACTGGCTCTGCTTGAATGGCAAGCCAGTGCGTGCCGTCCCTTTATGGCTGTCTGTCCTGGTGCTGTATGTCAGACAGCTGGGGATATCGCAGTACTTGTGAATCCCAATGTACTAGCACTTCACCTGACTCCTACTGTGACTATTTAATCCTGTGATTTGAATAAAAGCTGTGGCCATTTTGACAACCAAAATAATGTGTTTTGTGTATTTATTTTAGTATCTAGGTTTACAGTAGTTATGGTGGTTTTAAGAAGGAGTGGGGTCCATCCCATATCCAAAAGTCATGATATGGAAACAGACAGTCCAACTTTATAGTCTCTCCTAAAAATAATATAGATACAGGTAGAACTTCTTTCTTGTCTACTCCTGCTTCTGGAACTCAGGGAACACATCAGTGGCCAGGACAGAATTGCTCTTTTTTATTTTATTCTATACAATTGCATTGTATTGTAACATTTTCATATCTGTTATCCTACCCCATTTAATTGTGTTTCACTGCAGCTAGCCTCGGGCTCCTGACCTGAGCAATACATTATAGAAGAAGTCCAGTGGATGTGCATGTAGTAACCAATAGTGAGTGCACCATTAACCATGGATAATTGCACTACCCTAAACATGAGCGATACATTCAGTGACATGCACTTTCTCGTGAGGTTTGCATGTCATATATTTCAATGCAGGTCAATAGTCTGTACAAATCAATCAGCCAGGAGTGTAGTCAGCAGTTCTGGAAATGATTGCTTGCTGCAGAGGAACTGAAGACCAACACCAGCAAGCAAGAAGTAAATCCACATGTTTTCTTAAAAGACAGAACAATGGGGTAATGATAAATAATGACAAATTCTGGATGACATTACATGTGGGCACAGGAATGAATATTTCTTGCCCTCAGAGGTTCACACTGTTTTTATGACATTAGTTATCGTAGTACTTAGTTATATCATTCACCATATTGTGACGTAAGACAAAATCTCCAAACAATTTAGACACCTATTGAAAAATTGAAAGTAGTGTGCATCACTTTTCATCTTTTTTTGTTAATCCTTTTGTGGGGCTAGTGCGGCACCTCAGGAGTTCGGGTACCACAGTAGTGCTGCCTTCCTCTCGGGGAGGGTAATGCTATGCCTGGAAACAAGAGGGATCTCTTTGGCAGGTAAATCTCACAAACAACATCTTCTGAATCCACGCCAGGGATGGGAGCTCAAAACCCTGTTTTAGGGCAGCTTCCCTGAATAAAGATCCTGGTTTGGAGGAGGAGTCAGTTTAGTCTGGATCAAACAGTCTGGAGAGCAGACAGGATAGGAGCAGAGGAGAGATTTCAGGGCTCAAGGAGGCTGCAAGTGGGCCTCCGAGGAGCCAAAGTGCAGAGACCGGGTACCGGGAGCCCGAGGCTAGAGTGGAACTGTAGGACACCTAGCAGAACCGGAGGGCACAGAACTATATGTATACTGCCCAAATTAAGCCTGTGGTACAGCAGCACCCTGGAGTCACCGTGCAGAGACCCCAGAAGGAACAGCTCAAGCTGCCTACCATACAGGTACCTGTCCCAGGACAGGGGAAAATACCAGGACCTTGTTAGGACATTACAGACAGCAAGGGACTATAGCAAGCGCGCAGTGGAAGGCTCCCAACCTGACTTGCCAAGGGGATTCCCCTTGTTTCCGGGCTGCCTGGACTCCTAATCTACCTTTTGCCAGTACCCTGGACTGTGGCCTGCCAACCACAGTAAACCAGGTAAAGACTTTACAATTTATGTCCTTTACTCATTGACCGGTATACACCATCATCGCCATACACTCTAGGACTCCTGGGGACTCCGCTTCACCTGTGGGAAGCGTCACCATCATTGCTGCAACAACATCCCCCAGAGGACCCATTTAAAGCAGCGTCGGTCCCGCTATTGACCAAACACCACAGGTGGTGTCACGACAGACTTATTCACAATTCCCCTTTAAAGACCATTCCCCTTTACAGTGAGTCCCAGGGCCACTGACCGGGTTGCAGCCACCGTGACATCCCCTTTAATAGCCGACTGGATCCGGCACCGAGTACCCTGCCCTGGTGGGCGACTCACTAGCACTTCAGTTGGTGCCTACTTATATCTGTAATGTAATTGTGTGATCTTCATTTATTCATTCCCCATCCTTCTATTTTGTAATGGTAGCATTTAATTTACGATATAATGTACTAATATAAAAAAAATTGTGAGATTAAAAAAACAGAAATTCCGTTTTTGTTTTTTGGGGGTTTTGTGTTTGTGGCACCATGATTCTGAAAGCCATCTTTTTTCCATATATTATTCTATCAATAGAGCTGTATGGGGGCTTGTTTTTTGTGAGAAAAACTATAGTTTTTATGAACAACATTTTGAGGTACCAATGACTATTTGAATGTTTTTTGCTAAATATCTTTTGAGAGGCAAAGCATCCAAAAGTGGCAAGTCTGCCATTTTTAATTTTTTTAACAGTCCTTACAGTGCATGCTGTGATTTATCACAGTGTGATACATTTATTGTGCAGGGACAGGTGATCACAGACAGGTCCCAATAGGCAAGATTTGCTTATAAGACCCTGTGCCTTTACTGTTGATGACAACGCTACATGCGTTTTGCAGCCACTGTGAAGATCAGTGGTTCTCTGGTCAGTGGTGATGTTTGGATGCCATAGCATTTATTTATTATCCTTATGTTGTATGGCGCCATCATATTCTCTTTCCATAAAAAGCGCATGCAAACTCCTTGAAGATGCTGTACATGGTGGGATTTGAACCCCGGACTCCAGTGCTGGAAAACAACAGTGATAACCACTGAGCCACCATACTGCTCATGGCATGACATCAAATGTTTGCAGAAAGAGCCTAGTCTGTATATTGGCAGTGCTTCTGGCACATTCGAAGAGTCACGTGTGTAATGCAAAATGCTAGGGCTAAGAATTACGCCCCAGTGGGTGTATAACCGTTCTCTAGAAAATATTATACACTTACCAGCATTGCGTCAGTGTATCAACTAGGATTCTTTACAACATGGCTAAATATTGGTCAATGTCTTGCACTGGACAAAAACAGATCACCCAAAGATGCAAGACAAACGAAAGACATTTGCCTCAGCCTTCACAGTGTCAAGAGAATCCAAAGTGGTGTTAGTGTGGGTTTATACCGACATCACTAAGTTTGTGTAAAATCTACTTTAACCAGCACTTCTTGTCTAGCATTATCTGCAACTTCCAAGTTTGCGTGCCACTGCTGTAACTGCCAAGATTTGTGCCCTTCTGGAGATAAGTTAAGTTTTCTTGGAAGAAAACTAAGTTTGTCTGAACTACTGAGTCATTTTCTTCCAGGGGATTACCAGAGCCCCTAAATAATTCCAACACTCTTAACAAGCAGTTTAACACTACACTGCACCTTTGTAAACAAATTCACTTGTTTATTAGGCCAGTCCAGGTGAAGGATTGCTGCCTGAGTATTTAGGTAATTGATGTAGAAGCCAATACTAAGCATCTCATTCTGCCACAATGCGCCTCCTGACATACCAAGCTCTGCTACCTCGCTTGGTATTACTACAGTGTTGCCACAATGTGCTTTTTGACATACTCAGCTTTATTGCTTTGCTGGGCTCTGCTACATTTCCACGATACGCCTCCTGACATACACTAGCTCTGCTACATGGCTATATTCTACTTCATCACTACAGTGACTCTTCTGACATACTCGAATCTACATTGCTTCCGTGAGTCTCTCGATCTGATTTTTGCTATATTACTGAGCCATTTCTGCTGCGTCTTTTACTCTGCTCTGCTTCATCTGTCTCCCTACACTGAGTCTCCAGCCTCCGCAGCTTCCATTGCTCCAACTGCTTCACCTCGCTGCATCGTCTTCAGTCCCAGTTGTGTTCATCCAGAACAAGTTCTTTGCGAATCCACTTTACCTGGTGAGACATAGCAGTGTGAGTACATGCTGATAGTTGTAGCTTTTTAATAACTGAAGGATCTAAAGCGTGGTAAGATACAGAAGATGGTGGAAGATGTACAAATTGATATATCCTATAGGAATTCATTGAAAATTATATACAGTTATATGAAAAAGTTTGGGCTCCCCTATTAATCTTAAGCTTAATGTTTTATAAAAATTGTTTTTTTTGCAACAGCTATTTCAGTTTCATAGACAATGATCCAAAACACCGCTCCAAATCTACTCAGGCATTCATGCAGAGGAACAATTACACTGTTCTGGAATGACCATCCCAGTCCCCAGACCTGAATATCATTGAACATCTGTGGGTTCATTTGAAGAGGGCTGTCCATGGTCGGCGACCATCAAACTTAACTGAACTGGAATTGTTTTGTAAAGAGGAATGGGCAAAAATACCTTCATCCAGGATCCAGGAACTCATTAAAAGCTACAGGAAGCGACTAGAGGCAGTTATTTTTGCAAAAGGAGGATGTACTAAATATTAATGTCCCTTTTCTGGTGAGGTGCCCATACTTATGCACCTGTCAAATTTTGTTTGAATGCAGATTGCACATTTTCTGTTAGTACAATAAACCTCATTTCAAGGCAGAAACATTACTGTGTCCAACAGTTATTAGATATATGAAACTGAAATAGCTGTTGCAAAAAAAACAATTTTTATAAAACATTAAGCTTAAGATTAATAGGGGTGCCCAAACTTTTTCATATAACTGTATATTCTGCAGAGCAATGTCTAGGTAAATGAGTGCGCTGATAGTAAATTACATAGACAATTGTGTCCACAAGTGCACTGCCAACATTACTGATGGACAATGGGGTCATCAAAATCTTCTATATTGAATTTGTGCGCAGTTGGTTGCTTAATGGGCCATTAATCATTATGTTTCCATGTACATTGCCCCTCTTATTGACCTACACACGTTAAGTCATCCTTGACAATATTTTTGCTTGGATTTCCATTTAAAGTATTGATTAGTTTGTATTAATTATCAGGAAGAAATGTATAGCTTTCTGCTGAAAACAGATAATTCATATATGGCATAGAAACACAGAGGAATAAGGGGAAGTTCCTGGGTCCTGATGTAAAATCTGTAACATAAGCATTCAGTGTGATTCTTGTTACTACTGACTAGTGTAGAGCATTCCGATACTGCAAATATCGTCCGATATTCGCTGTATCGGAATTCCGATACCGAGTTCCGATATTTTTGTGATATCGGAAATCGGAATCGGAAGTTCCCAGTGTGTGGTTCCCAGGGTCTGGAGGAGAGGAGACTCTCCTTCAGGCCCTGGGATCCATATTCATGTAAAAAATAAAGAATAAAAATAAAAAATATGGATATACTCACCCCTCTGGCGGACCCTGGACCTTAGCGGTGCAACCGGCAGTCACCGTTCCTAAGAATGCAGTGAGTGTACAGGACCTGCGATGACGTCGCGGTCTTGTGATTGGTCACGTGACCGCTCATGTGACTGCTCACGTGACCATGACGTCATCGAAGGTCCTTCACTCACTGCATTCTTAGGAACGGAGGCTGCCGGTTGCACCGCTAAGGTCCAGGGTCCGTCAGAGGGGTGAGTATATCCATATTTTTTTTTTTTATTCTTTATTTTTTACATGAATATGGATCCCAGGACCTGATGGAGAGTTTCCTCTCCTTCAGACCCTGGGAACCATCCAGGATACCTTCCGATATTTGTGTCCCATTGACTTGTATTGGTATCGGGTATCGGTATCGGCGATATCCGATATTTTTTGGATATCGGCCGATCCAATCTGATACCGATACTTTTGAATATCGGAAGGTATCGCTCAACACTACTGCTGACCTGTTAGGGCCCTCTCAGCATGGCAACTATTGTACAAATATAAGACTATGGTCCACAAAATCTTCCTATAAAAGGCCAAGCTCGCAAAGCACTTGGGGATCCACTCTGACCAAGCTTCCATCTGCAACACGCGCCCTACTGTACATGTACACTGGAAGCGTTCACTACATGTATGCAGCGGGCTCAGAAACATTGCGCGGGCCGACTGTATTCTACAGCTGGCACCTGAGTCTACCTGATGAGATCAGAGCCAGCTCCATTCGCAGCAGTTTAATCTCTTAGATGTCAATCAAAACAGCGACATAAACCTGTAATGAGAATGGTTTTAAATACAACCCCTGGCAAAAATTATGGAATCACTGGCCTTGGAGGATGTTCATTCAGTTGTTTAATTTTGTAGAAAAAAAGCAGATCACAGACATGGCACAAAACTAAAGTCATTTCAAATGGCAACTTTCTGGCTCTAAAAAACACTAACAGAAATCAAGAACAAAAAATGTGGTAGTCAGTAATGGTTACTTTTTTAGAACAAGCAGAGGGAAAAAATTATGGAATCACTCAATTCTGAGTAAAAAATTATGGAATCATGAAAAACAAACAAACAAAAAAAAACACTCCAAAACATCACTAGTATTTTGTTGCACCACCTCTGGCTTTTATAACAGCTTGCAGTCTCTGAGGCATGGACTTAATGAGTGTCAAACAGTACTCTTCATCAATCTGGCTCCAACTTTCTCTGATTGCTGTTGCCAGATCAGCTTTGCAGGTTGGAGCCTTGTCATGGACCATTTTCTTCAACTTCCACCAACGATTTTCAATTGGATTGAGATCCGGACTATTTGCAGGCCATGGCATTGACCTTATGTGTCTTTTTTAAAGGAATGTTTTCACAATTTTTGCTCTATGGCAGGATGCATTATCATCATATGGTAGAAATCTAAATGAATAGCAACATTAATCTGCTACATAATCAATAACTATCTAATAAGGGCTCCCGCAGATACATGTGTGTGCATGTGTGTGTGTGTGTGTGTGTGTGTGTGTGTGTGTGTGTGTGTGTGTGTGTGTGTGTGTGTGTGTGTGTATGTACAGTATAGTCACTGGAGGGGAGATATGTGTCACTACGCTTAACGGCGTCAGTGATGTGAAACTCTGAGCATTTTCCAGCAGCACACTAAGTGTTGTGAGGATTAAGTTAAGTTGCAAAAATGAGCTGGTTTTTATGTGGACATCCATAGAGTGGGTGGGAGGATGTCCACATTATCTCCACATGCAGAGCCGGCACTGCCATGTGCTGACAGGACCTGTGTGATGTCACAGTCATGTGTGATGTCACTTGGGGGAGGAGTCACATGGTCTGCAGCTTAAACAGCTGGGCTCCAGAGGCAGTCTTTGTTCAGCAGGACTGGAGGGAGGACCTCTGAGTAGGAAAGACTGAACCTGTGTTGCTGCAGAGCGGGCTGCCACCTTCAAACGTATGGACTCTGTTATAGCATTTTGTTTTCTTCGTTGATTTCCTATTTTTGCCTGAAGGGCTGTGTTTACTTTCCCCTTCTTGTTGGTTTATGCTGCCATATAATAAATCAACTGAATATTTAAAGAGACAGTGTTCCTGTTTTCTACCTCACCAAGTGAGTTGAACTACAACTATATATATATATATATATATATATATATATATATATATATATATATATAGTGGTAGATCGGCTCATTCTGCTGCACAGAGAGGTAGACATGGGTACACTGCGGCTTTAAGAACTTCCTTGGGTTTATTTGTAGGCAGTCCCGTGGTCACGTGGGCCAGGGGTACTAGGTAGCCAGGCACTGAATCAGGGATGTCAAAATGGCGATCGCCCAGCACGGTGGCCAGGGATTGGCCAGCGTTGCAAGTGGGGTCCCCAGGGGATAGATGGTAATGTAGGAAAATGGATAACTCCGCTCAGCAGGAGCATGTCCCTGGAGAAATGATGGGGGTTGTAGTGAGCAGTGCAACAGAAAGAAGCAAGGAGGCGAGGAAATCAGTCTTTACCTTTACTGATGGATGTTGGTTGAATCCAGGGGTACTGGTCACTAAGTACAGGCTCCAGTCGGTCTAGGAGCAGCTGGAGTCCACTCTACTAAGTGGGTAGGATGAGCACTCCGTTCTGTGTCTGTCTCTTTGGAGATTCAGCAGCTTATGAGCTGTTCTGTACTCCCTGCTTGTGTCCTGTAGCAGCTACAGCCAGCATATATTGCAAGTCCCTTTTGGAAGCTGTACTCATGATCCCAGCTCTGCATAATGTGGTACTTCTGGTGCTGCAGGGGTGGCCAGAGAACCTGCAGTCCTCCGGTCTCCAGACTCTGCTCCCAGGATTTGCAATCCCTGGTAGCCAAGGGCTCTGTTGCCCTGTTCTCTTTGTAATCGTAGGGTGAGCTTTCCATAGCTCCAACCCCTGGAAACTTCATGTGCTCTCTCTTCCCTTCCTCACACTTCACTGCACTACTCTGCTCTAACTCCTCCCTTCAGCCAGAAAGGACAGCCACCCTACAAACTAGGGTCTTGTGCTCCCCCTTCTGGTCAGGGATGAGACTTGTGTGTGGATGTGTGGTTTACTCAGTGTAGGGAGCTCTATTTACTTCCAGACACGATACCACCACCGGTTATGGAGGTGATATCATTGTGGCAGCCGAACCTCAGGGGCACCACAGCAGCATAAACCCAGGTGTGGTAAAGAAAATACATCCCTCTGGACAAAACAGGAAAACAAAAAAAAATGGTGGCAGAACAAACACAGTCCTTCTGTGAGCGGGGCCCCTCCCGCCTGGCAGAATACACACTGTTCAGTTTCTCAAGTCCATGCAGCACTATCCTGGAGTGCTCCTTCTCCAGGCCCACACACTGAACACTGAAAGTTTTTTCCTTCAGCCATTTAAGCCCAGACCATGTGACTGATCACATGACTGTGACATCTCCCCTCTATTGCATTACCGGTGACTCTGTCACAATATATATACAGGTGTTTCTCATTAAATTAGAATATCATCAAAAAGTTAATTTATTTCAGTAGGAGAACATTTCGGATTTTAACCCCTTACTGACATCGGACGGGATAGTACGTCCGATGTCAGCTCCCCTGCTTTGATGCAGGGCTCCGCGGTGAGCCCGCATCAAAGCCGGGACATGTCAGCTGTTTTGAACAGCTGACATGTGCCCGCAATAGCGGTGGCTGAAATCGCGATTCACCCGCCGCTATTAACTAGTTAAATGCCGCTGTCAAATGCTGACAGCGGCATTTAACTACCGCATCCGGCCGGGCGGCCGGAAATGACGGCATTGCCGACCCCCGTCACATGATCGGAGGTCGGCGATGCTTCAGAATAGTAACCATAGAGGTCCTTGAGACCTCTATGGTTACTGATCCCGGATAGCTGTGAGCGCCACCCTGTGGTCGGTGCTCACACCACACCTGCATTTCTGCTACATAGTAGCGAACAGCAGATCGCTGCTATGTAGCAGAGGCGATTGTGCTGTGCCTGCTTCTAGCCTCCCATGGAGGCTATTGAAGCATGGCAAAAGTAAAAAAAAAGAAATTTAAAAAAAATGTGAAAAAAAAAAAAAAAGTTTAAATAACCCCCCTTTCGCCCCAATCAAAATAAATCAATAAAAAAAAATCAAATCTACACATATTTGGTATCGCCGCGTTCAGAATCGCCCGATCTATCAATAAAAAAAAGCATTAACCTGATCGCTAAACGCCGTAACGAGAAAAAAATCAAAACGCCAGAATTACGTTTTTTTGGTCGCCGCGACATTGCATTAAAATGCAATAACGGGCGATCAAAAGAACGTATCTGCACCGAATTGGAATCATTAAAAACACCAGCTCGGCACGCAAAAAAATAAGCCCTCAACCGACCCCAGATCATGAAAAATGGAGACGCTACGAGTATCGGAAAATGGCACAATTTTTTTTTTTAGCAAAGTTTGGAATTTTTTTCACCACTTAGGTAAAAAATAACCTAGCCATGTTAGGTGTCTATGAACTTGTAATGACCTGGAGAATCATAATGGCAGGTCAGTTTTAGCATTTAGTGAACCTAGCAAAAAAGCCAAGCAAAAAACAAGTGTGGGATTGCACTTTTTTTGCAATTTCACCGCACTTGGAATTTTTTTCTTGTTTTCTAGTACATGACATGGTAAAACCAATGATGTCGTTCAAAAGTACAACTCGTCCCGCAAAAAATAAGCCCTCACATGGCGAAATTGACTGAAAAATAAAAAAGTTATGGCTCTGGGAAGGAGGGGAGTGAAAAACGAACACGGAAAAACGAAAAATCCCACGGTCATGAAGGGGTTAAAATCATTTTTCAAGCTGTTAAAAAGTATTCAAATTTACTGAGATAATGACTTTTGGGTTTTCATTGGCTGTAAGCCATAATCATCAATATTAACAGAAATAAACACTTGAAATAGATCACTCTGTTTGTAATGACTTGATATAATATATGAGTTTCATTTTTGTATTGAAAAGCTGAAATAAATTAACTTTTTGATGATATTCTAATTTTGTGAGAAGCACCTGTATGTGTTTGGATATGTTTTGGAGCTGATAGCTTCAAAACTGTAGGGCATTGTAAAAGGTAAAGAGTGCAAAGTAAAAGGCATGGTGTCTGCAGTGAAACATGATGGTGGCAGTGTCCTTATGTGGGGCTGCAAGAGTGCTTGTGTTGGGAAGCTACATATAGAAAGAGAAGATGCTACCAACACTCTGTGTCCTTGGTTGACGTGCACTTTTCCAGGATGATAATAGTCCAAAACACACATCTAAGTCCACTATTGTATTTCTGAAAAAAAACGTGAAAGTGATTTTCCATGACCAAGTGTCTTCTGATCTGAACATAACCGAAATACCTACGGGAAATTCTGAAGAGACAAATTGAGCATCACTCAACCAGCAATGGGACTTTAAAAGAGGTCGATCTTGAAAAATGGAAAAAAATAGATGTTGCAATATGTCGCCATCTTGTTCATCCCATTCCTAGAAGACTTGGTGCAGTGTTTTTTATGTGATGTGTATTCATGTTTACATCAACTAATTTAAGGAAAAACTGAAGATTTTGTAATGAAAGTTACATTATTAGGACTCGCTCACATGTGCATATAAGGCTGGTTTCACACTTGCTTACGGGAGAGCTGCGGATGGCAGCGTACTTCCTCCCTTCTTCCTCCATGAAACCACGCCTATGCTCTACCTAGTTCTCCTTGCGTTCTGCATTGCCCTGCATACCTATCTTTATCATTGGGTACGCAGACCATGCGAATGTATGCGGATGCCTCCTCATGTGTCATTTTGACGCTGCGCCGACCGCAACAAAATGTTGCGCTCGGCGCAGTTCGGCACAGCATCAAAACGGCACATGTGGAGGCATCCGCATACATTCGCATGGTCTGCGTACCCAATGATAAAGATAGGTACACAGGACGCAAGGAGAAGTAGGCAGAGCATACGTGTAGTTTCATGGAGGAAGAAGGGAGGAAGTAAGCTGCCATCCGCAACCCTCCTGTACGCAAGTGTGAAACCAGCCTAACACAGCCGAGTGCTATCCGATGTTTTATCCGGTAGCACACGGAAGAGTGTTATTCTATTGGACAGCTCAGATCTGCAATTTTTTTTCTCATGCCGATTTGGCATGCATCTGATGATTGGATCGCACTCACCCATTCAAGTCTATGTGTGTGCTTGAAGCATCAGACTGCATTCGGATATGCACGCACAGAGACAATCGAGAAGATGGAGAAATTAATTTCTCCATCTTCTCCGCACCTGTGCTGTGATTCTCTCATGTGAGAGACTAGGATAACAGTGACATGACACTCGGATCAAACTCTGACAGAGTTTGAAGTTCCTCAGAGATTAAAGTGAAGGTTTTTCGGCATGCACTAACCAAATTGTCCAATAAAAGCATCCTTTATTCCATCAGGTATGCAAACTGCTGTCATCCCTCACAATTTCCCCACATATGTGTTTGCATACCAGATGGAAAAAAGGATGTTTTTATTTCAGAATTTGATGAGTGCCGATTTTCTACTTTTGCTTGAATTACATCTGACAGAGTCATGGGCGGACATACTGCCTGTTCAACCGGTGCGGCTGCACCAGGGCCCGGAGGCTCCAGGGAGTCCCTGCAGGATGGCTAATAATGAGGGCAATCTGGCCAGCTTATCCAGCCCTGAGGTTCCGGGGGGGCCCTGGCCAGATTGCCCTCATGTGTGGCGGCAGGGAACAATCCATGCAGCTCTGCTGCCTGCAAGAGAAAATGGCAGCAGTGGACCTGCAGGGATCGGTTCTGCTTCCTGCCCACGCTTCCTGTCTCACACAGCAGCGGCTGAATGACATCATCATTCAGCACCATGGCTGTGCGAGACAGGAAGCTTCCAGCGACGGAGATGTGTATGCAGAGAGGTGAATGGTGCTGTGTGTCGGTGGAGGAGAGGGCAATAATGGGGGTGATGGAGCAGAAGGCAATGATTGAGTTGACGGAGAGGGCAATGATGGGGGTAATGGGGCAGAAGGCAATGATTGGGTTGATGGAGAGGGCAATGATAGGGGTGGTGGGAGAGAAAGCAATGATGGGGTGGTGGAAAGGGCAATAATGGGGGGTGGGGGAGGAGGAAATGATGGAGGTGGTGAATGGGCAATACAGGGGTGGTGGGGAGAAGGAAATGATGGAGGCAGTGTAATGGGCAATGATGGAGGTCGTGGGGGAAAAGACAATGATGGTGGTGGTGGAAGGGCAATGATGGTAGTGGTGGGGGAGGAGGAAATGATGGAGGTGGTGGAATGGGTAATGATGGGGTGGTGGGGGAGAAGACAATGATGGTGGCATTGGAAAGTACAATGATGGAGGTGGTGGAATGGGCAATAAGGGGTGTTGGGGAGAAAGCTATGATGGAGGTGGAGAAGAGGGAAATCATGGCGTGGGGGAGAGGGCAATAGTGGGAAGTGCGGAGAGGAAGACAATGAGGGGTGTGGGGGATTGGGATGGGAGGAAGGGAGATTTATAGTGGATTTAGGAACAGGGGGAGGTGTGGAGGAAGACATTATTATCAATTATTATGTCTAACACAGTCCATTAGTATAAAGTGTACGCACTTATTATGTATAGCACAGTCCCTTAGTATATAGTGTACTCACTTATGTATAATGTCAATAGAAAAAAGAGTGACCGCACTACCGCTTACAAATATAGCTGAGCACATTTGCCTGCATTCGGAGTCTAGCCGCCTGATCTCAGGTGCTTAAGCCTGTGTAGATAGCCAATAAATCCAGCGCTGAAAAGAAAGAAAAGGCTGCACTCACC
Organism: Ranitomeya variabilis; assembly: GCF_051348905.1. Lineage (NCBI taxonomy): Eukaryota > Metazoa > Chordata > Amphibia > Anura > Dendrobatidae > Ranitomeya > Ranitomeya variabilis. The sequence continues at coordinate 502,197,005 of NC_135237.1, read as the reverse complement.
GATCTTCCAAAGCAGTTTCTTTATTTACTCACATAAAAGCCTTCACAGCCGGGGGTACATTCGCACAGAGTGCTGCAGGCCTGACGATGGCCGTTTCACGCCTACCTAGTGCTTCTATGGGTCACCGGCCGTGAAGACTTTTATGTGAATAAATAAAGAAACTGCTTTGGAAGATCGGTGAGTGCAGCCTTTTCTTTCTCTTCAGCGCTCACTTATGTATAACACCATCCTTAGTTACATAGTTTCCTCTTTTGTTATGTATAACACCGTCCCTTATTACGGACCATCCTCTCTAGTTATATATGGTGCCATCCCTTATTATACAGCTTCCTCTGCTGTTATGTACACTGCTGTCTCTTACATAGTGTATTCTTGTTAATTTTGTTATTCACAGCGCCCTCTTTTATTACATAGTCCGCTCTCTTTTTAGATATAAAATGACTGCTGATGGATGAGCTGGTGACCAGTCCATAATCCTTCATTGTTTCATACAGCTAACAAGCTAGGACATTATGTAATAAAAACAGGGCCCTATATAATACAATATGTAAGGGACGGTGCTGTACATAACAAGAGAGGGCACTGTATAATAAGGGACGGAAATATACATAATAAAGGAGACTATGTAATACATGTACGTGTGTGTGGCTATATATATATATGTATATATATATACTTATTTATATATATATATATATATATATATATATATATATATGTGTGTGTGTATATAGCTTTGTTGCCTTAAAAGAAGGGGGTTCCAGACACATTTCCTGCACAGGGGTCCCAAGCTGTCTGTGTCCGCCCCAGGACAGAGTTTGATCCCAGTGACATTAGTATAATTGGCCTGGTTCTCTTGCATAGGAGAATCTATGGCCTTGTGACGCTGGCCTTAATTTGTCCTTGAAGTTCAGTGATATATTGAATAAAATCTTACTTTTCAAAGGGGGTGTACTTATTCTTGCTGAGGACTGCATATATACGCAAATACATATACATACTGTATATAATTCTGCTTTTTGTTTTTCCTTACTTTGGTTCCAGAGGTATGGGCCTTTATATTTAGTGCTAGTTTCTGGGCGTGTCTCACAGGATCCTCTGGGGCGTGTCTTTTGGCTGATGTGCACAATTACCCGGTTAGCCACGCCCTCATAGTAAACACCAAAAAACTTGCACATTAAAAGCAGAAATACTCAGGGGGACAGGGGGAATAAGATACATGGTGACATGTCTTCTTTAAGGCATTTGTTTGGATTAAATTGGTAGCGAAGCACTCCACGTATTTTACAGTTGCTGTATTGGAGGTTTCTTAGGTTTGGGAATCATAATGCAATGGCCTTCATATTAATAATACTGAACCTTAAAGAGAATAAAAAGCAAAGTTTCCTACATCCTGCAGAAAATAAACATGGTGTTGATAGAAATACATTATACATAGGTGCTCCACATATGTCACTCATCCATTATGAATGGAGAGAATAGTCTCAGGCATTGTCACTTCACAGCAATGCCATGCACACATTAACTCCTGCTGGTGGTAAGTGACAGTGTCATATTGCTGTAATGCACGGGTACCAAATAAATAATAGCAAAATAAAAAAAATATGAAAAAATCTGATAACACCAAATAACACTGGACACAGGTATTCAGGTATAAAGTTTTTGTAACTTAAAAACAAAACACTTAGCTCACAGTGATACCTGGCAAGTGAGCACATAATGCTCTTACCTCTGCAGCCAGGTAAGTGGCACAATGGCCCCTAATTGCCTCTTACAGGGAAGTGTTTAAGTTCTTTTCTTGATAAAATAATTATTCCTGTTCTTTCCAAAAGGGAAATAGTGACATCTAGTGGACACTTTACTGCCAGTAACATTTGTCCCATAGTTCATAGTCTAGGTTAAATTGTGTGTCCAGGGTTGCTCACCACCATCCATAAATCCTGGACAGTCTAAAAACAAAGTAATATTTTTTCAGTGTTTGTCATTTGCTCTGATGCTGGAAAAGCTTCTATAAAGTGATTGTAACTAGTATCATTTTATAGCACTGCAAATATCAGTATTCCGAAGACATATTTTGCTGACGTTCTTTATAATATATTGGGTTTCTATATTTGCTCATTAAAAAAATCATATATACTACCTGTTTATTTTTTTTATTTTTTTTGTCCAAAAAAAGGAAATAATCAGATTTGCAAACCAATGCATATTTGTCAATAGCCGACACCGTATTGATGTTTTGTGTACCATCCTACCAAATTTGGAGCTGGGGATGGGGAATGTTTTTGCAAACCCAACTCAAAAATGAGCAATGTCAGCTCTATCTGGGTTTTTTTCTGGGCAGATTATGATGAGTTTCCAGCTGGTAATTATATGTCCCGATTTTGCGGACGCCAATGTTTGTAAATATGATGATTACTGTAGCTTGCAGATTTGAAGGGTTAATCATAAATCATACATTTATGGTATATTGAGACTCCCCAATTACCCGGGGAATTATCGGGTCTATGTGGCAGGTAAAATATCAAGCTTTTGGGCTGCAATGCATAATTCATGACAGGGCCCCCACCACATAGCATTTATAAAGCGTATGCGGCATCAGGGCCAGATGCCACTGCTATCGTTGCACCGCTGCAGCTTTGTGGCATTTCTCTGCGATTTGTGTGGCCAGAACCTACACAAAAAATGTGAAAGATCTACAGTATTTAAAGGGTAGCACAAAAAAAATTATTTTAGTCCTATATTTCTATTTAATGTCATAATCTAGTCATTTTTGTACTACATTTTAATCAAATAGTCCTTGTTGTTCCACTATTTTTTACTACATCCTGTGTTATGATGTTTCATTTAAGAATCTCAGTGTAAACAAGTTGATGTCATAAGGCTGCAATCTCACCCTAAAACGAAGCGTTATTTGGTGGGCCATGCCACTCATTGTTCACATATTTTCTCCTTATAATGCATACTGACAGTGCACTCTCTTGCTGACTAGTCAATTCTTAATAGAGCTGGCTAGGGAGCGCACTGTCACGGTGCACTGAGAAGAATATTGAACCGTTACAAGATCCTACTGATCATTCATTGAAATTGACTACTGATGCATGCACAGTAGACCAAGGACTAGCCCAGTCCCTGAACAGACATCATTGATGTTCAGGATGGGGGCAGAGGCTGCGACAGTAACCGCAGCCTTTTCCCCTGATGACGACTAGGATTCTCACATGAAGTGTCATCACACAAGAAGTGTTAAGAAAAAATAAAGCAGTTGGATAGAGTAGTGAGGGAACCTTAGGTACTTGTTAATTGAAGTATATTAGAAAAAAGATTAGATAGAGATTAAGAATTAATACACAACATATGACCCGCCAAAGGATGTTATGTGACCCGCGGAGAACAGGGCGACTCCAGTTCTCATCCTCCTGTATTCAACTGTATTCTCAATTTTGAGAGGCGAACACATTTCAGTGCTCATCAGCACATCAGCTCCTCCAATGTGCAGTAACGTAATGAGGCCATCACGTAATGACCTGATCACAATGCTGCGGCCTCCGGCGCTGCAGCACAGAGGTAGCGAGGACACGGTAGGAGAAGTAAGTGCTCCAGGAGGAGCCGAACATTAACCATACTACTATAATAGGAGAGGAATGGGGTTGGTGTTAGTGTCACTTTTACTATGAGGGCACTTTATGGGGTAACTGGGGGTTAGGGCATGAATTGGGAAGGGGGCACAGTATATAGGCAATGCGGGAAATATTTTGGAGAGGGCCAATGTGTGGAGGACATTTCTGGATAGGAGTAGTGTTGGGGGTTATTGACAGGGGCAATGTGAGGGGTACATTATAGAGGGCAGTGTGAGAGGGACATTATAGAGAGGGGCAGTGGAGGGACATTATGGAGAGTGGTAGTTCAGGGCAATATTATAGTGAAGGGAAGTGAGGTAGACATTACGGAGACGGGCAGAGTGGTGGGGACATTACAGAGACGGGCAGAGTGGATGAACATTACAGAGAGGGACAGCTTGGGGGTACATTACGGAGAGGGGAAGAGTGGAGAGATATTACAGAGAGGAAGAATATTATGGAGAAGGGCAGCATGGGGGGATATTTTGTGCAGGTAACACAGTGAGGGGCAATTATTTATTCAGAGGCAGAACATGGATGATATTTTTATTTATGGAGAGATGAGCTCTGGGCATAGAATCTCATCATGGGGTCTGTACTATGACAAAAGGGTTGGAGACAAAAGAGATTGGAAAGAATTCGATGCAGAAGATGTCATTTATAAGGTACCAGGATGTAAATATTTATTGGTGATACTGACTATATCTCATCAGCACTGTGGTACCTGTATTGTCCGCAGTCTCATGATGTCAGGTCAAAAAAACACCCAGTATCTTCTTACCATTGTTAAGAACCTACTGGAAATTGCAGGTTCACATGATACAAGTGTATATGGAGCTGACCTGAAACTGCAATTGATCACTGTAATAAGCTTGGTGATGTATTCGTACTGATGGTGATTCTGGTGATATATTCATGTACAGACAATGGTTCTAGAGATGTATTAATGTAGTGACGGTGGTTCTGCCACTGCATTCATGATTGACAGTGGTTCCTTGCTGCCTTTGTGTACTGATGGTGGTTCCTGCACTGCATTCATGTACTTATGGTGGTTCTGACTTTGTACTCATGTACTGATGGTAGCTCTAGCGCTTCATTCATGTACTGACCGTGGTTCCTGTGCTGCATTCATGTACTGATGGTGGTTCCTGCGCTGCATACATGTGTGTCGATCGTTTCTACACTGCATTCATGTTCTGATGGTGGTTCCTGCCCTACATTCATGAACTGATGGTAAGTCCTGTGCTGCATTCATATACTGACAGTGGTTTCTGCTAAGTATTCATTGAAAGATGGTGGTTCTGGCACTGCATTCATGTACTGACAGTGGTTTTGGCTCTACATTCATGTACTGAGAGTAGTTCTGGCATTGCACTCATGTACCGGTGGTGGATCCTGTGCTGCATTCATGTACTGGTTGTGGTTCCTGAACTGCATTCATGTACTGAAGGTGGTTCTTGTGGTGCATTCATTTACTGATGATTGTTTCAACACTGCATTCATGTACTGATGGTGGTTCTGGCACTGAATTAATGTACTGATGGTGGTTCTGGCTCTGCCTTCATGTAATGATGGCAATTCTGACACTACATTCATAAACTGATGGTAGTTTCTGCACTGCATTTATCTACTGATAGTGGTTCCTGTGCTGCACTCATGTACTGATGATAGTTCTGGGCGATACATTCATGTACTGAAAGTGATCCTGGTGCTACATTCATAGACTTACTGGGGTTTTGGCATTTCTTTCATATAGTGATGGTGGTTCGGAACATGTAGCAATCCATAGCGTGGTTTATGTTAAAGAGAAAAGTCCTCAATATTTAGCTTTGAGATTATGAGGAGTATTTGGCTGAGTTTCTGCTCCAAAAACTTAGTGTATGTTTGGGTGTGTTCACACTGATCTTTTGGAGCAGAAAATGAGCAAAAGCTCTCCAAATTCTTTTCAAATACTCAACACTTTGTTCTGAGGATGTATTGATGTACTGACTATGGTTCTGGTGATGTATCCATGTAATTATCTCTTTAAAAGTTTTTACGGCCCTTTGGATTGGTCTCAAGATACTTTAGTGCTGGGATTACAGAACTCATTGTAGTGCCCACCATTTTCTCTCCGGACAATCATTCTTCCAGTTGTCCTAGAGTCTGAATAGGGGTTTCATTAGAGAATAAAGGTTTACCCAAGTCTTCTGCAATCAAATTCCTGCAGCTCCTGAAAATGTATTTCTGACTGATCCTTTCTTGAATTCTTTCTTGTTTACTGATGGGTGAATCTCCTCATTCAGTTTAAGCCTTGACCATTTTTTTTTTTTCGTTTTTATCCTACCTTTATTCTATGAGTCGTAACTTTTTTATTTTTCCTTCGGAATGAGGTCTTTATTTTGGCTGGATGAGTTGTAGTTTTTACCTTTTAAATTTACTTAAAATGAGAAAAAAATTCCAAGTGCTCTGAAATTTAAAAAAAAATGCAATTATGCAATTGTTTGGGGGGTTTTGTTTTCATAGAATGCAGTGTGCAGTAAAAATTACCCGGCATTATGATTATTCAGATCGGTATGTTCACAGAGATACCAAAGTTGTATAATGTTTTTTATGATTTAGTAGTTAAAAAAATTCAGAATTTCTAAAAACAAATTATGCTTATGTCACCATAGTCTGAGACCCGTAACTTTTTTACGATCTCCTATGATGCACAAAGATCGCAACCATGGGGGATCTCAGCAGGCCTCTGGCTGACAGGGCACCCCACAATTGCATCCCAAGGGAAGAACAATGGGATCTGAATTTGCACACTTCTGAAATGCCACAGTCAGTGATTACTCCAGTCTCCGTTGTTATTGAGGTGTAAAGGCTGTGTAACACAGCCGACACCCATCATGTGTACAGCGGGCCCAGCTTCTGAACCTGCTCCATACTCCCACACCCAACATACACTCTACATGTTTGGTGGATGTTTGAAAGGGATTATCATATTATGTTATTTGTTTTAATAATGTTGTTTCTGTGCATGTGTGCGGAATAATGAGAGAGGGGCCAGTGAGTGTATTGTAGAAATGTTATGGTCGGCACTGTGGGTGGATCATGTTGCTTAAGCCGGGGTCACACTTGCGAGTTCAACTCGAGAAACTCACGTGAGTCTGTCGCATCAAGTCCCGGCACTGCCGCCAGCACTCGGGAATGGAGCGCTGAGCTGCATAGAAATACAGGGTGCCGGGTATTGATGCGAGAGACTTGTGCGAGTTTCTCGCATTGAACTCGCAAGTGTGACCCCGGCCTTAGTGGTGGAATGGATATCCAGTCAATAATTTACAAAAGACCACATCACTCCTAAGATCTCTTTCAGTTTTTCACAGATAGATATCATACCTGTTATAGTCAATGGTGCTGTTCACATGTCTTTGTATTTTTGTGGACCGTGTGTCTGAATTAAATCACAGATTTTGATCCAAATCACGGATCTGCATATCTGCACGTCTATGGGGGGGGTGATTCATTAATGCACTTGCTAGAGTACCCTGACCTGCTTCGTTAAGCAGTGTTTGCAGCTTGACCCTTTAACCCCCTCGGGTGATTTGCATGTTAATGAACAAGCCAATTTTTACAATTCTGATCACTGTCCCTTTATGAGGTAATAACTCTGGAATGCTTCAATGGGTCCCGGTGATTCTGATATTGTTTTTAGTGACATATTGTATTTTATGTTAGTGGCAAAATTTCTTTGATATGATTGGGATTATTTGTGAAAATAATTTTCCTACTTTGAGTTTTCATGCCCGTAAATCACAGAGATATGTCACACAAAATGCTTAATAAGTAACATTTTCCACATGTCTACTTTACATCAGCACAATTTTAGAACCAAATTTTTTTCCGTTAGGGAGTTATAAGGGTTAAAAATTAAATAGCGATTTCTCAATTTAACAACAACATTTTTTTTAAGGGACCACCTCACATTTGAAGTCACTTTGAGGGGGTCTATATGATAGAAAATACCAAAAAGTGACACCATTCTAAAAACTGCACCCCTCAAGGTGCTCAAAACCACATTCAAGAAGTTTATTAACCCTTCAGGTGCTTCACAGGAATTTTTGTAAAGATTTTTAAAAAATGTACATTTGACTTTTTTTTCACAAAAAAATTTACTTCAGATCCAAATTTTTTCATAAGGAAACAGGAGAAATTGGACCCCAAAAGTTATTGTTCAATTTGTCCTGAGTAAGCCGATACCCCATATGTGGGGGTAAACCACTGTTTGGGTGCATGGCAGAGCTCGGAAGGGAAGGAGCGCCGTTTTACTTTTTCAATGCAAAATTGTCTGGAATTAAGATTGAACACCATGTTGTGTTTGGAGAGCCCCTGATGTGTGTAAACAATGGAAACCCCCCCCCCCCCACAAGTGACACCATTTTGGAAACTAGAAACCCCCCAAGGAACTTTTCTAGATTAGTGGTGAGCACTTTGAACACCCAAGTGCTTCACAGAAGTTTATAACGTAGAGCGGCAAAAATAAAAAAAATCATATTTTTTCCACAAAAATGATCTTTTCGCCCCCAATTTTTTATTTTACCAAGGGTAACAGGATAAATTGGACCCCAAAACTTGTTGTTCAATTTTTCTTGCATACGCTGATACCCAATGTGTAGGGGAATACTACTTTTGAGTCACAGTGCAAAGCTCAGAAGGGAAGAGGCACCATATTGGAGTTCAGATTTTGCTGGAATGGTTTGAGGGTGCCATGTCACATTGGCAGAGCCCCTGAGGTGCCAGAACACAGAAACCCTCCATATGTGAACTCATTTTACAAACTACACTCTCCAATGAATTAATCTAGTGGTGTAGTGATCTTATTTACACCATATGCCATGTGCCACACAGAATTTTATACCACTGAGCGGTGAAGAAAGAAAAAGTTACATTTCTACCACTAAAATGTTGTTTTAGCCCCAAGTTTTTAATTTTTCTAAGGGCTAATAGGAAATTTATTTTACCCCAAACTGAGGACCATTTTTGAGTGCGCCAATACATGTAATCGGGAAATATTTTTCAGGTACTGTACAGTGCAAAGGTCAGAAGGGAGGGAGCGCCAGATTTTACTGCGAAATGTTTGCAGGTGCCATAACCCACTGGGAGAGCCCATGAGGTGCCAGAACAGCAGAACCCCCCATAAGTGACCCCATATTACAAACTACACCTCTCAATGAATTCATCTAGGGGTGCAGAGATCATATTGACACCATAGGTGTGTCACAGAATTTTAGACCATTGGGAAGTGAAGACAAAATAACTACATTTTTACCACCAAAATTTTGTTTTAGCCAAAGATTTAACATTTTCACACAAAAAGTGGGTAAAAATGGCACCAAAATTTGTCCCACAATTTTTACTGAATGTGGCAATACCCCATATGTGACTGTACAGTGCTACTTAGCCATACAGAGAGGCTCAGGAGGAACGGAGCGCTATTTGCCTATTCAAGTGAATGGGTCTGTGCACATGTCAGCGTGTTTCCACGGACCATGTGTCTTTGGGCAAAACACTCTGACATGTCCATTTTTTAATGTCAGCACGGGCCATAAGACGTCCCACACATGTGCATACGCATAACACACATGGATGTCATCTGTGTGACATGCATCAACGCCGGGGAAGAAGCGTTACAGTAAGGGCTGTCCCCTGTCGCCGGGTGCTGAATACGGCTCTCATCATTCTCCCCTGCTTTGCTGGCAATTCGCGCAAGCAGGGGAGAATGAGAGTTACATTTAAGTGATAAAAGAGCAGGTGGTGGCTGATGGGACTGTTACTCCCATCAGCCAATCCCTGCTGCTGCTAATAACAGTGACAGCAGGAGCGGCTGATGGGGGTATTCATCAGCTGCTGCCTGCACTATAAATAAATAAATGAAAAAAACAGCGTGGTTTCCCCTGCATTTTCTATAACCAGCTAGGCAAAACTCACAGCTAGGGGCTGCAACCCTCAGCTGTCCTGTCAGCTTCAGCAAGGCTGGTTATCAAGAATAGAGGGGTCCCCCCCCCCCCGCTGTTTTTTTTTTATTATTATTTAAATAAATAATTTAAAAAAATGGCATGGGGTTCCCCCCATTTTGACAACCAGCCTTGCTAAAGCTCACAGCTGGGGGCTGGTATTCTCAGGCTGGTAAGAGGCCATGGAACTGCCCAGAAAAGGCACATCTATTAGATGCGCCAATTCTGGCACTTTGCCCAGCTCTCCCCACTTGCCCTGTAGCGGTGGCAAGTGAGGTTCATATTTGTGGGGTTGATGTCACCTTTGTATTGTCAGGCGACATCAAGCCCACGGCTTAGTAATGGAGAGGTGTCTATAAGACACCTCTCCATTACTAACCCTATAGTTATATAGTAAATAAAGACACAGCCAGAATAAGGTCCTTTAATTGAAAAAGTGGCACAGACTCCTTTAATATTCTCAAACCATACTAACGACCTCGCCTAATTCCACCAAAGACCTTGATCTCCTGTAATAAAAATAAAATAAAAAACAACAATTTACCATACCTGTCCATTGTTGTGTCCCACGCCGTAATCCATGTCTGGGGGATAATAAGTTTTCAACCTGGACGGTGCCAAGATGCGACTGTCCCGGCTGAAAACCACTGGTGAATGAGCTGCTGGGAACGCAGCGTCAGTGACTGGGGGTGACATCATAGAGGTTATCTCCGGTCACTGGGCTGCATTCCCAGCCAGGCTGAGCTGCAGTAATAACCGGTGAGATCCCGGCTAGCACTGTGAGCCCTGTGCAGGCTTCCGGAATGCTGCGAACATGTTAAAGAGGGTTAAAATGTCGGGAGTGGTCTGTGACTGCTCCTGGCACCTAGTGCCGGGTGCCAGCTGTCAGAATCAGCTGACACTCAGTGGCGATCGGCTGCATTCTCCCATGAGCACGGCCGATCGCTCAAACATAATATTCCATCCATGGTCAAATTGGCCCAGGTCACATGGACAGAATATTACGTCTGATATCAAAAAGGGGTTAATGAATCAGCAAGGGACTGGCATAAATTTCTGGAGTGGGTCACTCTACTTTAGTGGTGCAACTTATGATGAATTTGATGGGTGAATGTGACCATGCCCCGTCCCACCCATGCCTATGAGTCTACGCACTGTCTAATTTTCACTCACTGACTGTAACTCTTTCTTATCTGTTTTTTCAGCACGGTGGCTCTGTGGTTAGCTCCGTTGCTTTGCATCGCTGAGGTCCTGGGTTTAAGTCCTACCAAGGACAACACCTGCAATGTGTCTGTATGTTCTCCCTGTGTTTGTATGGGTTTCCCCCAGGTTCTCTGGTTTCCTCCCACACTACAGAGACATACAGATAGGGAAGTTACATTGTAAGCCCCATTGGGGACAGCGATGATAATGTGTATAAAGTGCTGCGGCATAAGATAGCGCTATATAAGAAAAGTATAATAAATAAATAAGAGAAATCAATGTAGATTGTGTAGGGAAACAAAGAACCTGTAAAAGCAAAATGGTGCAAAAATTTGAACGAAACCTAAATAGAAAAATTATTATGTATTGCTCCAAATCCATGCATTTAAGTAACGAAAGAACAATTTATTTTATTTACAAGCTTTTTTTTTGCTGTTGCAATTATTGCCGTTATATGCAGTATGAATTAAACGGTACACAGCCATGAACGACACATGTTAATGGCTTATCCATTCCATTAATTATATTCCATCTTACTTTGTCATTTACCTAAATAACATGCTAGAAACATGGAAAAGAAGCACAAAACACATGGACTATTGGAATAAGGGAGACCATCACAGAGTGGCGGCGAACCACTTAGCAACAGGTACAATTAGCCAGAACTGCAGCTATATCTTTAAGTATATGGGAAGAATGATACTCGGTGTGTTAATTACATTACGAGATGATGGTTGTTACTAAGAATTCTCTCTGAAATAACCACATCCTAGTAAACCACGTACCCGGTGAGTGATTACATCTGACTTTGTACAAGCATTTATTCCGTGTAAGAGACCAAGTAAAATTGTTTTTGTTCTTTTGTATTTGCCCTACTAATTACCCAGGGGGAAATTAACGTACGGTTACCCAGATCCCGCCGTGCATTTATTTCTGAAAAATTATAAGGTGTTTAATTCAGCTCTGTGTGTTTACATTGTGCCCGGTGCTTAGGAAGCCATTGTTTATTAGCATCTAAACAGAATCTTTGTGTATTAATATAACCTTTCCACATAAACACACTTCACTAAACAAATACAACATTAAAATTGATGAAGCAAGCCTTAATGAATGGGGAAAATTCTTATGCATCAAGAGTCATCAATAATCCATCTTGGTGTTTTCATGTTTCCTGCTCATTTCACCCCCCACCTTCTAGCTGCCCCCGTGCAATTTATCTGCTGTTCCCTCTTCGCCCACATTCTTCATAGTCTGGACTTCAAAATTAGATATGAATAGTAATATGCTGATGTAATATGGTTTTATCCAAATATACAATACGTTAATTACATGTTGATGCAGAGAAAAAAAAATTCACATTTAAAGGGAACCAGTTTGGGCTCCAAACGCTATTAACCTACAGATATAAGGTTAATCTGCAGGTTATAATGCTGTCCGGCCACCTTACTGAAAGTGAGTCTACTAGGAACTAAATTGAATTTATTCTTCACGGAAGTCTCTGGCTTTCAGTCATAGAGGCGCGGCCGGCATAGCTACAGTCACTGCTCACAGCCCTTTGACAGATTGCTGTGCACAGATTTGCTGAAGAGTGAGCTGTCAAGCAAAGTGCCAGCCCAATCTTAAAGTCACCGCTCACTGTGTACTGAGCGGTGACTGTAGATGCTCCATACACTGCCTCTATGACTGAAAGCTGGCAGCCCCCCGAGAAGAATAAAGTTCAATTTCTCCCAGTAGCTGCATTTTCAATAAGGCAGCCAGAGAGCATTATAATGTCAGTTACCTACCGATTAACGCTATATTTGCAGGTTAATAGCATTTAGGCCGGGTTCACATTAGCGTTCAGGGCTTTGCGCAACTTGTTGTATTCCCGTGCAGTCGGCGGGCACGTCAAAACAACGCATCCGCATACATCCGCATACATCCACATGTCCTGCGTACCCAATGTTAAAAATAGGTACGCAGGACGCATGCAGAAGTATGCGGAAGTAGGCGGCACTTAGCAGAGGAAGTGCGCAGCCCTCCGCAAAGCCCCAGAACGCTAATGTGAACTTAGCCTTAGAAAACTGACAGGTTCCCTTTAAATATTTTCTGTTGGTTCAATAAACATTGCATAAATCAGTAGTACAAGCTTGGAAAAGAAACTTGTCAAAAAAATATGAGCCAATTTTCCTCCCACCGCCTCTTTCACTTTGAAATACGGTTAAAATCTCTCTTGCTAAAAACAAGATGAATAGCCACCTCACTGAGGGATCGGATTACAGCTGCCTTGAAGCTTATGGAAAGGGGAGATCCACTAGGATAGAGGAGAGGGGTTATATATAGAGAGGTATGCATAGACACACAAAGATGGTATTGTAGATTCTGATACGTGTTTAATCTGGATTCACAGCTACATTGCACAGTATTGCTGTTGGATGTCTAGGTCTTCCATGATACTGATGCTTGAGCATTTGCTACAGAGAGACAGGAGAACAGGGATCACTCATGATTTGATGCACAGTGTATGGGAGAAATCATAGCAGTTAACCCATTATCTACCAATGTCCTTTTTTTGGGACGCCTAATCTTTAGCTTCTAGCAACTAAGATTTTATAATTTTTATAATTAGGTCCAATTTTTTGTGTTGTGTTTGTAAAATGAATGTTTTCAAAATAGGAAATCATGTCATTTTCATTTTTAGTTGAATATTGGGACGCCTGTTGTGAATTCTGCTTTTGGGCTCCCTCCGGTGGTTGTAGGTGGTAATGCAGTTGCCCCTGAGTTGCAGTCCTGGTCAGGTGTATCTGCTGATTGCAGTTCTGACTGGGGTATTTAGGCGTGCAGGATTCATTAGTCCTTGCCAGTTGTCAATTGTTGTTGGGAGGTGTAGGACCTCTGCCTGGTTCCTCCTGCCTTTCTGCCAAATCAGCAAAGATAAGTGTCTGCTTTTTTTTTTCCTGTGGCACACATGTTGTGTGCTTCACAATTCAGTGCTATTCTCTGTGTTTTCTTGTCCAGCTTAGATTGTGTCAGTATTTTCTCAGTCTTGTTGGATTCTCTGGAGTGGCAGATATACATTCCATGTCTTTAGTTAGATTGTGGAACTTTTTGTATTATCTGCTGTGGATATTTTTGGAAGGGTTTTAATACTGACCGCTTAGTAATCTGTCCTATCCTTTCCTATTTAGCTAGAGTGGCCTCTTTTGCTAAATCCTGTTTTCTACCTGCGTGTGTCTATTCTTCTCCTACTCACAGTCATTATTCGTGGGGGGCTGCCTATCCTTTGGGGGTCTGCTCTGAGGCAAGGTAGCATTCCTATTTCCATCTATAGGAGTATTTAGTCCTCCGGCTGTGTCAAGGTGTCTAGGGTATGTTAGGCACACCCCACGGCTACTTCTAGTTGCGGTGTTAGTTCAGGATTTGCGGTCAGTACAGGTTCCACCGACTCCAGAGAAAGTTTCATGCGGCTTCAAGGTCACCAGATCATAACAGACGCCCTTTCCTGAAAAATCCGTACTTGTAAAAATTTAGAAAATTATGCTCCTGATTCGTTAGGATCCCAATCATTAAAAATATGTCATTAAAAAAAATGAAAATTGTTAATTTGGCAAGTAATCTCCAACTACTAGCACAGAGACAACTGACAATTAATGACAGAGCAGGATACAAATACATATGCACTGTATATAATGATCAGAAATAGTGTTATACCTTATATACACAAAAGACCCCTGAAATGACAGGTGTACTTTAACACAGCACAAGCCATTGAATATGTCAATTTAGGTGTTGAGTTGCAGTTTTGTGTATCAGAATATCTTTCTGCATCATATGTAAGTACCTCATGTAGAAATAGGAAATAACGTTTGATCTATTTTCTGTGATAAGTTGACAGGTTAGTGAATCGTAAGAACAGTTTTTAGAACATCTGAACAAATGTATTTCCAAGTTTACCGAATGGAATGAGATGATTCTTTTAGAAATTGAATCTGCAAATCAAATGTTGAATGTAAATTTTTTTTCACTTTTTGCCCACTTCTAGTTTAGCTATTTCTTACATCAGAGGAAGGATTTACCATTTATACCAAATTATGAACAAATACATCTTACCTAGATGCTAATCCTTTGGTGATGAAATCCTGTAGTTATGGAATAGCACCATTAATATACAGCATAGCAAAGGATGGTGGCTGTCATTGACAGACGTCCTCTCGCAGCAACAGCATTTATTAAATGAGTATTGTAGGGATTCACGTTCTCGAGTAGGCATTAGGTAGCATTCACACAGGCAGTGTGATTTGGTAAAAACCCGCGCTGGTTTATTGCTTTTATAAAACTCCAAGGAATTCAAAACCAAAAACAGCCTCTTCTGGACACAAAAGTATCACAGCAAATACACAGTTGATTTAGATGTGAATACTTTTCTGCCCAATGATGACAGAAGTATTCTAGGAGTGATACCTTTATTGGCTAACCAGAAAATAATATGTTTGCAAGCTTTCAGAGCACAGTGGCTCCTTCTTCAGGCAAGATTACAAATAGATTAATAAGAAACAAGCACAACATTTAGAGAATACTACAGCAGGACATTTGTTCAGGAGGTGGGGAAGTGTGATGTCTTCTAAAGATAAGCCAAGGAAATCAAATAGGGCATTTTCTTACAAATGGAGAGGCAGTGGGAATAATATTCTTAGTTATCTGGAGTCCGTCTATGGAGGTGTGAATTGTATCCATGTAGTGACTCAAATCCAGGTGTTAAATTAAGTCCTAGTTTCAAAGAATTGAACATCTTCATTAGTTTGAATTCCCACATTTTTCTTTCCCTGTGGTCCTTAAAATGACCTTTTAGCATTAAGACTTTTAACCCCTTAATCCCATTTGACGTACTATCCCGTCAAGGTGATCTTGGACTTAATTCTCAGGGACGGGATTGTACGTGATAGCGATCGGCCGCGCTCACGGGGGGAGCGTGGCTGATCGCGGTTGGGTGTCAGCTGACTATCACAGCTGACATCCGGCACTATGTGCCAGAAGCGGTCACGGACCGCCCCCGGCACATTAACCCCGGCACACTGCAATCAAACATGATTGCAGCATTCCGGGGGCATAGGGAAGCATCGCGCAGGGAGGGGGCTCCCTGCGTGCTTCCCTGAGACCCTCGGTACAAGGCGATGTGCTCACCTTGTTCCAAGTGTCTCCTCCCTGCAGGCCCCGGATCCAAAATGGCCACGGGGCTGCATCCGGGTCCTGCAGGGGGGTGGCTTAAAAGCGCCTGCTCAGAGCAGGCGCCGGGAAGCCTCCCAGCTGTGCCTGTGTGATCGCTGATCTGACACAGTGCACAGCAAAGTTTCAGATCAGTGATCTGTCACTTTACTGTGATGTCACCCCCTGGGGCAAAGTAAAAAAGTAAAAAAAAAAATATTTACATGTGTAAAAAAAAAATAATTCCTAAATAGATTAAAAAAAAAATATATATATATATATATATATATATATATATTGTTCCAATAAATACATTCCTTTATCTAAATAAAAAAAAAACAATAAAAGTACACATATTTAGTATCACCGCGTCCATAACGACCCGACCTATAAAACTGTCCCACTAGTTAACCCCTTCAATGAACACCGTAAAAAAAAAACCGAGGCAAAAAACAACGCTTTATTATCATACCGCCAAACAAAAAGTGGAATAACACGCGATCAAAAAGACGGATAGAAATAACCATGGTACCGCTGAAAACGTTATCTTGTCCCGCAAAAAACAAGCTGCCATACAGCATCATCAGTGAAAAAATAAAAAAGTTATAGTCCTCAGAATAAAGCGATGCAAAAATAATTATTTTTTCTATAAAATAGTTTTTATCGTATAAAAGCGCAAAAACATAAAAAAATGATATAAATGAGGAATCGCTGTAATCGTACTGACCCGAAGAATAAAACTGCTTTATCCATTTTACCAAACGCGGAATGGTATAAACGTCCCCCCCCCCCTTCCCCAAAAGAAATTCATGAATAGCTGTTTTTTGGTCATACTGCCTCACAAAAATCGGAATAAAAAGCGATCAAAAAATGGAACGTGCCCAAAATTGTTACCAATAAAAATGTCAACTCGTCCCGCAAAGATCAAGACTTCACATGACTCTGTGGACCAAAAATATGGAAAAATTATAGCTCTCAAAATGTGGCAACGCCAAAAAATATTTTTTGCAATAAAAAGCTTCTTTTAGTGTGTGACGGCTGCCAGTCATAAAAATCCACTAAAAAACCCACTATGAAAGTAAATCAAACCCCCTTCATCACCCCCTTAGTTAGGGAAAAATAAAAAAATTTAAAAAATGTGTTTATTTCCATTTTCCCGTTAGGGCTAGGGTTAAAGTTAGGGTTAGAGCTAGGGTTAGGGCTAGGGTTAGGGTTAGGGCTAGGGTTAGGGCTAGGGTAAGGGCTAGGGTTAGGGCTAGGGTTAGGGCTAGGGTTGGGGCTAGGGTTAGGGTTTGGGTTTGGATTACATTTACGATTGGGATTAGGGTTAGGGGTGTGTCAGGGTTAGGGGTGTGGTTAGGGTTATGGTTGGGGTTAGGGTTAGGGGTGTGTTGGAGTCAGGGTTAGGGGTGTGGTTGGGATTAGGGTTAGGGGTGTGTTTGGGTTAGGGTTTCAGTAAGAATTGGGGGTTTCCACTGTTTAGACACATCAGGGCTCTCCAAACGTGACATGGCGTCCGATCTCAATTCCAGCCAATTCTGCATTGAAAAAGTAAAACAGTGCTCCTTCTCTTCTGAGCTCTCCCGTGCGCCCAAACAGGGGTTTACCCCAACATATGGGGTTTCAGTGTATTCAGGACAAATTGGACAACAACTTCTGGGGTCCAATTTCTCTTGTTACCCTTGGGACTATAAAAATTTGGGAGGCTAAAAAAAACATTTTTGTAGGAAAAAAAAGATTTTTTATTTTCACGGCTCTGCGTTATAAACTGTAGTGAAATTCTTGGGGGTTCAAAGTTCTCACAACACATCTAGATAAGTTCCTTGGGGGGTCTAGGTTCTAATATGGGGTCACTTGTGGGGGGTTTCTACTGTTTAGGTACATCAGGGGCTCTGCAAATGCAACGTGACACCTGCACACCAATCCATCTAAGTCTGTATTCCAAATGGCACTCCTTCTCTTTTGGGGACCAATTTCTCCTGTTACCCTTGGAAAAATACAAAACTGGGTGTTAAAGATAATTTTTGTGGAAAAAAAATGATTTTTTATTTTCATGGCTCTGCCTTATTAACTGAAGTGAAACACTTGGGTGTTCAAAGTTCTCACAATACATCTAGATAAGATCCTTGGGGGGTCTAGTTTCCAATATGGGGTCACTTGTGGGGTTTTCTGCTGTTTAGGTACATTAGGGGCTCTGCAAACGCAATGTGACGCCTGCAGACCAATCCATCTGTCTGCATTCCAAATGGTGCTCCTTCCCTTCCGAACTCTGCCATGCGCCCAAACGGTGGTTACCCCCCACATATGGGGTATCAGCGAACTCAGGACAAATTGCACAACAACTTTTGGGGTCCAATTTCTCCTGTTACCCTTGGGAAAATACAAAACTGTGGGCTAAAAAATAATTTTTGTGGAGAAAAAAAGAATTTTTATTTTCACGGCTCTGTGTCATAAACTGTAGTGAAACACTTGGGGGTTCAAAGCTCTCACAACAAATCTAGATAAGATCCTTAGGGGTCTACTTTTCAAAATGGTGTCACTTGTGGGGGGGTTCAATGTTTAGGCACATCAGGGGCTCTCCAAATGCAACATGGCGTCCCATCTTAATTCCTGCCAATTTTGCATTGAAAAGTCAAACGGCGCTCCTTCCCTTCCGAGCTCTGCCATGCACCCAAACAGTGGTTTACCCCACATATGGGGTATCAGTGTACTCAGGACAAATTGCACAACAACTTATGGGGTACAATCTCTTCTGGTAACCTTGGGAAAATAAAAAATTGGGGGCGAAAATTCACTTTTGTGAAAAAATATTATTTTTTATTTTTACGGCTCTACATCATAAACTTCTGTGAAGCACTTGGTGGGTCAAAGTGCTCACCACACATCTAGATAAGTTTCTTAGGGGGTCTACTTTCCAAAATGGTGTCACTTGTGGGGGGTTTCAATGTTTAGGCACATTAGTGACTCTCCAAACGCAACATGGCGTCCCATCTCAATTCCAGCCAATTTTGCATTGAAAAGTCAAATGGCGCTCCTTCCCTTCCAAGCTCTGCCATGCACCCAAACAGTGGTTTACCCCCACATATGGGGTGTCAGCGTACTCAGGACAAATTGCACAACAAAGTTTGGGTACAATTTCTTCTGGTAACCTTGGGAAAATTAAAAATAGGGGACGAAAAGTTCATTTTTGTGAAAAAAATGTATTTTTTATTTTTACGGCTCTACATTATAAACTTCTGTGAAGCACTTGGTGGGTCAAAGTGCTCACCACACATCTAGATAAGTTCCTTAGGGGCCTACTTTCCAAAATGGTGTCACTTGTGGGGGGGTTCAATGTTTAGGCACATTAGTGGCTCTCCAAACGCAGCATGGTGTCCGATCTCAATTCCAGCCAATTTTGCATTGAAAAGTCAAATGGCACTCCTTCCCTTCCGATCTCTACCATGCGCCCAAACAGTGGTTTACTCCATATATGAGGTATCGTGGTACTTAGGACAAATTGTACAACAACTTTTGGAGTTCATTTTCTCCTGTTACCCTTGGTAAAATAAAACAAATTGGACCTGAAGTAAATGTTTTGTGAAAAAAAATTATATGTTCATTTTTTTTAAACATTCCAAAAATTCCTGTGAAACACCAGAAGGGTTAATAAACTTCTTGAATGTGGTTTTGAGCACCTTGAGGGGTGCAGTATTTAGAATGGTGTCACACTTGGTTATTTTCTATCATATAGGCCCCTCAAAATAACTTCAAATGTGACGTGGTCCCTAAAAAAATGGTGCTGTAAAAATGAGAAATTGCTTTTAACCCTTATAACTCCCTAACAAAAAAAAAATTGTTTCCAAAATTGTGCTGATGTAAAGTAGACATGTGGGAAATGTTACTTATTAAGTATTTTGTGTGACATATCTCTGTGATTTAAGGGCATAAAAATTCAAATTTGGAAAATTGCAAAATTTTCAAAATTTTCTCCAAATCTCCATTTTTTTCACAAATAAACGCAGGTAATATCAAATAAATTTTAAAACTTTCATGAAGTACAATATGTCTCGAGAAAACAATGTCAGACTCACCAGGATCCGTTGAAGCGTTCCAGAGTTTTAACCTCACAAAGGGACAGTGGTCAGAATTGTAAAAATTGGCCCGGTCATTAACGTGCAAACCACCCTCGGGGCTTAAGGGGTTAAATCTGTCATACTGTGTCCAGGTCCAGAGGCATGCCCATTTCATTCCTGATTGTGTGTCTGTGTAGATTCATCCTAGTTTGTAGGCTTTGCATAGTTTCCCCAATATAGATACTTCCAGGGCACCTCGTACATTGTATCATGTACACTACATTGGAGGATGTACAAGAAAAGGAACCCATGATGACCTTATAGTCCTGATTTGTGTTTGGTACATGGACTGTATTTGTTGGTAATATGTGGGTACACGTCTTGCATTTTTGATTGCTACAGGGGAATGTGCCAGTCACTGATAGTGATGAGAAGACACTTCTGACAAGCAGATTCCTTAAGTTAGGGGGCTGTTTATAGGAGAGAAGTGGTAGTTCTGGGAATATGTCTTTCAATTTGTGGTCTCTGTGGAATATGGGTTGGAGATCAGCACCAATTTTCCTTAGGATGCTCATGTGGGGGTTGTATGTGACCACAAGAGGTACCCTGTTGTTATCCTCTCTGTTTGTAATCCAGGAGGCTGTTTCTTGGGATCCTTGTAGCCCTGTGGATCTGCTCATCTATTACCAGTGGATGGTATCCTTGTTGTAGGAATGTGTTCCTCAGTGATCGCAGCTGTAGTTCCCTGTCTTTACTGTCTGAACAGATCCGAATATATCTCAGAACTTGACTGTAGATGATGGATTTTTTTGTGTTTCTTGGATGAAAGCTGTTCCATCTAAAATATGCCAGACGTCCTGTTGGCTTATGGTAAATTGATGTTTTTTATGGCATTGTCCTTGATGGATATGGTAATGTACAGAAAATATATTTGGGTCTTTGAAAAGTTGAAGGTAAGCTTGATGGTTGGGTGGTACTTGTTGAAGTTTTTGTTGAAGCTGAGTAGATAATCTTTTGAGCCTGTCCATAATATTAGCAGATTATCAATGTAGCAGAAGTATGCAAGAGGTTTAACAGAGCAAGATGACAAAAATTCTTCCTCCAGTTTCGCCATAAATAAGTTAGCATATTGTGGGGACATTTTGCTTCCCATGGCGCTGCCCATACACTGTTGGTATAAATTGTTCCCAAAAGAAAAATAGTTGTGATGGAGCACAAACCTGATAAATTGTAGTATTGGTTCTGTGGCTAGATTGTTCTTTTGAAGGAAATATTTGCATGCTGCAATTCCATCCTCATGAGGAATGTTGGAATAGAGAGACTCTGTGAACGACACAGCAAAAAAGATGACAAACTGGATATTAGGGCTGGCGGAACGCACCGAGTAAATATGGAGATAGTATAGGTGCGTTCGCAGCCCGGGGTCCACCGTGCAGGCGTGGAACCTGCTGCTAGTAGATGGCGGCACTATATGGCGGTACTACACCTGAATAGGCACGGGTTCCGTCACCCGGTCTGTATAGAAGCGAACTCTGTTGCTACACAGAGTCGCCGGGGTTAAAGGTAACGCTGTGCTCTGTTAACCTCACAGAGGATCACAGCTCACTAACGGAGGAGGTAGCATACAGTTGTCGTTCAGTCAGCAACAGCACACAAACAACTCCTCTCCGGAGGTGCCAGAATTCTAGTGGCTATACGCCAGCCCTAAATCCACACACACAAACTCCTCTCCAGAGGTGCCGGAATTCTAGTGGCTATACAGCTGACCCTGAGCACATGCTGACACAGACCAGAAAGTCTGGAAGATCAGCAGTAACCAAGCACACAGTATCTGACCGAGCCAGAAGCTGGGACCGATGTCTCCGCTGAGCAGCCTCCACTGCAGCTGAAGAAGAATGGGAGAGCGCAGCGGAGGTGGCTCGAGATTCCCCCTGTGCAGAGGCGGGAACTTGACACCTAACATTACCCCCCTCCTAGAGCGCCCCTCCTTGGGCCTCGCTACGCTCGAAGGCAGCAATGAGTGGCGGAGCTCGAATGTGCTCAGCAGGCTCCCAGGACCTGTCCTCTGGGCCATAGTCCTTCCAATCCACCAAATAAAATTTCTTGCCACATGCCACCTTACACCCCAAGATAGCGTTCACCTCAAAATCTTCCGTAGATGAACCCGATGTCCCAGCAGATGACTCAGAAAACCGGGACATGTGAGCGGGCTTAAAAAGAGACACATGAAAGGTGTCGGTGATACCTAGGCGTGGAGGAAGGGCCAGACGGTAGACCACAGGGTTAACCTGTTCCAGGACCTTGAAGGGACCCAAGTAGTGAGGTGCAAACTTAGTGGACTCAACTGGCAACCTGATACTAAGGGCGGAGAGCCACACTAAGTCGCTAGGAGCAAAGGTCGGAGCGGGGCGCTGACATGCATTGGCAAAGGACCTCATTCTCTCCTTGGAAGCCCGGATGGCATCCTGAGTGCAGTCCCAAATGTCACGTGCCTCCACAGCCCAGTCTGCCACCCTGGAATTGGCGGAAGACACGGGCATAGGCACAGGAACCCGCAGATGCTGGCCGTAGTTAAGGAGGAATGGGGTCTGTCCAGTGGAGTCGGCTACGGTGTAAACTCCGCCCCTGGTAGCAAGGATGCCCAGTCATCAGTCAGCAGAAACAAAATGTTGCAGATATGTGAGCAAGGTCTGGTTGGCCCTCTCTACCAACCCATTTGTCACGGAATGGTATGCTGAAGAGAGATTCAGCTCGATGCTGAGCAGACGACAGAGCTCTCTCCAGAACCGAGATGCAAACTGGGGATCCCGGTCACTGACAATTTTGTCCGGCATACCGTGTAGGCGGAAAATGTGTTTAATAAAGAACGCTGCCAAGGCCCGTGCAGAAGGTAGCCGTGGAAGAGGCACCAAGTGCACCATTTTAGAAAAATGGTCGGTGATTACCCAAATGATGGTACAGCCACGGGACTTGGGTAAGCCCGCCACAAAGTCCATCCCAACCATCTCCCAAGGCCTGTCTGCCACCAACAAGGGGTAAAGTAACCCAGATGGCCGTTGTCGAGGAGACTTATTCTTGGCGTAGGAGGTACACGCTCGAATAGAGTCTCCAATGTCACGGGACATGTGCGGCCACCTGTACATCCTTGCCAGAAGCTCAGATGTCCTTTTGGTCCCAAAGTGTCCACCCTGTTGTGAATTCTGCTCTTGGGCTCCCTCCTGTGGTTTTGAGTGGTATGGCTGCTTCTTGGATTTAGCATCAGCAGCTGTTCTCACTGATCGTCTTTCTGGCTCGGCTATATTAGTCTGGCCTTATCCCTAATTCAATGCCAGTTGTCAATTGTTGAGCTTGGAGTCATGCTCTCTGAGGATTTCCCTGCCACTCTGACCATTTCAGCAAAGCTAAGTCCTTGCTTGTCTTTTTGCAGTTCACTTGTTGTGGACTTTGTTGTTTGGCATTTTCTATGTTTTGCTCATTTGTCCAGCTTATCAGTATGGATCTATTTAGCTAAGCTGGAAGCTCTGGGCAGCAGAGTTTGCCCTCCACACCTTTAGTCAGGTGTGGAGATTTTTGCATTTCTCTGCGGTGGACTTTTTCTAGTTTTTATTACTGACCGCACAGTTTTCTGTTCTGTACTAATTCTGTCTAGCTAGTAGTGGCCTCCTTTGCTAAATCTTGTTTCATACTACGTATGTCATTTCCTTCACCTCTCACAGTCATTATTTGTGGGGGGCTGTCCTATCCTTTGGGGATTTTCTCTGAGGCAAGATAGCTTTCCTGTTTCTACCTTTAGGGGTAGCTAGTTCTCCGGCTGTGACGAGGTGTTCAGGGAGTGACAGGAACATCCCACGGCTACTGCTAGTGTCTGTGTTAAGACTAGGAACTGCGGTCGGTATAGTTACCACCTGCTCAGAGCTAGTCGCATGTCGCTCCTTAATCACCAGACCATAACAGTACAACTGGCCAAAAATGAGCTGAATGCATCTCAAAAGAAGGAAAAGAAAAAGAGTTCTGAGCCATTTTTTTTTTCTTTAGTCTGTTTTGTCTTTTTCCTTCCTCTTAATCTCTGGGTGATTCAGGATTTGGATGTGGGCATGGATGTTCAGGGGTTGTTTTCTCGTGTGGATCAGCTTGCTGCAAGAGTACAGAGTATTCAAGATTATGTTGTTCAGACTCCGGCCTTAGAGCCTAGAATTCCTACTCCAGATTTGTTTTACGGGGATAGAACTAAGTTTTTGAACTTTAAAAATAAATGCAAATTGTTTTTGCTCTGAAACCCCATTCCTCTGGTGACCCCATTCAGCAAGTAAAAATAGTTATTTCTCTGCTGCGTGGTGACCCTCAGGACTGGGCATTCTCCCTTGAGTCAGGGGATCCGGCATTGCTTAATGTAGATGCATTTTTTCAATCGCTCGGATTATTGTATGACGAACCTAACTCTGTAGAGCATGCTGAGAAAACACTGTTGGCCCTGTGTCAGGGTCAGGAAGCGGCAGAATTATACTGCCAGAAATTTAGAAAATGGTCTGTGCTCACTAAATGGAATGAGGATGCTCTGGCAGCAATTTTCAGAAAGGGTCTTTCTGAAGCCCTTAAGGATGTTATGGTGGGGTTCCCCACGCCTGTTGGTTTGAGCGAGTCTATGTCTCTGGCCATTCAGATTGATCGGCGCCTGCGTGAACGCAAAGTGGTGCACCATATGGCAGCGTCCTCTGAGCAGAGTCCTGAGCCTATGCAATGTGATAGGATTTTGACTAGAGCGGAACAGAGGGGATACAGACATCAGAATGGGCTGTGTTTTTACTGTGGGGATTCTGCTCATGCTATTTCTGATTGCCCTAAGCGTATTAAGAGGGTCGCTAGATCTGTTACCATTAGTACTGTGCAGCCTAAGTTTCTCCTGTCTGTGACCCTGATTTGCTCATTGTCATCTTTTTCTGTCATGGCATTTGTGGATTCGGGCGCTGCCCTGAACTTAATGGACTTAGAATTTGCCAGGCGCTGTGGTTTTTCTTTGCAGCCTTTGCAGAGTCCCATACCCTTAAGGGGTATTGATGCTACACTGTTGGCCAAGAATAAACCTCAGTATTGGACTCAGCTGACTATGTGCATGGCTCCAGCACATCAGGAAGATTGTCGTTTTCTGGTGTTGCATAATTTACATGATGTTGTTGTACTGGGTTTTCCATGGTTACAAGTACAGTTGAGCGACTTTCATTTTTTTAAGATCGAGTCGGGTTTTGTGAAACCCGATTTTGTCCAGAGTCGAGTCGAGTGCAGTCGGCCGATTATCGCTAAAAGTCGGGGATCGACCGAAACACGAAACCCAATGCAAGTCAATGGGGAAGCATAGTCGGCAGTGAGTGGAGGCCAGGAAAACACCTACAGTGCCCATTTTAATGCCAAAAACATCCATTCTTGTTTCTGAAGCTTGTCAATCTTAATTAACTTTATAATAATAGTTGGGCATAGGGAATTGGGGGTCATTTGGCAAAAGTTGTGGGGGGAGTAGGGCCGGCTCAAGTTTTTCGTGGGCCCAGGAAATGCGGACTACGTCACGGCGGTGTTGCAGGGAAAGGTAAGTATTTCAACGTTGCAAGTGCTGTGATCCTGAGCAAGCAGGGGGGGCCCACTCGTTCGCATTGGCACTGGCACAGGGCCCCTCAAAGTACAGCGATGTGTGTTTGCATGGCGGGGGCGCCTCCCACCAGCAGCGACACTTTTGCGTACTCTGAGGGGCCCTGTGCCAGTGACGTCGCCAACGAGTATGCCCCCCCACCTGATGAAGGAACCTGCACTTTCATCTGCACCTTCCTCTCTGTCCCTGTGTAAGGTGGTATAACATGCGGGAAGGGGAACCTTACTTTCAGCAGGGTCAGATTCTGGCTGTGTAGAGTATAAGGGGAATGTAGTGGTCTAGGTCAATGTACCAGCAGACTCATCTAGCAGTGGCTGGGCAATGGGCAGGATGAGGAGGAAACAGATATAGGGCCAAAGAATAAAGTAGGCTAAATGCAGTTCAAAATTGGTAACAGGACTAAACAGGCGGCATTGCTTTGTTCAGTGGAGTAGCAAACCCAAGAGCAGCAGACACTGTTTCAAGGGCATAACCACACTAGTAGGCCAAATGCAGTTTAATATCTGATAGTATAGGGCGAAAGCCAGAATGTGGAAGCTCAGCTTTGTTCAGTTGAGGACAACACCAGGCAGGGGCAGACAGACACCTTTAGTAGGCCGGAACAGCCAATTGCATTTTTAAAAATGGTAATTTGGAACAGAAGGTTGAAGCTCAGCTTTATTCAGTTGAGGACAACACCAGGCAGGGGCAGACAGACACCTTTAGTAGGCCGGAACAGCCAATTGCATTTTTAAAAATGGTAATTTGGAACTGAAGGTTGAAGCTCAGCTTTATTCAGTTGAGGACAACACCAGGCAGGGGCAGACATTCACCTTTAGTAGGCCGGAACAGCCAATTGCATTTTTAAAAATGGTAATTTGGAACAGAAGGTTGAAGCTCAGCTTTATTCAGTTGAGGACAACACCAGGCAGGGGCAGACAGACACCTTTAGTAGGCCGGAACAGCCAATTTTTTAAAAAAACAGCAGTTAGTAAGAGGCAGAAGGTAGAAGCTCAGCTTTATTCAGTTGAGGACAACACCAGGCAGGGGCAGACAGACACCTTTAGTAGGCCGGAACAGCCAATTGCATTTTTAAAAATGGTAATTTGGAACAGAAGGTTGAAGCTCAGCTTTATTCAGTTGAGGACAACACCAGGCAGGGGCAGACAGACACCTTTAGTAGGCCGGAACAGCCAATTTTTTAAAAAAACAGCAGTTAGTAAGAGGCAGAAGGTAGAAGCTCAGCTTTATTCAGTTGAGGACAACACCAGGCAGGGGCAGACAGACACCTTTAGTAGGCCGGAACAGCCAATTGCATTTTTAAAAATGGTAATTTGGAACAGAAGGTTGAAGCTCAGCTTTATTCAGTTGAGGACAACACCAGGCAGGGGCAGACAGACACCTTTAGTAGGCCGGAACAGCCAATTGCATTTTTAAAAATGGTAATTTGGAACTGAAGGTTGAAGCTCAGCTTTATTCAGTTGAGGACAACACCAGGCAGGGGCAGACATTCACCTTTAGTAGGCCGGAACAGCCAATTGCATTTTTAAAAATGGTAATTTGGAACAGAAGGTTGAAGCTCAGCTTTATTCAGTTGAGGACAACACCAGGCAGGGACAGACAGACACCTTTAGTAGGCCGGAACAGCCAATTGCATTTTTAAAAATGGTAATTTGGAACTGAAGGTTGAAGCTCAGCTTTATTCAGTTGAGGACAACACCAGGCAGGGGCAGACATTCACCTTTAGTAGGCCGGAACAGCCAATTGCATTTTTAAAAATGGTAATTTGGAACAGAAGGTTGAAGCTCAGCTTTATTCAGTTGAGGACAACACCAGGCAGGGGCAGACAGACACCTTTAGTAGGCCGGAACAGCCAATTTTTTAAAAAAACAGCAGTTAGTAAGAGGCAGAAGGTAGAAGCTCAGCTTTATTCAGTTGAGGACAACACCAGGCAGGGGCAGACAGACACCTTTAGTAGGCCGGAACAGCCAATTGCATTTTTAAAAATGGTAATTTGGAACAGAAGGTTGAAGCTCAGCTTTATTCAGTTGAGGACAACACCAGGCAGGGGCAGACAGACACCTTTAGTAGGCCGGAACAGCCAATTTTTTAAAAAAACAGCAGTTAGTAAGAGGCAGAAGGTAGAAGCTCAGCTTTATTCAGTTGAGGACAACACCAGGCAGGGGCAGACAGACACCTTTAGTAGGCCGGAACAGCCAATTGCATTTTTAAAAATGGTAATTTGGAACAGAAGGTTGAAGCTCAGCTTTATTCAGTTGAGGACAACACCAGGCAGGGGCAGACAGACACCTTTAGTAGGCCGGAACAGCCAATTGCATTTTTAAAAATGGTAATTTGGAACTGAAGGTTGAAGCTCAGCTTTATTCAGTTGAGGACAACACCAGGCAGGGGCAGACATTCACCTTTAGTAGGCCGGAACAGCCAATTGCATTTTTAAAAATGGTAATTTGGAACAGAAGGTTGAAGCTCAGCTTTATTCAGTTGAGGACAACACCAGGCAGGGGCAGACAGACACCTTTAGTAGGCGGGAACAGCCAATTGCATTTTTAAAAATGGTAATTTGGAACTGAAGGTTGAAGCTCAGCTTTATTCAGTTGAGGACAACACCAGGCAGGGGCAGACATTCACCTTTAGTAGGCCGGAACAGCCAATTGCATTTTTAAAAATGGTAATTTGGAACAGAAGGTTGAAGCTCAGCTTTATTCAGTTGAGGACAACACCAGGCAGGGGCAGACAGACACCTTTAGTAGGCCGGAACAGCCAATTTTTTAAAAAAACAGCAGTTAGTAAGAGGCAGAAGGTAGAAGCTCAGCTTTATTCAGTTGAGGACAACACCAGGCAGGGGCAGACAGACACCTTTAGTAGGCCGGAACAGCCAATTGCATTTTTAAAAATGGTAATTTGGAACAGAAGGTTGAAGCTCAGCTTTATTCAGTTGAGGACAACACCAGGCAGGGGCAGACAGACACCTTTAGTAGGCCGGAACAGCCAATTTTTAAAAAAAACAGCAGTTAGTAAGAGGCAGAAGGTAGAAGCTCAGCTTTATTCAGTTGAGGACAACACCAGGCAGGGGCAGACAGACACCTTTAGTAGGCCGGAACAGCCAATTGCATTTTTAAAAATGGTAATTTGGAACAGAAGGTTGAAGCTCAGCTTTATTCAGTTGAGGACAACACCAGGCAGGGGCAGACAGACACCTTTAGTAGGCCGGAACAGCCAATTGCATTTTTAAAAATGGTAATTTGGAACTGAAGGTTGAAGCTCAGCTTTATTCAGTTGAGGACAACACCAGGCAGGGGCAGACATTCACCTTTAGTAGGCCGGAACAGCCAATTGCATTTTTAAAAATGGTAATTTGGAACAGAAGGTTGAAGCTCAGCTTTATTCAGTTGAGGACAACACCAGGCAGGGGCAGACAGACACCTTTAGTAGGCCGGAACAGCCAATTTTTTAAAAAAACAGCAGTTAGTAAGAGGCAGAAGGTAGAAGCTCAGCTTTATTCAGTTGAGGACAACACCAGGCAGGGGCAGACAGACACCTTTAGTAGGCCGGAACAGCCAATTGCATTTTTAAAAATGGTAATTTGGAACAGAAGGTTGAAGCTCAGCTTTATTCAGTTGAGGACAACACCAGGCAGGGGCAGACAGACACCTTTAGTAGGCCGGAACAGCCAATTTTTTAAAAAAACAGCAGTTAGTAAGAGGCAGAAGGTAGAAGCTCAGCTTTATTCAGTTGAGGACAACACCAGGCAGGGGCAGACAGACACCTTTAGTAGGCCGGAACAGCCAATTGCATTTTTAAAAATGGTAATTTGGAACAGAAGGTTGAAGCTCAGCTTTATTCAGTTGAGGACAACACCAGGCAGGGGCAGACAGACACCTTTAGTAGGCCGGAACAGCCAATTGCATTTTTAAAAATGGTAATTTGGAACTGAAGGTTGAAGCTCAGCTTTATTCAGTTGAGGACAACACCAGGCAGGGGCAGACATTCACCTTTAGTAGGCCGGAACAGCCAATTGCATTTTTAAAAATGGTAATTTGGAACAGAAGGTTGAAGCTCAGCTTTATTCAGTTGAGGACAACACCAGGCAGGGGCAGACAGACACCTTTAGTAGGCCGGAACAGCCAATTGCATTTTTAAAAATGGTAATTTGGAACTGAAGGTTGAAGCTCAGCTTTATTCAGTTGAGGACAACACCAGGCAGGGGCAGACATTCACCTTTAGTAGGCCGGAACAGCCAATTGCATTTTTAAAAATGGTAATTTGGAACAGAAGGTTGAAGCTCAGCTTTATTCAGTTGAGGACAACACCAGGCAGGGGCAGACAGACACCTTTAGTAGGCCGGAACAGCCAATTGCATTTTTAAAAATGGTAATTTGGAACTGAAGGTTGAAGCTCAGCTTTATTCAGTTGAGGACAACACCAGGCAGGGGCAGACATTCACCTTTAGTAGGCCGGAACAGCCAATTGCATTTTTAAAAATGGTAATTTGGAACAGAAGGTTGAAGCTCAGCTTTATTCAGTTGAGGACAACACCAGGCAGGGGCAGACAGACACCTTTAGTAGGCCGGAACAGCCAATTTTTAAAAAAAACAGCAGTTAGTAAGAGGCAGAAGGTAGAAGCTCAGCTTTATTCAGTTGAGGACAACACCAGGCAGGGGCAGACAGACACCTTTAGTAGGCCGGAACAGCCAATTGCATTTTTAAAAATGGTAATTTGGAACAGAAGGTTGAAGCTCAGCTTTATTCAGTTGAGGACAACACCAGGCAGGGGCAGACAGACACCTTTAGTAGGCCGGAACAGCCAATTTTTTAAAAAAACAGCAGTTAGTAAGAGGCAGAAGGTAGAAGCTCAGCTTTATTCAGTTGAGGACAACACCAGGCAGGGGCAGACAGACACCTTTAGTAGGCCGGAACAGCCAATTGCATTTTTAAAAATGGTAATTTGGAACAGAAGGTTGAAGCTCAGCTTTATTCAGTTGAGGACAACACCAGGCAGGGGCAGACAGACACCTTTAGTAGGCCGGAACAGCCAATTGCATTTTTAAAAATGGTAATTTGGAACTGAAGGTTGAAGCTCAGCTTTATTCAGTTGAGGACAACACCAGGCAGGGGCAGACATTCACCTTTAGTAGGCCGGAACAGCCAATTGCATTTTTAAAAATGGTAATTTGGAACAGAAGGTTGAAGCTCAGCTTTATTCAGTTGAGGACAACACCAGGCAGGGGCAGACAGACACCTTTAGTAGGCCGGAACAGCCAATTGCATTTTTAAAAATGGTAATTTGGAACTGAAGGTTGAAGCTCAGCTTTATTCAGTTGAGGACAACACCAGGCAGGGGCAGACATTCACCTTTAGTAGGCCGGAACAGCCAATTGCATTTTTAAAAATGGTAATTTGGAACAGAAGGTTGAAGCTCAGCTTTATTCAGTTGAGGACAACACCAGGCAGGGGCAGACAGACACCTTTAGTAGGCCGGAACAGCCAATTTTTTTAAAAAAACAGCAGTTAGTAAGAGGCAGAAGGTAGAAGCTCAGCTTTATTCAGTTGAGGACAACACCAGGCAGGGGCAGACAGACACCTTTAGTAGGCCGGAACAGCCAATTGCATTTTTAAAAATGGTAATTTGGAACAGAAGGTTGAAGCTCAGCTTTATTCAGTTGAGGACAACACCAGGCAGGGGCAGACAGACACCTTTAGTAGGCCGGAACAGCCAATTTTTTAAAAAAACAGCAGTTAGTAAGAGGCAGAAGGTAGAAGCTCAGCTTTATTCAGTTGAGGACAACACCAGGCAGGGGCAGACAGACACCTTTAGTAGGCCGGAACAGCCAATTGCATTTTTAAAAATGGTAATTTGGAACAGAAGGTTGAAGCTCAGCTTTATTCAGTTGAGGACAACACCAGGCAGGGGCAGACAGACACCTTTAGTAGGCCGGAACAGCCAATTGCATTTTTAAAAATGGTAATTTGGAACTGAAGGTTGAAGCTCAGCTTTATTCAGTTGAGGACAACACCAGGCAGGGGCAGACAGACACCTTTAGTAGGCCGGAACAGCCAATTGCATTTTTAAAAATGGTAATTTGGAACAGAAGGTTGAAGCTCAGCTTTATTCAGTTGAGGACAACACCAGGCAGGGGCAGACAGACACCTTTAGTAGGCCGGAACAGCCAATTGCATTTTTAAAAATGGTAATTTGGAACTGAAGGTTGAAGCTCAGCTTTATTCAGTTGAGGACAACACCAGGCAGGGGCAGACATTCACCTTTAGTAGGCCGGAACAGCCAATTGCATTTTTAAAAATGGTAATTTGGAACAGAAGGTTGAAGCTCAGCTTTATTCAGTTGAGGACAACACCAGGCAGGGGCAGACAGACACCTTTAGTAGGCCGGAACAGCCAATTGCATTTTTAAAAATGGTAATTTGGAACTGAAGGTTGAAGCTCAGCTTTATTCAGTTGAGGACAACACCAGGCAGGGGCAGACATTCACCTTTAGTAGGCCGGAACAGCCAATTGCATTTTTAAAAATGGTAATTTGGAACAGAAGGTTGAAGCTCAGCTTTATTCAGTTGAGGACAACACAAGGCAGGGGCAGACAGACACCTTTAGTAGGCCGGAACAGCCAATTTTTTAAAAAAACAGCAGTTAGTAAGAGGCAGAAGGTAGAAGCTCAGCTTTATTCAGTTGAGGACAACACCAGGCAGGGGCAGACAGACACCTTTAGTAGGCCGGAACAGCCAATTGCATTTTTAAAAATGGTAATTTGGAACAGAAGGTTGAAGCTCAGCTTTATTCAGTTGAGGACAACACCAGGCAGGGGCAGACAGACACCTTTAGTAGGCCGGAACAGCCAATTTTTAAAAAAAACAGCAGTTAGTAAGAGGCAGAAGGTAGAAGCTCAGCTTTATTCAGTTGAGGACAACACCAGGCAGGGGCAGACAGACACCTTTAGTAGGCCGGAACAGCCAATTGCATTTTTAAAAATGGTAATTTGGAACAGAAGGTTGAAGCTCAGCTTTATTCAGTTGAGGACAACACCAGGCAGGGGCAGACAGACACCTTTAGTAGGCCGGAACAGCCAATTGCATTTTTAAAAATGGTAATTTGGAACTCAAGGTTGAAGCTCAGCTTTATTCAGTTGAGGACAACAACAGGCAGGGGCAGACATTCACCTTTAGAAGGCCGGAACAGCCAATTGCATTTTTAAAAATGGTAATTTGGAACAGAAGGTTGAAGCTCAGCTTTATTCAGTTGAGGACAACACCAGGCAGGGGCAGACAGACACCTTTAGTAGGCCGGAACAGCCAATTTTTTTAAAAAACAGCAGTTAGTAAGAGGCAGAAGGTAGAAGCTCAGCTTTATTCAGTTGAGGACAACACCAGGCAGGGGCAGACAGACACCTTTAGTAGGCCGGAACAGCCAATTGCATTTTTAAAAATGGTAATTTGGAACAGAAGGTTGAAGCTCAGCTTTATTCAGTTGAGGACAACACCAGGCAGGGGCAGACAGACACCTTTAGTAGGCCGGAACAGCCAATTGCATTTTTAAAAATGGTAATTTGGAACTGAAGGTTGAAGCTCAGCTTTATTCAGTTGAGGACAACACCAGGCAGGGGCAGACATTCACCTTTAGTAGGCCGGAACAGCCAATTGCATTTTTAAAAATGGTAATTTGGAACAGAAGGTTGAAGCTCAGCTTTATTCAGTTGAGGACAACACCAGGCAGGGGCAGACAGACACCTTTAGTAGGCCGGAACAGCCAATTGCATTTTTAAAAATGGTAATTTGGAACTGAAGGTTGAAGCTCAGCTTTATTCAGTTGAGGACAACACCAGGCAGGGGCAGACATTCACCTTTAGTAGGCCGGAACAGCCAATTGCATTTTTAAAAATGGTAATTTGGAACAGAAGGTTGAAGCTCAGCTTTATTCAGTTGAGGACAACACCAGGCAGGGGCAGACAGACACCTTTAGTAGGCCGGAACAGCCAATTGCATTTTTAAAAATGGTAACTTGGAACAGAAGGTTGAAGCTCAGCTTTATTCAGTTGAGGACAACACCAGGCAGGGGCAGACAGACACCTTTAGTAGGCCGGAACAGCCAATTTTTTAAAAAAACAGCAGTTAGTAAGAGGCAGAAGGTAGAAGCTCAGCTTTATTCAGTTGAGGACAACACCAGGCAGGGGCAGACAGACACCTTTAGTAGGCCGGAACAGCCAATTGCATTTTTAAAAATGGTAATTTGGAACAGAAGGTTGAAGCTCAGCTTTATTCAGTTGAGGACAACACCAGGCAGGGGCAGACAGACACCTTTAGTAGGCCGGAACAGCCAATTGCATTTTTAAAAATGGTAATTTGGAACTGAAGGTTGAAGCTCAGCTTTATTCAGTTGAGGACAACACCAGGCAGGGGCAGACATTCCCCTTTAGTAGGCCGGAACAGCCAATTGCATTTTTAAAAATGGTAATTTGGAACAGAAGGTTGAAGCTCAGCTTTATTCAGTTGAGGACAACACCAGGCAGGGGCAGACAGACACCTTTAGTAGGCCGGAACAGCCAATTTTTTAAAAAAACAGCAGTTAGTAAGAGGCAGAAGGTAGAAGCTCAGCTTTATTCAGTTGAGGACAACACCAGGCAGGGGCAGACAGACACCTTTAGTAGGCCGGAACAGCCAATTGCATTTTTAAAAATGGTAATTTGGAACAGAAGGTTGAAGCTCAGCTTTATTCAGTTGAGGACAACACCAGGCAGGGGCAGACAGACACCTTTAGTAGGCCGGAACAGCCAATTGCATTTTTAAAAATGGTAATTTGGAACTGAAGGTTGAAGCTCAGCTTTATTCAGTTGAGGACAACAACAGGCAGGGGCAGACATTCACCTTTAGAAGGCCGGAACAGCCAATTGCATTTTTAAAAATGGTAATTTGGAACAGAAGGTTGAAGCTCAGCTTTATTCAGTTGAGGACAACACCAGGCAGGGGCAGACAGACACCTTTAGTAGGCCGGAACAGCCAATTTTTTTAAAAAACAGCAGTTAGTAAGAGGCAGAAAGTAGAAGCTCAGCTTTATTCAGTTGAGGACAACACCAGGCAGGGGCAGACAGACACCTTTAGTAGGCCGGAACAGCCAATTGCATTTTTTAAAATGGTAATTTGGAACAGAAGGTTGAAGCTCAGCTTTATTCAGTTGAGGACAACACCAGGCAGGGGCAGACAGACACCTTTAGTAGGCCGGAACAGCCAATGGCATTTTTAAAAATGGTAATTTGGAACAGAAGGTTGAAGCTCAGCTTTATTCAGTTGAGGACAACACCAGGCAGGGGCAGACAGACACCTTTAGTAGGCCGGAACAGCCAATGGCATTTTTAAAAATGGTAATTTGGAACAGAAGGTAGAAGCTCAGCTTTATTCAGTTGAGGACAACACCAGGCAGGGGCAGACAGACACCTTTAGTAGGCCGGAACAGCCAATTGCTTTTTTAAAAATGGTAATTTGGAACAGAAGGTTGAAGCTCAGCTTTATTCAGTTGAGGACAACACCAGGCAGGGGCAGACAGACATCTTTAGTAGGCCGGAACAGCCAATTGCTTTTTTAAAAATGGTAATTTGGAACAGAAGGTTGAAGCTCAGCTTTATTCAGTTGAGGACAACACCAGGCAGGGGCAGACAGACACCTTTAGTAGGCCGGAACAGCCAATTGCATTTTTAAAAATGGTAATTTGGAACAGAAGGTTGAAGCTCAGCTTTATTCAGTTGAGGACAACACCAGGCAGGGGCAGACAGACACCTTTAGTAGGCCGGAACAGCCAATGGCATTTTTAAAAATGGTAATTTGGAACAGAAGGTTGAAGCTCAGCTTTATTCAGTTGAGGACAACACCAGGCAGGGGCAGACAGACACCTTTAGTAGGCCGGAACAGCCAATGGCATTTTTAAAAATGGTAATTTGGAACAGAAGGTAGAAGCTCAGCTTTATTCAGTTGAGGACAACACCAGGCAGGGGCAGACAGACACCTTTAGTAGGCCGGAACAGCCAATTGCTTTTTTAAAAATGGTAATTTGGAACAGAAGGTTGAAGCTCAGCTTTATTCAGTTGAGGACAACACCAGGCAGGGGCAGACAGACACCTTTAGTAGGCTGGAACAGCCAATTGCTTTTTTAAAAATGGTAATTTGGAACAGAAGGTTGAAGCTCAGCTTTATTCAGTTGAGGACAACACCAGGCAGGGGCAGACAGACACCTTTAGTAGGCCGGAACAGCCAATTGCTTTTTTAAAAATGGTAATTTGGAACAGAAGGTTGAAGCTCAGCTTTATTCAGTTGAGGACAACACCAGGCAGGGGCAGACAGACACCTTTAGTAGGCCGGAACAGCCAATTGCTTTTTTAAAAATGGTAATTTGGAACAGAAGGTTGAAGCTCAGCTTTATTCAGTTGAGGACAACACCACGCAGGGGCAGACAGACACCTTTAGTAGGCCGGAACTGTTGTGAATTTGCTTTTTGCTCCCTCTAGTGGTTACTAGTTTTTTGACTCTGGTTTTTCTGTCATTCCTTTTATCCGCACCTGGGTCGTTAGTTAGGGGTGTTGCTATATAAGCTCCCTGGACCTTCAGTTCTATGCCTGGCAACGTAGTTATCAGAGCTAGTCTGCTGTGCTCTTGTCTACTGATCCTGGTTCCAGTTATATCAGCTAAGTCTGCCTTTTGCTTTTTGCTATTTGTTTTGGTTTTGTATTTTTGTCCAGCTTGTTCCAAATCTATATCCTGACCTTTGCTGGAAGCTCTAGGGGGCTGGTGTTCTCCCCCCGGACCATTAGACGGTTCGGGGGTTCTTGAATTTCCAGTGTGGATTTTGATAGGGTTTTTGTTGACCATATAAGTTACCTTTCTTTATTCTGCTATCAGTAAGCGGGCCTCTCTGTGCTAAACCTGGTTCATTTCTGTGTTTGTCATTTCCTCTTACCTCACCGTCATTATTTGTGGGGGGCTTCTATCCAGCTTTGGGGTCCCCTTCTCTGGAGGCAAGAAAGGTCTTTGTTTTCCTCTACTAGGGGTAGCTAGATTCTCCGGCTGGCGCGTGTCATCTAGAATCAACATAGGAATGATCCCCGGCTACTTCTAGTGTTGGCGTTAGGAGTAGATATATGGTCAACCCAGTTACCACTGCCCTATGAGCTGGATTTTTGTATTCTGCAGACTTCCACGTTCCTCTGAGATCCTCGCCATTGGGGTCATAACAGTTTGCCAGGCCAGTATTAAATGTTTAATGCATTGCAGAAGAGGGATTATAAGAAAGAAGATTCTGAGTTTTTTTTTTTTTTTTTTTTCTTCTTCCCCTTTACCTCAGAGTGGCTATGCTTGCTGCAGACATGAATGTCCAGACCTTGATTACAAGTGTGGACCAACTGGCTACTCGTGTGCAGGGCATACAAGACTATGTTATCAGAAATCCTAGGTCAGAACCTAAAATACCGATTCCTGAACTGTTTTCCGGAGACAGGTTTAAGTTTAGGAATTTCGTGAATAATTGTAAATTGTTTTTGTCCCTGAGACCCTGTTCATCTGGAGATTCTGCTCAGCAAGTAAAAATTGTGATTTCGTTCTTACGGGGTGACCCTCAGGATTGGGCTTTTTCGCTGGCGCCAGGAGATCCGGCATTGGCTGATCTTGATGCGTTTTTTCTGGCGCTCGGTTTACTTTATGAGGAACCCAATCTTGAGATTCAGGCAGAAAAGGCCTTGCTGGCTATGTCTCAGGGGCAGGACGAGGCTGAAGTGTATTGCCAAAAATTTCGGAAATGGTCCGTGCTGACACATTGGAACGAGTGTGCACTGGCCGCTAATTTTAGAAATGGCCTTTCTGAAGCCATTAAGAATGTTATGGTGGGTTTTCCCATTCCCACAGGTCTGAATGACACTATGGCACTGGCTATTCAAATTGACCGGCGGTTGCGGGAGCGCAAAACCGCAAATTCCCTCATGGTGTTGTCTGAACAGACACCTGATTTAATGCAATGTGATAGAATCCTGACTAGAAATGAGCGGAAAATTTATAGACGCCGGAATGGCTTGTGCTACTACTGTGGTGATTCTACACATGTTATCTCAGCATGCTCTAAACGTATAGCTAAGGTTGTTAGTCCTGTCACCGTTGGTAATTTGCAACCTAAATTTATTCTGTCTGTAACTTTGATTTGCTCACTGTCATCTTATCCTGTCATGGCGTTTGTAGATTCAGGTGCTGCCCTGAGTCTCATGGATCTCTCATTTGCTAAGCGCTGTGGTTTTACTCTTGAACCATTAGAAAATCCTATTCCTCTTAGGGGTATTGATGCTACACCATTGGCAGCAAATAAACCGCAGTATTGGACACAGGTTACCATGTGCATGACTCCTGAACACCGCGAGGTGATACGTTTCCTGGTTTTACATAAAATGCATGATTTGGTTGTTTTAGGGCTGCCATGGTTACAGACCCATAATCCAGTCCTGGACTGGAAGGCTATGTCAGTCTCAAGTTGGGGCTGTCGTGGTATTCATGGGGATTCCCTGCCTGTGTCTATTGCTTCTTCTACGCCTTCGGAAGTTCCGGAGTATTTGTCTGATTATCAGGATGTCTTCAGTGAGTCTGAGTCCAGTGCACTGCCTCCTCATAGGGACTGTGACTGTGCTATAGATTTGATCCCAGGCAGTAAATTTCCTAAGGGAAGACTGTTTAATCTGTCGGTACCTGAACATACCGCTATGCGTTCATATATCAAGGAGTCTCTGGAGAAAGGACATATTCGTCCGTCTTCGTCCCCTCTTGGTGCGGGATTCTTTTTTGTGGCAAAAAAGGACGGATCTTTGAGACCTTGTATTGATTATCGGCTTTTAAATAAGATCACTGTCAAATTTCAGTATCCTTTACCGCTGTTGTCTGACTTGTTTGCCCGGATTAAGGGTGCCAAGTGGTTCACCAAGATAGACCTTCGTGGTGCGTACAACCTTGTGCGCATTAAGCAAGGTGATGAATGGAAAACCGCATTCAATACGCCCGAAGGTCATTTTGAGTACTTGGTGATGCCTTTTGGGCTCTCCAATGCGCCTTCAGTTTTTCAGTCCTTTATGCATGACATTTTCCGGAAGTATCTGGATAAATTTTTGATTGTTTATCTGGATGATATTTTGATTTTTTCTGATAATTGGGATTCGCATGTGGAGCAGGTCAGGTTGGTCTTTAAAATTTTGCGTGAAAATTCTTTGTTTGTCAAGGGCTCAAAGTGTCTCTTTGGTGTACAGAAGGTTCCCTTTTTGGGGTTCATTTTTTCCCCTTCTGCTGTGGAGATGGACCCAGTCAAGGTCCGAGCTATTCTTGATTGGACTCAGCCCTCGTCAGTTAAGAGTCTTCAGAAGTTCTTGGGCTTCGCTAACTTCTACCGTCGTTTTATCGCTAATTTTTCTAGCATTGTGAAACCTTTGACGGATATGACCAAGAAGGGCTCCGATGTAGCTAACTGGGCTCCTGCTGCCGTGGAGGCTTTCCAGGAGTTGAAACGCCGGTTTACTTCGGCGCCTGTTTTGTGCCAGCCTGACGTCTCACTTCCCTTCCAGGTTGAGGTGGATGCTTCGGAGATTGGGGCAGGGGCCGTTTTGTCGCAGAGAGGCCCTGGTTGCTCTGTTATGAAACCTTGTGCCTTTTTCTCTAGGAAGTTTTCGCCTGCCGAGCGAAATTATGATGTGGGCAATCGGGAGTTGTTGGCCATGAAATGGGCATTTGAGGAGTGGCGTCATTGGCTCGAGGGTGCTAAGCATCGTGTGGTGGTCTTGACTGATCACAAAAATCTGATGTATCTTGAGTCTGCTAAACGCCTTAATCCGAGACAGGCTCGCTGGTCATTGTTTTTCTCCCGCTTTGATTTTGTTGTCTCGTATTTACCAGGTTCAAAGAATGTGAAGGCCGATGCTCTTTCTAGGAGCTTTGTGCCTGATGCTCCTGGAGTCGCTGATCCTGTTGGTATTCTTAAAGATGGAGTTATCTTGTCAGCTATTTCTCCGGATCTGCGACGTGTGTTGCAGAGATTTCAGGCTGATAGGCCTGAGTCTTGTCCACCTGACAGACTGTTTGTCCCGGATAAGTGGACCAGCAGAGTCATTTCCGAGGTTCATTCCTCGGTGTTGGCAGGTCACCCGGGAATTTTTGGCACCAGAGATCTGGTGGCCAGGTCCTTTTGGTGGCCTTCCTTGTCAAGGGATGTGCGGTCATTTGTGCAGTCCTGTGGGACTTGTGCTTGAGCTAAGCCTTGCTGTTCTCGTGCCAGCGGTTTGCTCTTGCCCTTGCCTGTCCCGAAGAGACCTTGGACACATATCTCCATGGATTTCATTTCTGATCTTCCGCTATCTCAGGGCATGTCCGTTATCTGGGTGATATGTGATCGCTTCTCCAAGATGGTCCATTTGGTTCCTTTGCCTAAGCTGCCTTCCTCTTCCGATCTGGTTCCTGTGTTTTTCCAGAACGTGGTTCGTTTGCACGGCATCCCTGAGAATATTGTGTCAGACAGAGGATCCCAGTTCGTTTCCAGGTTCTGGCGATCCTTTTGTAGTAGGATGGGCATTGATTTGTCGTTTTCGTCTGCTTTCCATCCTCAGACTAATGGACAGACGGAGCGAACCAATCAGACTTTGGAGGCTTATCTGAGGTGTTTTGTCTCTGCTGATCAGGACGATTGGGTGACATTCTTGCCGTTGGCTGAGTTTGCCCTTAATAATCGGGCTAGTTCCGCCACCTTGGTTTCGCCTTTTTTCTGCAACTCTGGTTTCCATCCTCGCTTTTCTTCGGGTCATGTGGAGCCTTCTGACTGTCCTGGGGTGGATTCTGTGGTGGATAGGTTGCAGCAGATCTGGAATCATGTGGTGGACAACTTGAAGTTGTCACAGGAGAAGGCTCAGCGCTTTGCCAACCGCCGCCGCGGTGTGGGTCCCCGACTACGCGTTGGGGATTTGGTATGGCTTTCTTCCCGCTTTGTTCCTATGAAGGTCTCCTCTCCCAAATTTAAACCTCGTTTTATTGGGCCTTACAAGATATTGGAAATCCTTAATCCTGTATCTTTTCGTCTGGATCTTCCTGTGTCGTTTGCTATTCACAATGTATTTCATAGGTCCTTGTTGCGGCGGTACATTGTGCCTGTGGTTCCTTCTGCTGAGCCTCCTGCTCCTGTGTTGGTTGAGGGCGAGTTGGAGTACGTGGTGGAGAAGATCTTGGATTCTCGCCTCTCCAGGCGGAGGCTTCAGTACCTGGTCAAGTGGAAGGGCTATGGTCAGGAGGATAATTCCTGGGTGGTCGCCTCTGATGTTCATGCGGCCGATTTAGTTCGTGCCTTTCATGCCGCTCATCCTGATCGCCCTGGTGGTCGTGGTGAGGGTTCGGTGACCCCTCACTAAGGGGGGGGTACTGTTGTGAATTTGCTTTTTGCTCCCTCTAGTGGTTACTAGTTTTTTGACTCTGGTTTTTCTGTCATTCCTTTTATCCGCACCTGGGTCGTTAGTTAGGGGTGTTGCTATATAAGCTCCCTGGACCTTCAGTTCTATGCCTGGCAACGTAGTTATCAGAGCTAGTCTGCTGTGCTCTTGTCTACTGATCCTGGTTCCAGTTATATCAGCTAAGTCTGCCTTTTGCTTTTTGCTATTTGTTTTGGTTTTGTATTTTTGTCCAGCTTGTTCCAAATCTATATCCTGACCTTTGCTGGAAGCTCTAGGGGGCTGGTGTTCTCCCCCCGGACCGTTAGACGGTTCGGGGGTTCTTGAATTTCCAGTGTGGATTTTGATAGGGTTTTTGTTGACCATATAAGTTACCTTTCTTTATTCTGCTATCAGTAAGCGGGCCTCTCTGTGCTAAACCTGGTTCATTTCTGTGTTTGTCATTTCCTCTTACCTCACCGTCATTATTTGTGGGGGGCTTCTATCCAGCTTTGGGGTCCCCTTCTCTGGAGGCAAGAAAGGTCTTTGTTTTCCTCTACTAGGGGTAGCTAGATTCTCCGGCTGGCGCGTGTCATCTAGAATCAACGTAGGAATGATCCCCGGCTACTTCTAGTGTTGGCGTTAGGAGTAGATATATGGTCAACCCAGTTACCACTGCCCTATGAGCTGGATTTTTGTATTCTGCAGACTTCCACGTTCCTCTGAGACCCTCGCCATTGGGGTCATAACACGGAACAGCCAATTGCTTTTTTAAAAATGGTAATTTGGAACTGAAGGTTGAAGCTCAGCTTTATTCAGTTGCAGCTTCTTGGCAATAATATAAAGAAGACGAGACAGGACAACACTCGTTGGATGCCATATCTGTGTTTTCACTGGAAAAAAAACTGTCAGTTAACTACTTGTAGGAGAAAGTTTTTGTAGCTGGAGGCCACTTTTTGTATTGTACCAGTTTTCTGTTGTATGTTTGGAACTGAAGGTTGAAGCTCAGCTTTATTCAGTTGAGGACAACACCAGGCAGGGGCAGACACCTTTAGAAGGACGGAACAGCCAATTTTTTTAAAAACAGCAGTTAATCAGAGCCAGAAGGTAGAAGCTCAGCTTTATTCAGTTGAGGACAACTTGAATTAGGGACTGCAGACAGACTTTGCAGGCTGTCCCCTGTGTGGACCATGCATCCAATACATTAACCCATTTAGCCACAAAGGACACGTAACCTTCCGTGGCCAGGCCTACAGGTCCATGTGTCTGTTGTCAGGTATACCTTTGGACTGACAAATTGACAGAATGCAAGGACAATGCGGTCTTTAACATGCAGGTGGAGGGGTGGGATGGCTTTTCTCGCAAAAGAATTGTCAACTGGGTAGCTCATAGCGTGGTATATCGTAGTTCATCCTGGCTTTATTAATATTAACTTAAATAAAAAAATAGGCTCTAGGCACTTTATTATTGGTTCCAGGGGTACACGGGCAGCAGTGGTCAGGTGAGTGGAGGCCTAGTGGAAGGAGGGACCTTAGACAGGCTTCGAAGGCCTAACATAATAAAATGGGCTGGCGGTAGGCACTTTATTATTGGTTCCAGGGGTACACGGGCAGCAGTGGTCTGGTCAGTGGAGGCCTAGTGGAAGGAGGGACCGCAGACAGGCTTCAAAGGCCTAACATAATAAAATGGGCTGGCTGTAGGCACTTTATTATTGGTTCCAGGGGTACACGGGCAGCAGTGGTCAGGTGAGTGGAGGCCTAGTGGAAGGAGGGACCGCAGACAGGCTTCGAAGGCCTAACACAATAAAATGGGCTGGCTGTAGGCACTTTAAAATTGGTTCCAGGGGTACACGGGCAGCAGTGGTCTGGTCAGTGGAGGCCTAGTGGAAGGAGGGACCGCAGACAGGCTTCGAAGGCCTAACACAATAAAATGGGCTGGCTGTAGGCACTTTAAAATTGGTTCCAGGGGTACACGGGCAGCAGTGGTCTGGTCAGTGGAGGCCTAGTGGAAGGAGGGACCGCAGACAGGCTTCGAAGGCCTAAAATAACAAACAATAGGCTCATGGCAGTTTTACAGCGGTTACATGGATACACGGGCAGCTTGGTGGTGAGTGGAGGAGTATTTAAAGTAGGGACCGCAGACAGGCTATCAAAGGCCTAAAATAACAAACAATAGGCTCATGGCAGTTTTACAGCGGTTACATGGATACACGGGCAGCTTGGTGGTGAGTGGAGGAGTATTTAAAGTAGGGACCGCAGACAGGCTATCAAAGGCCTAAAATAACAAACAATAGGCTCATGGCAGTTTTACAGCGGTTACATGGATACACGGGCAGCTTGGTGGTGAGTGGAGGAGTATTTAAAGTAGGGACCGCAGACAGGCTATCAAAGGCCTAAAATAACAAACAATAGGCTCATGGCAGCTTTACAGCGGTTACATGGATACACAGGCAGCTTGGTGGTGAGTGGAGGAGTATTTAAAGTAGGGACCGCAGACAGGCTATCAAAGGCCTAAAATAACAAACAATAGGCTCATGGCAGTTTTACAGCGGTTACATGGATACACGGGCAGGCAGCTTGGTGGTCAGTGGAGGAGTATTTAAAGTAGGGACCGCAGACAGGCTATCAAAGGCCTAAAATAACAAACAATAGGCTCATGGCAGCTTTACAGCGGTTACATGGATACACGGGCAGGCAGCTTGGTGGTCAGTGGAGGAGTATTTAAAGTAGGGACCGCAGACAGGCTATCAAAGGCCTAAAATAACAAACAATAGGCTTATGGCAGTTTTACAGCGGTTACATGGATACACGGGCAGGCAGCTTGGTGGTCAGTGGAGGAGTATTTAAAGTAGGGACCGCAGACAGGCTATCAAAGGCCTAAAATAACAAACAATAGGCTCATGGCAGCTTTACAGCGGTTACATGGATACACAGGCAGCTTGGTGGTGAGTGGAGGAGTAGTGCAAGGAGTGTCTGTCCCAGTACTCCCAAAATATAAATAGATGTTAATGTCTCGCAAAACAACCAAAACAAAAAAAAAGGTGGCATACTTAGGTACAGGGGTGGGCTCATCTACTGAGTTTCTGACATAGTAATTTGGCAGTAACTATTTAATGGTGCCAATCAGGGCCGGCGTCAGCACCCGGCGTACCCGGGCAAGT
Source organism: Ranitomeya variabilis (assembly GCF_051348905.1). NCBI lineage: Eukaryota > Metazoa > Chordata > Amphibia > Anura > Dendrobatidae > Ranitomeya > Ranitomeya variabilis. The sequence goes on along the minus strand of NC_135237.1, from coordinate 502,152,749 downwards.
GCCGGGGCCCTGGCGAGACGGGGGGGCCCATTTACGGTGAGCAGCTGCAGCAGGAATGCTCACCTCCGGGAGTCGGGACTGTCACCATGGATACCCAGAGTGAGTCACATCCGGGCTGGGCCTGGGACTGAGTTTCACGCAGCTGCAATACTCACCAGTCACCGCCGGCGCTGCCATCACCATGGATACGAGTCACTTCCGGCCGGCGCTCACTGCAGTCGCTCGCTGAGGCCAGGATGGCTGCTCGGTGTGTTCCGTGGCTGCTGCTGGTGAGCGGCGTCTTGGCTGCTGTGCTGAGCACGGCCTCGGCGGACGGGAACGGTGTCCCGAGCAGGAAGCTGAGGATGCAGTACACGGCGGGGCCGCTGCTGAAGTTCCAGATCTGGTGAGTAGACATGACAGGTGTGCACAGCGCCCGCTCCCAGCACCGTCCTGCGGGGTCACCTTGTCCCCGGGGGATAGCAAGTGGTCCCGACCTGACCCAGCACGGGAGCAGCGGGGAGAGCTGCGCCGCTGAGTAATGGCTGCACGGAGAGGCCTGTGCTGCAGTGCTCTCAGTGTGCGAGGGAGGGCGCTGTGACTACGGGAGGCTGCTGAGCGGCCCGTGCTCCAGGGTCAGCACATCACAGCAGCCACCACCATTGTCCTTACCCCAGAGTGATGATGTCCCCTGTGGGCTCCTCGGCAAGCTCTGTGTCAGCCTGTAAGGGCATTAAGGTGCAGGTGACGAGCCAGGCCCCCCTAGTGTGGAAGAGGGGTGTATGGGGAGCCGGCCCCCCCCCCCAGTGCATTAGAGGGGTGTGTGGGGAGCCGGGCCCCCCTAGTGTGGAAGAGGGGTTAGTGGGGAGCCGGGCCCCCCTAGTGCATTAGAGGGGTGTGTGGGGAGCCGGGCCCCCCTGTGCTATATACTGCATCTGCGTGGGCTGTGCTATATACTGCATCTGCGTGGACTGTGCTATATACTGCGTGGGCTGTGTTTTATACTGCATGGGCTGTGTTATATACTGCGTGGGTTATGTTATATACTGCATGGCTGTTATGTACTACGTGGCTGTGTTATGTACTACGTGGCTGTGCAATATACTACATGGCTGTGCAATATACTATGTGGCTGGGCAATATACTACGTGGCTGGGCAATATACTACGTGGCTGTGTCATATACTACGTGGCCTGTTAGATACTACGTGGTTGTGTTATATGCTATGTGGCTGTGCTATATGCTACGTGGGCTGTGCTATATACTGCATGGGCTGTGCTATATACCTTGTGGCCTTTGTTATATGCTACGTGGGCTGTGCAATATATTACGTGGCTGTGCTATATATTACGTGGCTGTGCTATATATTACGTGGCTGTGCAATATATTACGTGGCTGTGCAATATATTATGTGGCTGTGCTATATATTGCGTGGCTGTGCTATATACTACGTGGATGTGCAATATACTACGTGGGCTGTTATATATGCTACGTGGGCTGTTATATACTACGTGGCTGTGTTATATACTACGTGGCTGTGCTATATTTCTCTGCTGTATCTGTGCATCATGAATTGTGGTATGTGTTAAAGAGGGGGGCCCACTGAGACTCTTTCGCCCGGGGCCCTCAAAAACCTGGAGCCGGCCCTGGTGCCAATATAGGACACAGACACAGACTACTTTAAGTTGCATCATAGATGTCTACAAATTTGTATTGTCAGTGCCAGACATTGAATGATGTCAGCGAATAGACTAAAGATTGGTGGAGCTGTGCGACATAATTTTGCACGTGGTAGAGCACATTTTGAGCTGGGGTAGGGGGGAACTCTCTTGAGGCCGGCGGGACCGCCCCAGGGCCCCTCATGTTACAACGGTGTGTCTGACATTGGGTGCGCACCACCACCGCCAGAGACACTACATTGTACTATGAGGGACCCAGTAGCAATGCCGTCAACCAAAAGCGAGCACACCCACCTCTTCAGACAAACAGCAGTCTCACGGGTGCTTGCGCCAAGTCGCGATACCACGGCCCCGTGTGGGGAGTTTTGCCATTTAGGGAGGTGTAAACATGTCGTATGCTGTACAATCAGCTGCAGCAAATTAGACATTAGAAAAGTAATTCACAGGCAAGAGCTTTTCATAGGAAAGCTAGGTGTCGGCCGGGCAAGGTGGGGCAAAAGATTTCGAAATCCAGTTGTGGTTCATTTTAATGAATGTTAGATCGTCAACATTTTGGGTAGCCAGACGAGTCCTTTTTTCGGTTAATATTGAACCTGCAGCACTGAATACTCTTTCTGATAGGACACTTGCTGCCGGGCAAGCAAGCTCCTGCAATGCATATTCTGCCAATTCTGGCCAGGTGTCTAATTTGGAGGCCCAGTAATCAAATGGGAATGACGGTTGAGGGAGAACATCGATAAGGGATGAAAAATAGTTAGTAACCATACTGGACAAATGTTGTCTCCTGTCACTTTCAATTGATGCAGCAGTACCTGTCCTGTCTGCGGTCATAGCAAAATCACTCCACAACCTGGTCAGAAAACCCCTCTGTCCAACGCCACTTCTGATGTGTGCACCCCTAACACTCCTAGTCTGCTGCTCCCTGGAGCTCGTGTGAGAACGATCACGTGCGCTGTGTGCTGGGAATGCCTGAAGCAAACGGTCAACAAGAGTTGATTGTTTGGTTGCTAATATTAGTTCCAAGTTCTCATGTGGCATAATATTTTGCAATTTGCCTTTATAGCGTGGATCAAGGAGGCAGGCCAACCAGTAATCGTCATCGTTCATCATTTTCGTAATGCGTGTGTCCCTTTTTAGGATACGTAAGGCATAATCCGCCATGTGGGCCAAAGTTCCAGTTGTCAAATCTCCGGTTGTGATTGGTTGAGGGGCAGTTGCAGGCAAATCTACGTCACTTGTGTCCCTCAAAAAACCAGAACCCGGCCGTGACACGCAACCAATTTCCTGTGCCCCCGGGAAAGGTTCGGCATTAAAAATATACTCATCCCCATCATCCTCCTCGTCCTCCACCTCCTCTTCGCCCGCTACCTCGTCCTGTACACTGCCCTGACCAGACAATGGCTGACTGTCATCAAGGCTTTCCTCTTCCTCTGGTGCAGACGCCTGCTCCTTTATGTGCGTCAAACTTTGCATCAGCAGACGCATTAGGGGGATGCTCATGCTTATTACGGCGTTGTCTGCACTAACCAGCCGTGTGCATTCCTCAAAACACTGAAGGACTTGACACATGTCTTGTATCTTAGACCACTGCACACCTGACAACTCCATGTCTGCCATCCTACTGCCTGCCCGTGTATCCTCCCACAAATAAATAACAGCACGCCTCTGTTCGCACAGTCTCTGAAGCATGTGCAGTGTTGAGTTCCACCTTGTTGCAACGTCTATGATTAGGCGATGCTGGGGAAGGTTCAAAGACCGCTGATAGGTCTGCATACGGCTGGCGTGTACAGGCGAACGTCGGATATGTGAGCAAAGTGCACGCACTTTGAGGAGCAGGTCGGAGAACCCAGGATAAGTTTTCAATAAGCACTGCACCACCAGGTTTAAGGTGTGAGCCAGGCAAGGAATGTGTTTCAGTTGGGAAAGGGAGATGGCAGCCATGAAATTCCTTCCGTTATCACTCACTACCTTGCCTGCCTCAAGATCTACTGTGCCCAGCCACGACTGCGTTTCTTGTTGCAAGAACTCGGATAGAACTTCCGCGGTGTGTCTGTTGTCGCCCAAACACTTCATAGCCAATACAGCCTGCTGACGCTTGGCAGTAGCTGGCCCATAATGGGACAACTGGTGTGCAACAGTGTCATCTGCCGATGGAGTGGTTGGCAGACTGCGTTCTGTGGAAGAGCTGTAGCTTCTGTAGGAGGACGAGGAAGAGGAGGAGGAGGGGGTGCGAACGCCTACAGCCAACTGTTTCCTAGACCGTGGGCTAGGCACAACTGTCCCTAAATTGATGTCGCCTGTGGACCCTGCATCCACCACATTCACCCAGTGTGCCGTGATGGACACATAACGTCCCTGGCCATGCCTACTGGTCCATGCATCTGTAGTCAGGTGCACCTTTGTACTCACAGATTGCCTGAGTGCATGGACGATGCGCTGTTTAACATGCTGGTGCAGGGCTGGGATGGCTTTTCTGGAAAAAAAGTGTCGACTGGGTAGCTCGTATCGTGGTTCAGCGTACTCCATCAGGGCTTTGAAAGCTTCGCTTTCAACTAACCGGTAGGGCATCATCTCTAACTAGATTAGTCTAGCTATGTGGGCGTTAAAACCCTGTGTACGCGGATGCGAGGATAAGTACTTCCTTTTTCTAACCAGAGTCTCATGTAGGGTGAGCTGGACTGGAGAGCTGGAGATCGTGGAACTTTCGGGTGTGCCGGTGTACATGGCAGACTGAGAGACGGTTGGAGACGGTATTGTTTCCGCCGGTGCCCTAGATGCAATATTTCCTCCTACAAAACTGGTGGTTCCCTGACCCTGACTGCTTTTGGCTGGCAAAGAAACCTGCACAGATACTGCCGGTGGTGCGGAAAATGGTGGCCTTACAGTGACGGAAGGGATGTTGCGTTGCTGACTAGCTTCATTGGCCGAGGGTGCTACAACCTTAAGGGACGTTTGGTAGTTAGTCCAGGCTTGAAAATGCATGGTGGTTAAGTGTCTATGCATGCAACTAGTATTTAGACTTTTCAGATTCTGACCTCTGCTTAAGCTAGTTGAACATTTTTGACAGATGACTTTGCGCTGATCAGTTGGATGTTGTTTAAAAAAATGCCAGACTGCACTCTTCCTAAACTCGGATCCCTTTTCAGGGATTGCAGACTGAGCTTTAACCGGATGGCCACGCTGTCCTCCAACAGGTTTTGGCTTTGACACGCGTTTTGGGCCAGATACGGGCCCGGCAGATGGAACCTGTTGCGATGTTGATGCCTGCTGCGGCCCCTCCTCCACCTCCGCTTCTGAACTACTGCCGCCTGCACCCTGTTCCCCCAATGGCTGCCAATCGGGGTCAATAACTGGGTCATCTATTACCTCCTCTTCGAGCTCGTGTGCAACTTCGTCTGTGTCACTGTGTCGGTCGGTGGTATAGCGTTCGTGGCGGGGCAACATAGTCTCATCAGGGTCTGATTGTGGATCTGTACCCTGAGAGGGCAATGTGGTGGTCTGAGTCAAAGGAGCAGCATAGTACTCTGGCTGTGGCTGTGCATCAGTGCACTCCATGTCAGAATATACTTGTAATGGGCATGGCCTGTTAAATGTTTCACTTTCTAAGCCAGGGACGGTATGTGTAAAGAGCTCCATGGAGTGACCCGTTGTGTCGCCTGCTGCATCCTTCTCTCTTGTTGTAGTTTTTGCTGAGGAGGACAAGGAAGCGACTTGTCCCTGACCGTGAACATCCACAAGCGACGCGCTGCTTTTACATTTACCAGTTTCGGAAGAGGAGGCAAAAGAGCTAGAGGCTGAGTCTGCAATGTAAGCCAAAACTTGCTGTTGCTGCTCCGCCTTTAAAAGCGGTTTTCCTACTCCCAGAAAAGAGAGCGTTCGAGGCCTTGTGTAGCCTGACGACGAAACTGGCTCCACAGCTCCAGACTTAGGTGGAATATTTTTATCCCCACGACCACCTGATGCTCCACTACCACTACCATCATTACCAGCTGACAATGAACGCCCACGACGACCTCTTGCACCAGACTTCCTCATTGTTTTAAAATCTTAACCAAAGTAACTTTATTTGTTGCTGTCAAACAACTTACACGGTGAGCTATAACTTCAGTATGATTTCAATATCCCTTAACAGGTTGGTGAGACCACAAGGAAAATCAGGCACAATGTTACACACTCTGTTTTCTGTGGCACAAAATCACAGAGATGACACACACGCAGGACTGTCACTCAAGCACTAATGTCAATATTAATCTCCCACCTAATTTATTTTTATTTTTTTTTCAGGGAGACTTTAGAAACCAAATAATATTAAAAAAACCAAAAAAATAAATACCGTATTTTCCGGCGTATAAGACGACTGGGCGTATAAGACGACCCCCCAACTTTACCAGTTAAAAAATAAAATCTTCTTAAAAGTTGGGGGTCTTCTTATACACCGTATGTCGTCTTATAGGGCCGGTGAATATGTGCCTTTTGGGGGGGGGGGGAGTGATCCTGATGAGGACGAGGGGGCGTCTCACAGGAAAGTGAGTATCCCCCATTACCTTATCATAGCGCTGCAGCGTGGGGTCTCTGTGCTGGGAGCGGCGGCTGCTGTGCTGTGCTGTGCTGTGGCGGCTCCTCTTCTGCAGTGTGGGGCCTCTGGTGCTGTGGGGCAGTGGCGGCGGCGTATCTTCATGCAGTCGGGGCTCCTCCGGCATCTCAGCCTGGAAGCCCCGCCGGCAACTCCATCGGTACAATGCGGTCAGGTGGCCTCCGGGAAAATGGCCGCTGCTCAGATTCAGATCTCGTCCCGAGATCTCGGGACACGAGATCTGAATCTAAGCAGCGGCCATTTTCCCGGAGGCCAGCGCATTACACCGATGGAGTTGCCGGCGGGGCTTCTAAGCTTTGAGATGCCGGAGGAGCCCCGACTGCATGAAGATACGCCACCGCTGCCACCGCCCCACAGCACCAGAGGCCCCACACTGCAGAAGAGGAGCCGCCACAGCACAGCACAGCAGCCGCCGCTCCCAGCACAGAGACCCCACGCTGCAGCGCTATGATAAGGTAATGGGGGATACTCACTTTCCTGTGAGACGCCCCCTCGTCGTCATCAGGATCACTCCCCCCCCCACCCACCATATACACCCGGCGTACAAGGCGATTCCCGGCGTACAAGACGACCCCCGACTTTTAAGAAGATTTTCAGGGGTTAAAAAGTCGTCTTGTACGCCGGAAAATACGGTAGGCTTTCTATGGCCCACTGAATGAGAGAGAGGTGGCACACCCAGGAGTCAAGACTGGCACACCAGCTGAAAGGGCAATATTACTCTCCCACTGTTTTTTTTTTTTTTTTCAGGGAGACTTTAGAAACCAAATAATAAGAAAAAAAAAAAATAAATAAATAGGCTTTCTATAGCCCACTGAATGAGAGATAGCACACACAGCAGTGGCACACAAGCCCTGACTGAGGCCAATATTTTTCTACCACTGATTGATGTAGTGTTTTTGTGTTGAGGTAGATTTTAGAACACAAATCAAGGAAAAAAAAAAAAAATGCTTTCTATGGCCCACTGAATGAGAGAGGTGGCACACCCAGGAGTCAAGACTGGCACACAAGCTGAAAGGGCAATATTACTCTCCCACTGTTTTTTTATGTATTTTTTGTTTTTTAAGGGAGACTTTAGAATCCCAATAATATTTAAAAAAAAAAATAAATAGACTTTCTATGGCCCACTGAATGAGAGAGGTGGCACACCCAGGAGTCAAGACTGGCACACAAGCTGAAAGGGCAATATTACTCTCCCACTGTTTTTTTATGTATTTTTTGTTTTTTAAGGGAGACTTTAGAAACCCAATAATATTTTTTTTAAAAAATAAATAGGCTTTCTATGGCCCACTGAATGAGAGAGAGGTGGCACACCCAGGAGTCAAGACTGGCACACAAGCTGAAAGGGCAATATTACTCTCCCACTGTTTTTTTTTTTTTTTCAGGGAGACTTTAGAAACCAAATAATAAGAAAAAAAATAAATAAATAAATAGGCTTTCTATAGCCCACTGAATGAGAGATAGCACACACAGCAGTGGCACACAAGCCCTGACTGAGGCCAATATTTTTCTACCACTGATTGATGTAGTGTTTTTGTGTTGAGGTAGATTTTAGAACACAAATCAAGGAAAAAAAAAAAAATGCTTTCTATGGCCCACTGAATGAGAGAGGTGGCACACCCAGGAGTCAAGACTGGCACACAAGCTGAAAGGGCAATATTACTCTCCCACTGTTTTTTTATGTATTTTTTGTTTTTTAAGGGAGACTTTAGAAACCCAATAATATTTTAAAAAAATAAATAAATAGGCTTTCTATGGCCCACTGAATGAGAGAGGTGGCACACCCAGGAGTCAAGACTGGCACACAAGCTGAAAGGGCAATATTACTCTCCCACTGTTTTTTTAAGTTTTTTTTTTTTTATTTTCAGGGAGACTTTAGAAACCAAATAATATTAAAAAAACCAAAAAAATAAATAGGCTTCCTATGGCCCACTGAATGAGAGAGAGGTGGCACACCCAGGAGTCAAGACTGGCACACAAGCTGAAAGGGCAATATTACTCTCCCACTGTTTTTTTTTTTTGTTTTTTTTTCAGGGAGACTTTAGAAACCAAATAATAAGAAAAAAAATAAATAAATAAATAGGCTTTCTATAGCCCACTGAATGAGAGATAGCACACACAGCAGTGGCACACAAGCCCTGACTGAGGCCAATATTTTTCTACCACTGATTGATGTAGTGTTTTTGTGTTGAGGTAGATTTTAGAACACAAATCAAGGAAAAAAAAAAATGCTTTCTATGGCCCACTGAATGAGAGAGGTGGCACACCCAGGAGTCAAGACTGGCACACAAGCTGAAAGGGCAATATTACTCTCCCACTGTTTTTTTATGTATTTTTTGTTTTTTAAGGGAGACTTTAGAAACCCAATAATATTTAAAAAAAATAAATAAATAGGCTTTCTATGGCCCACTGAATGAGAGAGGTGGCACACCCAGGAGTCAAGACTGGCACACAAGCTGAAAGGGCAATATTACTCTCCCACTGTTTTTTTAAGTTTTTTTTTTTTTATTTTCAGGGAGACTTTAGAAACCAAATAATATTAAAAAAACCAAAAAAATAAATAGGCTTTCTATGGCCCACTGAATGAGAGAGAGGTGGCACACCCAGGAGTCAAGACTGGCACACAAGCTGAAAGGGCAATATTACTCTCCCACTGTTTTTTTTTTTTTTTTTTTTTCAGGGAGACTTTAGAAACCAAATAATAAGAAAAAAAATAAATAAATAAATAGGCTTTCTATAGCCCACTGAATGAGAGATAGCACACACAGCAGTGGCACACAAGCCCTGACTGAGGCCAATATTTTTCTACCACTGATTGATGTAGTGTTTTTGTGTTGAGGTAGAATTTAGAACACAAATCACGGAAAAAATAAATAGGCTTTCTATGGCCCACTCAGTGAGAGATGGCACACACAGGGATGGCACTGTAGCAGAAATGCCAATCTTAATCTCCCACAAAAAAAAAAAAAAAAAAAAAAACAGGGACTGTCCTACAATTACTATCTCCCTGCAGTAATCTAAGCCAGGTATGGCAGGCAGCAATAGGAGTGGACTGATGCACAAATTAAATAAAAAGTGTGGACAAACAAAAAAGATAGCTGTGCAGAAAGGAACAAGAGGATATGTGCTTTGAAAAAAGCAGTTGGTTTCCACAGTGGCGTACACACAGCAATACAGCTATCACGGAGCCTTCTAGGGCAGCCCAATGAGCTACAGCGCTGAGGAAAAAAAAAAAAAAAATAGCTTCCACTGTTCCTGCACACCGAAGGTGGTGTTGGACAGTGGAAATCGCTACAGCACAAGCGGTTTGGTGGTTAGTGGACCCTGCCTAACGCTCTCCCTGCTTCTGACGAAGCGGCAGCAACCTCTCCCTAAGCTCAGATCAGCAGCAGTAAGATGGCGGTCGGCGGGAACGCCCCTTTATAGCCCCTGTGACGCCGCAGACAGCAAGCCAATCACTGCAATGCCCTTCTCTAAGATGGTGGGGACCAGGATCTATGTCATCACGCTGCCCACACTCTGCGTTCACCTTCATTGGCTGAGAAATGGCGCTTTTCGCGTCATTGAAACGCGACTTTGGCGCGAAAGTCGCGTACCGCATGGCCGACAAGCACAGGGGTCGGATCGGGTTTCATGAGACGCCGACTTAGCCAAAAGTCGGCGACTTTTGAAAATGATCGACCCGTTTCGCTCAACCCTAGTTACAAGTACACAATCCAGTGCTGGATTGGAAATCAATGTCTGTGACTAGTTGGGGTTGTCAAGGGGTACATAGTGACGTTCCTTTAATGTCAATTTCCTCTTCCCCCTCTTCTGATGTTCCTGAATTTTTGTCAGATTTCCAGGATGTATTTGATGAGCCCAAGTCCAGTTCCCTTCCTCCACATAGGGACTGTGATTGTGCTATTGACTTGATTCCTGGCTGTAAGTTCTCTAAGGGCCGACTTTTCAATCTGTCTGTGCCAGAGCATGCAGCCATGCGGAGCTATGTAAAGGAGTCTTTAGAGAAGGGGCATTTTCGGCCGTCTTCCTCACTATTGGGAGCGGGATTCTTTTTTTTATTGCCAAGAAGGATGGCTCCTTGAAACCCTGTATTGATTATCGTCTTCTTAATAAGATCACGGTCAAATTCCAATACCCTTTACCTTTGCTCTCTTATTTGTTTGCTCGGATTAAGAGAGCTAGTTGGTTTACCAAGATTGACCTTCGAGGGGCATATAATCTTGTTCATATTAAACAGGGTGACGAATGGAAAACTGCATTTAATACGCCCGAAGGCCATTTTGAATACCTGGTGATGCCTTTCGGGCTTTCTAATGCTCCTTCTGTATTTCAGTCCTTTATGCATGATATTTTCCGCAATTATCTTGACAAATTCTTGATTGTGAATTTGGATGATATTTTGATTTTTTCCAATGATTGGGAGTCTCATGTGAAGCAGGTCAGGATGGTATTCCAGATCCTTCGTGATAATGCTCTATTTGTGAAGGGGTCTAAGTGCCTATTTGGAGTTCAGAAGGTCTCTTTTTTGGGGTTTATTTTTTCTCCTTCGTCTATAGAAATGGATCCTGTTAAGGTCCAAGCCATTCATGACTGGATTCAACCCACATCTGTGAAGAGCCTTCAGAAATTTTGGGGCTTTGCTAATTTTTATCGCCGTTTCATTGCAACTTCTCTAGTGTGGTTAAACCCCTGAACGATTTGACGAAGAAAGGCGCTGATGTGACTAATTGGTCCTCTGAGGCTGTTGAGGCCTTTCAGGAGCTTAAACGCCGATTTACTTCTGCCCCTGTCTTGCGTCAGCCGGATGTTTCTCTTCCTTTTCAGGTTGAGGTTGACGCTTCTGAGATTGGGGAAGGGGCCGTTTTGTCACAGAGGAATTCTGATGGTTCCTTGATGAAGCCATGTGCCTTCTTTTCCCAAAAGTTTTCGCCTGCGGAACACAATTATGATGTCGGCAATCGGGAGTTGTTGGCTATGAAGTGGGCATTTGAGGAATGGTGACATTGGCTTGAGGGAGCCAAGCACCGCATTGTGGTCTTGACCGATCATAAGAATCTGATTTACCTCGAGTCGGCCAAGCGGCTGAACCCTAGACAGGCTCGGTGGTCCCTGTTTTTCTCCCGTTTTGATTTTGTGGTCTCATATCTTCCAGGATCTAAGAATGTTAAGGCGGATGCCCTCTCTAGGAGTTTTTTGCCTGATTCTCCTGGAGTCCTTGAGCCGGTTGGCATTCTTAGGGAAGGGGTGATTCTGTCTGCCATCTCCCCTGATTTGCGGCGGGCACTTCAGGAATTTCAGGCTGATAAACCTGACCGCTGTCCTGTGGGGAAGCTGTTTGTTCCTGATAGATGGACAAGTAAGGTAATTTCTGAGGTCCATTGTTCTGTGTTGGCCAGTCATCCTGGGATTTTTGGTACCAGAGATTTGGTTGCTAGGTCCTTTTGGTGGCCTTCCTTGCCGCGGGATGTGCGTTCTTTTGTGCAGTCCTGTGGGACTTGTGCCCAGGCTAAACCTTGCTGTTCCTGCGCTAGTGGGTTGCTTTTGCCTTTGCCTGTCCCGGAGAGGCCTTGGACGCATATTTCCATGGATTTTATTTCGGATCTTCCTGTGTCCCAGAGGATGTCTGTTATCTGGGTGGTTTGTGACCGGTTCTCTAAAATGGTCCATTTGGTACCTTTGCCTAAATTGCCTTCCTCCTCTGATTTGGTTCCATTATTTTTTCAGCATGTGGTTCGTTTGCATGGCATTTCAGAGAATATTGTGTCTGACAGAGGTTCCCAGTTTGTTTCCAGGTTTTGGCGGGCCTTTTGTGCTAAGATGGGCATTAATTTGTCTTTTTCTTCGGCGTTCCATCCTCAGACAAATGGCCAAACTGAGCGAACTAATCAAACCTTGGAAACCTATTTCAGATGCTTTCTGTCTGCTGATCAGGATGATTGGGTGGCTTTCTTGCCGTTGGCCGAGTTTGCCCTTAATAATCGGGCCAGTTCGGCTACTTTGGTTTCGCCTTTCTTTTGTAATTTTGGTTTCCATCCTCGTTTTTCTTCAGGGCAGGTTGAGCCTCCTGATTGTCCTGGTGTGGATTCTGTGATGGACAGGTTGCAGCAGATTTGGACTCATGTGGTAGACAATTTGACATTGTCCCAGGAAAAGGCTCAGCGTTTTGCTAACCGCCGTCGGTGTGTTGGTCCTCGGCTTCGTGTGGGGGATTTGGTCTGGTTATCCTCTCGTCATGTTCCTATGAAGGTTTCTTCCCCTAAGTTCAAGCCTCGGTTTATTGGTCCTTATGAGATTTCTGAGATTATCAATCCAGTGTCTTTTCGTTTGGTCCTTCCTGCCTCTTTTGCCATCCACAATGTTTTCCATAGATCTTTGTTGCGGAGATATGTGGTACCCGTTGTTCCATCTGTTGATCCTCCTGCCCCGGTGTTGGTTGAGGGGGAGTTGGAATATGTGGTTGAGAAAATTTTGGATTCTCGTTTTTCGAGGCGGAGGCTTCAGTATCTTGTCAAGTGGAAGGGTTATGGCCAGGAGGATAATTCTTGGGTGGTTGCCTCCGATGTCCATGCCGCCGATTTGGTTCGTGCTTTCCATTTGGCTCGTCCTGATCGGCCTGGGGGCTCTGGTGAGGGTTCGGTGACCCCTCCTCAAGGGGGGGTACTGTTGTGAATTCTGCTCTTGGGCTCCCTCCTGTGGTTTTGAGTGGTATGGCTGCTTCTTGGATTTAGCATCAGCAGCTGTTCTCACTGATCGTCTTTCTGGCTCGGCTATATTAGTCTGGCCTTATCCCTAATTCAATGCCAGTTGTCAATTGTTGAGCTTGGAGTCATGGCTCTCTGAGGATTTCCCTGCCACTCTGACCATTTCAGCAAAGCTAAGTCCTTGCTTGTCTTTTTGCAGTTCACTTGTTGTGGACTTTGTTGTTTGGCATTTTCTATGTTTTGCTCATTTGTCCAGCTTATTAGTATGGATCTATTTAGCTAAGCTGGAAGCTCTGGGCAGCAGAGTTTGCCCTCCACACCTTTAGTCAGGTGTGGAGATTTTTGCATTTCTCTGCGGTGGACTTTTTCTAGTTTTTATTACTGACCGCACAGTGTTCTGTTCTGTACTAATTCTATCTAGCTAGTAGTGGCCTCCTTTGCTAAATCTTGTTTCATACTACGTATGTCATTTCCTTCTCCTCTCACAGTCATTATTTGTGGGGGGCTGTCCTATCCTTTGGGGATTTTCTCTGAGGCAAGATAGCTTTCCTGTTTCTACCTTTAGGGGTAGCTAGTTCTCCGGCTGTGACAAAGTGTCCAGGGAGTGACAGGAACATCCCACGGCTACTGCTAGTGTCTGTGTTAAGATTAGGAACTGCGGTCGGTATAGTTACCACCTGCTCAGAGCTAGTCGCATGTCGCTCCTTAATCACCAGACCATAACACCACCCACCCTGGACGAGTGAGCCCAAAAGAGAACCTCTGGTCGCAAATGGTCGCAAATTCGATGGCACAAAAGTCTTGCCCGGGGGCCCAAACTCTAGCGAAACCAGAGCCACAGTCCTCAGACTCTCAGAAAGGACAATAAGCAGAGGTTCTTCCTCCTCCGCTGATGACACTACGGAGCGGGAGAGAGCGTCGGAACGAACATTCTTCTCCCCGGAGAGAAAATGGAGGGTGAAATGGAACCGGGAGAAGAACAGGGACCATCTGGCCTGGTGAGAATTCAGCCGCTGGGAAGTCTGTATATAGACCAAATTCTTGTGGTTGGTGAAAACTTGAAAGGGAAAGCGAGCCCCCTCCAGGAGGTGTCTCCACCCCAAGAAAGCCAACTTCATGGCTAGCAACTCCCTGTCCCCGATGGAATAATTCCTCTCCACTGGTGTGAAGGTCTTGGAGAAGAAGAAGCAAGGATGCTTCCGACCTTGAGCATCCTTCTGAAGGAGAACTGCTCCAGCACCGACGGAAGAGGTATCCACCTCCATAATAAAAGGTTTATCAACACTCGGGCGATGTAAAATGGGAGCGCTAGCTAAGTGTGACTTAATTGAGAGAAAGGCTCTGGAAACCTCCTCCGACCACAATTTGGGATTTGCTCCCTTTTTGGTGAGGGCAACCAAGGGAGCAACCAAAGTTGAGAAGTGGGGAATGAACTGGCGATAGTAATTAATGAACCCCATAAAGCACGGCACTGCTTTGAGAGAATGGGGTTCCTGCCAGTCCATCACAGCCTGTAGCTTGACAGGATCCATAGCCAATCCATGGGCGGGGATTATATAGCTCAGGAAAGGCAAAGACTCCTGCTAAAACACACACTTCTCCAACTTGGCATAGAGGGAGTTTGCCCGTAGGAGGTCGAAGACTTTGCAAACATCTCTCCGGTGGGAGTCTTTATCTGGAGAATAGATAAGAATATCATCCAGACAACAACAAAACGTCAGGGGCATTAAAGAGCCCGAAGGGCATCACCAGGTATTCATAGTGCCTGTCCCTGGTGTTAAATGCCGCCTTCCATTCGTCCCCCTCACAGATGCGAATCATGTTGTAAGCACCCCGCAGATCTAGTTTAGTAAATACCCTCGCTCCCCGCAACCTGTAGAATAGCTCTGATATCAGTGATATCAGAGGCAGAGGGTATTTATTCTTAATGGTGATGGCATTAAGACCCCTGTAATCAATGCATGGACGTAGTTCTCCGTTCTTCTCTGCAGTTCTTCTATCAGGTTTTATTTTTCTTTTGGGAACAATTTATACCAACAGTGTATGGGCAGTGCCATGGGAAGCAAAATGTCTCCACAATATACTAACTTATTTATGGCGAAACTGGAGGAAGAATTTTTGTCATCTTGCTCTGTTAAACCTCTTGCATACTTCTGCTACATTGATGATCTGCTAATAGTATGGACAGGCTCAAAAGATGATCTGCTCACCTTCCATAATAACTTCAATAAGTGCCACCCAACCATCAAGCTCAAATCATAAACAAAAATTGATATATGAAGGAATTAAATTAAACTTTGTGAACATGAACTCCTATAAAACTAAATTTTATTTAAATATTTAAAAGAATCACCTACCCAGTGTAGACAAAAACAGGTTAGATACCATGTATAAATGACCACAAATTTTGCCTACAACTCCCTGCAATAGGCCTAACTGATAGCCTACCTACCTGTGGAGGTTGGCACCCTAAATAGCAATTTGGCGCCCCCACTCACCGTAGTCTATTTCTATCTTCCCTACCACAGCCCTTGCAATAAAGTTGGAAAACAATATATAAAAAGAATAGAGATGAAGAGAGTCTTTTAGATATACATGCTCGGTGGACCTAGTTCAGCAGGGATATCGTATAGCAAAATAAAAGATCCAGCAACAAAAAATATCCGTAATCAACCGTTGATAATACTTCCAACAACAAAGACACATACACTTTCCACAATACTAGTATATATGATATAAATTTCCACAATAGCAGTCCATATCATATGAATGCCCTTCTCGGTCTTGATACCATTACATCTGGGGGCATCCCAAAATGATCTGCTGAAAAAAACGCCGCAATGACAGATATCACAGTGGAAAGAGATAAATACTAGTTAAAGCTGGGAGTAAACTTATCTGATCCGGATATACCCCGACGCGTTTCCCCGCAATCTGCGGTTCATCAGGAGGTAAACCGATGCCATAGATGCTGACCGGGTCCGGATGAAAAAGATAGAAAAAAGACCCGTCCCAGCGGTCATAACCGGTGGACTTAAATAACCACCCTGATTGCTGTTACTATCACAAACTCCACCCACCAATGAGGCAGGTATATTTACCGGGTTCTGAAATACCTGCGTTCCACAGCCATGCTCGCTCGTCGGCGTGCGTTCCAGGCAGCTAAGCATGACGTAGCTTCCGGCCACCAGGGGGAGTGCATGCGCTTCAGTATGTGGAACGCAGACATCACTTCGCCATTACGTAATCTCAGTGCCGGCTCTAAGGAGTGCGCACCACACCGTGGAGAGCACATAAATTAGGCCAAATGTCCAGTTAGGAACCTTGATATGATACAATATGTATGGACATGATTATACTGGCCAGAACGATAAAATAAATAAATAGGAGGCTCAAAAGTATTCTTTTGTTATACATATCAATATAAGGTATTTCTCAAATATAAAATGAATATATATATAAATAAATATCAAAATATATTAAAAAGAGTACCAAGAGACCTTCCCATTATAAACAATATAGATGTAATCAATGGCACTAAGATGCACCACCCTATTAAATATAAAAAGAGGAGGTACAAATTAAAGAAACGCAGGTCAGTAGTTAGATAGTATAAATAGTAAAGATAAGAAAAAACTAAAACTATCCATATAGCAATAAATTAGCCCTCAAAGTGGACCATATAAAGACATATGTTGCCATGGTGCTTCATAAAGTCATCCCATAAACGAACAGGGCCATTCCTACAAAGACAAAATTCCACTAATTGTACCCAGAAAAATAATAATAATAAGCCTCAAATAAAGCAGGCATAGGACAAGGATTCATTCAGTCCTTTCGGGGAGATTGATTGTAGTCTGAACGTCCACTCTGCCTCTCGTCTCAAGATTTTTTTATCAAAATCCCCTCCTCTAGTATTAGGTCTGACCATCTCAATAATCATAAATGTGATGTCACTAATACGGCCACCATGGACCTCGTTCATATGTTGGGCAACAGGGGTGTCCCTTTGGTTTTTTATGTCACCCACATGTTCCCCAACCCTTGTTCTTAACTCTCTCTTTGTTTTTCCAACGTAGTCCATAGGGCAAGTACATGTGGTCTTATATACCAAGCCCGTTGATCTACAATTACCAAAGTCCCTGATTGAGAAGGTTTTACCATTCGCCGCACTGCAAAAGGTTTTACTCTGCATCATCACAGCACATCTGGAACAGTGTCCACAACGAAAGAAACCCAGGGGTTTTCTATCAAGCCAGGTCCCTGGCTGAGTCGGTCTCTGATACAAACTATGCACAAAACGATCCCCAATAGAATGACCCCTCCTGTATGTTATACTAGGTTTGGATGACACAAACCTGCTCAGACTGGGGTCAGCTGTAAGGATCCCCCAATGTTTTTTAATGACCTGATACACCCTATCAGACTGAGCATCAAAGGTACCAATCAACCTCACATACTGTTCATCCATAATCTTCCGTGTTCCATTTGTCCTCAAAAGCAATTGTCTATCAGCCTCACAGGCCTCCCTCATAGGCCTATCCAAAACATTGCACAGATACCCCCTCGACCTAAACCTATGATAGAGATCTTTGGACTGTCTCCTAAAGTCCCAAAATCGGAACAGTTCCTCCTGATACGATGGAACTGTCCCTTGGGTATTCCCTTTTTGAGAGGGACAGGGTGGAGACTAGTCCATCTCAAAAGGCTATTAGTAGAGGTTGGTTTTCGATACTTGCACGTATTAATCCTACCATCAATCTCTTTAGAGATTGTAAGATCAAGGAAATGAATGCTTCGGTTATGGTGCTCTGAGGTGAAACTGAGTCCGATGTTGTTTTTATTTACACTCACCGGCCACTTTATTAGGTACACCATGCTAGTAACGGGTTGGACCCCCTTTTGCCTTCAGAACTGCCTCAATTCTTCGTGGCATAGATTCAACAAGGTGCTGGAAGCATTCCTCAGAGATTTTGGTCCATATTGACATGATGGCATCACACAGTTGCCGCAGATTTGTCGGCTGCACATCCCAAAGATGCTCCATACAAGGCAGGATGGATCCATGCTTTCATGTTGTTTACGCCAAATTCTGACCCTACCATCCGAATGTCGCAGCAGAAATCGAGACTCATCAGACCAAGCAACGTTTTTCCAATCTTCTACTGTCCAATTTCGATGAGCTTGTACAAATTGTAGCCTCAGTTTCCTGTTCTTAGCTGAAAGGAGTGGTACCCGGTGTGGTCTTCTGCTGCTGTAGCCCATCTGCCTCAAAGTTTGACGCACTGTGCGTTCAGAGATGCTCTTAGGCCTACCTTGGTTGTAACGGGTGGCGATTTGAGTCACTGTTGCCTTTCTATCAGCTCGAACCAGTCTGCCCATTCTCCTCTGACCTCTGGCATCAACAAGGCATTTCCGCCCACAGAACTGCCGCTCACTGGATTTTTTTTCTTTTTCGGACCATTCTCTGTAAACCCTAGAGATGGTTGTGCGTGAAAATCCCAGTAGATCAGCAGTTTCTGAAATACTCAGACCAGCCCTTCTGGCACCAACAACCATGCCACGTTCAAAGGCACTCAAATCACCTTTCTTCCCCATACTGATGCTCGGTTTGAACTGCAGGAGATTGTCTTGACCATGTCTACATGCCTAAATGCACTGAGTTGCCGCCATGTGATTGGCTGATTAGAAATTAAGTGTTAACAAGAAGTTGGACAGGTGTACCTAATAAAGTGGCCAGTGAGTGTATATCCTCCACAAAACGGCAGAAATCCTCCTCTGGGCCAGACCAAAAGATCAGGATGTCATCAATATATCTGGCCCAGAGGCTAATAAAGGGGGTCCACCATCCCTCCACCTCGCCAAAAATATGGGTCTCCTCCCACCAGCCCAGGAAGATATTTGCATAAGTGGGGGCACAAGGGCTCCCCATTGCGGTCCCCCTGAGCTGGTGGAAGTACCGCACATTAAAGATGAAATAATTGTGGGTAAGGGTGAAGAGCAAGAGTTTCTCGATGAACAGATTGTGCCCACAGCACTTAACTGATCTTGTTTTCAAAAAGTGGGTAATGGTCTTCATACCACAGTCATGTGGAATATTGCTGTAGAGCGCCTCCACATCAATTGATGCCAATAGAGTGTTGGGCTCCACAGCAATCCCTTCCAACATGTTCAAGAGATGTGACGTATCCCGGACATATGAAGGGAGCGATATCACAAAAGGTCTCAAGACTCTATCAAGGTAAATCCCGCAATTCTGCGTTAAAGAATCTATCCCTGCCACAATGGGTCGACCCCTTAGGGGTTCTAGACCCTTGTGGATCTTAGGCAGGGCATAGAAAGTTGGTATGGTGGGATTATCAGACAACATAAATTTCTTTTCATTTTCAGATATCAAATTCTCATCCCTCGCTTGGTCCAAAATACCAACTAATTCCCTCTTAAAGGTAGTAGTTGGGTCCCCTCGTAATATCTCATAGGTCTCCACATCATGCAACAATGTATAGCACATCTTCAAATAAATGCAGTGGTCCATAAGCACGAGGTTGCCACCCTTGTCGGATGCTTTGATTACAATATCCTTATTCCTTTCAAGGTTCTCAAGAGCTGATATCTCTTCCCCAGTGAGGTTTGAGAAACCTAGATGATTACTACATGGAATCTTACAAAGATCCGCCTCAACCAGTTTCATGAAAATATCAACACTGGTGACCTCAGTAATGGGTGGCATCCTCGTGCTTCTCCTTTTTAAGGTAGTAAATGGGCCCTTACCATGGTCCTGAGTGTTCTCATCAAGGAGGCCAGTCAAAGCCTGCAGACCCTCAAGATCATCTTCTGATAGGCCCAGCCTTTTGCACTGTTCCACATCATTCCTTTGGAAGAAAAGCTTCCATTTTAGGTTACGGCCAAATAAATTGATGTCCTTTACCCACTCAAAACAGTTGAACGAATTAGTCGGCACAAAATTCAAACCTTTCTGTAGTACAGAGACATCATCCCCAGATGGCGTGTAAGAGGATAAATTAATAATCTGACCCTGTATTATACCACCCTCCGTCTCAGATCGTACCCTGTTGTTGGGCCCGATCCAAAAAAGATTGTGGTACAGAGGATGAGGAAGCCATAGGTCCTACTGGATATGCTTGGGCGCCTCTCCCATTTCCTCTCTGCCTGTATTGATTTTTTGGTGTACGCCATTTCCCCTTTATTTGTCTGCCCCTGCTCTGGTAACATACAAAGTTTTCGGTACGTTCTGTGTCCGAGGTGTCAATATCAGATGATGATGCCTCAGTAAGAGTTCCGGATTGATAGCTATACACTTTGTTGTCTTTGAATTCCCCAAAATCACGCAAAAATTGTGCGTGCTTTCGGTCCTTCAAGTTCGATTGAAATTTTTCTACCGACGTTTGTAGGATACCCTCCCTCCTGATAAAATCGGGGTCTGATTTATGTTTTTGGACTCTTTCTATAAGGCTGTTAAGTTTCTTTGTAGAGTCCTCAAATAGCTTTTGCTCCTCACTCAGAAGCTGCATAAAACGCAGTGAGGCCTCAATGAACTCCTTGGTCCAGGCAGACAATATATTTGGATATTTATTTATATATATATTCATTTTATATTTGAGAAATACCTTATATTGATATGTATAACAAAAGAATACTTTTGAGCCTCCTATTTATTTATTTTATCGTTCTGGCCAGTATAATCATGTCCATACATATTGTATCATATCAAGGTTCCTAACTGGACATTTGGCCTAATTTATGTGCTCCCCACAGTGTGGTGCGCACTCCTTAGAGCCGGCACTGAGATTACGTAATGGGGAAGTGATGTCTGCGTTCCACATTCTGAAGCGCATGCACTCCCCCTGGTGGCCGGAAGCTACGTCATGCTTAGCTGCCTGGAACGCACGCCGACGAGCGAGCATGGCTGTGGAACGCAGGTATTTCAGAACCCGGTAAATATACCTGCCTCATTGGTGGGTGGAGTTTGTGATAGTAACAGCAATCAGGGTGGTTATTTAAGTCCACCGGTTATGACCGCTGGGACGGGTCTTTTTTCTATCTTTTTCATCCGGACCCGGTCAGCATCTATGGCATCGGTTTACCTCCTGATGAACCGCAGATTGCGGGGAAACACGTCGGGGTATATCCGGATCAGATAAGTTTACTCCCAGCTTTTTCTAGTATTTATCTCTTTCCACTGTGATATCTGTCATTGCGGCGTTTTTTTCAGCAGATCATTTTGGGATGCCCCCAGATGTAATGGTATCAAGACCGAGAAGGGCATTCATATGATATGGACTGCTATTGTGGAAATTTATATCATATATACTAGTATTGTGGAAAGTGTATGTGTCTTTGTTGTTGGAAGTATTATCAACGGTTGATTACGGATATTTTTTGTTGCTGGATCTTTTATTTTGCTATACGATATCCCTGCTGAACTAGGTCCACCGAGCATGTATATCTAAAAGACTCTCTTCATCTCTATTCTTT
The DNA here is from genome assembly GCF_051348905.1 of Ranitomeya variabilis. NCBI lineage: Eukaryota > Metazoa > Chordata > Amphibia > Anura > Dendrobatidae > Ranitomeya > Ranitomeya variabilis. The sequence continues at coordinate 502,131,300 of NC_135237.1, read as the reverse complement.
TTATATATTGTTTTCCAACCTTATTGCAAGGGCTGTGGTAGGGAAGATAGAAATAGACTACAGTGAGTGGGGGCGCCAAATCGCTCTTTAGGGTGCCAAGCTCCACAGGTAGGTAGGCTATCAGTTAGGCCTATTGCAGGGAGTTGTAGGCAAATTTTGTGGTCATTTATACATGGTATCTAACCTGTTTTTGTCTACACTGGGTAGGTGATTCTTTTAAATATTTAAATAAAATTTAGTTTTATAGGAGTTCATGTTCACAAACCATCAAGCTCACCCTCAACTTTTCAAAGACCCAAATACGTTTCCTGGACATGACCATATCCATCAAGGACAACGCCATACAAGCATCAATTTACCATAAGCCAACAGGACGTCAGGCATATTTTAGATGGAACAGCTTTCATCCAAGACACACAAAAAAATCCATCATCTACACTCAAGCTCTGAGATATATTCGGATCTGTTCAGACAGCAAAGACAGGGAACTACAGCTGCGATCACTGAGGAATACATTCCTACAACAAGGATACCATCCACTGGTAATAGATGAGCAGATTCACAGGGCTACAAGGATCCCAAGAAACAGCCTCCTGGATTACAAACTGAGAGAGGATAACAACAGGGTACCTCTTGTGGTCACATACAACCCCCACATGAGCATCCTAAGGAAAATTGGTGCTGATCTCCAACCCATATTCCACAGAGACCACAAATTGAAAGACATATTCCCAGAACTACCACTTCTCTGCTATAAACAGCCCCCTAACTTAAGGAATCTACTTGTCAGAAGTGTCTTCTCATCACCATCAGTGACTGGCACATTCCCCTGTAACAATAAAAAATGCAAAACATGTACCCACATATTACCAACAGATATAGTCCATGTACCAAACACAAATCAGGACTATAAGGTCATGGGTTCCTTTTAATGTACATCCTCCAATGTAGTGTACATGATACAATGTACGAGGTGCCCTGGAAGTATTTATATTGGGGAAACCTTGGAAAAACTACAAACTAGGATGAATTTACACAGGCACACAATCAGGAATTAAATGGACACACCTGTGGGAAAACATTTCTCTGGACCTGGACACAGTATGACAGATATTTTATCACAAGTCCACAGACAGTGTTGTGCACACCTCAAAATATACATATTAACACAAAATTTCCCATATATATATTGTTAGGGAAAGAGAGGCATAGGCAAAAAATCAAGATTCAATAAAAACATTTATTTAATAATGAAATCATTAAAATTACAATGATGCTCAACAGGAGAATCCTCTAAATAAAACAGCAGCTGGGGACTACATCCCAATAAGGTAAAGTACCAATGGTATAGCAGCAACACTAAATACTACTAGAAAAAATATTTTTATATATGTGGCACGAAAAGATATATATATGTGAATACCAAATAACCTATAGCCTAACTATTGTCTCAATATAGCTGTGTAGTATGATATAAATATATATAAATGTCATGGAACACAAGCTCCTATGAAACTACAACCAGCCATGAATATACTGATGATCCCTTAGTGGCATATTAGGCTACAATAAAGTGCTTAGTGCTACTCAGGTGCCATTCCTATAATAATGTTGCTAAGATGGCAGTAAACTAAGGGTATGTGTCCACGTTCAGGATTGCATCAGGATTTGGTCAGGATTTTCCATCAGTATTTGTAAGCCAAAACCAGGAGTGGAACAATTAGAGGAAAAGTATAATAGAAACACATGCACCAATTCTGCATTTATCACCCACTCCTGGTTTTGGCTTACAAATACTGACGTCAAATCCTGATGCAATCCTGAACGTGGACACATACCCTTACATGGATGTAACTCAGATGTGAAGTGTCCCACAGCGACCCCGACAGCGCCGTTTCGCCTGACTGGCTTCCTCACATTGGGGGCATAAGTGTCTATAGCTATGAACTCCGTCTTTATATCTAGCTGCAGCAGCTGTACTCAGCGTCGGCATAAGTGGTGTACAAACAGCGCATGCGCCTGTCACAATGTTTCCCTGTGTAAAATGTGACTTCCGGTGCCCTGCGCTTGGAACGCAAGCGTGGAACGCATTGCCTTCCTTTGTATACCGGGCAGGAAATCACTGGGACGTCATTGACCGGCGCATGCGCAGACCAAATGCCGAAGCTATCAAGAGAAAAAAAAATAAAAAATTCATCACGGAGACAGAAAACCTGTAGGTAAGTATACAACTGTGAACTAAAACCTAAACTAAAAAAACGGGCAGCAACCAAAATTAATCCTAACAAGGATACTAATGAAAATAATAACCGGAGATTGTATAAACAATAAATATTATCATACCGACCATAAAATATATAAATACGTGCTATGGAATCAAGATAAAGTGCATAATTACTGAACTTGAATATTATAATAGATCTATACAGAGTGAATATATCAATTAATATTATTAAAAGTGCCTCCAATATACATATAAATATATAAACATGACATATACTCCATGTGCATAATACATTATATTATCTAATATTACAATATTATATCATATAATTAATATTGTAAAGTGCAACCAATATACAATACATATATAAACGTGACATATACTACATGTACCTAATAAACTATATTAATTTACATAATAATTAATAATTTATCAAAAAATAAAAAGTGTACTAATAAAACTAATCTCATAATAAAAACCTGATCTGAAGACACATATAAATATATACATACATAGTTAATGTTAATAACAGTATGATTTTTTCATTATTTTAAATTAATTATTATTTTCTTCTGATTTTCTTCTCTTTCTTTTTTTCCTCCTTTATCTTTATTTCCATAAATCTCCAAAAATAAACCTCACCGAAAGGACGACAAGGGAGAGTAACCCAAAAGGTAAGTTGCCACCAGTAATAATGATAATGAAGTGACCGAGGGCAAGGTCGCCCATGCATATCCATGATCTGGCCCAGCAAAACCTCCACACTCAGATTCCATCTTAACAAACGTATCTTTACTGTTATACATTTTTCTTAACACAGCAGAACACAATAATAGACAGTACAAAGTATGCTTATTCACAGAAATAACGTGTAATAACAAACTATCCCTCACTGTCCCTATCCACACGTTACCAGTTCCTTTGCTCCAGGAGGTTATCTTCCCACGTCGCAGGCCTGTCTGTCACTGCAGGGAGATGCTTCGGCTGAAGAGAAAAGCAACAGGGATTGAACAAACTCTGTCTCTCAGGTCCAGACTGTAGTCCTTGGGGTTCAGCAGGTAAGGGTGGAATGTTCGGCCTCTCAATAGAGGACCCGCTTACAGTTCATGGGTTCCAAAATCTGTGAAGATGTCACTGCTGAGTGCTCCGCAGTGTGGGAGCTGGGAACAATCTGGATGTCAGCTTCCAAGAGAGAGGGGTAATCCAGGCAATCTTCTATCTCGCATTTACAGGAGGACGCCAGCACACACAGACTTCTCTCTGCACCCAAAAGTTTCCCGGGCTCTTTCTCTTCCTCCCCTTCCTGTTCACATGACACAACAGGGGGGAGTTTAGCCAATACAGTTTGTTTCTCTGCAATCACATTCGGCATAGGTATAACTTCTGGCCACACGGGGGCAGTGTCTGTCACAGATTCTATGTCAATGATCACAGAACAGTCACAGCCGGCCAGCTCACTACAATAACTAAATAAAAAAGACATTAATTAATAACCAACATATAGACACAAACAAACAAATATCAGTTAAAACAGGACCACAAATACAAAAATCTAGAGAGATAAAGGGATATACCTTAGGGACGTATATAATTCAGAAAGAATGGTATAAAATTACATTAAATTAAATAGACCCAATATATAGCTATCAATATCAAATAATATATTTTTGACAAGAAGAATTATTATAAAAATCCATTCAGACCTAAGGTCTCATTAAGACCCTGAGGCGCCATGGTTCCTAGCAGATAGATCCATTTACTCTCCTTTTGGGCCAAGGCTTTAGCTAAATTCCCCCCTCTGACTCCCAATTGGACCTGATCAATTGCCTGGATCTTAAGACCCCTAGGATCTGAGTGATGGTATAATTTAAAATGCCTAGGTAAGGTCTTTAATGTACTAGGATCAATTTCATTTACAACTTTTCTATGTCTCTCACATTCTCCCTTGTTCTTATTTTTAATTCACGTGTTGTTAAACCAATATATATTTTTTTACACGGACAACGAGCATGGTAAATAATACCTTTAGATGAACAGGTAAGTCTCTTTCGTATATCGAAAGTCCTAGAACCGTCAAAATTTGTAAACGTTTTACTTTTAACTAAATTGTAACATCCCTTGCACATATTACATGGAAAAAAGCCGTTACCTTCTGAAGTTGTAGCTATATGACCCGTCGTGGAGTAATGACTGTGTACAAGCAGATCTTTTAAATTTCTGGATCTCCTAGAAACCAATAAAGGACGATTGGGTAGCAACTGTTTTAATATCGGATCCGACTGTAAAATCCCCCAATGCTTCTGCATAATGTTGGTTAATTCCGGCCATTGTTTATTGAATCTGGTAATAAATCTTATTTGGCTCTTATCATCTTTTGACTCCTCTTTATGTGTTGTTCCATATAAAAGTTCTTCTCTAGGGATTTTTTGGGCTTTCTTAAGTCCTTTTTTGATTTGTCGGTTACTATAGCCTCTGTCATGAAATCTTCTAGCCAGATCAGATGCTTGTTTTTCATAGTCCTCCACAGTAGTACAAATCCTCTTAATTCTAAGAAATTGCCCAGTAGGGATTCCATTGATGGTAGATCTATGATGGGCAGAGGAAGCGTGTAGCAAGGTGTTAGTAGCTGTGGATTTTCTGAAAACATCAGTGACTATCTTACCATCTTCCAATGTCTTTATTCTGAGGTCTAGAAAATCAACAGTTCTCCCATAATTATAGGTTAGTTTAATATTAAACTGGTTCTGATTTAATTTAGTCATAAATACATCCAACTTTTCAATAGAGTCTTCCCAGATAAACAGGATGTCGTCAATATAACGACTCCACCCTTGTATGGCATGACTGTCTCCATCTTCCACTTGAAAAATAAGGCGTTCCCAATAACCCATAAACAGGTTTGCATACGAGGGGGCACAAGTGGCCCCCATCGCAGTCCCCTGTTTCTGGATAAAAATATCCTTATTAAATATAAAAACATTATGCTCTAATATGAATTTCAAAAGGGTGAGGATGAGCTCAATTAATGAAGATTCCAGATTACTCTCTCCTAAATAGTGAGACGCTGCTCTTAAACCATCCTCTTGTTTAATAGAAGAGTAGAGCGCTTCAACATCCGCTGTGACTAGGACGGCCCCTTTTTCCAAATCTACTGAATCTAGTTGTTCTAGCATCATAGTAGTGTCTTTAATATATGAAGGCAGCGTCTGTACCAACGGTTTTAAGTAATGATCAATGACTGTACAGATTATTTCACAGAGGCTGCCATTCCCTGCCACTATAGGCCTTCCCGGTGGATCTATCGGATTTTTATGTAATTTCTGCAACAAGTAGAATGTTGCCATTCTAGGTTGTAATTTAGTCACAGCTTCAACTAATCTTTTAGGGATGATACCGTCATTAAACGCAGACTCCAAAATCTCAAGTTTACTCTGGAACTCAGTTAATGGATTGTAGTATAATTTCTTATAGCAACTGGTATTGCTCAAAATCTTATGGGCCTGCTTTTCATACATTTTACTGGGCCACAACTCCGTATTACCACCTTTATCTGCCTGTTTAATGACGATATCATCCCATGCCTGTAATTCTTTAAGTGCCCTATTCTCGTCAGCATTAAGGTTGGAGACCCAATTTGGGACTACTGGTAAACTTTCAACCTCTCTAGTCACCACTTTAATGAACACATCCACCGCTGGGCAGGTACTGAGACTGGGGAATTTATTTGATTTCCCTAACAAATGCATGGGGAACTTACCCTCAGTCTCTTTATTATTCTCCTCCATTAATTCCTCCAGACACCTCAAGGCTTCTTTTTCAACCTCAGTAGGGAACAGTTCGTCCAAATCAGTTCTGTGATGTAATTTCTGCAAGATAATCTTGCGTGCAAACAAATGTAGGTCTTTGACTACTTCGAACTTATCTAGATACGAGGAAGGTGAAAATGTTAAACCCTTTTCCAATAGCTGTATCTGTGATGCTGTCAGCACTCTATCTGATAAGTTAATTACCTTTAGTTTGTCATTGCCACGTCTGTTACTTTTTTTATTGTAGAAAATATCGGGGTATCTCCTATTTTCCCTATTTGACCCTCTGGTGCGTGTAGGGTATTCACCAGAACTTTCGGCTTCACTGCAAGAGGTGCTACTTTCAGCATATGACATTTGTTCCCGGGATAAACCCGCCGTATTAGATCCTGGAGTTATGGATTTCTTTTTTGGAAGCTGCCATCTGAAAATTTTATCTGTTTCAAAGTCAGTAGTGTCTCTAATGAATTTCTTCAATTTGAGATCACTGATCTCAGCTTCTTTTTTATCTATTTCTTTCTCCATGGTTTGTATAAAATTCTCCATCTTATCAGCAGCTAGTTGTCTCTTTAAAGTTTGATGCAGTTCTTCAATCTCCTTATCCAGCATGTTCATGCTGGCAGTGTTTTTATCAATGAAGATTTTCATGAATTCTACTGAACATAAGATGGCAGCTTTTTTCCACCTCAATATCAACTCTGAATCCTCCAAATCAAAAGATGGATACACTTGTACACGTAATCCCCTTGGTACAATGTTACGGGCCACATAATTCTCTAAGGTAGTTTTATTCCACCATATCTTAGTTTTCTTCTGCACCGCATTTTTATATTGTACAGAAAGATCCCTATTCTCCAATGTTATATCTTGTGATCCTGAAGAGGCCCCCTGTTTAAACAAATCGGATGCTTTGGACCGCCAATTAATTTCTCTGGCCTTCAAGTCCATATTACAAAAAAAGGACAATCTGTTAGAAAACAGAGAACGTACTGAAATTTTATCACAAGTCCACAGACAGTATTGTGCACACCTCAAAATATACATATTAACACAAAATTTCCCATATATATATTGTTAGGGAAAGAGAGGCATAGGCAAAAAATCAAGATTCAATAAAAACATTTATTTAATAATGAAATCATTAAAATTACAATGATGCTCAACAGGAGAATCCTCTAAATAAAACAGCAGCTGGGGACTACATCCCAATAAGGTAAAGTACCAATGGTATAGCAGCAACACTAAATACTACTAGAAAAAATATTTTTATATGTGGCACGAAAAGATATATATATGTGAATACCAAATAACCTATAGCCTAACTATTGTCTCAATATAGCTGTGTAGTATGATATAAATATATCTAAATGTCATGGAACACAAGCTCCTATGAAACTACAACCAGCCATGAATATACTGATGATCCCTTAGTGGCATATTAGGCTACAATAAAGTGCTTAGTGCTACTCAGGTGCCATTCCTATAATAATGTTGCTAAGATGGTAGTAAACTTACATGGATGTAACTCAGATGTGAAGTGTCCCACAGCGACCCCGACAGCGCCGTTTCGCCTGACTGGCTTCCTCACATTGGGGGCATAAGTGTCTATAGCTATGAACTCCGTCTTTATATCTAGCTGCAGCAGCTGTACTCAGCGTCGGCATAATTGGTGTACAAACAGCGCATGCGCCTGTCACAATGTTTCCCTGTGTAAAATGTGACTTCCGGTGCCCTGCGCTTGGAACGCAAGGGTGGAACGCATTGCCTTCCTTTGTGTACCGGGCAGGAAATCACTGGGACGTCATTGACCAGCGCTTTTACAGTATGACAGATGTAAAAGTCTTAATTCTAAAAGCTCATTTTAAGGACCACAGGGAAAGAAACATTTGGGAATTCAAACTAATGAAGATGTTCAATTCTTTGACACTAGGAATTAATTTAACACCTGGATTTATGAGTCACTACATGGCTACAATTCACACCTCCACCAGACTGACTCCAGATAACTAAGAACATTTTTCCCACTGCCTCTCCATTTGTAAGAAAATGCCTAATTTGATTACCTTGGCTTATCTTTAGGAGGCATAACACTTCCCACCCCCTGAGCAAATGTCCTACTGTAGTATTCTCTAAAAGTTGTGCTTGTTTCTTATTAATCTATTTGTAATCTTGCCTGAAGAAGGAGCCACTGTGCTCAGAAAGCTTGCAAACATATTATTTTTTGGTTAGCCAATAAATGTAACACTCCTAGAATACTTTTGTTATCATTGGGCAGAAAAGTATTCACATCGTTTTTTCTGGCTAACACGGTACCACAATACAATTTGTTATTGTACATCACAGTTCATTTAGCAAACTCAACTACAGCTTACATTTTGGCTGGTCACTCACCAGCAGCAACTCGACTCCATCCAGCAGACTGACACCTAGTGAATATAGGCCCTGGTTCTTAGTTAAAGCAAATCAGGTGCATCGAATCAAGACCTGCAGTGCTAGGATTTAACCCTAGCCTACCTGGCTTTGCAACTGTAGTTCAACATACACAAGACACTTGGTATCCCCATTAACCCCTTTATGACCTTGGGATTTTCCGTTTTTCCGTGTTCGTTTTTCGCTCCCCTCCTTCCCAGAGCCATAACTTTTTTATTTTTCCATCAATATGGCCATGTGAGGGCTTATTTTTTGTGAAACAAGTTGTAATTTTGAACAACATCATTGGTTTTAGCATGTCGTGTACTAGAAAACAGAAAAAAAATTCCAAGTGCAGTGAAATTGCAAAAAAAGTGCAGTCCCACACTTGTTTTTTGTTTGGCTTTTTTGCTAGGTTCACTAAATGCTAAAAGTGACCTGCCATTATGATTCTCCAGGTCAGTACGAGTTCATAGACACCTAACATGACTAGGTTATTTTTTATCTAAGTGGTAAAAAAAAATCCAAACTTTGCTAAAAAAAAAAAAATTGCCCCATTTTCCGATACCCGTAGCGTCTCCATTTTTCAAGATCTGGGGTCGGTTGAGGGCTTATTTGTTGCGTGCCGAGGTGGCATTTTTAATGATACCATTTTGGTGCAGATATGTTCTTTTGGTCGCCCATTATTGCATTTTAATGCTACGCCGCGGCGACCAAAATAATTCTGGCGTTTCGAATTTTTTTCTCGCTACGCTGTTTAGCGATCAGGTTAATGGGTTTTTTTATTGATAGATCGGGTGATTCTGAACGCGTAGATACCAAATATGTGTAGGTTCAGGTTTTTTTAATTGATTTATTTTGAATGGGGCGAAAGGGGGGTGATTTAAACTTTTTTATTTTTTTTGTTTTTTTCACATTTTTTTTTACTTTTTTTTTTAACTTGTGCCATGCTTCAATAGCCTCCATGGGAGGCTACAAGCTGGCACAACGCGATTGGCTCTGCTACATAGCAGCGATCATCAGATCGCTGCTATGCAGCAGAAATGCAGGTGTGCTATGAGCGCCGACCACAGGGTGGCGCTCACAGCTACCGGGGATCAGTAACCATAGAGGTCTTAAGGACCTCTATGGTTACTCTGCAGAAGCATCGCTGACCCCCGATCATGTGACGGGGGTCAGCGATGCTCTCATTTCCGGCCGCCCGGCCGGAAGCGCTGGTTAAATGCCACTGTCTGCATTTGACAGCGGCATTTAACTAGTTAATAGCGGCGGGTGAATCGCGATTTCACCCCCGCTATTGTGGGCACATGTCAGCTGTTCAAAACAGCTGACATGTCCCGGCTTTGATGCAGGCTCACCGCCGGAGCCCTGCATCACAGAGGGGGATCTGACCTCGGATGTACTATCCTGTCCGAGGTCAGAAAGGGGTTAATGTAACGACCCACAGAATTAAGGTAATATATTATGTATGCAAAACCATAAATAGTGTGCAAAAAACCAATGGCAGAATTGCTTGTTTGAAATATCCTATAAAAAATATCTGAACTTGAAATACTAACATACTTACTCCAAAATGATGCTATTAAAGGGGTTGTTCACTATTAGGACAACCCATCTCATTCTCCACATTTGGCCCCATTAAAATAGAAAAACACTTATACTTAACTCCCGTGCCGGCATCATTCCAGCTGTATTGGCACTTGCGTTCCCAGGGCTCACATGAGGTTGTTATGTCATGTGAGCCCTGTGTCAAAATCACTGCTGGCGTCACTGTCCCCTCCTTTGGATGTATAATTAAGAGGAAGTGAAAACTGTGGCTGGCCACTCACTTCCTCTTGATTACAAATATGTCTGAAGGCAGGGAGAGATGAGTACAGTACAGTATTTTAACAGGACCAAACATAGAGAACGAGAAGGGGTTGTCCAACCAGTAGACAACTCCTTTATAATACATCAATACATCTCATCTTGCAAAACTTGTGTAAGTATGAGAGGCAAAATAAAATATTCCCTGCATCCATAATGCCAAAATTTGTGGCATTATTAAAGCTTTATTTTCAAGATCGTAAGTTATCCCCTATTACCGTAATTTACTGAGAGCTGGGGATATAACCAAAAAATTCAATGGAGCAGAGATCGGAACCACAGAGATCAGTAAGTTATCCTCAGTCCTATGGAATAATTTACCATGTTAGGAAAAACTTTTTAAGGAGTTAATAAAATTACAAAATCATTGTTTTTTTCAGTGTGCATGTATAGGATAGCAGATTGAGTCCAGATAGCGCTCACTCTAGGCAAGAAAGCGCTGTAAATCAAGATCAGGAAAAAGTGATCAATAAGCAAATGGGAGTGACAGAGACTTCCATGTACCTGCCCCTGAAGACAACAATTTGCGTAGTGTAAATATTGACTTGCGGTTTTATTTTGTTTTATTGTGCAATGTGAAATGCGTAAAGTGTAATGTGACTAATGTTCAGTGTTATAGTACTGATGCTGCTGTGTGGGTACTGCAAAGTAACACCTAAGGTAACTCTGGTACACTCAGCTCAGGTTTAGGGGAAGTACAGGACACAGGTTAGTGCTTAAGAAATAGGTTAGAGTTGAGGGCCCAGAGCAATGACAGATAGATCAAAATAGGTAGTGATGGCTCTTGTTAGCGTATAATTGATAGGAATAGTGTATGATATAGTCAAATGATTGGGACCAGCCCAGGATGGTAAGGGATAAGGTAATGTAAAAAGGTGAACTTCTGCCTGGTTTAGAATTTTAGAGAAACTGAGATGTAGTATGAGGTTTGTGTGAAGTTCAAGTTCAACGTGCAGTGGGCTGGAGGCACATGGAGTACATATCATTCTGGCAGCATGAGGTCATACCAAATTTCCAGTGGACCTTACTATAACGTCCAGTGCCTATGGCCCAAACTAGGCACTGAGGAGTGTGCCTTAATCTCTTCCATACAGAGGAAGATGGATGGGGAACCACAAGAGGGAGATGTAATGGATCTCGGGAATGCTGTAGGGCCAGATTGGGAAATCCCTGGGGGCTGACAAAAGCATCAAGTGTAGGGATTGTCCAAGCTGAGCATAAATAAAGGCATGAAATATGCTGTGCCTGATACTGCGTGTTAAAGACTGATGTAATTCAAGTGTCATATTAAATTGATCTTGTTAAAACGAATCAGGTGTCCCTTTATGTTTGTGCAGCTGATCCTGGAACCAAGAACATGGATGTAGCAGAGGTCTCTGGCCTACAAGTGAGAGCAAAACAAACTTCACAGCACAACACATATGGACTGGGACACTGTTTGTTTGTGGGTGCAAGGGTGTGCTACTGCCCTGGGCACCTTGCATATCGAAGTGCTCTAAAACACTAAAATGTATACCTCTGGTAGGATTTTACAAGGGGCTAGGTCCCCAATCTAAATGTTTAAGCAGTTTAATTTGCATTTTGGGTGTGACAGACTCAATTTGAACCTCCTACATAGCTGTTTCTGATTCATGTAATGACTGTATCTTAACCTACATATTAAAATTATGATCATTATCACCTGACTATAACACTAAAAAATGCATGGTTTTGTGCAAGTGTACCTAGAATAATTGACACAGGGCGGTCACACCAAATATTGATTTGATGTGTTGTATCGGGCCGATAATGCTAATCACTCTCTGATCACCACAGAGTGGTACGACATTTTCTTGGCTGTGGAGATGGAAAAAAAATTCTCTATCTTCTCCATTTTGTCAATCCATGAAAATTGTACTGTTTTTCTTTTTAGGACACATTGACTTGCATAGCTAATTGAGATGTACGGATGCAAAATCAGGCAAACTTCGATTCTTTTCTTTAGATGGACTCGGTCCAAAGAAAAAATCAGACTTGTGCACAGCACCGTAGAATAACATTATTCCGAGTCGATGATTTATTGGATTGCACTCGAACCAATATACGGTTGTCTGCAGGAGCCCTTCGATTTTTCTTTTGTTCATTAACTTTACATTTTGTTAATTGTTAGCAAATAAACTATTAACACTTCTATTTTTGAAAACATTCTTACTTTGCAGCTTTTCTATAACTGCCTAGAATATTTTCACAGTGTTATATCCATTTTTTAATTATTTTTGATATTTCATGCAATACGTAATTTTAAAAAAGAATGTTTAATGTCAATTAATAAAAATACATTTATTTATTTTAACAAAATTTTACTTTTCTTTTTTACATTTCTTTATGACCAATTACATTGGCATCTGTTAGCGCTTAATTCATATATTACAATTAATAGCCGGCATGACTATTATGTCACCGGGACTGGTGTTGACCATTATATGGGGATTTTCTAGCTTGTACAAAGCGGTCATCATTAGGGTTGAGTGAAACGGATCGGACAAATTCAAAAATCGCCGACCTTCGGCAAAGTCGGGTTTCATGAAACCCGACCCGATCCTAGTGTGGGATCGGCCATGCGGTTGGCGATCTTCGCGCCAAAGTCGCGTTTCGTATGACGCGTTCAGCGCCATTTCTCAGCCAATGAAGGAGGACGCAGAGAGTGGGCAGCGTGATGGCATAGGTCTCGGTCCCCACCAACTTAGAAAAGGGCATGACAGTGATTGGCTTGCTTTCTGCGGCGTCACAGGGGGTATAAAGGGGCATGCACGCCGACCGCCATCTTACTTCTGCCGATCTGAGCATAGGGAGAGGTTGCTGCAGCTTCATCAGAAGAAGGGATATAGTTAGAGAGGGAAGATTAACCCCCAAACCGCTTGTGCTGTAGCGATTTCCACTGTCCAACAACACCTTTTTTTGCAGGGACAGTGGAGGCTATTTTTTGTGCATTAGCTCTGTAGCTTATTAGGCTGCCTTATAAGGCTCCCTGATAGCTGCATTGCTGTTTGCACGCTGCTGTGCAAACCAACTGCTTTTTAAAAAGCAAAAATCCTGTTGCTCCTTTCTGCAGTTATCTTGTTTATTTGTCCACACTTTTGTGTGCAGCAGTCCTTTTTGTTGCTGCCATACTTGTCCTGAGATCATTGTAGGGAGATTGAAATTGTACTACAGTCCTTGGATTTTTTCAGATATCTTCCAGCCACGTTCTGCCACTTATATTGTGTTGTGTTATACACTGGGCCTGAGTTGTGGTGCAGTGTCCCCCCAAAAAAAGGGAGATTCAAATTGTCACAAAGTGGATATGGAGCGCCCCCAGACGCAGGGCCGCGGGGTACTCAGTCTCAGTTCAGGGGTTGTCACGGTGGCTAGACCCGGTCCGTGACCCTGCTAAGGGGCGTCCAATGAAAGTTGTAAGTGGTGGTGCGAGGTGCAGGTCGCGCTGAATAACGAGGACACAGGGTTGCAGTCTTTTTACCTCTTTACTGAAGGCTTCAAGGTCCTCAATCCAGAGTACGGTTAACAGGGCTATCTGAGACCGGCCGGTCCGATGGCACCTCCAGAGTTCCCTTTGCAGGTGGAAATCTGTTCCTACCTTCTAGCACCTGTGTGTTGTAGTACTTCCCTGCTGAGCACCACGGGATAGTCCTCACAACTGTTGTATCTGTTTCTGATGTTCTTTCCCACAACTTATATCTGTTCTGATGTTCTTCTCCGTCCCCCAGATGATATGGCTAGGACGTACCCGTATGACGGGTAGGCCTGGAGTTCTTCCGGGACCCTAGTGACGCCCCTCTCCCACAGTTGCCCCCTATGTCTGCTTAGGTGATTTAGGTGAGACAGCCAACCTATTATTAACTGTCCTGCCGATGGTTTGAAGTAATGCTTGGAGCCCAGTACTTCCTCGGCATTCCGGCCACCGGCTACGCGCCTCAATAGGATGTTGCCTCGATCTTACAGCACGACTCCTATTGGTGTTATCTCCTTTCTGCTTTGATCTCGTTTCTCACTCTCCACAATAAACCTCGCTTTTTGTCCTTTCTTGAGATACCACCGCGATGCAGTGCAGGCACGGTTCCTTAACGTTCTTTCCTGTTCGCTAGGCCTCTGTCAGGATCCCACCCCTGAGGGGGACCCCCCTGAATCTTCCCCTGCAACACCCTCTGCCACAGGATGTTGCCTGGTTCCAACCCAGTCAGCTTCTGTCTAACTTCTTATCCAACCCCCAGTTTTACCAGATTGTGAGGAGTGGCCTAATACATAGCGCCCTTAGCTCCCCATGGAGGCCAGACTATGAAGTGTATTGGTGTCTGTGATACCTGGTCAGATGAACTCCTTCAGTGCCATCAGATGTAGCATCACTCCCCTTAGCGGCGGAGCATCACTACTGCAACGACCAGGACTCTGGGGCGCTGCAGATATACATCAGTTCTGTTAGTTTGTCGTATATCAGCCAGCCACATTCTGCCACTTACATTGTGTTGTGTTACACACTGGGCCTGAGTTGTGGTGCTGTCTCCCCAAAATAAAAAGGGAGATTTAAATTCTCAACAAGTTTATATACACCTTCTACCTTGTTTCACAATACCATATAACGGTTGTTATTTTGGTAACATCTTCCCAAAAATGAGGAAGTCTGGTGGAAGAGGCCATGGGCGGTCGTTGCCAGCTGGTACTGATGGTAGTGGTGGTGGGGGTGGAGCATCTGGTGGTAGTGGGATAAGCAAAATAGCACCTAAGGCTGGAGGTGTTGAGCCAGCGTCATCGTCTGGCTACACATGGCCTCGAAGGCTCCCTTATCTTGGAGTAGGAAAAACGCTTTTAAAGCTGGAGCAGCAAGAAAAAGTTTTGGCTTTCCTTGCTGACTCAGCCTCTAGCTCTTTCGCCTCCTCTTCAGAAAGTTCAAAATATAAAAGCAGCGAGTCGTCAGTGGATGCTCCCAGTCAGGAACAAGATGTTTCCTTGTGTCCTTCACCCAAACCAAAAGTGAAGGATGCGTCAGGCGACACTACAGGTTACTCCATGGAGCTCTTTACACATACCGTGCCTGGGTTAGAAAGGGAAATTGTTAACTGCCCATTACAAGATGAATCGGACATGGAGTGCACTGATGCACAGCCACAGCTAGATTATTATGCTGTTCCATTGACTCAGATCACTACATTGCCCTTGCAGTGTACTCAGCCAGAATCTGACCCTGATGAGACTATGGTGCCCGAGTGCTATAGCACCTTACACGGTGACACAGAGGAAGGTGTACATGACATTGAAGAGGAGATGATAAATGACCCAGTTGTTGACCCAGATTGGCAGCCATTGGGGGAAGAGGGTGCCGCTGCCAGTAGCTCAGAAGAGGAGGAGGATGATCCGCAGCAGCCCTCTACATCGCAACAGCTGTCATCTGGCAGGCCTGTATCAGGCCAAAAACGTGTGTCAAAAACAAAAACAGTTTTAGGACAGCGTGGCCATCCAGTGAAAGTAGCACAGCGTGCAATGCCTGAAAAAGTATTCGATAGAAGGAAGAGTGCAGTGTGGCAATTTTTTAACCAAGATCCGAATGATCAGTCAAAAGTTATCTGTAAGAAATGCTCAAAGACCTTAAGCAGAGGGAAGAATCTTCAAAATGTAAATACAACGTGCATGGGTAGACATTTAACCAGCATGCACTTGCAATCCTGGACTAACTACCAAACGTCCTGTACCGTTGGTGCACCTGCTCAGAATGAAAGTAGTCAGCAACGCTACATTGCTTCCCTCACTGTAAGCCCATCGGTTAGGACACCACCAGCAGCAAATGTGGAGGTATCGTCGCAAGGCCAAAGCAGTCAGGGAATCACAAGGTTTTTGGTAGGAAACACTGTATGTAGGCCAACATCAAGAATACCATCACCAACCCTCTCTCAATCCGCCTTGTCCACTACCACCACCACCGCTAATTCCACCATATGCAGCTCTCCAGTCCAGCTCACCCTACAAGAGACTCTCGATAGGAAAATTAAGTACTCATCCTCTCATCCGCGTACACAGGGTTTGAACGCCCACATTGCTAGACTAATCTCATTAGAGATGATGCCCTACCGGTTGGTTGAAAATGAAGCTTTCAAAGACCTGATGGCCTACGCAGTACCACGCTATGACCTACCCAGTCGGCACATCTTTGCAAGAAAAGCCATCCCAGCCCTCAACCAGCATGTCAAAGACCGCATTGTCCGTGCACTGAGGCAATCAGTCAGTGGAAAGGTGCACCTCACAACAGATGCATGGACCAGTAGGCATGGCCAGGGACATTACGTGTCCATCACGGTGCACTGGGTTAATGTGGTGGATGCAGGGTCCACAGGGGACAGCCATAGTGGGACAGTTCTGCCTAGCCCACGGTTGGCGTTCGCCACTCCTCCTCCTCCTCCAGAAGTGAAAGCTCGTCCACAGAGCGCAGTCGCACGACCACTCCATCCGCAGCTGTGAGTGTTGCACACGAGGTGTCCCATTATCCAACAGCTAGTGGTAAGCGTCAGCAGGCTGTGTTACAAATGAAGTGTTTGGGCAACAACAGACACACCGTGGAAGTACTGGCCGAGTACTTGCAGCAAGAAACTCAGTCATGGCTGGGCAGTGTACATCTTGAGGCAGGCAAGGTAGTCAATGATAACGAAAGGAATTTTATGGCTGCCATAGCCCTTTCAGAACTGAAACACATACCTTGCCTGGTTCACACCTTGAACCTGGTGGTGCAGTGCTTCCTCAAAAATTATCCGGAGTTACCAGCCCTGCTCCTGAAGGTGCGAAGACTTTGCTCGCACATCCGCCGGTCACCTGTACACTCCAGCCGTATGCTGAACCATCAGCAATCACTGAATCTTCCCCAGCACCGCCTTATAATCGACGTTGCAACAAGGTGGAACTCCACACTGCACATGCTTCAGAGGCTGTGCGAATAGAGGCATGCTGTAATTTATTTGTGGGAGGATACTCATACACGGGCAGGCACTTGGATGGGAGACATGGAGTTGTCTGGTGTGCAGTGGTCGAAGCTACTAGACCTCTGTCAAGTCCTTCAGTGTTTGGAGGGATGCACACAGCTGGTAAGTGCAGACGACGCCATCATAAGCATGAGCATCCCACTAATGCATCTGCTGATGTAAAGTTTGACGCACATTAAGGAGCAGGCATCTGCAGCCGAGGAGGAGGGAAGCCTTGATGACAGTCAGCCATTGTCTGCTCTCCTGGACGAGGTGGCGGACGAAGAGGAGGAGGAGGAGGATGATGGGGATGAATATTTATGGGAGGAGGATGCTTCTCAGGGGGCAATAGAAACTGGTGGCGTTGCAAGGTCAGGTACAGGGTTTTTGCGGGACACAAGTGATGTTGATTTGCAAGAAAGTGCTCCTCAACCCAGCACAAGCAGTGAATTAACACCTGGAACATTGGCCCACATGGCTGAGTATGCCTTGCGTATCCTAAAAAAGGACCCCTGCATTATCAAAATGATGACCGATAACGATTACTGGTTGGCCTGCCTCCTGGATCCACGATATAAAGGAAAATTACAAAATATCATGCCACATGAGAACCTTGAGCAAATATTGGCTTCCAAACAAGCAACTCTTGTAGACCGTTTGGTTCAGGCATTCCCAGCACACAGCGGCGGTGATGGTTCTCACACGAGCCGTAGGGGGCAACATGGCAGAGGTGTTAGAGGTGCACAAATCCAAAGTGGCGTTGGACAGAGGGGTTTTATTACCAGGTTGTGGAGTGATTTCACAAAAAAACACCATGAGAGGAAAGACCTCAACTATTCTAAACAAAAAAAAACACCAGTATACAGGCAGAGATGCTTACCTGTTCAAGGCCTCCAACAATTGCACTAACCAAGGTACAGCGGACCCAAGTTAAGATGGCAAATACACAGGTGCCATTAGAGTTGAGCGACTTTCATTTTTTTAAGATCGAGTCGGGTTTTGTGAAACCCGATTTTGTCCAGAGTCGAGTCGAGTGCAATCGGCCGATTATCGCTAAAAGTCGGGGATCGACCGAAACACGAAACCCAATGCAAGTCAATGGGGAAGCATAGTCGGCAGTGAGTGGAGGCCAGGAAAACACCTACAGTGCCCATTTTAATGCCAAAAACATCCATTCTTGTTTCTGAAGCTTGTCAATCTTAATTAACTTTATAATAATAGTTGGGCATAGGGAATTGGGGGTCATTTGGCAAAAGTTGTGGGGGGAGTAGGGCTGGCTCAAGTTTTTCGTGGGCCCAGGAAATGCGGACTACGTCACGGCGGTGTTGCAGGGAAAGGTAAGTATTTCAACGTTGCAAGTGCTGTGATCCTGAGCAAGCAGGGGGGGCCCACTCGTTCGCATTGGCACTGGCACAGGGCCCCTCAAAGTACAGCGGTGTGTTTGCATGGCGGGGGCGCCTCCCACCAGCAGCGACACTTTTGCGTACTCTGAGGGGCCCTGTGCCAGTGACGTCGCCAACGAGTATGCCCCCCCACCTGATGAAGGAACCTGCACTTTCATCTGCACCTTCCTCTCTGTCCCTGTGTAAGGTGGTATAACATGCGGGAAGGGGAACCTTACTTTCAGCAGGGTCAGATTCTGGCTGTGTAGAGTATAAGGGGAATGTAGTGGTCTAGGTCAATGTACCAGCAGACTCATCTAGCAGTGGCTGGGCAATGGGCAGGATGAGGAGGAAACAGATATAGGGCCAAAGAATAAAGTAGGCTAAATGCAGTTCAAAATTGGTAACAGGACTAAACAGGCGGCATTGCTTTGTTCAGTGGAGTAGCAAACCCAAGAGCAGCAGACACTGTTTCAAGGGCCTAACCACACTAGTAGGCCAAATGCAGTTTAATATCTGATAGTATAGGGCGAAAGCCAGAATGTGGAAGCTCAGCTTTGTTCAGTTGAGGACAACACCAGGCAGGGGCAGACAGACACCTTTAGTAGGCCGGAACAGCCAATTTTTCTAAAAAACAGCAGTTAGTAAGAGGCAGAAGGTAGAAGCTCAGCTTTATTCAGTTGAGGACAACACCAGGCAGGGGCAGACCCCTTTAGTAGGCCGGAACAGCCAATTGCATTTTTAAAAATGGTAATTTGGAACTGAAGGTTGAAGCTCAGCTTTATTCAGTTGAGGACAACACCAGGCAGGGGCAGACAGACACCTTTAGTAGGCCGGAACAGCCAATTGCATTTTTAAAAATGGTAATTTGGAACTGAAGGTTGAAGCTCAGCTTTATTCAGTTGAGGACAACACCAGGCAGGGGCAGACAGACCCCTTTAGTAGGCCGGAACAGCCAATTGCATTTTTAAAAATGGTAATTTGGAACTGAAGGTTGAAGCTCAGCTTTATTCAGTTGAGGACAACACCAGGCAGGGGCAGACAGACACCTTTAGTAGGCCGGAACAGCCAATTGCATTTTTAAAAATGGTAATTTGGAACTGAAGGTTGAAGCTCAGCTTTATTCAGTTGAGGACAACACCAGGCAGGGGCAGACAGACACCTTTAGTAGGCTGGAACAGCCAATGGCATTTTTAAAAATGGTAATTTGGAACAGAAGGTTGAAGCACAGCTTTGTTCAGTTGAGGACAACACCAGGCAGGGGCAGACAGACACCTTTAGTAGGCCGGAACAGCCAATTTTTTTAAAAAAACAGCAGTTAGTAAGAGGCAGAAGGTAGAAGCTCAGCTTTATTCAGTTGAGGACAACACCAGGCAGGGTCAGACCCCTTTAGTAGGCCGGAACAGCCAATTGCATTTTTAAAAATGGTAATTTGGAACTGAAGGTTGAAGCTCAGCTTTATTCAGTTGAGGACAACACCAGGCAGGGGCAGACAGACACCTTTAGTAGGCCGGAACAGCCAATTGCATTTTTAAAAATGGTAATTTGGAACTGAAGGTTGAAGCTCAGCTTTATTCAGTTGAGGACAACACCAGGCAGGGGCAGACAGACACCTTTAGTAGGCCGGAACAGCCAATGGCATTTTTAAAAATGGTAATTTGGAACAGAAGGTTGAAGCACAGCTTTGTTCAGTTGAGGACAACACCAGGCAGGGGCAGACAGACACCTTTAGTAGGCCGGAACAGCCAATTGTTTTTAAAAAACAGCAGTTAGTAAGAGGCAGAAGGTAGAAGCTCAGCTTTATTCAGTTGAGGACAACACCAGGCAGGGGCAGACAGACACCTTTAGTAGGCCGGAACAGCCAATTGCATTTTTAAAAATGGTAATTTGGAACTGAAGGTTGAAGCTCAGCTTTATTCAGTTGAGGACAACACCAGGCAGGGGCAGACAGACACCTTTAGTAGGCCGGAACAGCAAATTGCATTTTTAAAAATGGTAATTTGGAACTGAAGGTTGAAGCTCAGCTTTATTCAGTTGAGGACAACACCAGGCAGGGGCAGACAGACACCTTTAGTAGGCCAGAACAGCCAATGGCATTTTTAAAAATGGTAATTTGGAACTGAAGGTAGAAGCTCAGCTTTATTCAGTTGAGGACAACACCAGGCAGGGGCAGACATTCACCTTTAGTAGGCCGGAACAGCCAATTGCATTTTTAAAAATGGTAATTTGGAACTGAAGGTTGAAGCTCAGCTTTATTCAGTTGAGGACAACACCAGGCAGGGGCAGACAGACACCTTTAGTAGGCCGGAACAGCCAATTGCATTTTTAAAAATGGTAATTTGGAACTGAAGGTTGAAGCACAGCTTTATTCAGTTGCAGCTTCTTGGCAATAATATAAAGAAGACGAGACAGGACAACACTCGTTGGATGCCATATCTGTGTTTTTGCTGGAAAAAAAACTGTCATTTA
Source organism: Ranitomeya variabilis (assembly GCF_051348905.1). NCBI lineage: Eukaryota > Metazoa > Chordata > Amphibia > Anura > Dendrobatidae > Ranitomeya > Ranitomeya variabilis. The sequence continues at coordinate 502,110,167 of NC_135237.1, read as the reverse complement.
ACTACTTGTAGGAGAAAGTTTTTGAAGCTGGAGGCCACTTTTTGTATTGTACCAGTTTTTGGTTGTATGTTTGGAACTGAAGGTTGAAGCTCAGCTTTATTCAGTTGAGGACAACACCAGGCAGGGGCAGACAGACACCTTTAGTAGGCCGGAACAGCCAATTGCATTTTTAAAAATGGTAATTTGGAACTGAAGGTTGAAGCTCAGCTTTATTCAGTTGAGGACAACACCAGGCAGGGGCAGACAGACACCTTTAGTAGGCCGGAACAGCAAATTGCATTTTTAAAAATGGTAATTTGGAACTGAAGGTTGAAGCACAGCTTTATTCAGTTGCAGCTTCTTGGCAATAATATAAAGAAGACGAGACAGGACAACACTCGTTGGATGCCATATCTGTGTTTTCACTGGAAAAAAAACTGTCATTTAACTACTTGTAGGAGAAAGTTTTTGTAGCTGGAGGCCACTTTTTGTATTGTACCAGTTTTTGGTTGTATGTTTGGAACTGAAGGTTGAAGCTCAGCTTTATTCAGTTGAGGACAACACCAGGCAGGGGCAGACAGACACCTTTAGTAGGCCGGAACAGCCAATTGCATTTTTAAAAATGGTAATTTGGAACTGAAGGTTGAAGCTCAGCTTTATTGAGTTGAGGACAACACCAGGCAGGGGCAGACAGACACCTTTAGTAGGCCGGAACAGCCAATGGCATTTTTAAAAATGGTAATTTGGAACAGAAGGTAGAAGCTCAGCTTTATTCAGTTGAGGACAACACCAGGCAGGGGCAGACATTCACCTTTAGTAGGCCGGAACAGCCAATTGCATTTTTAAAAATGGTAATTTGGAACTGAAGGTTGAAGCTCAGCTTTATTCAGTTGAGGACAACACCAGGCAGGGGCAGACAGACACCTTTAGTAGGCCGGAACAGCCAATTGCATTTTTAAAAATGGTAATTTGGAACTGAAGGTTGAAGCACAGCTTTATTCAGTTGCAGCTTCTTGGCAATAATATAAAGAAGACGAGACAGGACAACACTCGTTGGATGCCATATCTGTGTTTTCACTGGAAAAAAAACTGTCATTTAACTACTTGTAGGAGAAAGTTTTTGTAGCTGGAGGCCACTTTTTGTATTGTACCAGTTTTTGGTTGTATGTTTGGAACTGAAGGTTGAAGCTCAGCTTTATTCAGTTGAGGACAACACCAGGCAGGGGCAGACAGACACCTTTAGTAGGCCGGAACAGCCAATTGCATTTTTAAAAATGGTAATTTGGAACTGAAGGTTGAAGCTCAGCTTTATTCAGTTGAGGACAACACCAGGCAGGGGCAGACCCCTTTAGTAGGCCGGAACAGCCAATTGCATTTTTAAAAATGGTAATTTGGAACAGAAGGTTGAAGCACAGCTTTATTCAGTTGCAGCTTCTTGGCAATAATATAAAGAAGACGAGACAGGACAACACTCGTTGGATGCCATATCTGTGTTTTCACTGGAAAAAAAACTGTCAGTTAACTACTTGTAGGAGAAAGTTTTTGTAGCTGGAGGCCACTTTTTGTATTGTACCAGTTTTTTGTTGTATGTTTGGAACTGAAGGTTGAAGCTCAGCTTTATTCAGTTGAGGACAACACCAGGCAGGGGCAGACACCTTTAGAAGGACGGAAAAGCCAATTTTTTTAAAAACAGCAGTTAATCTGAGCCAGAAGGTAGAAGCTCAGCTTTATTCAGTTGAGGCCAACTTGAATTAGGGACTGCAGACAGACTTTGCAGGCTGTCCCCTGTGTGGACCATGCATCCAATACATTAACCCATTGAGCCACAAAGGACACGTAACCTTCCGTGGCCAGGCCTACAGGTCCATGTGTCTTTTGTCAGGTATACCTTTGGACTGACAAATTGACAGAATGCAAGGACAATGCGGTCTTTAACATGCAGGTGGAGGGGTGGGATGGCTTTTCTCGCAAAAGAATTGTCAACTGGGTAGCTCATAGCGTGGTATATCGTAGTTCATCCTGGCTTTATTAATATTAAATTAAATTAAAAAATAGGCTCTATGCACTTTATAATTGGTTCCAGGGGTACACGGGCAGCAGTGGTCTGGTCAGTGGAGGCCTAGTGGAAGGAGGGACCGCAGACAGGCTTCGAAGGCCTAACATAATTAAATTGGGCTGGCTGTAGGCACTTTATTATTAGTTACAGGGGTACACGGGCAGCAGTGGTCTGGTCAGTGGAGGCCTAGTGGAAGGAGGGACCGCAGACAGGCTTCGAAGGCCTAACATAATTAAATTGGGCTGGCTGTAGGCACTTTATTATTAGTTACAGGGGTACACGGGCAGCAGTGGTCTGGTCAGTGGAGGCCTAGTGGAAGGAGGGACCGCAGACAGGCTTCGAAGGCCTAACATAATTAAATTGGGCTGGCTGTAGGCACTTTATTATTAGTTACAGGGGTACACGGGCAGCAGTGGTCTGGTCAGTGGAGGCCTAGTGGAAGGAGGGACCGCAGACAGGCTTCGAAGGCCTAACATAATTAAATTGGGCTGGCTGTAGGCACTTTATTATTAGTTACAGGGGTACATGGGCAGCAGTGGTCTGGTCAGTGGAGGCCTAGTGGAAGGAGGGACCGCAGACAGGCTTCGAAGGCCTAACATAATTAAATTGGGCTGGCTGTAGGCACTTTATTATTAGTTACAGGGGTACACGGGCAGCAGTGGTCTGGTCAGTGGAGGCCTAGTGGAAGGAGGGACCGCAGACAGGCTTCGAAGGCCTAACATAATTAAATTGGGCTGGCTGTAGGCACTTTATTATTAGTTACAGGGGTACACGGGCAGCAGTGGTCTGGTCAGTGGAGGCCTAGTGGAAGGAGGGACCGCAGACAGGCTTCGAAGGCCTAACATAATTAAATTGGGCTGGCTGTAGGCACTTTATTATTAGTTACAGGGGTACACGGGCAGCAGTGGTCTGGTCAGTGGAGGCCTAGTGGAAGGAGGGACCGCAGACAGGCTTCGAAGGCCTAACATAATTAAATTGGGCTGGCTGTAGGCACTTTATTATTAGTTACAGGGGTACACGGGCAGCAGTGGTCTGGTCAGTGGAGGCCTAGTGGAAGGAGGGACCGCAGACAGGCTTCGAAGGCCTAACATAATTAAATTGGGCTGGCTGTAGGCACTTTATTATTAGTTACAGGGGTACACGGGCAGCAGTGGTCTGGTCAGTGGAGGCCTAGTGGAAGGAGGGACCGCAGACAGGCTTCGAAGGCCTAACATAATTAAATTGGGCTGGCTGTAGGCACTTTATAATTGGTTCCAGGGGTACACGGGCAGCAGTGGTCTGGTCAGTGGAGGCCTAGTGGAAGGAGGGACCGCAGACAGGCTTCGAAGGCCTAACATAATTAAATTGGGCTGGCTGTAGGCACTTTATTATTAGTTACAGGGGTACACGGGCAGCAGTGGTCTGGTCAGTGGAGGCCTAGTGGAAGGAGGGACCGCAGACAGGCTTCGAAGGCCTAACATAATTAAATTGGGCTGGCTGTAGGCACTTTATTATTAGTTACAGGGGTACACGGGCAGCAGTGGTCTGGTCAGTGGAGGCCTAGTGGAAGGAGGGACCGCAGACAGGCTTCGAAGGCCTAACATAATTAAATTGGGCTGGCTGTAGGCACTTTATAATTGGTTCCAGGGGTACACGGGCAGCAGTGGTCTGGTCAGTGGAGGCCTAGTGGAAGGAGGGACCGCAGACAGGCTTCGAAGGCCTAACATAATTAAATTGGGCTGGCTGTAGGCACTTTATTATTAGTTACAGGGGTACACGGGCAGCAGTGGTCTGGTCAGTGGAGGCCTAGTGGAAGGAGGGACCGCAGACAGGCTTCGAAGGCCTAACATAATTAAATTGGGCTGGCTGTAGGCACTTTATTATTAGTTACAGGGGTACACGGGCAGCAGTGGTCTGGTCAGTGGAGGCCTAGTGGAAGGAGGGACCGCAGACAGGCTTCGAAGGCCTAACATAATTAAATTGGGCTGGCTGTAGGCACTTTATTATTAGTTACAGGGGTACACGGGCAGCAGTGGTCTGGTCAGTGGAGGCCTAGTGGAAGGAGGGACCGCAGACAGGCTTCGAAGGCCTAACATAATTAAATTGGGCTGGCTGTAGGCACTTTATTATTAGTTACAGGGGTACACGGGCAGCAGTGGTCTGGTCAGTGGAGGCCTAGTGGAAGGAGGGACCGCAGACAGGCTTCGAAGGCCTAACATAATTAAATTGGGCTGGCTGTAGGCACTTTATTATTAGTTACAGGGGTACACGGGCAGCAGTGGTCTGGTCAGTGGAGGCCTAGTGGAAGGAGGGACCGCAGACAGGCTTCGAAGGCCTAACATAATTAAATTGGGCTGGCTGTAGGCACTTTATAATTGGTTCCAGGGGTACACGGGCAGCAGTGGTCTGGTCAGTGGAGGCCTAGTGGAAGGAGGGACCGCAGACAGGCTTCGAAGGCCTAACATAATTAAATTGGGCTGGCTGTAGGCACTTTATAATTGGTTCCAGGGGTACACGGGCAGCAGTGGTCTGGTCAGTGGAGGCCTAGTGGAAGGAGGGACCGCAGACAGGCTTCGAAGGCCTAACATAATTAAATTGGGCTGGCTGTAGGCACTTTATTATTAGTTACAGGGGTACACGGGCAGCAGTGGTCTGGTCAGTGGAGGCCTAGTGGAAGGAGGGACCGCAGACAGGCTTCGAAGGCCTAACATAATTAAATTGGGCTGGCTGTAGGCACTTTATAATTGGTTCCAGGGGTACACGGGCAGCAGTGGTCTGGTCAGTGGAGGCCTAGTGGAAGGAGGGACCGCAGACAGGCTTCGAAGGCCTAACATAATTAAATTGGGCTGGCTGTAGGCACTTTATAATTGGTTCCAGGGGTACACGGGCAGCAGTGGTCTGGTCAGTGGAGGCCTAGTGGAAGGAGGGACCGCAGACAGGCTTCGAAGGCCTAACATAATTAAATTGGGCTGGCTGTAGGCACTTTATTATTAGTTACAGGGGTACACGGGCAGCAGTGGTCTGGTCAGTGGAGGCCTAGTGGAAGGAGGGACCGCAGACAGGCTTCGAAGGCCTAACATAATTAAATTGGGCTGGCTGTAGGCACTTTATAATTGGTTCCAGGGGTACACGGGCAGCAGTGGTCTGGTCAGTGGAGGCCTAGTGGAAGGAGGGACCGCAGACAGGCTTCGAAGGCCTAACATAATTAAATTGGGCTGGCTGTAGGCACTTTATTATTAGTTACAGGGGTACACGGGCAGCAGTGGTCTGGTCAGTGGAGGCCTAGTGGAAGGAGGGACCGCAGACAGGCTTCGAAGGCCTAACATAATTAAATTGGGCTGGCTGTAGGCACTTTATTATTAGTTACAGGGGTACACGGGCAGCAGTGGTCTGGTCAGTGGAGGCCTAGTGGAAGGAGGGACCGCAGACAGGCTTCGAAGGCCTAACATAATTAAATTGGGCTGGCTGTAGGCACTTTATTATTAGTTACAGGGGTACACGGGCAGCAGTGGTCTGGTCAACGGAGGCCGATTGTAATGAGTGTCTGCCAGTTAGTAGTCCAAAACAACAACTAAATGTGAATGTCTCGCATTAAAACAAAACAAAAACACTAAAGGGTGCAATCATTAGGTTCAGGGGTGGGATCCTCTGCGTTGTTTCAGACCTACTAATTTTGCGCAAAGTATTTACTGTGGTAAATAGAGGACACTGCCCCTCACTATGTTAAGTACCATCATACATGTCAACACAATGGTATTGTCAGTGGCAGGTATGGAAGGATGTCAGCGCATAGACTTAACATTGGTGGAAGTGTGAGAGATAACTGTGGAAGTGGTAGAGCAATGTTTGACCTGGGGGTGGGTGAACTCTCTTGTGGCCGGCGTTACAGGCCCAAGGCCCCTCATGTTACAACAGTGTGTCTGACGTTGGGTGCGCACCACCACCGCCAGAGACATTTTATTGTACTATGAGGAACCCAGTAGCAATGCCATCGACCAAAAGCGAGTACACCCACCTCTTCAGACAAACAGCAGTCTCACGGGTGCTTGCGCCAAGTCGCGATACCACGGCCCCGTGTGGGGAGTTTGGCCATTTAGGGAGGTGTAAACATGTCGTATGCTGGACAATCAGCTGCAGCAAATTAGATATTAGAAAAGTAATTCACAGTAGTCCACAGGCAAGAGCTTTTCATAGGAAAGCTAGGTGTCGGCCGGGCAAGGTGGGGCAAAAGATTTCGAAATCCAGTTGTGGTTCATTTTAATGAATGTTAGATCGTCAACATTTTGGGTAGCCAGACGAGTCCTTTTTTCGGTTAATATTGAATCTGCAGCACTGAATACTCTTTCTGATAGGACACTTGCTGCCGGGCAAGCAAGCTCCTGCAATGCATATTCTGCCAATTCTGGCCAGGTGTCTAATTTTGATGCCCAGTAATCAAATGGGAATGACGGTTGAGGGAGAACATCGATAAGGGATGAAAAATAGTTAGTAACCATACTGGACAAATGTTGTCTCCTGTCACTTTCAATTGATGCAGCAGTACCTGTCCTGTCTGCGGTCATAGCAAAATCACTCCACAACCTGGTCAGAAAACCCCTCTGTCCAACGCCACTTCTGATGTGTGCACCCCTAACACTCCTAGTCTGTTGCCCCCTTGAGCTCGTGTGAGAACGATCACGTGCGCTGTGTGCTGGGAATGCCTGAAGCAAACGGTCAACAAGAGTTGATTGTTTGGTTGCTAATATTAGTTCCAAGTTCTCATGTGGCATAATATTTTGCAATTTGCCTTTATAGCGTGGATCAAGGAGGCAGGCCAACCAGTAATCGTCATCGTTCATCATTTTCGTTATGCGTGTGTCCCTTTTTAGGATACGTAAGGCATAATCCGCCATGTGGGCCAAAGTTCCAGTTGTCAAATCTCCGGTTGTGATTGGGTGAGGGGCAGTTGCAGGCAAATCTACGTCACTTGTGTCCCTCAAAAAACCAGAACCCGGCCTTGACACGCAACCAATTTCCAGTGCCCCCGGGAAAGGTTCCGCATTAAAAATATACTCATCCCCATCATCCTCCTCGTCCTCCACCTCCTCTTCGCCCGCTACCTCGTTCTGTACACTGCCCTGACCAGACAATGGCTGACTGTCATCAAGGCTTTCCTCTTCCTCTGGTGCAGACGCCTGCTCCTTTATGTGCGTCAAACTTTGCATCAGCAGACGCATTAGGGGGATGCTCATGCTTATTACGGCGTTGTCTGCACTAACCAGCCGTGTGCATTCCTCAAAACACTGAAGGACTTGACACATGTCTTGTATCTTCGACCACTGCACACCTGACAACTCCATGTCTGCCATCCTACTGCCTGCCCGTGTATGTGTATCCTCCCACAAAAACATAACAGCCCGCCTCTGTTGGCACAGTCTCTGAAGCATGTGCAGTGTTGAGTTCCACCTTGTTGCAACGTCTATGATTAGGCGATGCTGGGGAAGGTTCAAAGACCGCTGATAGGTCTGCATACGGCTGGCGTGTACAGGCGAACGTCGGATATGTGAGCAAAGTCCACGCACTTTGAGGAGCAGGTCGGAGAACCCAGGATAAGTTTTCAATAAGCACTGCACCACCAGGTTTAAGGTGTGAGCCAGGCAAGGAATGTGTTTCAGTTGGGAAAGGGAGATGGCAGCCATGAAATTCCTTCCGTTATCACTAACTACCTTGCCTGCCTCAAGATCTACTGTGCCCAGCCACGACTGCGTTTCTTGTTGCAAGAACTCGGACAGAACTTCCGCGGTGTGTCTGTTGTCGCCCAAACACTTCATAGCCAATACAGCCTGCTGACGCTTGCCAGTAGCTGGCCCATAATGGGACAACTGGTGTGCAACAGTGTCATCTGCCGATGGAGTGGTTGGCCGACTGCGGTCTGTGGAAGAGCTGTAGCTTCTGCAGGAGGATGAGGAGGAGGAGGAGGAGGGGGTGCGAACGCCTACAGCCAACTGTTTCCTAGACCGTGGGCTAGGCACAACTGTCCCGAAATTGATGTCCCCTGTGGACCCTGCATCCACCACATTCACCCAGTGTGCCGTGATGGACACATAACGTCCCTGGCCATGCCTACTGGTCCATGCATCTGTAGTCAGGTGCACCTTTGTACTCACAGATTGCCTGAGTGCATGGACGATGCGCTGTTTAACATGCTGGTGCAGGGCTGGGATGGCTTTTCTGGAAAAAAAGTGTCGACTGGGTAGCTCGTATCGTGGTTCAGCGTACTCCATCAGGGCTTTGAAAGCTTCGCTTTCAACTAACCGGTAGGGCATCATCTCTAACGAGATTAGTCTAGCTATGTGGGCGTTAAAACCCTGTGTACGCGGATGCGAGGATAAGTACTTCCTTTTTCTAACCAGAGTCTCATGTAGTGTGAGCTGAACTGGAGAGATGGAGATCGTGGAACTTGCGGGTGTGCCGGTGGACATGGCAGACTGAGAGACGATTGGAGACGGTATTGTTTCTGCCGGTGCCCTAGATGCAATATTTCCGCCTACAAAACTGGTGATTCCCTGACCCTGACTGCTTTTGGCTGGCAAAGAAACCTGCACAGATACTGCCGGTGGTGCGGAAAATGGTGGCCTTACAGTGACGGAAGGGATGTTGCGTTGATGACTAGCTTCATTGGCCGAGGGTGCTACAACCTTAAGGGACGTTTGGTAGTTAGTCCAGGCTTGAAAATGCATGGTGGTTAAGTGTCTATGCATGCAACTAGTATTGAGACTTTTCAGATTCTGACCTCTGCTTAAGCTAGTAGAACATTTTTGACAGATGACTTTGCGCTGATCAATTGGATGTTGTTTAAAAAAATGCCAGACTGCACTCTTCCTAGCATCGGATCCCTTTTCAGGGATTGCAGACTGAGCTTTAACCGGATGGCAACGCTGTGCTCCAACAGGTTTTGGCTTTGACACGCGTTTTGGGCCAGATAGGGGCCCGGCAGATGGAACCTGTTGCGATGTTGATGCCTGCTGCGGCCCCTCCTCCACCTCCGCTTCTGAACTACTGCTGCCTGCACCCTGTTCCCCCAATGGCTGCCAATCGGGGTCAACAACCGGGTCATCTATTACCTCCTCTTCGAGCTCGTGTGCAACTTCGTCTGTGTCACTGTGTCGGTCTGTGGTATAGCGTTCGTGGCGGGGCAACATAGTCTCATCAGGGTCTGATTGTGGATCTGTACCCTGAGAGGGCAATGTGGTGGTCTGAGTCAAAGGAGCAGCATAGTACTCTGGCTGTGGCTGTGCATCAGTGCACTCCATGTCAGAATCTACTTGTAATGGGCATGGCCTGTTAAGTGTTTCACTTTCTAAGCCAGGGACGGTATGTGTAAAGAGCTCCATGGAGTGACCCGTTGTGTCGCCTGCTGCATCCTTCTCTCTTGTTGTAGTTTTTGCTGAGGAGGACAAGGAAGCGACTTGTCCCTGACCGTGAACATCCACAAGCGACGCGCTGCTTTTACATTTACCAGTTTCAGAAGAGGAGGCAAAAGAGCTAGAGGCTGAGTCTGCAATGTAAGCCAAAACTTGCTGTTGCTGCTCCGGCTTTAAAAGCGTTTAAAAGCCACGACCTCTTGCACCAGACTTCCTCATTGTTTTAAAAAATTAACCAAAGTAACTTTATTTGTTGCTGTCAAACAACTTACACGGTGAGCTATAACTTCAGTATGATTTCTATATCCCTTAACAGGTTGGTGAGACCACAAGGAAAATCAGGCACAATGTTACACACTCTGTTTTCTGTGGCACAAAATCACAGAGATGACACACACGCAGGACAGTCACTCAAGCACTAATGTCAATATTATTCTCCCACCTAATTTTTTTTTTTTTTTTCTCAGGGAGACTTTAGAAACCAAATAAGATAAAATGTTTTTTTCAGGGACAATTTAGAAACCAAATACTAATAAAAAAAAAAAAAATAGCCTTTCTATGGCCCACAATTAGAGAGAGAGAGGTGGCACACCCAGGAGTCAAGACTGGCACACAAGCTGAAAGGGCAATATTACTCTCCCACTGTTTTTTTATGTTTTTTTTTTTTTTCAGGGAGACTTTAGAAACCAAATAATATTAAAAAAAGCAAAAAAATAAATAGGCTTTCTATGGCCCACAATTAGAGAGAGAGAGGTGGCACACCCAGGAGTCAAGACTGGCACACAAGCTGAAAGGGCAATATTTCTCTCCCACTGTTTTTTTATGTTTTTTTTTTTTTTCAGGGAGACTTTAGAAACCAAATAATATTAAAAAAAGCAAAAAAATAAATAGGCTTTCTATGGCCCACAATTAGAGAGAGAGAGGTGGCACACCCAGGAGTCAAGACTGGCACACAAGCTGAAAGGGCAATATTACTCTCCCACTGTTTTTTTATGTATTTTTTTTTTCAGGGAGACTTTAGAAACCAAATAATATTAAAAAAAGCAAAAAAATAAATAGGCTTTCTATGGCCCACAATTAGAGAGAGAGAGGTGGCACACCCAGGAGTCAAGACTGGCACACAAGCTGAAAGGGCAATATTACTCTCCCACTGTTTTTTTATGTATTTTTTTTTTTCAGGGAGACTTTAGAAACCAAATAATATTAAAAAAAGCAAAAAAATAAATAGGCTTTCTATGGCCCACAATTAGAGAGAGAGAGGTGGCACACCCAGGAGTCAAGACTGGCACACAAGCTGAAAGGGCAATATTACTCTCCCACTGTTTTTTTATGTATTTTTTTTTTTCAGGGAGACTTTAGAAACCAAATAATATTAAAAAAAGCAAAAAAATAAATAGGCTTTCTATGGCCCACAATTAGAGAGAGAGAGGTGGCACACCCAGGAGTCAAGACTGGCACACAAGCTGAAAGGGCAATATTACTCTCCCACTGTTTTTTTTATGTATTTTTTTTTTTTTTCAGGGAGACTTTAGAAACCAAATAATATTAAACAAAGCAAAAAAATAAATAGCCTTTCTATGGCCCACAATTAGAGAGAGAGAGGTGGCACACCCAGGAGTCAAGACTGGCACACAAGCTGAAAGGGCAATATTACTCTCCCACTGTTTTTTTATGTTTTTTTTTTTTTTTTTCAGGGAGACTTTAGAAACCAAATAATATTAAACAAAGCAAAAAAATAAATAGGCTTTCTATGGCCCACAATTAGAGAGAGAGAGGTGGCACACCCAGGAGTCAAGACTGGCACACAAGCTGAAAGGGCAATATTACTCTCCCACTGTTTTTTTATGTATTTTTTTTTTTCAGGGAGACTTTAGAAACCAAATAATATTAAACAAAGCAAAAAAATAAATAGCCTTTCTATGGCCCACAATTAGAGAGAGAGAGGTGGCACACCCAGGAGTCAAGACTGGCACACAAGCTGAAAGGGCAATATTACTCTCCCACTGTTTTTTTATGTTTTTTCTTTTTTTTTCAGGGAGACTTTAGAAACCAAATAATATTAAACAAAGCAAAAAAATAAATAGGCTTTCTATGGCCCACAACTAGAGAGAGAGAGGTGGCACACCCAGGAGTCAAGACTGGCACACAAGCTGAAAGGGCAATATTACTCTCCCACTGTTTTTTTATGTATTTTTTTTTTTTCAGGGAGACTTTAGAAACCAAATAATATTAAACAAAGCAAAAAAATAAATAGGCTTTCTATGGCCCACAATTAGAGAGAGAGAGGTGGCACACCCAGGAGTCAAGACTGGCACACAAGCTGAAAGGGCAATATTACTCTCCCACTGTTTTTTTATGTACTTTTTTTTTTTTTCAGGGAGACTTTAGAAACCAAATAATATTAAAAAAAGCAAAAAAATAAATAGGCTTTCTATGGCCCACAATTAGAGAGAGAGAGGTGGCACACCCAGGAGTCAAGACTGGCACACAAGCTAAAAGGGCAATATTACTCTCCCACTGTTTTTTTATGTATTTTTTTTTTTTCAGGGAGACTTTAGAAACCAAATAATATTAAACAAAGCAAAAAAATAAATAGGCTTTCTATGGCCCACAATTAGAGAGAGAGAGGTGGCACACCCAGGAGTCAAGACTGGCACACAAGCTAAAAGGGCAATATTACTCTCCCACTGTTTTTTTATGTACTTTTTTTTTTTTTCAGGGAGACTTTAGAAACCAAATAATATTAAACAAAGCAAAAAAATAAATAGGCTTTCTATGGCCCACAATTAGAGAGAGAGAGGTGGCACACCCAGGAGTCAAGACTGGCACACAAGCTAAAAGGGCAATATTACTCTCCCACTGTTTTTTTATGTATTTTTTTTTTTCAGGGAGACTTTAGAAACCAAATAATATTAAAAAAAGCAAAAAAATAAATAGGCTTTCTATGGCCCACAATTAGAGAGAGAGAGGTGGCACACCCAGGAGTCAAGACTGGCACACAAGCTGAAAGGGCAATATTACTCTCCCACTGTTTTTTTATGTTTTGTTTTTTTTTTCAGGGAGACTTTAGAAACCAAATAATATTAAACAAAGCAAAAAAATAAATAGGCTTTCTATGGCCCACAATTAGAGAGAGAGAGGTGGCACACCCAGGAGTCAAGACTGGCACACAAGCTGAAAGGGCAATATTACTCTCCCACTGTTTTTTTATGTATTTTTTTTTTTTTCAGGGAGACTTTAGAAACCAAATAATATTAAAAAAAGCAAAAAAATAAATAGGCTTTCTATGGCCCACAATTAGAGAGAGAGAGGTGGCACACCCAGGAGTCAAGACTGGCACACAAGCTGAAAGGGCAATATTACTCTCCCACTGTTTTTTTATGTTTTTTTTTTTTTTTCACGGAGACTTTAGAAACCCAATAATATTAAAAAAAACAAAAAAATAAATAGGCTTTGTATGGCCCACTGAATGAGAGATGGCACACACAGGAGTGGCACACAAGCCCTGACTGAGGCCAATATTTTTCTCCCACTGATTGATGTAGTGTTTTTGAGTTGAGGTAGATTTTAGAACACAAATCAAGGAAAAAATAAATAGGCTTTCTATGGCCCACTCAGTGAGAGATGGCACACACAGGGATGGCACTGTAGCAGAAATGCCAATCTTAATCTTCCACAAAAAAAAAAAAAAAACAGGGACTGTCCTACAATTACTATCTCCCTGCAGTAATGTAAGCCAGGTATGGCAGGCAGCAATAGGAGTGGACTGATGCACAAATTAAATAAAAAGTGTGGACAAACAAAAAAGATAGCTGTGCAGAAAGGAAGGAACAAGAGGATATGTGCTTTGAAAAAAGCAGTTGGTTTGCACAGTGGCGTACACACAGCAATACAGCTATCACGGAGCCTTCTAGGGCAGCCCAATGAGCTACAGCGCTGAGGGAAAAAAAAAAATGTAGCTTCCAGTGTCCCTGCACACCGAAGGTGGTGTTGGACAGTGGAAATCGCTACAGCACAAGCGGTTTGGTGGTTAGTGGACCCTGCCTAACGCTATCCCTGCTTCTGACGAAGCGGCAGCAACCTCTCCCTAAGCTCAGATCAGCAGCAGTAAGATGGCGGTCGGCGGGAACGCCCCTTTATAGCCCCTGTGACGCCGCAGACAGCAAGCCAATCACTGCAATGCCCTTCTCTAAGATGGTGGGGACCAGGACCTATGTCATCACGCTGCCCACACTCTGCGTTCACCTTCATTGGCTGAGAAATGGCGCTTTTCGCGTCATTGAAACGCGACTTTGGCGCGAAAGTCGCGTACCGCATGGCCGACAAGCACAGGGGTCGGATCGGGTTTCATGAGACGCCGACTTAGCCAAAAGTCGGCGACTTTTGAAAATGAACGACCCGTTTCGCTCAACCCTAGGTGCCATAATACCGATAATACAGCCACCCTATAATCAGGAATTGGCTGCTTGGTGCACCTGTGCAAACAGTCTGTATGTGGCGTGTTCACACAGGAATGCAAAGTATATGGCTCAGAGCCTATTAATGACGCCATGTAGCGGGCTCACCATAATGCATCCTGTGTGAACAGAGGCCACAGTTTACAGAGCCATCTAGGGCCCAGCTGCACCCTGGAAAAATATAGAGTGCACCAAAAACATAACAATGTATGCAAGGTATTGGTCGATATTATGGCCACAATATTTAAGCTGCCAACCAGCGTCAAGAGTCCTTACATATTGGCAGTCCTAATCTAAAAAAACACCATAAGAGGAAAGAACTCCACTATTCTAAACAAAAAAAAACAGTATACAGGCAGAGATGCTTACCTGTTCAAGGCCTCCAACAATTGCACTAACCAAGGTACAGCGGACCCAAGTTAAGATGGCAAATACACAGGTGCAATAATACCGATAATGCAGCCACCCTACAATCAGGAATTGGCCGCTTGGTGCACCTGTGCAAACAAATAGTCTGTATGTGGCGTGTTCACACAGGAATGCAAAGTATATGGCTCAGAGCCTATTACTGACGCCATGTAGCGGGCTCACCATAATGCATCCTGTGTGAACAGAGGCCACAGTGTACAGAGCCATCTAGGGCCCAGCCGCACCCTGGAAAAATATACAGTGCACCAAAAACATAACAATGTATGCAAGGTATTGGGGCTGGACCCTAGATGGCTCTGTACACTGTGGCCTCTGTTCACACAGGATGCATTATGGTGAACCTGCTACATGTCGTCATTAATAGGCTCTGAGCCATATACTTTGCATTCCTGTGTGAACACGCCACATACAGACTATTTGTTTGCACAGGTGCACCAAGCGGCCAATTCCTGATTGTAGGGTGGCTGCATTATCGGTATTATTGCACCTGTGTATTTGCCATCTTAACTTGGGTCCGCTGTACCTTGGTTAGTGCAATTGTTGGAGGCCTTGAACAGGAAAAGAATGTCCAGCTTTCTTTTTTGGACTCTATACGCCTGAACATAGCGGGTCCCTGCTCCCGAGGATTGGTTTATGCATCACGGGTGAGATGGTTTATATTCCTTTTATCTAAAATAGACACCTGGCCTGAATTGGCAGAATATGCATTACAGGAGCTCGCTTGCACTGCTGCTAGTGTGCTATCCGAAAGAGTCTTCAGTGCTGCTGGTTCAATACTGACTGAAAAAAGGACACGGCTGGCTACCCGAAATGTCGATGATCTAACCTTCATTAAAATGAACCAATCATGGATTTCAAATTATTTGGCCCCACCTTCCCCTGCTGACACGTAGCTTGCCTGAAAAATGTTTTGCTTTTGGCCTCCTCTTACTGACTGCTTCAATTCCTCCATTTGCAGCTGCTGAATGTCCACCATAGGCCATTTTTATACCTCCCTAAATGTGCTGACCCCCCCTGGGCCGTGGTCACCACCTGGTGCTAGCACCCGTGCGAGTGCCGTTTGCCTAGACAGGTGGGTGTGCCCACTCTTGGGCGACGGCACTGGCAGAGGGTCCCTCATAGTACAATGAAGTGTCTCTGATGCTGGTGGTGCACAACCATCGTCAGACACATCGTCGTAATATGAGGGGCCCCGTGCCAGTACCGCCACCCACGAGAGAGTGTTCCCCCCCAGCTCGAACAGTGCTCTACCACTTGCTATACTTACCTCTCCCTGCTCCAACACTGTGTAGTCTGTGCTGTTAAATCCTTCAATGGCACTGCCAATACAAATTTGTTGAAATGATAGATGATAGTTAAAATATACAGGGGCCCTGGCCTCCATTTAGACCAGTTAATACTTTGCGCCTACTACCACTGTCTGCTACTCAGCAGAGGAGCCCACCCCTGTACCTAGCTATGCCACCTGTTTATTTATGAAAAAAATTTTGGCAGACATTTAGCCTACTTACTTATTTGGGCCTGCTCACTGTGTCAGCCTCTCATTACAGTTGTCCTCCGCTGAACAAAGCAATGCCGCCAGTTTAGTCCTGTTACCAATTTTTAACTGCATTTAGCCTACTTACTTATTTGGGCCTACTCACTGTGTCAGCCACTCCTTACAGTTGTCCTCCGCTGAACAAAGCAATGCCGCCTGGTTAGTCCTGTTACCAATTTTTAACTGCATTTAGCCTACTTACTTATTTGGGCCTACTCACTGTGTCAGCCTCTCATTACAGTTGTCCTCCGCTGAACAAAGCAATGCCGCCTGGTTAGTCCTGTTACCAATTTTGAACTGCATTTAGCCTACTTACTTATTTGGGCCTACTCACTGTCAGCCTCTCCTTACAGTTGTTCTCCGCTGAACAAAGCAATGCCGCCTGGTTAGTCCTGTAACCAATTTTGAACTGCATTTAGCCTACTTACTAATTTGGGCCTACTCACTGTGTCAGCCTCTCATTACAGTTGTTCTCCGCTGAACAAAGCAATGCCGCCTGGTTAGTCCTGTTACCAATTTTGAACTGCATTTAGCCCACTTTATTATTTGGGCCTACTAACTGTGTCTGCCACTCATTACAGTTTTTCTCCACTGAACAAAGCAATGCCGGCTGTTTAGTCCTGTTACCACATTTGAACTGCATTTAGCCCACTTTATTATTTGGGCCTATATCTGTGTTTCCTCCTCATCCTGCCCATTACCCAGCCACTGCTAGATGAGTCTGCTGGTACATTGACCCAGAACACTACATTCCCCTTGCACTCTACACAGCCAGAATCTGACCCTGTGGAAAGTCAGGTTCCCCTTCCCGCATACTATACCACCTTACACGGGGACAAAGAGGAAGGTGCAGATGAAAGTGCAGGTTCCTTTATCAGGTGGGGGGCATACTCGTTGGCGACGTCACTGGCACAGGGCCCCTCATAGTACGCAAAAGTGTCTCTGCCGGTGGGAGGCGCCACCCGCCGTCAAACACACCGCCGTACTATGAGGGGCCCTGAGCCAGTGCCAATGCCAACGAGTGGGCCCCCCCGCTTGCTCAGGATCACAGCACTTGCAAAGTTGAAATACTTACCTCTCCCTGCTCCACCACCGTGACGTATTCCGCGTTTCCTGGGCCCACGAAAATCTTGAGCCAGCCCTACCCCCCCACAACTTTAGCCAAATGACCCCCAGTTACAATGCCTAACTATTATTATAAAGTAAATTAAGATTGACAAGCTTCAGTAATAAGAATTGATGTTTTTGGCATTAAAATGGGCACTGTAGGTGTTTTCCTGTCCTCCACTCACTGCCGACTTTGATTCCCCATTGACTTGCATTGGGTTTCGTGTTTCAGTCGACCCCCGTCTTTTCGCAATAATCGGCCGATTTCACCCGACCCGACTTTTGACAAAGTTGGGTTTCGCGAAACCCGACTCGATCCTTAAAAAGTAAAAGTCGCTCAACTCTAGTCATCATGTTTGACACCCATGATTTCTATCTTTTGGCACAGGGCAGGAAAGATTTTATCTATCTGGGCTGATCTAAGCTTATGTTTAGTTGATACCGCTTCCATCACATATATTCCTTTATTTGCTGTAATTGTTCCCTTTACTCAATTTCTATAATTCTCTTCTGAAATATGGAGGCACTCACTTGTGGGCTGGAAGACTCTTCTACATCTAGTCCTTGGGACCAGGATTAGTAAGACACACACACCAGGAGACCTTGGGTCTGGTTCAACAGGGTCGGTTTAACTGTACAGTTTGGTTACATTCGGCTGTGGCATACAGTATGGGACAGAGCCCACTCCGATTCATGTTCCATAAAACAGTACATTTCCAGGTCCTGCCTCCAGTCTGCCTGAACTATCCCCACCTAACAGCTTCTGTTGGCACTAGGGCCTCACTGTCTAGCAACCAAGCTTTCATAAGACCCGCCACCGTTTCTTCTTGCTCTTCCCTGACCAGCCTTTTCCCCTTAGGAGTGAATGAGACATGAACTCCAATGCCTTTTCCAGGCCATAGGCCCCAGACCGTCTAGGAATCTATGCTAAACTCTCTGTGCGCCCTCCTGCTGTTTGGCAGCTTGGTACTGTTACAGTCCACTGCAGCTGGTACTTGAACTGACAGGAACCTGGCACTATCATGGTCTGAGACTCTGACTCCTTAACTGTCTCTTACCCAGAGTGTACTAAGTTTATCCCTACAGCCTTGCACTGGTTCCCCCAATGGACAGCCTTCCCCAATCCCTGGGGACAGCCTTGAGGTTAAACCTCCAGGAAACCGAACACAAACCATCCATAAGGATAAAATACATTTTTATATGTATATAACATGTAGCCATATCACACTTCTGTAAAATACAACTATCTCATGGCATCTTCTTGAGCACTGCTCACCCTCTTACAGATGGAAGGTCAGGAGGGGGTTGCAGAGCTCTATTACAGATTTTGCACTGGACCCCCAAGTGCTTCTAGTTACTACTCACAGCTTCTCTTATGACTTATACTAGAAAAATCAGAAGTGTCCATAAAAGCAAAGTTTGGCAATTTTATTTCTTTTACTTGAAAGTTGACAATCAACACAGCAACACTTCTTGCATCAGCCTGAACTATTGCCCTAACTTTTAATTAATCTATATATGACCATCCAAATCTGCATTCAGGGGGTTTACAACCAATTTATAAATTGGTTTCAGAAACCTTGTGGGATCAAATATTATCAATGGTGGGAGCTGTAGTTAATATACAGTACATATTTTTAAAAACTCTTTACTTTTTTTTGGTGCCCTTAGGGGACTTGAACATGCGATTGCTTGCTCTCTTATACTGTATACTAGAGTACAACAGCATTGCAGCCTGAGTGCTGTGGGGCACAAGGTCGCTCACCCTGCTTGTGCGCTGCTGTTTTGGTGGTGGTCGGTCCTGTGGGGCACAAGATCGCTCACCCGGTGTTATGATCTGGTGGCCTAGGAGCAGCATGGACGAGCTCTGGAGTAGGTGGCCTCTATACTGACCGCAGACCCTGAACTTAACACCGCAACTATAAGTAGCCGTGGGATGTTCCTGTCACTCCCTCAACACCTCGTCACAGCCGGAGGACTAATTACCCCTAAAGAAAGAAACAGGAAAACTATCTTGCCTCAGAGAAAATCCCCAAAGGAAAGACAGCCCCCCACAAATATTGACTGTGAGAGGAGAGGGAAATTACAAACGCAGACTGAAAACAGAATTTAGCAAAGGAGGCCACGCTACCTAGAAAGAAAAGACAGGACAGAGTACTGTGCGGTCAGTATTAAAAAACTACAAAAATCCACCACAGAGAATACAAAAATCTCCACACCTAACTAAAGGCATGGAGGGTAACTCTGCGACTCCAGAGTTTCCAGCTTGGCTGAATAAATCCTTACACAGACAAAGCTGGACAAGAAAAAACATAGCAATTCACTGAACTATAAAGTCCACCGCATGTGGACTGCAAAAACAAAGCCAGGACTTATCTTTGATGATTTGGACAATCCAGCAGGAGAAACCAAGCAGAGATGTGAATCCTCCAGAAAAAACAATGGACAACTGGCACTCACCAAAGGGTGAAGCCAGACTAAATAGCCCCGTCCAAAGTGGAAGCACCTGATGACTGCTGTGAAGGACAAACCGCAGCTCTACCACTTATAACCACCGGAGGGAGCCCAAGAGCAGAACCCACAACAGAAATCACAACAGTACCCCCCCCCCTTGAGGAGGGGTCACCGAACCCTCACCAGAGCCCCCAGGCCGATCCAGACGAGCCAAATGGAAGGCACGAACCAAATCGTCAGCATGAACATCGGAGGCAACAACCCAAGAAATATCCTCCTGGCCAAAACCCTTCCACTTGACAAGATACTGAAGCCTCCGTCTTGAAAAACGAGAATCCAAGATCTTCTCCACAACATACTCCAACTCCCCATCAATCAACACCGGGGCAGGAGGGTCAACAGAGGGAACCACGGGCACCACATATTTCCGCAACAAAGATCTATGAAAAACATTATGGATGGAAAAAGAGGCTGGAAGGGCCAAACGAAAAGACACTGGATTGATAATCTCAGAAATCCTATAAGGACCAATAAACCGAGGCTTGAACTTCGGGGAAGAAACCTTCATAGGAACATGACAAGAAGACAACCACACCAAATCCCCAACCCGAAGCCGGGAACCCACACGCCGACGACGGTTGGCAAAACGCTGAGCCTCCTCCTGAAACAACACCAAATTGTCCACAACATGAGCCCAAATCTGCTGCAACCTGTCAACCACAGAGTCCACCCCAGGACAATCAGAAGACTCAACCTGCCCTGAAGAAAAATGAGGATGAAACCCAGAATTACAAAAGAATGGTGAAACCAAGGTAGCCGAACTAGCCCGATTATTAAGGGCAAACTCGGCCAATGGCAAGAAAGCCACCCAATCATCCTGATCGGCAGACACAAAGCATCTCAAATAAGTTTCCAAAGTCTGGTTAGTTCGCTCGGTTTGGCCGTTTGTCTGAGGATGAAATGCGGAAGAAAAAGACAAATCAATGCCCAGCTTAGCACAAAAGGACCGCCAAAACCTAGAAACAAACTGGGAACCTCTATCGGACACAATATTCTCCGGAATGCCATGCAAACGAACCACATGCTGAAAAAACAACGGAACCAACTCAGAAGAGGAAGGCAATTTAGGCAAAGGTACCAAATGAACCATCTTAGAAAACCGGTCACAGACCACCCAGATAACAGACATCCTCTGGGAAACAGGAAGATCCGAAATAAAATCCATAGAAATATGCGTCCAAGGCCTCTCAGGGACCGGCAAAGGCAAAAGCAACCCACTGGCGCAGGAGCAGCAAGGTTTGGCCCGCGCACAAGTCCCACAGGACTGCACAAAAGAACGCACATCCCGTGACAAAGAAGGCCACCAAAAGGACCTACTAACCAAATCTCTGGTACCAAAAATCCCAGAATGGCCAGCCAACACAGAACAGTGAACCTCAGAAATCACTTTACTAGTCCATCTGTCAGGAACAAACAGTTTCCCCACTGGACAGCGATCAGGTTTATCAGCCTGAAACTCCTGAAGAACCCATCGCAAATCAGGGGAGATGGCAGAAAGAATCACCCCCTCCTTCAGAATACCAACCGGCTCAAGAATCCCAGGGGAATCAGGCAAAAAACTCCTAGAGAGGGCATCAGCCTTAACATTCTTAGAACCCGGAAGATACGAGACAACAAAATCAAAACGGGAGAAAAACAGGGACCATCGGGCCTGTCTAGGATTCAGCCGTTTGGCAGACTCGAGGTAAATCAAATTCTTATGATCGGTCAAGACCACAATACGGTGCTTGGCCCCCTCAAGCCAATGTCGCCACGCCTCAAATGCCCACTTCATAGCCAACAACTCACGATTGCCGACATCATAATTGCGTTCCGCAGGCGAAAACTTTCGAGAAAAGAAAGCACACGGTTTTTATCAAGTAACCATCAGAATTCCTCTGAGACAAAACGGCCCCTGCCCCAATCTCAGAAGCATCAACCTCAACCTGAAAAGGAAGAGAAACATCCGGCTGACGCAACACAGGGGCAGAAGTAAATCGGCGCTTAAGCTCCTGAAAGGCAGAAACAGCCTCAGAGGACCGATTAGCTACATCAGCGCCCTTCCTCGTCAAATCGGTCAGGGGTTTAACCATATTGGAGAAGTTGGCAATGAAACGGCGATAAAAATTAGCAAAGCCCAAAAATTTCTGAAGGCTCTTCACGGATGTGGGCTGGATCCAATCATGAATGGCCTGAACCTTAACCGGATCCATTTCTATAGATGATGGAGAAAAAATGAAGTCCAAAAAAGAAACCTTCTGTACTCCAAAGAGGCACTTAGACCCCTTCACAAACAAGGCATTATCACGAAGGACCTGAAATACCATCCTGACTTGTTTCACATGAGACTCCCAATCATCTGAAAAAATCAAAAAATATCATCCAAATATACAATCATGAATTTATCAAGATAATTCCGAAAAATATCATGCATGAAGGAATGAAACACAGATGGGGCATTAGAGAGTCCGAATGGCATCACAAGATATTCAAAATGGCCCTCGGGCGTATTAAACGCAGTTTTCCATTCATCACCCTGCTTAATACGAACAAGATTATATGCCCCTCGAAGGTCAATCTTAGTAAACCAACTAGCCCCCTTAATCCTGGCAAACAAATCAGAAAGCAAATGTAAAGGGTATTGGAATTTGACCGTGATTTTATTCAAAAGGCGATAATCAATACAGGGTCTCAAGGAGCCATCCTTCTTGGCAACAAAAAAAAAACCTGCTCCCAATGGAGAAGAAGATGGCCGAATATGCCCCTTCTCCAAAGACTCCTTTACATAGCTCCGCATGGCGGCATGTTCAGGCACAGACAGGTTGAAAAGTCGGCCCTTAGGAAACTTAGAGCCTGGAATCAAGTCAATAGCACAATCACAGTCCCTATGCGGTGGAAGGGAACTGGACTTGGGCTCATCGAAAACATCCTGGAAATCTGACAGAAACTCAGGAATTTCAGAAGAGGGGGAGGAGGAAATTGACATCAGAGGAACGTCATCATGAACCCCCTGACAACCCCAACTAGTCACAGACATAGATTTCCAATCCAACACCGGATTATGTACCTGCAACCATGGAAACCCCAGCACAATAGCATCATGCAAATTATGCAACACCAGAAAACGACAATCTTCCTGATGGGCTGGCGCCATGCACATGGTTAACTGTGTCCAAAACTGAGGTTTATTTTTAGCCAATGGTGTAGCATCAATACCCCTCAAAGGGATAGGACTCCGCAAAGGCTGTAAGGGAAAACCACAACGTCTGGCAAATTCCAAGTCCATCAAATTTAAAGCGGCGCCTGAATCCACAAATGCCATGACAGAGAATGACGATAATGAGCAGATCAGGGTCACAGATAACAGAAATTTAGGTTGTACAGTACTGATGGTAACGGAATTAGCGATTCTCTTGGCACACTTAGGGCAATCAGAAATAACATGAGCAGAATCGCTGCAGTAAAAACACAAGCTATTCTGACATCAGAATCCTTGTCGTTCAGCTCTAGACACAATCCTATCACACTGCATAGGCTCAGGACTCCGCTCGGAAGACAATGCCATAGTGTGCACAACTCTGCGCTCACGCAAGCGCCGATCAATTTGAATGGCCAGAGACATAGAATCACTCAGACCTGCAGGCGTGGGGAAGCCCACCATAACATCTTTAACAGATTCAGAAAGACCCTTTCTGAAAATTGCCGCCAAAGCATCCTCATTCCACTTAGTAAGCACAGACCATTTTCTAAATTTCTGGCAATATGATTCTGCCGCTTCTTGACCCTGACACAGGGCCAACAAGGTTTTCTCAGCATGATCCACAGAATTAGGTTCATCATACAATAACCCAAGCGCCTGAAAAAAGGTGTCTACATTAAGCATGGCCAGATTCCCAGATTCCAGGGAAAATGCCCAATCCTGTGGGTCGCCACGCAACAGAGAAATTACCATTTTTACCTGCTGGATGGGATCACCAGAGGAACGGGGCTTCAGAGCAAAAAACAGTTTACAGTTATTTTTAAAGCTCAAAAATTTGGACCTGTCCCCAAAAAACAGATCGGGGGTAGGAATTCTAGGCTCTAAAACAGGAGTCTGCACGATATAATCAGAAATACCCTGTACTCTAGCAGCAAGTTGATCCACCCGAGAAGCAAGTCCCTGAACATCCATGTCAGTGCCTAACTTTTGAGCCACCCAGAGGTGAAGAGGGAAAAAAAACACAACAGAGTACAGAAAAAAAAATGGCTCAGCACTTTCTTTCCCTTCTTTTGAGATGCGGTTAACTCATTGTTGGCCAGTTGTACTGTCATGATCTGGTGGCCTAGGAGCAGCATGGACGAGCTCTGGAGTAGGTGGCCTCTATACTGACCGTAGACCCTGAACTTAACACCGCAACTATAAGTAGCCGTGGGATGTTCCTGTCACTCCCTCGACACCTCGTCACAGCCGGAGGACTAATTACCCCTAAAGAAAGAAACAGGAAAACTATCTTGCCTCAGAGAAAATCCCCAAAGGAAAGACAGCCCCCCACAAATATTGACTTTGAGAGGAGAGGGAAATTACAAACGCAGACTGAAAACAGAATTTAGCAAAGGAGGCCACGCTACCTAGAAAGAAAAGACAGGACAGAGTACTGTGCGGTCAGTATTAAAATACTACAAAAATCCACCACAGAGAATACAAAAATCTCCACACCTAACTAAAGGCATGGAGGGTAACTCTGCGACTCCAGAGCTTCCAGCTTGGCTGAATAAATCCTTACACAGACAAAGCTGGACAAGAAAAAACATAGCAATTCACTGAACTATAAAGTCCACCGCATGTGGACTGCAAAAACAAAGCCAGGACTTATGTTTGATGATTTGGACAATCCAGCAGGAGAAACCAAGCAGAGATGTAAATCCTCCAGAAAAAACAATGGAGAACTGGCACTCACCAAAGGGTGAAACCAGACTAAATAGCCCCGTCCAAAGTGGAAGCACCTGATGACTGCTGTGAAGGACAAACAGCAGCACTACCACTTATAACCACCGGAGGGAGCCCAAGAGCAGAACCCACAACAGAATTCACAACACCCGGGTTATGTGCTGCAGCTTTGGTGGTGGTCAGTGCTGTGGGGCATAAGGTCGCTCACCTGGTTGTGCGCTGCTGCTTTGGTGGTGGTCAGTGCTGTGGGGCACAAGGTCGTGTCAGAGTGTGAACTGTAATAGCATCAGAAGAGCATTAGTACCCTGCCGTGTTTGCCTGCTTGAGCTGAGAGCAGCTGCTGCCCGCGAATCTGTGTGTGCTGGATAGTGGGGCCTAATGTCTGCTGTGTGAGGATGCTGGAAAGAATGCTAAAAAGAGTCTGGAGACTGAACTTGATTAGGACTGTACTCTCCAGCGTTTTGTGAGGGGCTGCTAATCCCTGTCTCTGAGAGCCTGTGACTCTGCTGAGGGGACAAGTGCAGAGCTTTTGAAGAATTGTATGACTCTGAGATTCTGTGAAGTCCAGGCTGTGTTAGACTAGAGCCCTTGTGTTGAACAGACCAGGTGGCCAGTATCTGAAAAGTGAGAGCAGACATCTTTCCTGTGCAGATTCAGGCAGTGTGCTCCTGAGGGAAATTATGAGTGACTGCTGGAGGAGAGACGGTATCCTATACCATCCATATTGAGAGGGATCCTGACAAGCTCAGCTGAAGTGCTATCCCGGACCGTACCCTGAGGCTACAGAACTGTAATTCCCCAGCGTGTGGGCTCAGCATCAGCCGACAAGACGTGGATCCTTATTTTGCTGTAGTTGTTTTGGCGCTGAAGATTTTGGGACTGGCTGCAGCTGATGAAAATTATATGCCTGAGTAGAGACTCACCTCAGGTTAATTGTACCGTAACAATAGATACCCAGGTATCCTCAGATTAAGTGTTTAAGAACGTCTATTATATTTATATATAATGTTATTGTGGGTTTTAATCGGTTTATACTCAGTGTGCGAGCCCAGGGGGTCCCATAAGATTACTTCATCAGATTTACACTTGTTTTTCATAGTACCTTGTTTGACCTTTTGGATAGGTAAATTTCTTCTAAACCTAAGTGTAATAGACTTAAAGCAGGAACTTTGGGATTGGCACATTGATTTCAGCTCTGGCTGAGTGAGTGTAATTAATAAGGGAATTTCAGTCTGTTTTCTTCAATGCTAAATCTTACTCCAACTGCCATTTTAGTAAAGACAGTATTGTTATTTCTGCCTCAGTCTCGGTTTGTGACCCACTGGATCTTATTCGGACCTCGGTCATTACAGTTGCTCACCCTGGTTGTGCCCTGTTGCTTTGGTGGTGGTCGGTGCATGACACCGCATCTTTTAGGTCAGTGATCTATTGAGAGGTTCATGGTGACATGACATGGCTTCATATTGTGTGATCAGAGCATTAAACTAAGAACCTCGTGTTCATTTAGTAAATTCTTGACCTTGCGGTTTTATATCAAAGTATGAATTTTGAATGTGTGGTCCACGTTTTCTCTACAGTTCTCGCATATAATGAAAAAGATAATTTCCTATGAAGTTCACTCATAGGCTAGGCTTCATAGAAGGGCCACGATGGCGGTGATGGGGTTTGCCTTGACATCAGCAGCATTTAAGTGGTAAAAATACAGTGATCGCCATGAGCTCTGGCAACTGATGCTCCAGGCAGATGCCAGCAATGTATGACAGCAGGCAGCAATAGTTGGAGCAATGTCTCTGTCAATCCCATCTCCGGTGAACACTTGATACTGGAACCATCCCTTTTATGAATGACCATGTAATAATGCTGCAATTTTAAGCTTTTAGCAGAATGATTTAGCACTGAGACATTGTGGGGGAATGATCTGCTTGACTTGGAACATACAGAAATCATCATCTTCATTATCACAATATGGAGAATGGTAGTAGACAACTGTCACAAACAAACCTGAGAGGTCACGCAATACAATCTAGAGAGGATCATCACACATATCAACAAACTGTATAATCAAATGCAGCATCGTCTGCTTGTAGGGATGTAGACTGTCTTACCCTGTTCCTGCCCCTGAAGGCAACAGACGCACTGTGTGAATACCGTCATGTGCTTTTGTGGTGCCCCAGGGTCCTGGTCGTCACAGCAGCATTGCTTTCCTCACGGGGAGAGTGATGTTACACTTGAAGAGAAGAAGGGATAACTTCAACTGCAACCAGGTACCACAAACATGCAACACATTCACACTCCAGGCCACCAGGGGGAGCTTTTGATCCTACCTGCTAGGTGACTCCCTATATATATATGGTCTGGTCTGTAGGGAGAGTTAGTTCAGTCTTGCCAGGAAACAGACTGGATCAGTCTGAGGTAGAGGAAGGTTTTACGGAGCTGTGCTGCCACAGTGCAGCAGTTCCTGGAAAGAGATATTTAGAAGGTCGAATTGATTGCAGAAAACGTGCAGGAGAGCAAAGCACAGGAGAGAACCAGGGGAGACCAGCCCCGAGCAGGCTGCCTCCTTCTGAGGCCCCGAGACCGGTAGCCGGAACACCGAGGTTGCAAGGACCTCTATTACTTGCATCAGAGACCGGCAGGACAGCTGTCCGACCCAACACCCAGGAGGCACGGTGGCACCCCTCAGAGGCCGGGGCGTGCTAGAGTCCCTATAAACAGCCTCAAGCCACCAGTTATACGGTTTATGTTCTATCCTATCCGGGGGACAGAGAGAGATAACATCTGTGAGGACTTTATGTGAAGCTTTAAGCAGTAAGGGACTACACCACCACGGCGCTAGAGGAAGGCTTTTGATTTCCACCTGGGTAAGGGGACTCCTAACTTGCCTTCAAGCTGGCCAGACCCTGCCTGCCCTGTGATCTGATGCTCTGGACTGTGGATGCTGAAGTCTTCAGTAAACCAAGGTAAAGAGACTGCAACCTTGTGTCCTTGTTCTTTACTGCACTCCTCACCATCTTCCATCTACACACCGGGAGCCCTGGGGATATACTTCACCTGTGGGAAGTTATACCATCTAGCTGCCATAACATCACCCCAGAGGACCCCTTAAAGCAGCGTCGGTCCCCATTGGCCGAACACCACAGGTGGCGTCATGAACATAAACTTTGTTCCCTTTAAAGACCTTCCCCTTTTAACGTTGATGCCCAGGGCCACGGACCGGGTCGCCACCGTGACATCCCCCTGTGAACCGCAGGACCCGGTACCGAGTACCCCACGGCCCTGTGGGCGTGTCACTTTTATATGTGAAAGTGATGTATCTAATGCAATATGATAAAATGTATTGTGGTGATGTACGGTATATAAAGTGTATAATGTGAGTATAGCATAGGATAGGCTTAAGACAGCATAAAGTATATAATAAGGATAATAAGTTAGCATGTGTGACGCCCCAGAGTCCTGGTCGTCACAGTGGCATTGTTTCCTCACGGGGAGAGTGATGTCACATTTGGAAGCAATGAAGGATAACTCTCACCAGGTAACACAAACATGCAACATGTTCACACTCTAGACCACAAGGGGGAGCTTCTGATCCTGTTTCTAGGCGACTCCCCTGCATATAGAGATATATTGTGGTTTGGAGGGAAAGTTATCCAGATAGTGCCAGAGAGGAGACTGGAGCAGTCTGAGGCAGGAAGAATGTATGAGGAGCCGTGCAGCCCCAAGAAAGTGCTGCAGCTCCTGGACAGAGATAATACCGAAAGCCAAACAGATTGTAGTGAGCGTGTGGGAGAGCGAAGCACAGGAGAAAGACACCAGTGGAGCACTGAGGTTGTGAGGGATTCTAAGACTGACAGCAGAAACCGGCAGGACAGCTGGATTACATATCACCTGTCCGCCCTAATACCCAGGAGGCACAGTGACACATAGAGCCCGGGTCATGATAGAGATCCTGTAAAAAGGATCGAGTCACCTGCCATATGGGTTTAAATGGGCAGGACAACTGAAAATGGCCCCACCAAAAGAAGAGCGGAGTCCTGGAAAATTACACCCTGAGGAGAACAGCCCAGTGTCATTGTTGGTAAGTGGAGGCAGATAAGTCAACATGGAGAGGTTCTACAATGCTGTGGTGGGCCCTGATGTGGCGAATGGTAGCAAAAGCTGCTGGAGCTGGAGATGCGGCCTGGAGAACTGCGGGCGCTGATGGGTCTGGCACAGCCTGTTCGGATTCTCCCGTTCCCGGAACCACACCTCAAGGCTGAAGCTTCCTTGTTGGCCCACAAACACAAGCCTGGACTACCAAAGGAAGAGGCCGTGTAATTGTGTGGTCGAATCCCTGTGGCCAAGCAGTGACGTTGAAGGACCTGGGGCGGCAGCCATAAGTACACCTCGACTCCCTACCAAAGCCAGCAGCTCAGTCATGACTATCGCTCTGCAGCACTTTACATGCTTTGCGGTCTAGATAGTCATCCGGTATAAGCCTGCAGCTGTTGTATAATACAACTAATACAACTCGTATAAGTGACTCTCTATTCTGGCTCATAGAAAGAGATAGTAAGCAGAGACCCCACTTCCTTCAACTTCCATATGCCCAAAAGGCAAAAATGATTAGCTACATTCTTGGGTGCCACTTCAGCTCCATACCCTTAAAGGGGTTGTCCAGCGAACAAAGTACATTTTAATCAGTAGTTATTGTAGAATTGGATGTGTAAAAAAATTGTTCATGTGCCAAGATATAGTAACATAGTAACATAGTTATTAAGGTTGAAGGAAGACTTTAAGCCCATCTAGTTCAACCCATAGCCTAACCTAACATGCCCTAACATGTTGATCCAGGGGAAGGCAAAAAAAACCCATGTGTTAAGAGTAAGCTCCACATTGGGGAAAAATAAT
This sequence comes from Ranitomeya variabilis, assembly GCF_051348905.1. Classification (NCBI taxonomy): domain Eukaryota; kingdom Metazoa; phylum Chordata; class Amphibia; order Anura; family Dendrobatidae; genus Ranitomeya; species Ranitomeya variabilis. The sequence continues at coordinate 502,080,913 of NC_135237.1, read as the reverse complement.
TCCTTCCCGACTCCACATACGGCAGTCAGACTAGTTCCCTGGATCAACACCCTATCAAGGAATCTAGTATATATAACCTGTAACATTATACTTTTCAAGAAAGGTATCCAGTCCCCTCTTAAATTTTAGTACGGAATCACTCATTACAGCATCATACGGCAGAGAGTTCCATAGTCTCACTGCTCTTACAGTAAAGAATCCGCGTCTGTTATTATGCTTAAACCTTCTTTCCTCCAGACGTAGAGGATGCCCCCTTGTCCCTGCCTCAGGTCTATGATTAAAAAGATCATCAGAAAGTTCTTTGTACTGTCCCCTCATATATTTCTACATTAAAATAAGATCACCCCTCAGCCTTCTTTTTCCAAACTAAACAGCCCCAAGTGTAATAACCTATCTTGGTATTGCAGACCCCCAAGTCCTCTAATAACCTTGGCCGCTCTTCTCAGCACCCGCTCCAGTTCAGCTATGTCTTTCTTATACACCGGAGACCAGAACTGTACACAGTATTCTAAGTGTGGTCGCACTAGTGACTTGTATAGAGGTAAAATTATGTTCTCCTCATGAGCATCTATGCCTCTTTTAATGCATCCCATTATTTTATTTGCCTTTGTAGCAGCTGCCTGACACTGGCCACTGAATATGAGTTTGTCATCCACCCATACACCCAGGTCTTTTTCATTGATGGTTTTGCCCAGAGTTTTAGAATTAAGCACATAGTTATACATCTTATTACTTCTACCCAAGTGCATGACCTTACATTTATCCCCATTAAAGCTCATTTGCCATTTATCAGCCCAAGCTTCTAGTTTACATAAATCATTGCGTAATATAAAATTGTCCTCCCCTGTATTGATTACCCTGCAGAGTTTAGTGTCATCTGCAAATATTGAAATTCTGCTCTGTATGCCCCCTACAAGGTCATTAATAAATATGTTAAAAAGAAGAGGGCCCAATATAAGTGTGCCCCAGCTATACACTGTGTAATGGCTATGTCTGACCATGCTGGAACATAGTCTGATCATACGTGGGCAGGGGAGGACACAAAAGAGTATACAGACATTTCTATATTTCTGTCTTTCTATAAGGAAGCTATTTTACTGCCTGTTTTAAATCAATGTTTTACCTGAAAGAATGAATCAGCTGTGATCCCTTACTGTCATGTCTGTATACTCTCTTTTGTTTTCTCCCCTCCCCAGTAGCTGTGGTATGATCAGACCATGTTCCAGTACGGTCAGACACAGCCATTACACAGTACACAGCAGGGGCACATATATAAGATTATCTCAGCACAGGAACGTTATTTTTAAAAACATCCAATTGTGGAACTTATTATTATTCCAAGATCTATTGATGAAAAATGAGACATCCCCCTTAAACAAAAAAGGTTAACCTTTACTGCCAAAAGTATATATCACAGGCACAGTCAGTTTTAATTACATGGCGGCAAATAATTGCTTATTAGAATCTGCGACTATTTACAAATCCTGTAAAATATTAACGGTGATGGTTGACACAATAATAATTCACACATCAGCAGTAAACGGGAGAAACGGAGGTGAGAACATCATCCTAATTACAGCCGTACACCGGGGTCTCCTAGTGGCTTTTAACATGCGCAGCCTCAGAGATTTACGCCAGAAATTGGGCCTTCATGGGATCGTTCTAGAGCATGTATGGCCTAGGGAAAAAAACAGCTGTTTGAAGACTGGCAAAAACAACTACTGTACATTCAGTCAAAGCTTTGAATGTGGATGTTAGATTTAATGGAACAGATGTTGTGTCTTAAAGCTCCAGAGTTGCCTAAGACTTTGTCTGGTGTCAGCTTTTCACTGAAAGAGGATTTTTTTCCCCTTATAATGAATTCAGTCATTAATAAAAGCAATTAAACCTAACGGTTTCTCTGTGGCTCTACAGCGCAGTCATCCTGTTCTGTTCCTGTGGATGGCAGAAAAGCTTTTTTTGTGTCTCTTTTTTTACAAAGCTAATCATTTTCTTTTGAAAATTGTAGAATAAAACCGCTCAGCGCGTAGAGATGGAAGTCAATGCCCCGTCTTGTTTTCAGAGGTACAATTTTAAATCGGTATAGTCTCTTTTGCAGATGGTAGATATTGAGGAGATACAATCCTAGAGGAGTTTTATATGCCGGTAATTATTAATTATCCTAGGCGGAAATGGAAATGAAAGTTCAATCGAATCGTCAGTAATTGTTGGAATAGAGTAGAAAGCTGGATATACAGCTCTGGGAAAAATTAAGAGAGCAGTGCAAAATGTTCAGTCTGTCTGATTTTTCTCTTTATAGGTATATTTTTGAGTAAAATATAAATGTTTCATTTATTCTATAAACTACTGAGAACATGTCCCCGAATTTCCAAGCCATAAATTTTGTATTTTTTTTTTTGAAAAGGAGAAATGGTCAAAATTACAAAAAAAAACCTCAGTGCTTTCATCCCTCAAATAATGCAAAGAAAACAAGTTCATAATCATTTAGAAACAACAATACTAACGTTTTAACTCAGGTAGAGAAATCAATTTATTTTGTGGAATAACCATGATTATTAATCACAGCTTTCATGCGTCTTGGCATGCTTTCCACCAGTCTTTCACGCTGCTTCTGGCGCAAAAATGTAAGCAGTTCTTCTTTGTTTGATGGCTTGTGATTATCCATCATCCTCTTGATTACATTCCAGAGGTTTTCAATGGGGTTCAGGTCTGGAGATTGGGCTGCCCATGACAGGGTTTTGATGTTGTGGTCTCTTAATTTTTGCCAGAGCTTTATATATATAGATGGAATGAAGCAGTGCTGACCGTGAAGGTGACTATAGTGTGATATTTATGAATTATTGGCATCTGTCTATGGTGATGTATTGAAGAGAGGACATGTAATTAGATTATTTCTATTTTACTGTATCTTTTTTAGAAGAAATGTAAATGGACGTATTACACGTGCTAAAAATGTAAAATTCTGCAGAGCTGGCAACTGCCAACCATGCGCCCATCGGGCAGTGGTTGTGGCGGTGGTAGGTACACAGATTGGCACAGTGTCACTGTAGGCAGCATCAGACTGGAGCACCTTGGGCCCACCAGAGAAAATCATTCTTGGGGCCCACTATGTAGCTACATAGAAATAGATACAAGACCACCAATTGTGCGGTAAAAAGCGCTAATATCAGGGTATAATATAAGGTAGTTCACGTCTTAATTATGTAGCAAGGGTTGGGGTAGCCCCCTCACAGATTATAATTTAGCCCCCTCACAGAATATAATAATAATAATAATTTTTATTTATATAGCGCCAACATATTCCGCAGCACTTTACAATTAAGCGGAGACATATACAGACAAATTCAATACAAGTTGAGACAATTTAAACAGTGACATTAGGAGTGAGGTCCCTGCTCGCAAGCTTACAATCTACAAGGAAATGGAGGGGACACAATAGGTGAAAAGTGCTTGTTATTTCAGGTCTGGCAATTATAATACATAGGGATTTTCATACAAAGCTGCATGATCCGGTCATCAGCCCGTGTGTGTAAGTGCAATAGTCAAGTATCAAGTGCAGTTATCATGTGCATGGAGGGTGTGGAGACAGATGAATAGTAGGGTGCAGATTCAGAATAATATTTGGAAGGAGGGAACAGGGCAAAGTTAGTTTACTGAGTAGTTGATGTGGTAGGCTTGTTTGAAGAGATGGGTTATATAATTTAGCCCCTTCACAGAATATAACGCAGTCCCCTCTCATAGAATACAATGCAGCACCCCACAAAATATAATGCAACCTCCTCAGGTATAATGCAGTTCCCACCATAGAATATAATGTAGCACCCTCATAGGGTATAATGCAGCCCCCTCATATAGTATAATGCAGCCACCACAGAATATAATGTAGTCAACTGAGAGAATGCATCCCCACCACAGAATATAATGCAGCCCCCCATAGAGTATACTGTAGCCCCCTCACATAGTATGATGTAGCCCCCATAATATAATGTAGTCCCCTGAGAATAATGCTGTCCCCCACAGAATATAATGTAGCCCCCTCATAAAGTATAAAGCAGCCCCTCTCCACCCCATCATTGTCCTCATCACCACCTCCATCATTGCCTTCTCCCCCACCACCCCTATCATTCTCCCCCACCACCTCCATCACTGCCCATTCCACCACCTGCATCATTGCCTCCTCCCCCACCATCATTGTCCATTTCATCACCTCCATCATTGCCTCCCCCACCACCATCATTGCCCATCACCTCCATCATTGCCTCCCCACCACCATCATTGCCCATCACCTCCATCACTGCCTCCCACCACCACCATTGCCCATCACCTCCATCATTGCCTCTCCCCCACCACCATCATTGCCCATCACCTCCATCATTGCCTTCCCCCACTACCATTGCCCATTTCATCACCTCCATCATTGCCTCCCACCACCACCATTGCCCATCACCTCCATCATTGCCTCCCCCCACCACCATCATTGCCCATCACCTCCATCATTGCCTCCCCACCATCATTGCCTATCACCTCGATCATTGTCTCCCATACCATCATTACCTATCACCTCCATCATTGCCTCCTCCACCATCATTGCCTCCCCTCACCCTCATTGCCCATCACCTCCATCATTCCCTCCCTCACCATGATTGCCCATCACCTCCATCATTGCCTCCCCACCATCATTGCCTATCACCTCGATCATTGTCTCCCATACCATCATTACCTATCACCTCCATCATTGCCTCCTCCACCATCATTGCCTCCCCACCACCACCATCATTGCCTATCACCTCCATCATTGCCCATCACCTCCATCATTGTCTCCCCCCACCAATATCATTGTCCTTCACCACACACACAGCTCACCGCAGCAGCAGCTCATCACACACACACTCTCACACACTCTCACACTCTCTCTCACACACACACACACACAGCTCACCACAGCAGCAGCTCGTCACACACACACACACTCTCACACACGCACACTCTCACACACACACACTCTCACACACACACACACACTCTCACACACACACACACCCTCACACACACACACACAGCACAGCTCACCTCCCCGCAGCAGCAGCTCACCTCCCCGCAGCAGCTCATCCCAGCAGCCTCTTCCTCACTGGATTCCTGGAAGCTTTCTGATTGAGACAGCAGCACGCTGGATGATGACGTCATCCAGCTGGGCTGTCTCAGACAGGTAGCAAGACTCCGGGAGGTGAACTGCTCTCTGAGTCTGTATGCGTGTGTGCGTGTGCGCGTGTGTGCGGTACTTTGTGAGTGTGTGTGTGTGGTGTGGTGCTGTGTGCGTGTGCGGTACTTTGTGAGTGTGTGTGTGTGGTGCGGCTTTACATGTGAGCAGTGTTAGCTGCACCCTGCGGCTAACTCTGCCCGCTATTAAAGAGAAATGGTATTCACGCCTCTCCACGCCCATAGGGGCATGGGAAAGCATGAATATTCATTTTGCTTTAGCAGCGGGGACAGGATCCTGTCTCCAGCTGCTGCTACTGGCAAAGGGCGGGCCCCCTTGACTCAGGGGCCCTATAGCCACTGGCAAGGGGCCCCTGGAGCAGTGGGGGCCCTAGGCAGCTGCTGACCAGTATGCCAGCAGGTTTCAGTGCCAGGGCCCACCGGAGGATCCTCTGGTTCATCGGTGGGCCAGTCCGAGCCTGACTGTAGGTCATTGGAAATACTGACCGAGACCACCACATGGATAGTGTTGGGAAGGAGTAAGAGATATAACTGTATTTTAGCTTACTCACTACTTTTTTCCTGCCTTTTTTGATAAGCGCTTGACTGCTGTGACCCCCACAATCCGTTAAATTAACCCCTTTCTGACATCTGACATCATACGCGATCGGCCGCGCTCACGGGGGGAGCACGGCCGATCGCGGCCGGGTGTCAGCTGCATATCACAGCTGACATCCGGCACTATGTGCCAGGAGTGGTCACGGACCGCCCCCGGCACATTAACCCCCGGCACAAACATGATCGCGGTGTACCGGCGGTATAGGGAAGCATCGCGCAGGGAGGGGGCTCCCTGCGGGCTTCCCTGAGACCCCCGGAGCAACGTGATATGGTCTCCTACCTCCCTCCTCGCCGCAGGTGCCGGATCCAAGATGGCCGCGGCATCCGGGTCCTGCAGGGAGGGTGGTGGCTTACCGAGTGCCTGCTCAGAGCAGGCGCTGGTAAGCCTGCAGCCCTGCACAGCAGATCGCAGATCTGACAGAGTGCTGTGCACACTGTCAGATCAACGATCTGTAATGTCCCCCCCTGGGACAAAGTGAAAAAGTAAAAAAAAAATTCTCCACATGTGTGTAAAAAAAATAATAAAATCCTAAATAAATATAAAAAAAAATAATTTATTATTCCCATAAATACATTTCTTTAGCTAAAAAAAACAAAACAATAAAAGTACACATATTTAGTATCGCCGCGTCCGTAACGACCCAACCTATAAAAATGCCCCACTAGTTAACCCCTTCAGTAAACACCGTAAGAAAAAAAAAAAAAACGAGGCAAAAAACAACGCTTTATTATCATACCGCCGAACAAAAAGTGGAATAACATGCGATCAAAAAGACTGATATAAATAACCATGGTACCGCTGAAAACGTCATCTTGTCCCGCAAAAAACGGGCCACCATACAGCATCATCAGCAAAAAAATAAAAAAGTTATAGTCCTGAGAATAAAGCGATACCAAAATAATTATTTTTTCTATAAAATAGTTTTTATCGTATAAAAGCGCCAAAACATTAAAAAAATGATATAAATGAGGTATCGCTGTAATCGTACTGACCCGACGAATAAAACTTCTTTATCAATTTTACCAAATGCGGAACGGTATAAACGCCTCCCCCAAAAGAAATTCATGAATAGCTGGTTTTTGATCACTCTGCCTCACAAAAATCGGAATAAAAAGCGATCAAAAAATGTCACGTGCCCGAAAATGTTACCAATAAAAACGTCAACTCGTCCCGCAAAAAACAAGATCTCACATGACTCTGTGGACTCAAATATGGAAAAATTATAGCTCTCAAAATGTGGTAACGCAAAAAATATTTTTTGCAATGAAAAGCAGTGTGTGACGGCTGCCAATCATAAAAATCCGCTAAAAAACCCGCTATAAAAGTAAATCAAACCCCCCTTCATCACCCCCTTAGGGAAAAATAAAAAAATTAAAAAATGTATTTATTTCCATTTTCCCATTAGGGTTAGGGTTAGGGTTAGGGCTAGAGTTAGGACTAGAGTTAGGGCTAGGGTTAGGGTTAGGGCTAGGGTTGGGGCTAGGGTTAGGGCTAGGATTGGGGCTAGGGTTGGGGCTAGGGTTGGGGCTAGGGTTAGGGCTAGGGTTAGGGCTAGGGTTGGGGCTAGGGTTGGGGCTAGGGTTAGGGCTAGGGTTAGGGCTAGTGTTACGGCTAGTGTTAGGGCTAGTGATAGGGCTAGGGTTATTGCTAGGGTTAGGGCTAGGGTTAGGGCTAGGGTTGGGGCTAGGGTTGGGGCTACAGTTAGGGTTGGGGCTAAAGATAGGGTTAGGGTTTGGATTACATTTACGGTTGGGAATAGGGTTAGGTGTGTCTGGGTTAGAGGAGTGGTTAGGGTTACTGTTGGGATTAGGGTAAGGGGTGTGTTTGGATTAGGGTTTCAGTTATAATTGGGGGGTTTCCACTGTTTAGGCACATCAGGGGCTCTCCAAACGGGACATGGCATCCGATCTGAATTCCAGCCAATTCTGCGTTGAAAAAGGAAAACAGTGCTCCTTCCCTTCAGAGCTCTCCCGTGTGCCCAAACAGGGGTTTACCCCAACATATGGGGTATCAGCGTACTCAGGACAAATTGGACATCATCTTTTGGGGTCCAATTTCTCCTGCTACCCTTGGGAAAATACAAAACTGGGGGCCAAAAAATAAGTTTTGTGGGAAAAAAAGGATTTTTTATTTTCACAGCTCTGCGTTGTAAACTGTAGTGAAACACTTGGGGGTTCAAAGTTCTCACAACACATCTAGATAAGTTACTTGGGGGGTCTAGTTTCCGATATGGGGTCACTTGTGGGGGGTTTGTACTGTTTGGGTACATCAGGGGCTCTGCAAATGCAACGTGACGCCTGCAGACCAATCCATTTAAGTCTGCATTCCAAATGGCGCTCCTTCCCTTCCGAGCTCTGTCATGCGCCCAAACAGTGGTTCCCCCCACATATGGAGTATCAGCGTACTCAGGACAAATTGGACAACAACTTTTGGGGTCCAATTTATCCTGATACCCTTGTGAAAATACAAAACTGGGGGCTAAAAAATCATTTTTGTGAAAAAAAAAAGAATTTTTATTTTCACGGCTCTGCGTTATAAACTGTAGTGAAACACTTGGGGGTTCAAAGCTCTCAAAACACATCTAGATAAGTTCCTTGGGGGGTCTAGTTTCCAATATGGGGTCACTTGTGGGGGGTTTGTACTGTTTGGGTACATCAGGGGCTCTGCAAATGCAACGTGACGCCTGCAGACCAATCCATTTAAGTCTGCATTCCAAATGGTGCTCCTTCCCTTCCAAGCTCTGTCATGCGCCAAAACAGTGGTTCCCCCCCACATATGGGGTATCAGCGCACTCAGGACAAATTGGACAACAACTTTTGGGGTCCAATTTATCCTGATACCCTTGTCAAAATACAAAACTGGGGGCTAAAAAATCATTTTTGTGAAAAAAAAAAGAATTTTTATTTTCACGGCTCTGCGTTATAAACTGTAGTGAAACACTTGGGGGTTCAAAGCTCTCAAAACACATCTATATAAGTTCCTTAGGGGGTCTACTTTCCAAAATGGTGTCACTTGTGGGGGTTTTTAATGTTTAGGCACATCAGAGGCTCTCCAAACGCAACATGGCATCCCATCTTAATTCCAGTCAATTTTGCATTGAAAAGTAAAATAGCGCTCCTTCCCTTCCGAGCTCTGCTATGCGCCCAAACAGTGGTTTACCCCCACATATGGGGTATCGTCGTACTCAGGACAAATTGCACAACAACTTTTGTGGTCTGATTTCTTCTCTTACCCTTGAGGAAATACAAAAATGGGGGCGAAAAGATCATTTTTGTGAAAAAATATGATTTTTTATTTTTACGGCTCTGCATTATAAACTTCTGTGAAGCACTTGTTGGGTCAAAGTGCTCAACACACATCTAGATAAGTTCCTTAAGGGGTCTACTTTCCAAAATGGTGTCACTTGTGGGTGGTTTCAATGTTTAGGCACATCAGGGGCTCTCCAAACGCAACATGGCGTCCCATCTCAATTCCAGTCTATTTTGCATTGAAAAGTCAAATGGCGCTCCTTCCCTTCCGAGCTCTGCCCTGCGCCCAAACAATGGTTTACACCCACATATGGGGTATCAGCGTACTCAGGACAAATTGCACAACAATTTTTGGGGTCCAATTTCTTCTCTTACCCTTGGGAAAATAAAAAATTGGGGGCGAAAAGATCATTTTTGTGAAAAAATATGATTTTTTATTTTTACAGCTCTGCATTATAAACTTCTGTGAAGCACTTGTTGGGTCAAAGTGCTCACCACACATCTAGATAAGTTCCTTAGGGGGTCTACTTTCCAAAATGGTGTCACTTGTGGGGGGTTTCAATGTTTAGGCACATCAGGGGCTCTCCAAATGCAACATGGTGTCCCATCTCAATTCCAGTCAATTTTGCATTGAAAAGTCAAATCGCGCTCCTTTCCTTCCGAGCTCTGCCATGCGCCCAAACAGTGGTTTACCCCCACATATGGGGTATTAGCGTACTCAGGACAAATTCTACAACAAATTTTGGGGTCTATTTTCTCCTGTTACCCTTGGTAAAATAAAACAAATTAGAGCTGAAATAAATTTTGTGTGAAAAAAAGTTAAATGTTCATTTTTATTTAAACATTCCAAAAATTCCTGTGAAACACCTGAAGGGTTAATAAACTTCTTGAAAGTGGTTTTGAGTACCTTGAGTGTTGTGAATTCTGTTTTTGGGCTCCCTCTGGTGGTTACTGGTGGTACTGGCTGACTTTTGTCTTGCGTCTTGCACCTGTTCCCATCAGGAAACTGGGAGTTTCCTATTTAGTCTGGCTTCTCAGTCATTCTAGTGCCGGCAATCAATGTTACCAGAGCACCTCTGTTGCTTGCTACCTGCTCCAAGTCTGCAATTCAGCTAAGTTGGATCTTTGGCATTTTTTGTGTTTGTTTGTCCAGCATGCATTTATATTTCTCTTGCTGCTGGAAGCTCTAGTGATCTGAAATTACTACTCCGGTGTCATGAGTTGATAACGGAGTTAAAGTAATTTCAGGATGGCTGTTTAGGGTTTTGAGGTGACCGCGAAGTCCTCTTTTGTATTTTCTGCTATCTAGTCAGAGGGCCTCTCTTTGCTGAATCTATATTCATACTGCGTACGTGTTTTCCTCTTACCTAACCGTTATTATATGTGGGGGGCTACTATTACTTTTGGGGTTTCCCTGGAGGCAAGCCAGGTCTGTGTATTCCTCTACTAGGGGGTAACTAGATCTCCGGCTGGTGCAAGGTGTCTAGGGATAATCGTAGGCACACCCCCTGGCTACTATTAGTTGCGTGTTAGGTTCAGCGTCGCGGTCATCTGAGATTCCATCATTCCTAGAGCTAGTCCGTTTTTGCCTGAGTCCCTGCCATTGGGAACCATGACAGTATTGCCGGCCGCAAATGTATTAAAGGTATTGGCTGAAGAAAGAGAGAAAAGAAGAAGTTTCTGACACTTTTTTTTTTTTTTACTCAGAAGTTCTGTCTAGCCATAATTGCAATCTGCTGCTTTTTTCTCTCCTCTTAACCCCTGAATGGCTCAGATCTCAGCTGTTGAGATATGGATATCCAGAGTTTAGCTACAGGCCTGAGTGCTCTTGCTTCTAAGGTTCAAAATATCCATGACTATGTTATACATGCTCCTATGTCAGAACCCAAGATTCCTATACCTGAGTTCTTTTCTGGAGATAGATCTCGTTTTTTGAATTTTAAGCACAATTGTAAATTGTATCTTTCTCTGAGATCTCGCTCCGCTGGAGACTCTGCTCAGCAGGTTAAAATTGTGATTTCCTTGTTGCGGGGTGACCCCCAGAATTGGGCATTTGCATTGGCACCAGGGGATCCTGCGCTGCTCAATGTGAATGCGTTTTTTCTGGCACTGGGGTTGCTCTATGAGGAACCTAATTTGGAGATTCAGGCTGAAAAGGCCTTGATAGCCCTCTCTCAAGGGCATGATGAAGCTGAAATATATTGTCAAAAATTTCGAAAATGGTCTGTGCTTACTCAGTGGAATGAGTGCGCCCTGGCGGCGAATTTCAGAGAAGGTCTCTCTGACGCCGTTAAAGATGTCATGGTGGGGTTTCCTACGCCCACAGGTCTGAATGAATCCATGACTATGGCTATTCAGATTGATCGGCGTTTACGGGAGCGCAAACCTGTGCACCATTTGGCGGTGTCTTCTGAGCAGACACCGGAGATTATGCAATGTGATAGAATTCTGTCCAGAAGTGAACGGCAGAATTATAGGCGTAAAAATGGGTTGTGCTTCTACTGTGGTGATTCTGCTCATGTTATATCAGCATGCTCTAAACGCACAAAAAAGGTTGATAAGTCTTTTGCAATTGGCACTTTACAGTCTAAGTTTATTTTGTCTGTAACTTTGATCTGTTCATTATCATCTATTACTGTGGATGCCTATGTGGATTCTGGCGCTTCCTTGAGTCTTATGGATTTGTCCTTTGCCAGACGCTGTGGGTTTAGCCTAGAGCCTTTGGAAGTTCCTATCCCTCTGAAGGGTATTGACTCCACACCATTGGTTAGGAATAAACCACAATACTGGACACAAGTGACTATGTGTATGACTCCTGACCATCGGGAGGTGATTCACTTCCTTGTGTTGCATAACTTGCATGATGTCTTAGTGCTTGGATTGCCATGGTTGCAAACTCATAATCCAGTCCTTGACTGGAAAACAATGTCTGTGTTAAGCTGGGGATGTCAGGGGGCTCATGGGGAAGTACCTTTGGTTTCCATTGCTTCATCTACTCCCTCTGAAATTCCGGCATTTTTGTCTGACTATTGTGATGTTTTTGAGGAGCCCAAACTTAGTTCTCTCCCCCCTCACAGGGATTGTGATTGTGCTATAGACTTGATTCCGGGCAGCAAGTTTCCCAAGGGTCGTTTGTTTAATCTGTCTGTGCCTGAGCATGCTGCTATGCGGGAGTATATTAAGGAGTCCTTGGAAAAGGGACATATCCGTCCATCCTCATCCCCTTTAGGAGCAGGTTTTTTTTTTCGTGGGTAAAAAAGATGGCTCCCTGAGGCCCTGTATTGATTATCGCCTGTTGAATAAGATTACAGTCAAATACCAGTATCCTTTGCCACTATTGACTGATTTATTTGCTCGTATTAAAGGGGCAAAGTGGTTCTCTAAGATTGATCTTCGGGGTGCGTATAATTTGGTGCGGATTAAGCAGGGAGATGAGTGGAAAACTGCATTTAATACGCCCGAGGGCCATTTTGAGTATTTGGTAATGCCTTTTGGTCTTTCTAATGCTCCTTCAGTCTTTCAGTCCTTTATGCACGATATTTTCCGTAAATACCTGGATAAATTTATGATTGTGTATTTTGATGATATTTTGATTTTTTCGGATGACTGGGAGTCGCATGTTCAACAGGTTAGGAAGGTTTTTCAGATTTTGCGGGCCAATTCTTTGTTTGTAAAGGGTTCAAAGTGTATTTTTGGGGTTCAGAAGATCTCCTTTTTGGGGTATATTTTTTCCCCTTCTTCTGTTGAGATGGATCCTGTCAAGGTTCGGGCTATTTGTGATTGGACGCAGCCTACTTCCCTGAAGAGTCTTCAGAAGTTCTTGGGCTTTGCTAATTTCTATCGTCGATTTATAACTGGGTTTTCAAGTGTTGCTAAACCTCTGACTGATTTGACTAAGAAGGGTGCTGATGTTGCCAATTGGTCCTCTGCGGCTGTGGAGGCCTTTCGGGAGCTTAAGCGCCGCTTTTCTTCCGCCCCTGTGTTGCGCCAGCCTGATGTTTCGCTCCCTTTTCAGGTCGAGGTTGATGCTTCCGAGATTGGAGCGGGGGCGGTTTTGTCGCAGAGAAGTCCCGATTGCTCAGTGATGAGACCATGTGCATTCTTCTCTCGAAAGTTTTCGCCCGCCGAGCGAAATTATGATGTCGGTAATCGGGAGCTCTTGGCTATGAAGTGGGCATTTGAGGAGTGGCGTCATTGGCTTGAGGGTGCTAGACATCAGGTGGTGGTCTTGACTGATCACAAGAATCTGATTTACCTTGAGTCTGCCAGGCGTCTGAATCCTAGACAGGCGTGCTGGTCGTTGTTTTTCTCCCGGTTTAATTTTGTGGTTTCATACTTGCCGGGTTCAAAAAATGTGAAGGCAGATGCTCTTTCTAGGAGTTTTGAGCCTGACTCCTCTGGTGATTCTGAGCCTACGGGTATCCTTAAGGATGGGGTGATTTTGTCTGCTGTCTCCCCAGACTTGCGACGTACTTTGCAGGAGTTTCAGACTGATAGGCCTGATCGTTGTCCGCCTGGGAGACTGTTTGTTCCAGATGAATGGACCAGTAGAGTCATCTCGGAGGTTCATTCTTCTGTGTTGGCAGGTCACCCTGGAATTTTTGGTACCAGAGATTTGGTGGCCAGGTCCTTCTGGTGGCCTTCCCTGTCTCGGGATGTGCGTGCCTTTGTACAGTCTTGTGATGTTTGTGCTCGGGCCAAGCCTTGCTGTTCTCGGGCTAGTGGATTGTTGTTGTCCTTGCCTATTCCGAAGAGGCCGTGGACGCACATCTCTATGGACTTTATCTCGGACCTCCCGGTTTCTCAGAAAATGTCCGTCATTTGGGTGGTGTGTGACCGTTTTTCTAAGATGGTTCATTTGGTACCCTTGCCCAAATTGCCTTCTTCATCTGAGTTGGTTCCTTTATTTTTTCAGAATGTGGTTCGTTTACATGGTATCCCGGAAAACATCGTTTCTGACAGGGGGTCTCAATTTGTGTCTAGGTTCTGGCGAGCGTTCTGTGCCAGGATGGGCATTGATTTGTCTTTTTCGTCTGCATTCCATCCTCAGACTAATGGCCAGACGGAGCGAACTAATCAGACCTTGGAGACTTATTTGAGGTGTTTTGTGTCTGCTGATCAGGATGATTGGGTCGCCTTTTTGCCGTTGGCAGAGTTTGCCCTCAATAATCGGGCCAGTTCTGCCACTCTGGTTTCTCCTTTCTTTTGCAATTCAGGGTTTCACCCTCGTTTTTCATCTGGCCAGGTGGAATCTTCGGATTGCCCTGGAGTGGACACGGTGGTGGATAGACTGCACCGGATTTGGAGTCATGTGGTGGACAATTTGAAGTTGTCTCAGGAGAAGACTCAGCAGTTTGCTAATCGTCATCGTCGTGTTGGTCATCATCTCCGCGTTGGGGACTTGGTGTGGTTATCTTCTCGTTTTGTCCCTATGAAGGTCTCTTCTCCTAAGTTTAAACCTCGGTTCATAGGTCCTTATAAGATTTTGGAGATTCTTAATCCTGTATCTTTTCGTTTGGACCTACCAGCATCTTTCACCATTCATAATGTCTTCCATCGGTCGTTGTTGCGGAGGTACGAGGTACCGGTTGTTCCTTCTGTTGAGCCTCCTGCTCCTGTGCTGGTGGAGGGTGAATTGGAGTATGTTGTGGAGAAGATTTTGGACTCTCGCGTTTCCAGACGGAGACTTCAATATTTGGTTAAATGGAAGGGATACGGTCAGGAGGATAATTCTTGGGTGACTGCCTCCGATGTTCATGCCTCTGATTTGGTTCGCGCCTTTCATAGGGCGCATCCAGATCGCCCTGGTGGTTCTCATGAGGGTTCGGTGCCCCCTCCTTAAGGGGGGGGTACTGTTGTGAATTCTGTTTTTGGGCTCCCTCTGGTGGTTACTGGTGGTACTGGCTGACTTTTGTCTTGCGTCTTGCACCTGTTCCCATCAGGAAACTGGGAGTTTCCTATTTAGTCTGGCTTCTCAGTCATTCTAGTGCCGGCAATCAATGTTACCAGAGCACCTCTGTTGCTTGCTACCTGCTCCAAGTCTGCAATTCAGCTAAGTTGGATCTTTGGCATTTTTTGTGTTTGTTTGTCCAGCATGCATTTATATTTCTCTTGCTGCTGGAAGCTCTAGTGATCTGAAATTACTACTCCGGTGTCATGAGTTGATAACGGAGTTAAAGTAATTTCAGGATGGCTGTTTAGGGTTTTGAGGTGACCGCGAAGTCCTCTTTTGTATTTTCTGCTATCTAGTCAGAGGGCCTCTCTTTGCTGAATCTATATTCATACTGCGTACGTGTTTTCCTCTTACCTAACCGTTATTATATGTGGGGGGCTACTATTACTTTTGGGGTTTCCCTGGAGGCAAGCCAGGTCTGTGTATTCCTCTACTAGGGGGTAACTAGATCTCCGGCTGGTGCGAGGTGTCTAGGGATAATCGTAGGCACACCCCCTGGCTACTATTAGTTGCGTGTTAGGTTCAGCGTCGCGGTCATCTGAGATTCCATCATTCCTAGAGCTAGTCCGTTTTTGCCTGAGTCCCTGCCATTGGGAACCATGACACTTGAGGGGTGCAGTTTTTAGAATGGTGTCACACTTGGGTATTTTCTATCATATAGACCCCTCAAAATGACTTCAAATGAGATGTGGTCCCTAAAAAAAAATGGTGTTGTAAAAATGAGAAATTTCTGGTCAACTTTTAACCCTTATAACTCCGTCACAAAAAAAAATTTTGGTTCCAAAATTGTGCTGATGTAAAGTAGACATGTGGGAAATGTTACTTATTAAGTATTTTGCGTGACATATGTCTGTGATTTAAGGGCATAAAAATTCAAAGTTGGAAAATTGCGAAATTTTCAAAATTTTCACCAAATATTCATTTTTTTCACAAATAAACACAAGTTATATCGAAGAAATTTTACCACTATCATGAAGTACAATATGTCACGAGAAAACATTGTCAGAATCGCCAAGATCCGTTGAAGCGTTCCAGAGTTATAACCTCATAAAGGGACAGTGGTCAGAATTGTAAAAATTGGCCCGGTCATTAACGTGCAAACCACCCTTGGGAGTGAAGGGGTTAAAGAGGTGCAGCCCTGTTGATTGTAGTCTTATTGAAGATGCCAACCTCTGCATCCACTGTTGAGGTATATTAGGAATCCGCTAATAGTGCAGTAATCTATACTAACAAAACTTCACCAAATAAAAAATTGCCTACATATGTCAGGTGCAAGCGCACACACACAGTTTGCTGACATACAATATGTGTGTTTGGACTATGATAATTGGGAAGCCAATGTCAGACTAAGACTCTTTGGACCAAATGCCATAAGTGATTAATTTGGTACAAACCACTTGCTTTAAACAGAACATGTGCAGATCATCATCCAAGTGCATAGTAGATTTTATTGTTATTATCGTACACACATCATCAAGACAAATGTATCAGGTTATTTATGACCTAATAAGAAATGGGTCCAAGAGACATAATTGGGAAAGACCTCATAGATTTCCAGAAGAGTCAGCAAATGCATGAAATCGATGAAGAGAACTTCCCTGTCAAATTACTTATTTTACAATCTTCTTTTGGCTGCATCTTAAAAGTTTTTCAAAACCTACAGGAAGGCAGCTCTTCTGGAGGATTTCACACATGCACTGCCAGAATGCTACGTCTTTAGGATGGTACCGCTGTGTTCACATGCAAATCCAGCATGGAGGGGCATGGCTTTGTGACCGTACTGCACTAAATCCTGTAGACCTATAGCCAAAAGTTGGAAACCATGTAAAAAAAATTGTCTCAGGTCAATTCAACACTGATTGGTACAGTATCTTTATAACAACTATATGCTTACATATTTGACATCACATCTCTTCCAGGACCTGATACTGTAACGTCTGAAACCAGATGCCACCATATTAATTCTGGTGTTAAAGGAGATGTCAGGACCAGAAAGCTCTGGGCGGCACAGGCTCTGTATAACCAGTGAGACCTGGGTAACTGGGACCTGTAGTGCAGCATTTCTGTGTGCTCTGCAAGTCTAAGTAATCAGCTCTCTGCCTTGCCAATGGGACATTAGCACAACCTACTAATACTCCAATCTATCTGCTGTGAGCTGCCTGACAAAGTTTATCTGCTCTAGTTCAGTCTTGTGCTTTCAGCTCCTGCTTAACTTCTTTGCATTCTTGTCTGATTGCGGACTGTTTTCTAACCATTTTTTGTGCCTTAGGTTTGGTTCACATTGCGTTGGTGCAGTCCGTTCAACGCATGCGTTAAATGGACTGCACCAACGCTAGTGCCTTTTAAAGATCACGTTATGCAATCGCGATAGCGCAGATGCTCCACCTGCGCTATCGGTGACGGACCCGGAAATGCTGCAGTCCATGTCCGAGGGTCCGTCACAGAATGATGGCACATCACTAACACATGCCGATTATGACATGTGTTAGTGATGCGCTGCATAATGGCAGTCAATGGGCGCGCTAATGGCATCCGTTACACAGCGGCACTAACGCTATGTAACGGATGCCATCAGCGCATTGCCATTGACGCAATGTGAACCTAGCCTTATGATTTTGTTCCTTAAAGGCCTTTCTGGGCCAGCAGTTGACTCTGTTGGCTCCAACCCAGGGTCCTCAATGTAAGTCCAAATCACTGTCCAGTAGTTATAGGGTGAAGGTAATGATACTTATTTCTAAGTCCTATAAATGGTCCAAACCTCCCTGCTGTAGTCTTTATTTATTTATTAGAATTACTTATATACCACCATCATATTCCACAGCACCATTGGGGCTCACAATCTAAATTTCCAATCAGTATGTCTTCGGGGTGTGAGAGAAAACACACACAAAGACAGGGAGAACATAAAAACTCCTTGCAGATGTTGTCCTTGGTGGAATTTGAAACCAGGACCCTACTGCCCTGCTGCATTAACATGCTGCCCTATCTTTGCACCCAAACATAAGTCACTAGTGAGCCATCGAAAGTAGAGTGTAAAATAGGTGAAATATATAGTATATTCCTGTACGTATCAGTGCATGTCCAGACTACCTACCTAAAAATCCTATAATACTAACTAAGGATAAGTTAAACAATCGAATCCATCTGATTCTTATATACTTGTAGCATTCGAGAAAAAGCACAATATAAAAGTTCATTGTTGGAGGAGGGGCGCGAATATTTTTCTTAATTAAACAGATAAATTCTCTAACGTGCATCAAGCATCTGATTTTTCCTAATGCATATTGCTTCATAAGAGACATATGGTAATTACACGAAAAACACAAATGGCTTTGAGAATCATTCTTGCAATGTGCAGAAATCTTTTGTAGACTGTATCCCACTGAGGGCAGCTCCGTTATTTTTTTGTTATTTATGTCTCATTTTCGATGTTTTGTTAGCGCACATTTGCCATACTAGTAACCATATGGACATGCAAACATTAATGTGGTAATTTTCTGATGATAACCAAATTATTTATTGAGCGAAGATGAGGATATACAGAGGGAGACTGGAACAACATAAGGTATATCCTTCTGGACAGCTAATTGTGAATCTGAGCACATTTGCCCGTCCTCCCGGGAGAGGCTTGTGTCAGGATATGTACAAATCACAAATATTTGCTTGGGGGCATATTATGAAGAAAACACAGGACAAAGACAAAAACATACACCTAAATAGCGAGCCTCCCTAGGCAGCAGGGCGCAATTAAATTCTGCGTTCCTCCACGTTGTATTCCCATTATAAGCCCATTGTTTTCTTACATGCTGGTATCTTTTAGCTTTTCTTCTCTGGCAGAATTTTTCTGGAGGAAGAATTATGGGAAATAACATCAAGCTGAGCACAGAGAAAAAGAGAGTACCAAGGTTCAAGGAATATTTATATTCATTTATTATGCGTGTTATGCAGATTAATCTTTCAACATTTTTCTTATTGTTTTTACATCCATCTAGAAATAATGGCTCGGCTTTTTTGTTATTCAAGCCGCTATGAACAATATTTTCATTATTTATTCTTCTACACTAGTGGAATATTGTCATAGAGATTGTAGTTCCTAGAATGTATTTAGTAGCATTTTTATGAAAAACGGAAAAAAAAAAATTGTGTTTTTTTTGTGCGTATTTTCCATCAGTGGAAGATGTACGATCATGCCCCTTCAGCACCCAACTCCCTGTTATCACCATGTTTCTTCACACCAACATGGTCAAAATTGAACTTTACTTGACTGTAAAAATCTTGTCTTGTTTTTTTCTTTATCGATGGATGTTTTATTCACGTCTGTAGGAAAAAAATGTGCTAAAAATGTGTTATTTTCGGGGGCTCTGTGTTTTTGTGGCATGTATGGGTTTTGGCATCTCTGTAAGACTTGAAAAATTATATAGAATAAATACATAATACAACTGTAATAAATTAAATAAATGTGATAAAAAGTTAGTAAAAAAACTGAATGAAAACCACTAACGCCCCCATTCATTATTGCATTTGAGCCTGTTTTTTGTTGTATTTTTCGCCTGTTTTTCGAATTCAAGTTTTTTAATTTTTGTATTTAGAAATGACAAGAAAATACAATACAAATAGTACAGGGGGTAAAATATAACTATAAATCTACGTATAACTTCAGTACATTGGGGTATAGGGAAAATATTCCAACAATATCCTGATTTTCGCCTGTTTTTCATTTGTATCTATTTCTTCTTATAACAGGAAACAGAAGTATATTCAGGACTCGGATGAAGGTAAAATATCAAACTTTATACGTCAGTAAAAAAAAACAGACAAATATGACTAAGGCCTCTTTCACACTTCAGTGTCTCCAGTGACAGTTTTCACACGTACTGGAGACACTGACACACGTAGACCCATTCAAATGAATGGGTCTGTGCACATATCCTGGTCTTTTCACGGACCGTGTGACCCACTGACCCACAAGTAGACATGTCCGTTTTTGTGCAGCTGCACGGATCACACGGACCCATTCAAGTCAATTAAAATACATACTGTACATGGATGCCATCCATGTGATGAGTCAGGATCACACAGACGGCCGCCGGGGAAGAAGCGCTACCGTAAGCGCTGTTCCTCGGTGGCTGGTGCTGAAGCCTGCTCTGCCGGTGATCAGCGCAAGCAGAGGAAAATGATGTCCGAACTATGACAGCAGGTGGGGGCTTTTGGAACTCTTACCCCCCATCATTCGACACCTGCTGCCCCTAATAATAGTGACAGCAGAAGCGGATGATCGGGGTATTCCACAGCTGCCACCTGCGATCTAACTAAACAAATGAATGAAAAACCAGACATGGGTCCCCCCCTGTTTTCTTGAACCAACCAGACAAAACTCACAGCTGGGGGCTGCAACCCTCGGCTGTCAGCTTCTGCAAGGTTGGTTATCAAGAATAGAGGGGTCCCCATGCTGTTTTTTTAATTTAAATAAATAATTTAAAAAAACGGGGTCCCCCCCCATTTTTGACAACCAGCTGGGCTAAATCTCACAGCTGGGGGCTTCTATTCTCAGGCTGGTAAGGAGCCATGGATATTGGCCCCCCAGCCTAAAAACAGCAGCCCGCAACTGCCCAGATAAGGCGCATCTGTTAATTGCACCAATTCTGGCACTTTGACCGGCTCTTCCCACTTGCCCTGTAGCGGTGGCAAGTGGGGTTCATATTTATGGGGTTGTTGTCACCTCTGTAGTGTCAGGTGACATCAAGCCCACGATTTATTAATGGAGAGGTATCCATAAGACACCTCTCCATTACTAATCCTATAGTTATATGTTAAATAAAGACACAGACAGAATAAAATCCTTTATTTGAAAAAATGACACAGACACCTTTAATATTCTAAATTAAACCATACTTACTGCAATGCCTAATTCCCCAAAGCCCTCGATCTCCTGTAATAAAAATAAAATAAAAAAACAACGATATACCATACTTGTCCATCTTTGTTTCCCACGCTGTAATCCCTGTCTTGGAGCTAAATAGTTTTCAACCTGGACGGTGCCAAGATGTGACCGTCCATGCTGAAAACCACTGGTGAATGAGCTGCTGAGAGCTTAGCATTATTCACCAGTGGTGACATCATCACCGGCATTTTCCCACCGTCCTGAGGTCACTGCAGATCAGCCCGGCCTCGATGATGTAAAAAAAACTCTGTGTGTGTGCATAGCTTTAAAATAGATGGTTGTTAGAAATATTGCACTTCAGAGTTTCCCAGATTAAAAAAGACCAGGTCCATGATGAGAGTAAAAAAAGTTCTCTGGGAGTATGCTATCAAAAATTAATGACACCCTGTGTAGTTTTTTTAGTTTATACAGTCTGAACATATCAGTATTTCATCTATTTCTAAACACTTTTTAATTTTTCTTCTTTCATTTCATTTCTCTTCTTCCAAGAGCCACTTTTTGATTTTCGTATTGACACTGACATATGAAGGTTTGTTTTATGAAGGACGAGTTCTAATTTTTGCATGACATTATTCATGTTCCCATATAATGTATTGAAAAATGAGGAAAAAAACATTCTGCAGAGAAATGGTGGGAAAAAAATTACAGTATGTCTTTGTTTTCTTCACTTTTTTTATTACAGCTTTTCGTCTGCAGTAAAAATGACCTTGAAATGATTTTTCAGGCCAATCCAATGACAACGATACCACACATGTATAGTTATTTTTTATATTTTGGTTGAAACATTTCAGAACTTTGTAAAAAAAAGTTAAATACGTTTGTGTCACGATTTTCTGAGACCTGTAACTTTTTTTTGTTTTCCGTCAGTGGATTTGAGAACTTGATGTTCACTTGGCAAGCTGCAGTTTATATTGGTAACATTTTTGGTTATATACAACGATTTGTTTAGGTGAATCAAGGTTTTTCTAGCACCCGAGGAAAGAATTCAGTTTGATGCCCCTCCTACACATAGCTCAAGCAGTTTAAGTAGTCGTCATGTGACCCCTCATGCGTTTTGCACTCTAAGGCTGTGTGCACACGTAGCTGATTTTTCGCGTTTTTTTGCTATAAAACCGCGAAAAAAAGGCTCACATTAAGCATCCTATTTAATAGAACGCAATCCGCATTTTTTGTGCACATGCTGTGTTGTTTTCCTGAGCGGAATCGCATTCCAGAAAAAACACAGCATGTTCATTAAATTTGCGGAATCGCGGGGATTCCGCACACCTAGGAGTGCATTGATCTGCTTACTTCCCGCATGGGGCTATGCCCTCCATGCGGGAAGTAAGCAGATCATGTGCGGTTGCTACCCAGGGTGGAGGAGAGGAGACTTTCCTCCACGGACTGGGCACCATATAATTGGTAAAAAAAAGAATTAAAATAAAAAATAGTGATATACTCACCTTCTGATGGCCCCGGAGTCTTTGCGCCTCTCAGTGGTGCACGCGGCAGCTTCCGTTCCTGTAGATGCTTTGTGTGAAGGACCTGCGATGACGTCGCGGTCACGTGACCGTGACGTCATCGCAGGTCCTGCACACAAAGCATCTATAGGAACGGAAGCCACTGAGATCGGCTGCCTTCGGAAGGTGAGAATAACCATTTTTTTTAAATTATTTTTAACATTATATCTTTTACTATTGATGCGGCATAGGCAGCAGCAATAGTAAAAAGTTGGTCACACTTGTCAAACACTATGGCCAACCTGTCAATCAGTTTTCCAAGCGATGCTACAGATCGCTTGGAAAACGCTAGCATTCTGCAAGCTACAGTAATTACACTTGCAAAACGCTAGTTTTTAGCAGGAATATGCATGCCAATTACGCATGCGATATACCCGCGGCAGGAGTTGCAGAATTGACGCTGAAATTTCCGCTGCAATTCTGCGACGTGTGCACTTAGCCTTACAGTCACATAACAGAAAGCTGCTCATCATAATTCTCTCAATGTTCAGTGAAAATTATAGCGCCCTGCTTCATTAAAGGGACCTGTCAGCAGTTTTGGCCACTATAAGATGCGGCTACTGTCTTTCAGGGCTTACCTATCGCATTCTGTAATGCTGTAGATAGTGAAATCTTTAGACTCATTCTCACTCATTTCTTCTTCATCTTGTCCAACTGTTCGTCTCTGCAGACTTTCATCTACTTTGGTCGTCTGCAGCATATCCCTATTCTGTACCCTTAAAAATAACAGCGTGATTATAAGGCTCCTGAATAAAAAATATCTGCCCTATGCTGTGCCCCTGAATAAATAATTGCCCCTCACTGTGCTCTCTGCACATAATATAACACCCACACTGTCCTTCTAACGGTACATGCCCTTCACACTCCCCTCTCCTTTCGATACTGGGCCCCCTCTTAACATGGTCCCATCACACTGTATCCTCCATACTGCCCAGTCTCTAAACTGTGCTCCTCCTCACAGTACCCCTTCTCTGTATGCCATCATGTCTCTATACTGCCCCTCACACACTATCCAGTCTTTATACTGTGCACCCTCCTTACACTTCCCCTTCTCGGCATTCTGCCCCCACTCTATACTGCTCCCCAAAACACACACTACCCTGTCTCTATAATGTGCCCACACACTTTTCTCCCCCCTTACTCTCTTCTTACACTATTTCCCTTAATCCGGTCTCCTCACACATTTCCCCCACCTCCTGATATTGTCTCTTCACATATT
The DNA here is from genome assembly GCF_051348905.1 of Ranitomeya variabilis. NCBI lineage: Eukaryota > Metazoa > Chordata > Amphibia > Anura > Dendrobatidae > Ranitomeya > Ranitomeya variabilis. The sequence continues at coordinate 502,057,238 of NC_135237.1, read as the reverse complement.
TCTACCCTCCCCATATTGTTTCCTTATATATTTCCCCATTCCCCTTACTGTCTTCTCACACTTTTCTTCCCTCCCTTTCCATACTATCTCCTCATACATCCCCCATTCCTCATACTGTTTCTTCACACATTTTCCATCCACCCCTTGCTCTACATACTGTTTCCTCACCTATTCCCCAATATGCGGTATGCTCACCATCAATGCCCCCACATCATATTAACATCTCAAATGTCTCCTCCTCCCCGGCTCCCCTTATACTGCACCCTCACAAACTTCTCCATTACATCTTTGATAAATGCTCCAATGGAGCTGAAGAAACCAAACTGACGTTCAATACGCCTATGCTGTGCTAGAGAGTCACGTCAGCAGCGTGATGCTAGTGATGTATCACTTAATTGGCTGCTCGCTGTAGTTTTGATAAACATCACTCTTTTTCTCTGCGTCAGACCTACCAGTTATCTGAATGCTTAGCACTGTATAACCTCACCACACCACTGATTGGCTGCTTTCTATGTACACTGTGCATATGCAGTAAGCAGCCAATCATTGGTGGGGGTGTGGTTGAACTACATGTCATCAAGTTTCGATTAATATAGTGATAATTTTCTGCGGCTAAAACAGTGTTTTTATCAAAACAACAGCAAGCAGCCCAGTAAGTGACACATCGCTGGAATCAGGGTCTCTGTCTCTACATCATGATGATCTCAGATTAAGTGCTGACAGATTAATTTTAAAAGGCAGATGCTAGAGTTCTAATATTAGTTACAATGTGATAGGCTGTAGTATGTGTAGGAAGGAAAGCAGCAGGCATAGCAAGAAATAACCTGGATGAACAGAGCCAGACTGGATTCTCTCGTGCCCAGAATGACAGTACACAGCAAATGGAAGCAAAGTCAGAAGTGCGGACAGGAGGACCTTGTGACCGAATAGTTGGTATTGAGAGACCAGTGAGGACCGGGCGGGTTCTGGAAATTTCGGTGAACACAGAAGGGAACTCTCACTGGTGTTGGAGGCTTCAGCCTGATCATCAGCTCATGCACTCCTTGCACATTTTTGAAACCCATACAAATAAGAAAGACACACATGCTCAGCCACCTCTGTGCCACAAGGACCCATTCTCAACATATCAGACATTTATGGCATTTCTTGTGGATAAGTAAGAAATGTACGAGATTACAATATCACTTTATTCCGGCATCAGTGGGATATTGCTGACAAGTGTCCTGCTAAGTTACAATCTAAAATAGGGTGACTTTATACTAATCCCTTAGCAATTAGGTAAATGCAGCAATTATGAAGGACAGGCAGTAAAAAAAACTGTAAATCTTATATATCGACTAATACTTTATCAATGAACGAAACGCTTTTGTCTCAAAATTATAACGTAAAATAGAAAACGATGAGGAAATCATGTGGAGCCTCGATATTAGAGAAGACCAATGGAGACATCTGCTGACAACAACAAGGTACTACACCCAAACATTATATTTTTTACTAATGTTTTTTATTCTGATTTTTATGAACCATATAGAAAATATTTAAAAACAGGAAAAATCATTACATTTAAAGGAAAAATAAACACCATAAAATGCCAGGGAAAAGTAAACAAGGTAGTAAAGAAGAATAGACAGCATGTACCTTCATAGATTATGGATTTCAGTAGGATGAGGTGGACAATGGAAATCAAGGGCATGTAGCAGATGAATCCAAGTGTTAATGCAAGTAGGAATGAATGTGCATAGAGAAAGAAAAAGTTATGTTTTTCCTTTCTAATTAAGTTTTCAGATACATATAAAGTGTGTATATTTATGAGAAAAAATAGAGAAATGATACAGATGAAATATAGGAATCACCACATGCCCCAAAACGATGACAGACACAATATGGACCAGAATGGTCATCAGGAACACACACCTCCCCATCCTTCCACTTTATTTATATGATCGGTCATCAGGAGCGCACAGCTCCCCATCCTTCCTCCTTTATTCTCATGATCAGTTATCACTAGGACACAGCTTCCAATTCTCCCAACTACCTCTTTCATGATCGGCTATCACTGGCAACCAACTTCCAATTCTCCCAACCACTTCTTGCTGGGGCAGCAAAGATTCACTCCTAATGATTGACAGTTCAGACTAATGACTTGTTTGAGCCACTGGGCTGAACTGTGATCTCTCTTGTTTCTAGCAGAGGCAGCCTTCCCACTGCAGCATCAGAGGAGAGCAGGGTCAGTGAAGCTATCCAGCGATCCGGAGAGCTTCAGTGCAGTACTTACAAGATCTATGGCAAGGAGCTTTCAAGCTCTGCACTCAAACAACTGACAGACTGCTGTAGTAGCTGGTAACCTAGGCAATGAGCAGTACACAATAGAAATGAAAATCCCTCCATTCTTGCGAGTGGGGGGATGTTTAGTAAGAGGTACACTGCAAAATTACTTATTTTACAAACACTATTTCAAATTTATCCATTTATGATTATGAAAAAAAAACATTTAAATGCCAGAACAGATGTGGGCTTTCAATGCATGCGGGGACTTGTAGTTTCAGAAATTATGGAGGCCACTGAAATGGAGCATCAGTTGTCTGCTCTGATTGCTGTAGTATATTTTACACATCAATCTTTGTTCTCTGTATTGGCGTGCACTCGCACTTCTGGATTGGTAGTGGAAAGCAGAGGTGATGTTATGTATCAGTGCCTCTGTCTCCGCAGAAGTGGGAGAAGCAAAGTGGTGCCACAGACTGCAAGTGCACTGATATAGCACCACTGATTCACAAGTGCACTGGAGACGTGCTTGGTGTCTTTCATAATATTTTGCACTGCTCCTTCCCACACATTACTGACAATTCAATTTAAGGTGTTTAACAATCACAAATGTGAACAAATAGGGTTCAGTGTATAGAACAAAATGAAAAATGGTGCAGGTGACTAATAAATATGAGACGTGTTCCAGTTTGTGAACTGGATATAAACTTTGGCGCTCTTTATGCTATTTGCTGCTAATACAAAGGCAATAAAAGGCTGCCTACAACTACGTAGGATAAGTTACCAATGCTACATCTGTAGTTACACATATCACATAGTAATATTTTTTTCACACGATGCACCGTTTTTCTGTGCAAACAGATGGTGTTACAAGTGTTACAGGACACAGCAGTTCTTCCTCTCATTATAATGGAAGTATAATGTACAGTTCCTAAGGTTAGCTGTATACACCATAGATCGCGCATATGGGGCCTTGGCAGAAAGGATCCTCAGAAAATGCGCAAGGATCGTCTCCACAGGCTCTAAAATATAAGCAAACATGGGTTTGGTATAGGAACAAAATAGGGGGCAAACTACACAACACTGAGAGGATCACAGCGGCTGACCCTTTCACTGCCATCAGATGCACTCCAAATGTGTATGATCTGATATCAATACAGCTGAAGACAGGACTAATGCAACGGTTTGGAAACCATTTATATGCAATGGGGTTTTTTTTTCAACAGAAGTGAAGACAAATCCCCTAATAAAGTGATTTGCAACGCTTCCTAACTTTCCATAGTGGATAAGAAAAAAAATGAAAGTTTAGTTACAGTACTCATTAGGAAAACTCATCAAGACCGGTGATGACGAGGGCCATAAGAGGTGACCTCAGCACAGAGAAGGACGGAGGCTTGATGCTTTTGCAAAGTTGAGAATATTTATGAGGGTCCGGCTTTAGTGAAAACAGATGAATTCCACCGTATGGTTACGGAGCTGGGTATCTGATGATGTGTGAGGTTATGGCAGACCCGTGTCCTGCAAAGACCATTGCACTGGTCCAAATGATGGAATTAATCTGTTTTCACTTATGCAAGATCCTAATAAATATTCTCACCATTGCAAAAGTATCAAGCCTTCATCTCCTCCTGTGCTGACGTTGCCTTTTATTGACAAGACCACCGTCCTTTCCTGCTGAAACCTTTACTGCAGTATTCGCGATCCATTTACCAATTGTGCGTCTTGATGAGAGGACATGCTGGAGTGCTGGAGGAGATGCACGCTTCTCCATGAATCCGGTGCATCTGACGAGTGGCGAGCTGCTTGGTGCCCTATGCCAGAAATCTTACTGCAGTCTGGTACTGGGGTGACATTTCTGGGGTAGGGAATGGCACAGCTCGTCATGAATGAGAAGAGCTGTGGTGTCACGTCCCGGCCACACCACCGTCGTGCAACAGCTCTGTCCACTTCGGTGAAGCTCAGAGAAATGGGCATGAAGAGGCTAGAAGTCCCACAATTTAGGCACCACTCTGATTTGGGCCTAAATTTTGCAACTTTTCAAAGCTTTTGCGCCAGAAAGCTTTGAAGAATCGGGCTCATTGTTTTTCACGTTCACCCAGCGGAAAATCACAGAATAACTAACGTCCATTATTCTCCAGCTCTTGTCCTATGCGTCAGATGAGTCGAGAACTTCCAGACTGGATCCACCGCACTAGAGAAAGGTAACATGGTAAAATCAGTCACATAACAGACCCAGGTAACATTTGTCTCCACACTTAAAGCTCCACTCCAGCGTTTTCTTTTTCTTATTTTACAGCTGGAGTGGTGTCACTAATCTAAGTCCCCTTCCCCTAATCTTATTCTCACCAGCCTCCATCTTCATCTGTTACCGGCGCCGCTCCGGTCGTCTTCTGTAGGTTGTGACCTGACAGATCTCTCCTGTGTCTGCGGGGCGAGCCGGAGGTCACCACCCAATGTAAGTCTATAAGAGCCAGAACGAGACCCATAGACTTACACTGAGAGCTTGTGACCGTTACACACATGGTCAAAATTGTTGTTACCCCTCGTTTAATGACAGAAAAACCCACAATGGTCACAGAAATAACTTGACTCTGACAAAAGTAATAATAATTGAAAAATCTATGAAAATGAACATATGAAAGTCAGACATTGCTTTTCAACCATGCTTCCACAGAATTATAAAAAAGTAAAACTCATGAAATAGGCCTGGACAAAAATGATGGTACCCCTGAAAATAATGTGACAAAAGGGACATATTAAATCAAGGTGTGTTCACAAACTACTGTAAGGGGTTGCAAAGTGTTATGGCTCCCTTGCTAACCCCTTTAAGTAGTGTACATTATAGTATATTTCTGATGCTTATGTGACGCCCGGGAGACCGAGGTACCCAGCACCAGATCAATGAGGTCCGTCTCTTGAGGGGGATGTCACTAGTGGCTTGACCCGGTGCTGTGGCCTCAAGCGATGCACAATGTAAGGGATATCATGAAGGAACAGACACTTACTTGATCAGCAGCAGGTCCTCTCAGCTGTGATGACCCCGATCCTGGATCGATGGCTATTGTCCAAATGAAAGACTGAGGCGCTGAAACGTTTAACCAGTTTACTTCAACAAAAAAGGGATTTGCAACCAATACCATCACTGGAGTCTGTTTAAGAACTCTGAATTACTTTGACCCTGTCAGGATTTCCACCTCTTATTATGCACGGTTTCTGTATGGCCCTGCTGCTGTTTGTGAACTGGCTGCCGACCCAATCTGTCTGTTCTGTGCTCTGGTTCGACGGACAACCCGTGTCCTTTTTTGTCGGCTTACCCCCTCTGGGTGTACCGCTGAACTCTGTGTCTGTTGCTGTGTCTTACCCTGGTGAAGCCGATATCACCTCACTTCCTTCCGGTTGCTGTATTATATATAATAAATATAGCCACGGATCCGGTATCCGTCTCTGCGCCTATTCTGGGTAGAGGTTATTGCTACCCGGTTCTCACAATGTCCTTTTTCTCTATTCCTCTTTTCCTACTATGGGTATTACGGGCCTATAATTCGTCATAGGGCTGTTAGGAGTTCAGTTATACGACCTCTCACTTTCAGCTCCTCAACCCAACTGCCAGTCCTTTTCTCAGACCAGAATAGATCAAGGGGAGTCTCTGGAGCTCCCCCTTCTGGTCGGAGATGGTAGTGCAGTCTTGCTATTTTAACCCCTTCCCGACCTGTGACACAGCGTATGCGTCATGAAAGTCGGTGCCAATCCGACCTGTGACACATATGCTGTGTCACAGAATGATCGCGTCCCTGCAGATCGGGTGAAAGGGTTAACTCCCATTTTACCCGATCTGCAGAGACAGGGGGAGTGGTGCTTCAGCCCAGGGGGGGTGGCTTCACCCCCCCGTGGCCACGATCGCTCTGATTGGCTGTTGAAAGTGAAACTGCCAATCAGAGCGATTTGTAATATTTCACCTATGAAAATGGTGAAATATTACAATCCAGCCATGGCCGATGCTGCAATAGCATCTGCCATGGCTGGAGACCCCGATCTGCCCCCACCCCACCCCACCGATCGCCTCCCCAGTCGTCCTTTTTGCCCCGATCTCCGTTCCGCTCCCCTCCTCCCTCCTGTCGGCTCCCCGGTCCTCCTGTCCGCTCCCCAGGTCCTCCGATCCCCCCCCCCGTGTTCCGATCCCACCCCCCCATACTTACCTAGCTTCGATGTCCCTCCCGGTGTCCGGCCATCATCTTCATGGGCACCGCCATCTTGGAAAATGGCGGGCGCATGCGCAGTGCGCCCGCCGAATCTGCCAGCCGGCAGATTCGTTCCTGCACATTTTGGTCGCTGTGATAAGTTCTATCACAGCGATCAAAATAAAAAAAATAGTAAATAACTCCCCCCCCCTTTATCACCCCCATAGGTAGGGACAATAATAAAAAACAGAAAATATAATAATTTTTGTTTTTCCATTAGGGTTAGGGGTAGGGGTAGGGGTAGGGGTAGGGTTGCACTTAGGGTTGCACTTAGGGCTAGGGTTGCACTTAGGGTTGCACTTAGGGATGCACTTAGGGATGCACTTAGGGATGCACATAGGGTTGCACATAGAGATGCACTTAGGGATGCACTTAGGGATGCACTTAGGGTTGCACTTAGGGTTGCACTTAGGGTTGCACTTAGGGATGCACTTAGGGATGCACTTAGGGTTGCACATAGAGATGCACTTAGGGATGCACTTAGGGTTGCACTTAGGGTTGCACTTAGGGTTGCACTTAGGGATGCACTTAGGGATAGGGTTGCACTTAGGGATGCACTTAGGGTTGCACTTAGGGATGCACTTAGGGATGCACTTAGGGATGCACTTAGGGATAGGGTTGCACTTAGGGATGCACTTAGGGATGCACTTAGGGTTGCACTTAGGGATGCACTTAGGGATGCACTTAGGGATAGGGATGCACTTAGGGATAGGGCTGCACTTAGGGATAGGGCTGCACTTAGGGTTGCACTTAGGGCTAGGGTTGGAATTAGGGTTAGAATTAGGCTATGTGCACATGGTGCAGATTTGGCTGCGGATCCGCAGCGGATTGGTCACTGCGGATTCGTAGCAGTTTTCCATCACGTTTACAGTACCACGTAAACCTATGGAAAACCAAATCCGCTGTGCCCATGGTGCGGAAAATACAGCGCGGAAACACTGCGTTGTATTTTGCGCAGCATGTCAATTCTTTGTGCGGATTTCGCAGCGTTTTACACCTGCTCCATAATAGGAATCCGCAGGTGAAATCCACACAAAAAAACACAGGGAATCTGCGGTAAATCAGCAGGTAAAGCGCAGTGCGTTTTACCTGCAGATTTTTCAAAAACAGTGCGGAAAAATTCGCACACAAATCCGCAACGTGGGCACATAGCCTTAGGGTTAGGGTTGGAATTAGAGTTAGGGTTGGAATTAGGGTTAAGACTAGGGTTAGGGGTGTGTTGGGGTTAGGGTTGGGATTAGGGTTAGGAGTGTGTTGGGGTTAGTGTTGGAGTTAGAATTGAGGGGTTTCCACTGTTTAGGCACATCAGGGGGTCTCCAAACGCGACATGGCGCCACCATTGATTCCAGCCAATCTTGCGTTGAAAAAGTCAAATGGTGCTCTCTCCCTTCCGAGCCCCGACGTGTGCCCAAACAGTGGTTTACCCCCACATATGGGGTACCAGCGTACTCAGGAGAAACTGGACAACAACTTTTGGGGTCCAATTTCTCCTGTAACCCTTGGGAAAATAAAAAATTGCAGGCTAAAAAATTATTTTTGAGGAAAGAAAAAGGATTTTTTATTTTCACGGCTCTGCGTTATAAACTTCTGTGAAGCACTTGGGGGTTCAAAGTGCTCACCACACATCTAGATTAGTTCCTTTGGGGGTCTAGTTTCCAAAATGGGGTCACTTGTGGGGAGTTTCTACTGTTTAGGCACATCAGGGGCTCTGCAAACGCAACGTGACGCCCGCAGAGCTTCCATCAAAGTCTGCATTTCAAAATGTCACTACTTCCCTTCCGAGCCCTGACGTGCGCCCAAACAGTGGTTTACCCCCACATATGGGGTATCAGCGTACTCAGGAGAAACTGGACAACAACTTTTGGGGTCAAATTTCTCCTGTTACTCTTGGGAAAATAAAAAATTGCTTGCTAAAACATCTTTTTTGAGGAAAGAAAAATGATTTTTTATTTTCACGGCTCTGCGTTGTAAACTTCTGTGAAGCACTTGGGGGTTGAACGTGCTCACCACACATCTAGATAAGTTCCTTGGGGGGTTTCCAAAATAGGGTCACTTGTGGGGGGTTTCTACTGTTTAGGCACATCAGGGGCTCTGCAAATGTAACATGATGCCCGCAGACCATTCCATCAAAGTCTGCATTCCAAAACGTCACTACTTCCCTTCCGAGCCCCGGCATGTGCCCAAACAGTGGTTTACCCCCACATATGGGGTACCAGCGTACTCAGGAGAAACTGGACCACAACTTTTGGGGTCAAATTTCTCCTGTTACCCTTGGGAAAATAAAAAATTGGGGGCTAAAAATCATTTTTTGAGAAAAGAAAAATTATTTTTTATTTTCATGGCTCTGCGTTATAAACTTCTGTGAAGCAGCTGGGGGTTTAAAGTGCTCACTATGCATCTAGATAAGTTCCTTGGGGGGTCTAGTTTCCAAAATGGGGTCACTTGTAGGGGAGCTCCAATGTTTAGGCACACAGGTGCTCTCCAAACGTGACATGGTGTCCGCTAATGATTGGAGCTAATTTTCCATTCAAAAAGCCAAATGGCGTGCCTTCCCTTCCGAGCCCTGCCGTGCGCCCAAACAGTGGTTTACCCCCACATATGAATTATCAGCGTACTCAGGAGAAACTGGATAATAACATTTAAGTTCCAATTTCTCCTGTTACCCTTGGGAAAATAAAAAATTCCGGGCTAAAAAATCATTTTTGAGGAAAGAAAAATTATTTTTTATTTTCACGGCTCTGCGTTATAAACTTCTGTGAAGCAGCTGGGGGTTTAAAGTGCTCACTATGCATCTAGATAAGTTCATTGGGGGGTCTAGGTTCCAAAATGGGGTCACTTGTGGGGGAGCTCCAATGTTTAGGCACACAGGGGCTCTCCAAACGCGACATGGTGTCCGCTAACGATTGGAGGTAATTTTCCATTCAAAAAGTCAAATGGCGCGCCTTCCCTTCCGAGCCTTGCCGTGCACCCAAAAAGTGGTTTACCCCCACATATGAGGTATCGGCGTACTCAGGAGAAATTGCCCAACAAATTTTAGGATCCATTTTATCCTGTTACCCATGTGAAAATGAAAAAATTGAGGCTAAAAGAATTTTTTTGTGAAAAAAAAGTACTTTTTCATTTTTTACGGATCAATTTGTGAAGCACCTGAGAGTTTAAAGTGCTCACTATGCATCTAGATAAGTTCCTTGGGGGGTCTAGTTTCAAAAATGGGGTCACATGTGGGGGAGCTTCAATGTTTAGGCACACAGGGTCTCTCCAAACGCGACATGGTGTCCGCTAAAGATTGGAGCCAATTTTTCATTCAAAAAGTCAAATGGCGCTCCTTCGCTTCCGAGCCCTGCCTTACCCCCAAACAGTGGTTTACCCCCACATATGAGGTATCAGCGTACTCAGGACAAATTGGACATAACTTTTGTGGTCCAGTTTCTCCTTTTACCCTTGGGAAAATAAAAAAATTGTTGCTAAAAGATCATTTTTGTGACTAAAAAGTTAAATGTTCACTTTTTCCTTCCATGTTGCTTCTGCTGCTGTGAAACACCTGAAGGGTTAATAAACTTCTTGAATGTGGTTTTGAGCACCTTGAGGGGTGCAGTTTTTAGAATGGTGTCACTTTTGGGTATTTTCAGCCATATAGAACCCTCAAACTGACTTCAAATGTGAGGTGGTCCCTGAAAAAAATGGTTTTGTAAATTTTGTTGTAAAAATGAGAAATCACTGGTCAAATTTTAACCCTTATAACTTCCTAGCAAAAAAAAAATTTTGTTTCCAAAACTGTGCTGATGTAAAGTAGACATGTAGGAAATGTTATTTATTAACTATTTTGTGTTACATAACTCTCTGGTTTAACAGAATAAAAATTCAAAATGTGAAAATTGTAAAATTTTCAAAATTTTCGCCAAATTTCTGTATTTTTTCACAAATAAACGCAGAAATTATCGACCTAAATTTACCACTAACATGAAGCCCAATATGTCACGAAAAAACAATCTCAGAACCGCTAGGATCCGTTGAAGCGTTCTGGAGTTATTACGTCATAAAGGGACACTGGTCAGAATTGCAAAAAACGGCCAGGTCATTAAGGTCAAAATAGGCTGGGTCATGAAGGGGTTAATATTTGTATTTGGTGTCAATAACTATTTTTGTGGCAAATACCCCTAGGGGCGCCACACTTATGTATAGTGTTGTATTTACTGCATAGTTGTATTTTACACTGTTTTGTAGACACTTTAATAGGGAAAGCGCGGTACTCTGGTTGGGCCACTAGATGGGGCATTCTGGTCTTCTTAGTACTAGCTGAGAGTTTACACAGTACTGTACATAGTTAATTATAGGAGGGGCACGGTGGGGCAAGGCAGGATATAGTTCCTGATAGTAGTCAGTCAGGGCAGGGCGCCCACAGTGCGCAGAGGGGCCCTAGAGCCCTCTGACGACGCCGTGCCATGCAAAGTTATATCAAGTCATGGGCCCGGCCATCCGTGCCCTGTGAAGGACATCAGTTTTGGAAGCATTACAGCAGTGTTGGCAGCATAGTATTAGTGGGACTGCGGTTGCTACACAGAAGACTAAGCAGTACAATGTACAATGTGAGCTTAGCCAAGGAGGACGCTGAGGAACCAAACGGAACGGTTCATCCTGGAAGCGGCTTAGTGAAAGGAACAGAGAAACAGGGAAAGGAACAGCAGTGTGTGCTGCGGAGACTGATGTAATTTCTGTAAGGAAAATGGATGTGCTGGAACAAGTAAAGCTGTTGTTGTTAAAGTTGAATTGGACTGTGTCTCCCTTTGTGCAGTACCGTTAAAAAGAGGCCTCCTGATACACTGAGTGGACCCAGACGGCGCAGAGACACAGGACACAGGTACGCAGCAGAATGGACATTGTGTGCATGTGAAGGGGGCCAGAGTGTACGGCAGGGGTTGCTCTTGGCTATGGCTACCGCTCTGGCCTACCCTCACACTAGCATCACAGGTGTCTACAATCTTGGAATCAGTGAGTGGGTCTGTATATAGGGCTACAGATACTCACTGTGCTATTTGGTGACATGGAGTGTATCACACTCAACATGGACCAGAGGAAGCGAAGGAAAGAGTTGTCTCAGGAGATTAGAAAGAAAATTATAGACAAACATTTTAAAGGTAAAAGTTAAAAGACCATCTCCAAGCAGCTTGATGTTCCTGTGACTACAGTTGCACATATTATTCAGAAATTTAAGATCCATGGGACTGTAGCCAACCTCCCTGGATGTGGCCGCAGGAGGAAAATTGATGACAAATCAAAGAGACGGATAATACAAACGGTAACAAAAGAACCTAGAAAAACTTCTAAACAGATCACAGGTGAACTTCAAGCTCAAAGAATATCAGTGTCAGATCGCAGCATCCATGGTTGTATGAGCCAAATTGGACTTCATGAGAGATGACCAAGAAGGACACCATTGTTGAAAAAAAATCATAAAAAAGCCAGAGTGGAATTTGCCAAACTACATGTTGACAAGCCGCACAGCTTCTGGGAGAATGTCTTATGGACAGATGAGACAAAAATTGAACTTTTTGAAAGGCACATCAGCTCTATGTTCACAGACGGAAAAATGAAGCATATCAAGAAAAGAACACTGTCCCTACTGTGAAACATGAAGGAGGCTCTGTTATGTTCTGTGGCTGCTTTGCTGCATCTGACACAGGATGTCTAGAATCTGTGCAGGGTACAATGAAATCTCAAGACTATCAAGGGATTCTAGAGAGAAATATGCTGCCCAGTGTCCGAAAGCTTGGTCTCTGTTGCAGGTCATGGGTCTTGCAACAGGATAATGACCCAAAACACACAGCTAAAAACAATGAAGAGAAATGAAAAAAGAACGGCACTGAGTAGCGTGCTTTACTCACTGGTGTGGTGAAGTGGTCTCTGAATCACAGGCCTCAATGCAGGAACGTAGTTCACGGTGTTGAAGGTGCATGACATGAAGTGCACATAAGGAAGTCCATTAAAAGAAAGAAAAAATGCAGCAACACTTCAAAATCCAGTGACGAAAAAACCTTAGTCCTTTATTTCAAGCGTATTGCATGGACAAGGTAATGCAAGCAGGTACAGGGCGGATGGTACAGGTGGAGTATCAGGACAATGGCCGTTTCGCGTTATACACGCTTCCACGGGTCCATCTGCCCTGTACCTGCTTGCATTACCTTGTCCATGCAATACGTTTGAAATAAAGGACTAAGGTTTTTTCGTCACTGGATTTTGAAGTGTTGCTGCATTTTTTCTTTCTTTTAATACACAGTTAAAAACACCCAAGAATGGCTAAGAGGAAAACATTGGGCTATTCTGAAATGGCCTTCTATGAGCCCTGACCTAAATCCTATTGAGCATCTTTGGAAAGAGCTGAAACATGGCGTCTGGAAAAGGCAACCTTCAAACACAACACAACTGGAGCAGTTTGCTCTTGAGGAGTGGGCCAAAATACCTGTGGAAAGGTGCAGAAGTCTCATTGACAGTTACAGGAATCGTTTGATTGCAGTCATTGCCTAAAAAGGTTGTGCAACAAAATATTAAGTTAAGGCTACCATCATTTCTGTCCAGGCCTATTTCATGAGCTTTATTTTTTTTTATTCTGTGTAAGCATGGTTGAAAAGCAATGTCTGACTTTCATTTTCATAGATCTTTTATTTCTTATTACTTTTGTCAGCTATAAGTTATTTCTGTGACCATTGTGGGTTATTCTGTCATTAAACGAGGGGTACCAACAATTTTGACCACGTGTGTACATAGGACTTCCGGTCAGTTAGAGGGACAAGAGTGGCGTCGGAAAGAGCTGAAGATGGCAGCTGGTGAGTATAATATTAGGGTCGGGGAACTTGGATTAGTGGCACCACTCCAGCACTGGAATAAAAAAAGGTTGGTTCAATGGTTCACTTTAAAGTTGTTTCCATAGCAGTAGAAGGTAATGAAACATTTTACATCAAATTTTACATGGTATTCACTTATGTTACCATCGACTCTTTGCTGACAAATGTAACCCTCCACCTTAAGAGTATGTTAGGGAAATGCACTATGAGCAATTCTCCAATATATTTCCATTGTCATCTTTTTCTCTCTATGCAATCCATTTGCTTAACCCCTTCTACCTTCAGCTTTTGGAGCCCATACCAGTTACTATGGTCCTACATCCGTAGAGTCACCTGGGCCGACGTCTAATGCAATGTTGTAGAGATCCTGGTGTCGGAGAATAGGAAATATGATTTAACTACCACTAGATGGCACTGCATTCCAATAACAAATACCAAAAGGTCATTAACTTATATCATCAATATCTGACATGGGTACAAGGTGGTTCTGTGTCTTGATACTGTATATTTATATATATATATATATATATATATATATATATATATCAACTATATAATTGTCTAAGGGTCACCTCGGTCTGTCTGTCCTTCTGTCTGTCTGTCACGGATATTCATTGGTCGCGGCCTCTGTCTGGCCTGTGTTATATACTGCGTGGGCTGTGTTATATAGTAATAGTGTTATTCAGAAAAATCTGCAGGTTAAACGCCCTGCGTTTTACCTGCGGATTAACCGCAGATTTACTGTGGTTTTTGTGCGGAATGCGTGTGCGTTTTTACACCTGCGGATTCCGATTAAGGAATAGGTGTAAAACGCTGCGTAATGCGCACAAAGAATTGACATGCTGCAGAAAATAAACCACAGCAATTCTGCACGGAATTTTCTGCAGCATGTGCACAGCAGATTTGGTTTTCCATAGCTTTACATGCTACAGTAAAATGCATGGGAAACAGCTGCAGATCCGCAACACCAAATTTGTTGCGGATCCGCAGCGAAATCCGCAACGTGTGCACATACCCTAAAAACACTGCTGTGGTCACAATTCTCTTGCAATAGGACAAGCTGGATGGCAAAACAAGTGCTAGTAATATCCCAAAAGTAATAGGAATGAAAAAGTAACTTTTAACCATGCCAAAGGAGCTGAAAAGAAAAGTCTTGAGTGAGAAAAAGGGCGGCTCAATTCTGGCTTTAGTAGAAGAGGGACACAGTGAGCGTCATGTTGCCTCCATCCTTAAAATTTCTAAGACGGCAGTCCATTACAACAAGGTCAAGCAGCAGACATTGGGAACAGCAAAGCTACAGATCGGCAGAGGGCAAAAACGACTCTCCACTGACTGGGATGACCGTCATCTTATTCGAATGTCACTCAGCAACCACAGGTTGACATCAAGTCACCTACAAAAGGAATGGCAAATGGCAGCTGGGGTGGAGAGCACGGCAAGAACAGTTCGTAACAGGCTCCTAGAGGCAGGACTGAAGTCATGTTAAGCTAGAATAAAGCCTTTCATCAATGAGAAGTAAAGGAGAACAAGGCTGATGTTTGCCAAAGACCATAAGGATTGGACCATAGAGGACTGGAGTAAGGTAATCTTCTCTGAGTCTAATTGTCAGCTTTGCCCAACACCTGGTTGTCTAATGGTTAGATGGAGACCTGGAGAGGTGTACAAGCCACAGTGTCTTGCACCCACTGTGAAATTTGGTGGAGGATCGGTGATGATCTGGGGATGCTTCAGCAAGGCTGGAATTGGGCAGGTTAAACTTTTGCGAAGGACGTATGAATCAAGACGCATACAAGGCTATCCTGGAAAAACAGTTGATTCCTTCAGCTCAGGCAATGTTCCCCAACTTAGAGGACACGTTTTCCAGCAGAACAATGCACCATGCCACACAGCTAGGTCAATCAAGGTGTGGATAAAGGACAACCACATCAAAACCCTGCTATGGGCAGCCCAATCTCCAGACCCGAACCCCATTGAAAACCTCTGGAATGTAATCAAGAGGAAGATGGATAGTCACAAGCCATCAAACAAAGAAGAACTGCTTAAAATTTTGTACCAGGAGTGGCATAAGGTCACTGAAAAGCAGCGTGAAAGACTGGTGGAAAGCATGCCAAGACGCATGAAAGCTGTGATTAAAAATTATGGTTATTCCACGAAATATTGATTTCTGAACTCTTCCTGAGTTAAAACATTAGTATTGTTGTTTCTAAATGATTATGAATTTGTTTTCTTAGCATTATTTGAGGTCTGCAAGCAATGCATTTTTCTGTTATTTTGACCATTTCTCAATTTCTGAAAAAAAATACATTTATTGCTTGGAACTTCGGAGACATGTTGTCAGTAGTGTATGGAATAAAAGAACAATTTACGTTTTACTCAAAAATATATCTATAAAGAGAAAAATCAGACAAACTGAAAATTTTGCAGTGGTCTCTTAATTTTTGCCAGAGCTGTATATTATTAATATTGCTACAATAAGCACTTATTTGCATTGAATAAAAAACATGTCTTCTCACATTAGATAACGTATATTGAATTATAATATTCTGCTCGGACATGTTTTCGTGCACTGGGATACATGTCACTTTACACTTTACTAAAAGGAAGGAGTTGCCTCATTATAACCTACGTGTCTGATACCAAAAAAGACCCTCACAAATGGCTGATATTCAATAGTACAGATGATGGCAGCTAGAAATCCCCCATCTTGGGGCAGCAGCACGTAAAATGCATGATTAATTACAGCCATTTAAATTAACATGTCTCGCTCATTTAGGGGGTGCTAAAGAGAGGACCCTTCTTTACACTCTCCCTACTCCCTAGTAGAGACTATCAAGATGAGACAACTTAGGAAATATGATGGCTATTATTGGGGATATCTGTGATTTCACACCCCTGGGCACTGCACACAACCTTATAAACTAAGACTTAAGGCGCTTTCCTCTAGTATTTGTGGAAGATAAATTGCCATCTCATAAAAAAAGTCCCCTGTCCTGCTTATTCGTGGTGGTCTCAACGATCAGATCCTGGCTAATCTAGTAGTTACTTATTACCAATTTTGAGGCTGTGTGATAACTTGCTGTGTCTAAAAATTGTGGCGTGTAAAAGTTTGGGCACCCCTGGTAAACATTACTGTTATTGTGAACAGTTAAGCACGTTGAAGATGAAATTATCTCTAAAAGGCCTAAAGTTAAAGAGGACACATTTCCTTTTTATTTTAGGCAATAAAAATCTATGTATTTAGTCGTTTGTTTTGTTGTTGTTTGATTTTTCATTTTAAAAATTACAAAAAAGGAAAATGAGCCAATGCAAAAGATGATGTAAATTTCCCAGTTTTACAAAAACCCTGTCTCCTCTAACCTTGTGCCAACAAACAGCAGCCATGGGTTCTTCTAAACAGCTGCATAGCACTCTGAAAATTAAAATCGTGGAGGCCCACAAAGCAGAGGAAGGCTATAAGAAGATAGCAAAGCATTTTCTAGTTGCCCTTTCCTCAGTTTAAAATGTAATTAAGAAATGGCAGATAAAAGAAATAGTGGAGGTTAAGATAAGATCTGGAAGACCAAGCAAAATTTCAGTGAGAGCTACTCGTACGAGGCAAATCAGAACCTCCGCTTCACTGCAAAAGACCTTCAGAAGATTAAGCAGACTCTAGAGCTGTGATAGATTGTTCTACTGTTTAGAGACACCTGCACAACTATGGAAAAGTCATCAGAAGAAAACCTCTCCTTGATGCTGAATTTTATTATTAGGATGCAGAAGTATGCAAAAGAACATCTAAACAAGCCTGGTGTATTTTGGAAATAAGTCTTGTGGACCGATGAGGTTAAAATAGAACTCTTTGGCCACAATGATCAGAGGTATGCGTGTAGAAAAAAGGGCACAGAATTTCAGGAAAAGAACATCTCACCAACCATTAACCCCTTAATCTCCAGAGCTTTTTTCGGTTTCGCATAATCGTAAAAACAAGAAACTTTGCAATTTATTTGTTATTACAAATCTTCTTCGTTCTCAAGAACAGAGAGATTTTTCATCTTATTATTTACTGCTTATTTTCCTGCTTACTAGCCACTTCTGCAGTCTATCAGAGGTGCCCGGTCTCCTAGACAAGGAGTGCAGCGCTTACAAGCACTTTACAAAAGAACTTTTAAGCACTGCTCCAAAGCTGGCCAGGATTGCTTTATCCAGACAGACTCTGTGCTCTCCACTGATGCTCCAGAGGCAAAGCAGCCTTTTCCTGCAGCATCAGAGAGTTCACCCGAAATTTCACCCCAAAAAGTAGACAGCTGGAAGGCAGACGAGTATTATGCTCCTGAACAAAAAGTTGAGCATTCCTTTTAAAATGAAATGTTTTACCTGTTTTAGTTTCACGGCATCGAGTGCAGTTCTTATGGTACTGAAGAAATGCTTATGCTTTGGACCACAGTCTGAGGCGCAGAACATCAGGGCCTTCACTAGTGATGCTGCAGGAAAAGTATATCCGGTAATATAGAAGAACACCAAACAGACATTGCGCCATACAATCGATGCCACTTACCACTGCAGCCTGAGAACAGCACATTGGTGTCATAATCTACCAGATCCTGGAAAATCTGAAAATACACAGAAAGGCCAGAGTCACATTAGTGTATGGCATCAGATGCAATATGCTGATGACCCTCGGCTCCTGCTCTATTGCGAGTGTTGGTGCTCTTTGCTCCGATCCTCTTGCATGAGAAAATTGCAGCACCGGCGCAGAGGAGACAGAGAATCACACTGTACTTCGATGCATTCCAAGCACCGAGGTATATGTGGAGAAAAAAGGGCACAGAATCTCAGGAAAAGAACATCTAGCCAACCATTAGACAGGGGGTGGATCAATCATGCATTGGGGTTGTGTTCTTGCCAATGACACGGGAAATATTTCAAGGATAGAAGTAAGATGGATTCAATGAAATTTCAGCAAATTCTTGATGCAAACATAACACCATCTGTAAAAAGCTGAAGTTGAAAAGAGGATGGCTTCTACAAATGGAAAATGATCCTAAACACATGTCAAAATCCACAACAGATGACCTCTAAAGTTGCAAGCTGAAGGTTTCACAATGGCCCTCACAGTCCCCTGATCTGAACATCAT
Source organism: Ranitomeya variabilis (assembly GCF_051348905.1). Taxonomy (NCBI): domain Eukaryota; kingdom Metazoa; phylum Chordata; class Amphibia; order Anura; family Dendrobatidae; genus Ranitomeya; species Ranitomeya variabilis. The sequence goes on along the minus strand of NC_135237.1, from coordinate 502,038,785 downwards.
TGCAAATCTGTGGCTAGACCTCGAAATAGCAGTACATGCAAGACGACTCAGGAATCTTACAGAACTGGGAGAATTTTCCAAGAATGGTTGAAAATCCTTGAAACAAGAACAGAAAGACTTTTTTCTGGCTACAAAAAGCATTTATAAGCTGTGATACTTTCAAAAGGGGTGCTAGTAGGTACTAATCATGCAAGGTGCACAACCTTTTGCTTTCCTTTTTGTAATTTTAAAAAATGTAAAAGATGAAGAATAATATATATATATATATATATATATATATATATATATATATATATTAGTAGTGAGGAGGTGTCCACACTGTGCAGTGATGAGGCAGTGACCCAGGAAAGTTCAAAACAAAGTCTCTTTGAACGGTCAGCCTGTGACTACAATGCACTCCTGTGGCCTCAACATGCTTCTGTGCGCATCCTAGGGGACACATAGCAACCCTTGCATATAACACTGATCACTGCCTCACAATATATATATATACCCCTTCAAAATTTCTATTTCCAATAGGTGGCACTAGAGTTTAAGTCTTCTATCTCTCTAAACAGGCAATTTGTATATTGAATTGCTGGGAGGAACATTGTATGACCTATAAGTCTCCTTACACTGGCATGACAGGTGAGTCGCCTGCCAGGGCCGTGGGGTACTATGTACTGGGTCCGGTACTCACAGGGGGATGTCACGGTGGCGGCAACCCGGGCCGTGGCCCTGGGCGCCCATGTTAAAGGGAATGTCTTTAAAGGGGTTTTTGAATAAAGCTAGTGTTCGTGACGCCACCTATGGTAATCGGTCAGTGGGGACTGACACTGCTTAAAGGGGTCCTCTGGGGTGATGTTATGGCAGCTAGGAAGGTATCGCTTCCCACAGGTGAAGTAGGCGCCCATGGCTCCCAGTATATAGATGAAGATGTTGAATGCCAGCAAATAAATGGATGACACAGGAATGCAGTCTTTACCTGATCTTTACCAGGTGCAGATGAAAGCCTTCCTCATAGCGCAGTGGTATTGTAGTCCCTTACTGCCTATGGCTTACAGCAAGGTCCTCACAGTTCCTCTCTGTCCTCCATAAAGGTTGGACATAAACCCATATGACAAGTGGCTCGAGCCTTTTTATAGGGTCTCTATCACGACCCGGGCTCTATGCGCCACTGTGCCTCCTGGGTATTAGGGCAGACAGGTAACGTATAGTCCAGCTGTCCTGCCGGTTTCTGCTTTGCCTCCTAGAGTCCGATACAACCTCGGTCTTCCTCCTATCGGTATCTGCGCTCTGCCAGGTAGGTAGCCCAGTCACAGCTATCCTTCCCCGATGTCCCTCTCCTGTGCTTTGCTCTCCTGCATGCTCTCTGCAATCTGTTCTTTCCTTCTGTATTCTCTTTCTCCACGAGCTGCAGCAACTCTGGCTGCACGGCCCCTTCAGTCCTTCCGACACTCACTGTCTGACTGCTCTCTTCTCTGTCCTCTGACAGACTCCTCACTCACTTCCCCTCTAGCCAGAATATAAGTCAAAGGAAGTTCCCCTGAAAACCGGGTTCAGAGCTCCCTCTTCTGGCCTGAGTGTGAACATGTTGCATGTTTGTGTTTGCCTGACAGAAATGATCTTCCCTTGTTTCCGAGCGTGACATCACTCTCCCCGTGAGGAAATCAATGCCACTGTAACAACCAGGACTCTGGGGTGTTACACTGGCATGTCACACTCCACAAGCAGAGACATTACCACTTAGACAACATTTCCTAGTTTCACCTAATAAACTTATTCTTGCTTCTGTTGTGTGGTGGAATATTTTTTATGCACTAACCCAATTCTGCCACCGGTAAGGAATTTTCACTTAATGTGACTTCTGATTGTGTGTCCAGCTCTATTTCCAAGAAATCACAAGCAGTTAATGACTTTTATGATTACCTGGGTGAGCGCAGTCACTCCTGTACAGTCCAGAAATGGAATTCTACTGCAGTCTAAGATCAGGATCACGCTGAGACTTCTGTCACTCTGGAATTTTCCTGAAACAGAAATTATCATTTGTATAGAAAATAGGTGCCTGTTAACCTCTTCACACTTTTATTTGTGCATTGTTTTTTTCCTTCCATTCTTCCAAGACCTATAACTTTTTTTATTTTTCCAACAACATAGCCATTTGAGGGATTGTTTATAGTGACACTAGGTTCAGTTTTGAATGACCCCATTCACATTACCATACAATGTACTAGAAAACAAGAAAAAAAATCCAAGTGTGATGAAATGGAAAAAAAAATACAAATCCAGTATTCCTTTTTGGATTTTGTTTTCACGGATATCTAGAAACACGAGCACAAAGTGAGGCCAGCGTATTGATGGCCAGCACAATGCCTCTTCAGTCAGAATGAAGCCGAATCCGCCGATTTGACAACCGCGGACCCAACAAGAAAACTGCAACCAAAATGGCAAAATTTTTCAAAAAACATCCGGTTCCTGGTGAAGGAAATGCCCGACGGTCACCATTCTCAAACCCATTGGCGGTTCCAGGAAACCACGAAACCCAAACCGAGTCAGTAGATAAACCCAAAGCTGGCCCTTCAATAAACGGCATCTGAACATAACACCATCCATTGAAAGACTCCAAAAACTGCAACCATACTTCTAGATCGGATCGCAGCGTTTTTGACATCTGAATATGCGCAAAGGGTGAAGACAACCCTTTAGTACAATTGTGCAAACAACGACAAAATGCTCTTGCCATGGGCATGATATTCAGTGCAAAATTCAACTTCCCCAACAAGGATTGCAGCGTAATCTTATCCTTTATGCTATGATTTTGGAAGTTCTCTGGAAGGAGAACAACTTTATCCTGTGGCAATCTAAGCTCCATCCGAACCGAGTTGATAACGATGCCAGGAAACTCCAAACATCCCACTGGTGCCAGCATTTTGTCTTCCACAAGCGTAACACCCAAAGAAGACATCAGCTGACAAAAAGTACGCAATAAGGCACCGCAATCACTCGAATTAAGGGAGCCAAAAAACAAAAAATCATCCAAGTAATGGATAAGACCCCCCGCCTTAGCGGTATGTTCTGTCGCCCATTGTAAAAATGAAGAAAACTGTTCGAAATAGAAGCATGACAAGCTGAAGCCCATCGGTAGGCATTTATCGAAAAAGAACTGGTCTAGAAAACAAAAACCCAATGAGTTGAAGCCATTAGGGAAAACAGGCAAAAGCTGAAATGCAGATTTGATATCTGCCTTAGCCAAAAGACAACTCCGAACCTCTGGAAAAGGGAAACAGCAACATCAAAAAAAGTGTTAGTCTCCGTCGCCAGAAAATCAGCAACCTCGTCATTCAAGGAGCCGTCCAGAGGATACGATAGGTGATGTGTCACCCGAAACACTCCAGGGTCCTTCAAGTGGGGATACCTTGAAATTCTGAAATGGAGGTTCCAAAAACGGGCCAACTATACGGCCCAACGATAATTCCTTAAAAATATACTCCTCAACCAAGGCCTCATGTGAAAAGAAGGAACGAAGGTTAACAAAACACCTGCAACCATTTCCTAAAAACTCCAGAACTAAAAAAAGGTTGAAGACCCCTCAATTAATTGTTTAATCCTTGCTCTGCCTCCTGTCCATCACTGCATCCCGCAACCTGCTCACATAGTTATAGGCCTATACAATTTATGAGGACTGAGATCCTGATCCTGGGCGAATCAGTTGTCAACCAAATTAAACTCAGCCACAAGGTCCAAAAAGACTGAAATAACCACCTTACTTTTGCCTAAATGGATCTGGGTGGATTAAAATAATTGCAACTTGCCCACATAGGAAATATGTACACCCTCCCCACAACCTGGGCTTTTTAGTTTTCCCTAAAAACCACAAATGTATCGCTATCGCAGTGAACCTATCTGGCAACGCTATCTTGAGTTCCAACAGGGGTTGCCCAGAGGCAGTGGACCCCAAGCCTGGAGATGATGGATGTTGCAAGCCAATTGTGTGCAAGTCTGCCATTTCTAGGCTAAGTGTTTGTAACTGCCCAGCCAGAGCAGCCACAGGATCCATAGATGATCCAAAAAGGTATGGGCTGGTGGTAATGTCATGATTCTGTTGCAGGATTTCCAGGGGCCATGGGCTCCCTCCCTGTCCCTCAAGCTTGGAGGACCCTAGTCTATTCCTGTTTCCCAGATTACCCCTGAAGGAGGAGATACTAGGGTCTTGTACCTTAGTATGCTCCTAAAAGCACGCTGATCTGTTTCCTCCCCCACCCAGGGAAGTATGGGACAGATGGGTATAGGATAACACAAAGCAGAAAGACTGGGAAAACAGACAGTCAAAAAAAAAACTACAGTCAAACAACGTTCCCACAAAATGACTGTGTGGAAATCAGGGGAACAGTAGGAGGGATAAACTAAATGGGAAAGAGGAATAGGACTTAATAAACAATAAAAAAAACTCACGCCGCTATCTCCTGAAACAACACCAACCGACTACTACTATTTCAGACTACTCCGGCTTCACCACCAAACCAGGAAGTACAAAACTATCACCAGCAAATCCCTAGTTCAAGTGGTGAGCATATATACCTGAGAGGAGTGGCAAACACTGAACAGCTGAGGCAATTCAGAATGAAGAAGTCCAGGAGATCAACTGAACTGATTAACCTTTGCAATAACAGAGCAACGAAGGCCTGCACTACTAAAAGGAAGGTGAAGCAGATCTTATACATGCAGGGGTTTGTGTAATCAGATGCTGCGATCTTCTGGCCCTTCTCTATCGTGGTGTCCCCATGACAAAATAAGTTTGGAGAAAAATATTAAAATTTGATTGTCCTCAGTGGTTGATACCTTTTAATGGCTAACTGAAAAGATGGTAACAAATTGCAAGCTTTCGAGAGTAGCCATTATAAGGTATCAACCACTGAGGACAAATTTTAATAATTTTCTATCTACTGCCTAACACGTTACAAAGATTTTTTTTTTTTTTCTGAAAGCCTGAAGCCTAATTCTTTACAAAGCAGCAATACCTCTAATCAATATGTATATGTCACCGCCATACAGCGCCCTGACTTTCTCTTATTAACTGGTCCACTGATCTTAAAGAAATAAAACACTTCCTTACCTTTGTAGACTCCTCTGGGCATTGTCATCAGTAAAGCTCCAGTTTTATGCTAAAATACAGATCAGGTTATTCCATATTATGATAGACAGACAGATAGATAACCTTTCATGTAGAAATAATTACAGCAATCTTTTTTGTCTAAAATCGGATTAAGGGTGCTATTGCGCCAGAAACGCGTTGATACTATGTTTTCAATTTTATTTTCTCCTTGAATATTTTAATTGTACCTTGTACATGGCAATTCTTTTGTACTGTTCTACTGAATAAACAGTCTTGGAGCTGAACATTTTTTCCCTTTCCTCTACATCCTGGCATAGACGGTTTTCTTGCTCTGATTGCTGCAATCATATATGCAGGTGAGCTGGACTCTCTGTTCGTATTTTCTAAAATTTGTCTTTACAGACATACAGGCAGCATCCATATGGAGAGAGCATTTCGCCTTCATTTTTTCCCCAAAGATATTACTTAATTTTGCACAATACAGAAAGACCATATGTCTGGCCATATGCTGCTATATCATGATCTGTCTGCTGTTGTCTCTACAGAGCTTTATACGCCATCCAATGTACCTAGTAGTAATACCGCCATGTGCAGGAGGCCTAAGCTATAGCACTCTGTCCTGCTCCCCTGCGGTGTAAAGAATAGGGGCAGAGCAGTAGCCTTGGCCAAGGATTAGACAGGAGGTAGGTTTATAGCATCTTACATTTCTTTGGACAGTGTTTCTAAACTAGAATCGGAGTCGCTAATCATATCTGTGTCCTAAAAGAACCAAGCTAAACATAAGGTAAGAATGGAATATGAATAGGGAAAAAAATCTTTAAAGGAGTTGTCCGTTATTAGGATAACCCCTTCTTAAACTAAATGTTTGGCCCCGATAAAATAATAAAGCCTATACTCCCCTCCCATGCCGACGTCGTTCCCGTGGTGTCAGTACGCTCTCTCCCCGGGGCCGTGATGCGGTGTTGTGAGGCCGGCGCCCAATGAGCCCTGACGTCACTGTCTCCACCTTCAGACAAACTGAACATGAAGAGGCAGTGCGGGATCAGCTGCAGCCTGGCTTCCTCTTGTTCAGTTTGTCCGAAGGAGGAGACAGTGACGCCAGCGCTGATTGGGCATTAGGCATCATGTGTCAGGGCAACCGCATCACAGCCCCTGGACCGAGAATGCTGACACCGCGAGAACAGAGGCGGCACAGGAGGGGAGTATAGTATTATTTTATCAGGGACACACATTTAGTTTACAAAGGAGTTTTCCTAGTAATGGACAACCCCTAACTAACTGCTGCTTTAATAATTTTTCATCATTGAATAGTATACCTGAAAATAAGAAACGTGATAATATATCTTATATGAAAAATCTGTTTCTTCTGAACCGACCTTTCACTCTGTAAACTTTGTATTCAGTGATAAATTAATGTCTTCAGTGAATACAGATTTTCCCATTACTGTCGTTTCAGCACCAATTGTTGTCTCTTATCTCCGTAATGTGAAAATCTGTATTTACTGAACACTGACTATATGACTGTATACAGAGATTGTGGAGCATGTGTAAGAAGACAATTGTCTTGATGGACATGGATGACGTCATCCACCTAACGCTGCAAATATCAAGTCTGCTCAATGGAAGCACAAACCTGTGCAGATGTGCTTCACTCTGCCCTCCTGAGGGAGCCGATGGTCCAGAAGTGAAGCCAGCGCATGCGCAATACGTAACTCTGCCCTCAGGAGGTCAGTCAGGTTAGCCAATGAAGGTTGTGCTTCAACTGCACAGGCTCGAGATCTGCAGTGGTGGGTGGATGATATAGGAGACATCACCCATGTCCTACGAGTCAGGAGGGCTGATGATTCCACAGAGAGAGAAGGCGCCAAGCACAGACCTGCATCACTCCAACTGCGCCAATTAGCATACGGCGCAGGAGAATTATAAAAGGTATTTTCATGGACCTGCAGTGGAGCCGGAGATTTATACACAGACTGCTGGATGGATATGTAAAACTTCTTAAACGTGGTGCTTTTAGTTTACATGGGGAAAGCCTGGTGACAGGTTCTCTTTAAGTTATGTCCTACTGGAGATACATGTAGAATAGAGCTCAGAAACCCTGGTCTAGAAGATACAGGAGCCTCCACCTCTGACCTACCTCAATGGTTTACTTATAATATAAAGACAATTTCCTCACCGCGCAGGAGCCTCTTCTTGTTACACATTTACTGATCATCTCTAGGATGTTCGTGTGGAACCTCCTGGCGTTGAGAAAGAACAGTGGTGACCCAATAGAGATAATGTTTAATTCCTGGAAGAATGATAGAAAACGGAAGTTTAGTATTTCAAATACATCAATTCCTATAATGAGTTACATCTCTTGGATATGTCAATATGTTGGAAGTCTGACTGTAGGTACCAATGGGGTGCCCTAAAATGCAAAGCTAAAATGCATGGGCTAATGCAAGTATAACACTTTTTGGGTATTTGTGGTCAGTTTTATCTTTGTCCATGCCCATCATTTTAAAGCCCCTTATTCTCATACAAAGAAGAGTCTTAGCAGTTTTACCCTAGGGATCTAGGGACTATTGTTTATGCCTCTAAAAGCCTCATAGAAGCTGTGGATTTGAAAACAATAATTTTCCATATGTTAGTGATTACCTTTAGTTAATAACATTTCACCAATTCTCAGTCTGGAATCTTTGTTTCTTTATTAGCTCCTTTATCAGATGAGGTTTTCATTAGCTTAAAAATCAGCACAACTTCTATCCTACATGTATTTACTGTTCATGTACTTTCCTCCTTATCTACAGCCTGTTTTCTCTGCCCTCCCTGAGACTGTAAATACTTTCCTTTCCACTGCAGATCTGTGTACATCCCCTCCCACTCCCTGCTACTATCTGTAGCACTAAAGAAGTGATGTGGACAGGGTTGTCAACATGACTTTTTATTTTATCTGGACAGGTTAATAAAAAATCACAGACTGACAATTGGCATTGGAAAATCATAAAAAATTCTTATGATTACATGTGATTGTGGCGCCCCTAGGGGTATTTGCCACAAAAATAGTTATTGACACAAATAAATGTTAAAATAGCAAGACTGCACTACCATCTCCGGCCAGAAGGGGGAGCTCCAGAGACTCCCCTTGATCTATTCTGGTCTGAGAAAAAGATTGGCAGTTGGGTTGAGGAGCTGAAAGTGTGAGGTCGTATAACTGAGCTCCTAACAGCCCTATGACGGATTATAGGACCGTAATACCGATAGTAGGAAAAGAGGAATAGAGAAAAAGGACATTGTGAGAACCGGGTAGTAATAACCTCTACCCAGAATAGGCGCAGAGACGGATACCGGATCCGTGGCTATATTCATTATATATAATACAGCAACCGGAAGGGAGGTGATATCAGCTTCACCAGGGTAAGACGCAGCAACAGACACAGAGTTCAGCGGTACTCCCAGAGGGGGTAAGCCGACAAAAAGGGACTCGGGTTATCCGTCGAACCAGAGCACAGAAGAGACAGATTGGGTCGGCAGCCAGTTCACAAACAGCAGCAGGACCATACAGAAATTGCGCATAATAGGAGGTGGAAATCCTGACAGGGTCAAAGTAATTCAGGGTTCTTATACAGACTCCGGTGACAGTATTGGTGGCAAATCCCTTTATGTTGAAGTAAATTGGTTAAACGTTTCAACGCCTCAGTCCTTCATTTGGACAATAACCATCGGTCCAGGATCGGGGTCATCACAGCTGAGAGGACCTGCTGCTGATCAAGTAAGTGTCTGTTCCTTCATGATATCCCTTACACTGTGCATCGCCTGAGGCCACAGCACCGGGTCAAGCCACTAGTGACATCCCCCTTAAGAGACAGACCTCATTGATCTGGTGCTGGGTACCTCGGTCTCCCGGGCGTCACATGATACATGTCTATAGCCCATAATTCTGATATGAAAACATCAGCTGCATTCGCTGTAAAATTATGATAATTACAGTCAAAATAATTTGTAGAAATTTCTTCAGCTTCAAAAAAATATGGACACCTTACTTTTTTTTTTTTTACAGAAACAGCAAGAAAGTGACAAATCTTTACGGACTGTCCTGGAGGTTCTGGACAGTTGACAATCCAAAATTGTGCAAACATTTTTACTATAGACAATTAGAATGTTGCTTAATTTTGCATTTGGAACCAAATGAATCAAAATAAAATCTGTGCAAAGGTGTAGACAGCTTTTAAATATGGATTTGAGTGTGAGTTGTGAATTCCTTACTGGGTACTTATCTTCAGTCATTGCGGAATATTCTTCATGCATGTATACGATATGTAGTATCTTTGATCTGTTAAGGTAAGGAAATTTGTATTAATTCACAGACTATTTATCCTGTAATGTACAAGCAAACAAACATAGATTCTAGTGTGCATTTAATTAGTTTATATGAGGAACTTGTATCTAGAGATACATGTAGTTCCATGATAACTCTGCACCTGGAAAAGAAAGACATGATGATGCTGTTTGCATCTTTTAGTAGTGCAGCCTCAGGTTTTTACCCTGTAAGTTCATGCTATCACGAGCCAAGAATTTCCCCTTGATGAAGCAGCTACGCGAAACGCGCGTCGGGGCAGCATGCAGTATAGATCTATTCCCTGACATTATAGGTAAGCTCAATTATAGGCATTAATCTGTGCATCTCTTCATGAAACGTACACATACATCGGTTTCTATTAACATTTACTGTATGCATTATATGACCTTTACAACTTATAGCACTAGCTTTTTACATCATCAAAACTTTTTTGATGCAAGTATGGGTCTCTGAGAATACTTATCATGTGTATTATGGATCTCTATAGACTCTATAGGTATTTGTCTTTTTCATTAGTGCATGCTGTTCCTGATGCTGCTATGCTTTCCCTACAGTGGCATGTAAAGGTTTGGGCACCCCTGGTCAACATTACTGTTATTGTGAACAGATAAGCATGTTGAAAATTAAATGATCTCTAAAAGGCCTAAAGTTAAAGATGACACATTTCCTTTGTATTTTAGAGAAAAAAATTATATATTTTCATCTTTTACATTTTAAAAATGAGAAAAAGGAAAATGAGCCAATGCAAATGTTTTGGAACTCTTGGCCTGTTAGGGCTTGTTCACCATCATTGTTAGGAAAGGCCAGGTGATGCAAACTTCCCAGCTTCATAAAAACCCAGCCTCCTCTAACCTTGTGCCAAAAATCAGCAGCCATGGGTTCTTCTAAGCAGCTGCCTAGCACTCTGAAAATGAAAATGGTGGAGACCCACAAAGCCGGAGAAAATTATGAGAAGAAAGCAGAGCGTTTTCAAGTTGACCTATCCTCAAATCAAAATACAATTAAGAAATGGAAGTAAACAGGAACACTGGAGGTCAAGATAAAATCTGAGAGACCAAGCAAAATTTCAGTGAAAACTGCTTGTAGCATTGCTAGAGAGGCAATTCAGAACCCCCGCTTGACTACAAAAGACTTTCAGAAAGATTTAGCAGACTCTGGAGTTGTGGTCCATTGTTCTACTGTTCAGAGACACCTGCACAAATATAGCCTTCATGGAAGAGTCATCAGAAGTAAAACTCTCCTGTGTCTACACCATAAAATTCAGCATCAGAAGTATGCAAAAGAACATCTAAACAAGGATTATGTATTTTGGAAACAAGTCTTGTTGACCGGTGAAGTGAAAATAGAACTCTATGGCCACAATGATCAAAAGGCATGTGTAGAGAGAAAGGGCACAGAATTTCAGAAGAACATCTCGCCAAACATTAAGCATGGGGGTGGATCAGTTATGCTTTAGGATTGTGTTGCAGCCAATGGCACGGGGAACATTTCACAGGTACAGGGTAGAATGGATTCAAGGAAATTTCAACAAATTCTTGATGCAAGCATAACACCATATGTAAAAAAAGCTGAAGTTGAAAAGAGGATGGCTTCTACAAATGGATAGTGATCATAAACACAAGTCAAAATCCACAAAAGGCGCAAGCTGAAGGTTTTAAAATGGCGCTCACAGTCCAATGATCTGAACATCAGAGAAAGTCTGTGGCTGGACCTCAAAATAGCAGTGCATGCAAGACGACCCAGGGATCTCACAGAACTGGAGGAATTTTGCAAAGGAAGAATGGATGAAAATCCCTCAGGCAAGAATTGAAAGACTGTTGTCTGGCTACAAAAAGTGTTTACAAGCTGGGATACTTGCAAAATGGGGTGCTACTAGGTGCCCAACATTTTGCCTAGGCCCATTTTCCTTTTTTAATTTTTAAAATGTAAAAGATGAAAATATATTTCTTTTTTTGTTTGCCTCAAATACAAAGAAAATGTATCATCTTTAACTTGAGGCCTTTTATAGATCACTTAATCTTAAAGTTGCTTAACTGTTCATAATAACAGCAATTTTGACCAAGGGAGCCCAAACTTTTATATGTCACTGTATACTGTGTATTGGATTATGATGTCTCTCCACTTTCATGTTCCTCCTTTTTAGACCTCAATATTTTGCATGACAGGTACAGTATTTTTAACTTGTCTTAATAAATATATATATATGAATTATTTTGGTAGTTTGTGACTACTCCAGTCATGGTGGTTTTTACAAGTTTTCACTAATCTATAGGAATACTCCACCCCAGTATTCTGCTTATTAAAATGAAGGGGGGGGGGGGGGGGCAGCTAAATTGGTTAGGTTACCAACCTGGCTACATAGTTTGTGCTCTATGAGTATTTTGATAGTGACACATTCAATTTTTTCAGCAGGAAAATCTGCAGCAAATACTGGAGTGTTGGCAGGAAAAACGCTGCTTTTGTTGCATTTTGTTTCCATTCAGCTGAATGGGTAAAAAACACCCTAAAAACGCTGAAATAATTGAATATGTTGCAGGTTTGAAATTGTTTCAAAACCGCAAGGAAAAAAAAAAGCAACATGAGATTTCGGAGATCTCATTCACTTTGCTGGAACAGTAAAACACTGCATTGTTTGTGGCAAAAAAGCACACACAAAAAACACAACACAAACTCAATGTGTGAACACACCTATATACAGCCAGCAAGCCCCTGTCTCTACCGTAGTGGATTAAGTAAGCTGATGTTTAACCACTTAAATGCCGCTGTCATTCAAGTGGTGCAATCAGAATGATGCAATAAGGGGGTGCCGAAGGAATGACATGGCAGCCGGGAGAGTTCATTTTTGTATTCCTATAAAGCCCGGACCATGCTCTCAGTGTCACAAGAGATCATAAACTTCTCCATATTCTGCCATGCTAATGTATTGTATTATATAGTACAAATTATCCATCGTAGGTTCAAGTATCCCAGGGAGACTAAAAGACATGTAAAAAAAATATACCGTATATAACAAACATGAAAATCAAGAGTTTGAGTCATCCGCCTTTTTCCAATTAAAATTAAACAAATAATTTGTAATTGACACGTCTGCATAAATCCAATCTAACAAACTATAAAATTATTTAACCCATAAAGTAAACTGTAAAGAAAACAAATCAGTGACAGAATTACAGTTTTTCAACTGTAGGTTTTTCACCCTAAATAATGCGGTGAAAGGGCTCATTCCCACTTGCGATGAAATTGGACGAATGCAATCCAATTAAAAAAGAGGGCAATTCAACAGCCGTGTACAGAAAAATCACAGCACGACCTGACAGGAAAGAAAAGGTAGATTACACACAGTATATACACATAGAATAGATAGATATAAAGATGTAAATGATATATACAATTAGTATATTTTATACCATATCACTATGGGGTTAGTAATGGGGCGTCTTATAGACACCTCTCCATTACTAACATCTGGGCTTGATGTTTCCTGACAATACAAAGGTGACATCAACCCCCCAACTATCACCCCACTTGCTACCACATCAAGGCAAGTGGAAAGAGCAAGGCTAAGTGCCAGAATTTGCACATCTTATAGATGCACCTTTTCTAGGGCGGCTGAGAGCTGATGTTTTTAGACTCGGGGTCCAAAAACAATGACCCCTTCCTAGCCTATTAATATCAGCCTGGAGTTGTCTGCCTAGCCTTTGCTGGTTATTAATTATAGGGGGACCCTACATCATTTTTGGGGGTCCCCCATTTTAATAGCCAGTAAAGGCTAAGTATACAGTTGTGAGCTGATATTAATAGCCTGGGAAGCTCCATGGGTATTACCCCCTTCCCAGGCTATAAACATCTGAACCCAGCCATCGGCTTTTCCTCTGCTGGTTAAAAAAATTACGTGGGAGTCCACGCCATTTTTTTAAGAAAAATAATCTGTTAATAATTAAATACATGTACAGTAAGCCTCACACACACTCTACTACTTGCATGTCACTGACATCTATATATCTACCTATTCTATTTGTATTTACTGCATGTAATCTATCTATTCTATCCTGTCGGGTCCTGCAGTGATTTTATTGTACACGGCTGCTGAATTGTCGGTTTTTCATCTATATCTATCTATTTATCTATCTATCTATTATACATATTCATCAGTCTTTTTGTGTTTTGAAGAATATTTCTTTTGAAAATGATGTATAAATGACAGAGAATTTATCTATTTAAAAACTCATGTTTATATCACATCTGTAATTGGATAGCAATCGCACTGCATTCAAATGTAAATCAGATGCTAGGTGTGAAAAATCGGATTGTAATTGCATGAAAAATACATGACACTAGCATGATATTCGTCCGACTTTGCAGGATCAAAATTGGACCGATTTTAAAATCGCTAGTGTGTCTTCGGCCGAAGCATGATACGCACCCTCAAATGATAGCAAAGAAACTTCAGCTTGAAACGCAAAAAGCAAGTTCTGTTAACTAGCTAATTCTTTCATCAGTGGAGCTGATTGAGTCTCAGAAAATAGCGATATAAAAACAAATTTTAGTTTACAGTCAAAATTTTTTGGGGGGAACACTAAAATAAAGTAAAAAACCTAAACCAGTAATTGTAGTGACCTGGACAATCATATTACTAGGTCATTTTTACTGCACACAGAAAGCTGGGAGGAAACAATGGTGCCATTGCATTTTTTTATTTTTTTTTGCTATTTTACCACATTTGGATTTTTTTTTTTCACGCTTTTTTAGTATATTATGTGCTAAAGTGAATGGTATTATTCCAAACTACATCTTGTCTCCCAAAAAGCAAGCCTTCCTGGCTTTATCATACAGAGAACGGTTATGGCCCTTGGAAAAAGACGTTTCAAAAATGAAAAAAGAAAAGCAGGAAGGGGTTAAAGAAAACAATATCTAACAATACAGAGTCTATGAATGCAAAAATATTTAAAAGACACACAAAATCAGTGAATGATACACCATAGTTCTTACCTGGCTAATCTGAGCACCCCAACTGCTATGCTGAACACAACTCCAAATAAGAGGCCAATATTTGCGGCAAAGCAGATTGTAACCAGATAAGTGCAAATCCAGATCACCTGCAAATAAAATCCAGAACCAGAGGAATCAGAAATAAGGTTACAAAGTGTTCTGCCTATTCTTGTGTGGCAATGAGTGGCAGCACATTTCATTCTAGGTTCATTTATAGTATTGACAGATGCTTAAGGCCACATTCACAAGATCAGTATTTGGTCAGTATTTCACACCAGTTTTTGTAAGCCAAAACCAGGAGTGGGTGAACAATCCAGAAGTGGTGACGTGCTATTATACATTTCCTCTGATTGTTCCACTCCTGATGTTTGCTTACAAATACTGAGGTAAAATACTGACCAAATACCGAACGTGGCCTAATAGGGAGCAGAAACCACCTGTTCTGCCTGTTTTGTGGCTTTGTCCCTATGTCATTGTCCTTTATTGCCTATCTGTTGCATATTGCATTTGTGCTAACCAATATGATAACCAACTTAATATTTTAAGGTGTTGTGCAGGATTATAGAAAGATTTAATTTTTTTTGTAAAAACAGTAACTGTTTTGTCCATGGGTTGTAGTTGGTTTTGTCCCTAGTCTTATTCTCTTGACACAGCCCTCGGACAGACATAGCACTGTTGAAAAAAAAACATTGTCCCTTTTTTCTTATCCTGGACATGCTTTTTAATTAATAATATTGTATTATACTGATAAAGAAAAATGTTGAATGAAAGATTTTGGTTGGACTCGTTTGGAAAACAGATTTTCTTAAAGGGGTTCTACTTGTTTTGACCACTTCTGATCCCATATTTTGTAGAGTAGAGCATCTGTCATGTAGTGAATAAGGATGGTGGGCGCCTACCTGATCACTCAAACTAGTGCAGCCACCTTTTGCTTTGATGACTGCTTTGCACACTCTTGGCATTGGTCCACTAAAAGCAGCCCATTACATAGGTTCCTATTAACCCTCTCAGCACTTAGCGTGCTGGAGGCAAAAACACTCTGGTTTTACATCACTGACCGCAGTGTGCGCAATGACACGTACAGTACAGACCAAAAGTTTGGACACACCTTCTCATTTAAAGATTTTTCTGTATTTTCATGACTATGAAAATTGTACATGCACACTGAATGGCATTTCTTGCCATAATACAAATTCTAACAGTCTATTCAGTAGGACTATCAGCTGTGTATCCACCAGACTTCTGCACAACACAACTGATGGTCCCAACCCCATTTATAAGGAAAGAAATCCCACTTATTAAACCTGACAGGGCACACCTGTGAAGTGAAAACCATTCCCGGTGACTACCTCTTGAAGCTCATCAAGAGAATGCCAAGAGTGTGCAAAGCAGTCATCAAAGCAAAAGGTGGCTACTTTGAAGAACCTACAATATAAGACATAATTTCAGTTGTTTCACACTTTTTTTGTTAAGTATATAATTCCACATGTGTTAATTCATAGCTTTGATGCCTTCAGTGTGAATGTACAATGTTCATAGTCATGAAAATACAGAACAATCTTTAAATGAGAAGGTATGTCCAAACTTTTGGTCTGTACTGTATCTCCCTTCGCATTCTGTGCCAGTGACTCTGTCATGCTCGCAGTGCCGTCATACAGGGAATAGGAGTTCACAGGGAGACATTGAGCACACGGTCATTTTTTGCGTACAAGTCCTCTCCGTGTTTTTCACACTTATGACAGTCTATGGTGCTGTACATATATATCAGCAGTTTTTTTTTGCGGATGGAATGGCCAGTGAAGATTCGCAGAGAAATGTCTGATATTTATTTGAGTGTTGAATCAAACACGGCAATGAAAGTCTATGGGTCCACAAGGGGTCCAATTGGGATATGCACAGTGTAACATTTCATTCTCTGCCCTAAGGGTGGACCATGGGGAGTTACAGTCTGATTATGTCACTGATTGTATAATAATTGGAATATAATGGTGAAACCAAAATGAATATTTGTTTAATGTCCAAAATAATTTTTTCCCATACTTACCCAATCACACTTATCAACATTCCAGTATTTCTTCAGATCTCTGAACTGTATGAGCATGCCCTTCAGGCCCACAACTATTATCGCGGCCAGGACACACTGCAGTGAAAATGTGGATAATATTAGTAGTTTTCAATTTCAAGGTGCAGGTAAAAGATTCACTTCTCCAATCATAAACTCCCTCACCATAGGAAGCCAGTATAAGAGCGGTGCTACAAAATAAATGACGATCAGCACCAATGCGCATGATATCAGGGAGGCCACCTGAAGAACAAAGAAAGACATTCACCTACAGCATTACATTACATGTTACATCTATACTTGTCAGTTAAAGAGAGTTTATCACCAAAGTTCTGCTTCTTCTAACCTTAGCTGACCCTCATGGAATACAGAATTCACTAGGAGATTGAACTGTCTCCCTTTCAAAGAAACTAAAGGCTTTTTACTTGCTCTGACCAGGTCCAGCGCTGAGTCTCTGTTGCTGCCCCAAATGTCATGTCGACAGGGCTAAAATCAATGAATTGAGCAGCTCTACCTGATTAGACAACACGAGCCGCTCAGAGCCACTGAGCTTACTGATTGTCTGCAGCGCTGGCATTGTGAAGTCAACATTGGAGACAATAATAGTCACCGGGAGCAGCAGTGGAGTCTCTGAGCTGGACCTGTAGAGGGTGCGTAATGCGTAGTTTCTTGTTTTTTTTTGTTTTTTTTTAAAGAACTGGGGACATGAGTTTCTTGAAACCAGAACTTCCCTTTAGTACAGATCAAACTGTCTATATATAACTGAACTGCTCTCATATGTAGTTCTACTAGCCAACATTGGAAACAGTCAACAAGATGATGGTCAGTTATGCCTTAAACGGCTTATGGGCAATCCAGACACAAAGTGATAGACATCTGCGCTAAAAGCCTTCAAAGAAGGACAGCCTATGGGAGAAAACGGCTTAAGGACAATCTACCAAACCACAAACAGAAGACTTTTCAGGGAACTCACATGTGAGGTGTATGTGGCTATATGAGTGGTTAGATTGCTATGGGACCTATCACCCCAAGTTTTCGCTTAGTGGTAGAGGACCAGTACTTCTCTAAACTGTAAAATATGTTTTTTTTCCTAAAATTACTCATTGCTGGTCCATAAACTGGACTGTGCGCATAATGTTTTGCTATGCTGGAAACAGTCTGCCAAGCGTGAACCCTAATCATATGGAACGATATGCCAATAACTCACTATGTGCACAATCACATTGGAAAGCATAGCTGTGCATGTTGTATAGTATATTTAGGGCTGTGAGATCCTGATGTATTCCAGCTAAATATATCCTAATGGCCACTGTTTTATGTTTGGCTATGGAAGTCTGTGGGCATATTGGCATGTACATCAGGAGGTCTTTCTGGCGAATGGGCACCGCTTGGTCTGTCCTGAGCCTTAGCTTTTTACATATTCATCCACATAACACTGACAACAAAGGATGCTGACCTGGGTTTTCGATCCCATGCTATATAACAGAAAAGTACGGACAGGGGCTCCTGAATTTGGAATGCAAAAGAAAAATGATGGGATAATATTGCTGAGTCCATGGGCAAAGAGTTCCTGCAAGAAAGAAAGGGTTAAGTCTTCACAACCAGATGTTGACAAAATGTTCTAATTCCTCTAAACATTCAATCGAGATGAATGATGATGTCGTAGGTACATGATGGACCTTGTAATCGTTCTGTGATCTCATTATTTAGAATATAAAGGGAATCAGTCACTAGGACCAACCCTCCTAAGCTGTCTATGTGGGCATGCAGGTCATAGGAAGCCGAATAAAATGATACCGTCACAGGGAAACTGCCACAGAGTTGGGTCTGACGATAGCAGTGGCAGGTGACACATATACCTGCGATAGATGGCTTCACCATCCTATTAGCAGTTCTGGCTTTCTTTGCTCTGGTGTTGCAAGGGTTAAACTGCTTAGTTGGACTCCTGGAGTTCCCTGTCTTCGGTTATATGAGCTGTTCTGAGTTCATTACTCCCTGCAGGTTTACGAAAACTCCTCCTGGCTTCTGACCTTGTCAGTGATAGTTTACCACTTCCTGGTATGAAGTTGTTGGGAGTTTTCAGAATTTTTATCATGTGATTGAAGTTGTATTTAGGAGATTTCTCCGTGTTTTGGTTAGTGTTTTTCCTCCTAATCCACTTCTCATTTTTTTCCCACTTTTTTCTTCCTTGTTTCTCACTCTGTGTTTTTGTATTATTGTAGTTTACCCCTGTTTGTCTGGTTTGTGTAACCACATACGCTTGTGTCCCAAACCTTCCTGGGTGGTGAAGGAAACAGATAAGTGTTTAAACAGGAGCTTAGCGAGGAACGAGACCCCAGTATCTCCACCATCAGGGGTATCCCGGGGGACAGGCATAGCCTAGGATTCCTCTAGCTCGAGGGACAGGATAGGAGCCCATTGCCCCTTAGAATCTTATTGCTTTACGTGACAGATATCTTAATGTCTATAATCTGATGTTTTATTCCAGAGAATGCCACATTTTTCTTCATATGTAAATGAGCTGTTACGATCTATGGGACAGACATAGATCTCCCTGAAAACTTGGTCCAAGGCTTATTTTAAATGAAAGGAGGTGTTACCAGTGTGAGACATGTAATGACAGACAGTCTGTTCTCCTGATCTACATGTTTCACACTTGAAACGCCCCCTTTCATTTACAATAAGCCCTGGAAACACATTCTCAGGGAGATCTATGTCCGGCCCATAGCTCTTAACAACTTGTTTACATAATGCATAATGTGAGTAGTGTATAGTGCAGGGTAAGCAGAGGATAAAACAAAGTTCAGTGCTTAGGATAAAGATAATGACTGTCGGTAAGCTATGATATTAGTACAGGATACAGTTAATGTTTGGGACTGACCCACAGGGGGAGGGGATAGTGCCAGGTAAAGCAGACTGCTTCCTGTTTGAAGGCAGTTGGAGTTCGTTAGTGATAGTGACAAGGTCAAGTTCAAGATGCAGTGGGCTGATAAAATGTGGAGGATTAAGGAATAGGAATATTTGGAAAATCTGGGATTAGTGGGTTAGAAATAATCTAATTTCTCCAAAGTTATTATCAGCATGTTGCACTTTGCATCAGGAGGAGAGAGACATTATTGATGTGGTGTCTCTCAGCAATTTGCCAGGCATTGGCACTTATCGTGCACTCGTCCAATTCTAATTATTAGGACAGAATACACAATACCTGCCTGCCGACCATGCCTGACACTTGGCATTATTTCACTAGCACCTCTTACCTCCCCAATGCAAAGAAGGGAGAAGTGCTGAATAAATTGGTAATACTACGTTCCCACAATGAGTATTTGGGGAGTTTTTGATGTAGATTTTCTGCACCTATTATCTAAATTATGTTACTTGTGTTTTTTCATTGCATTTTTGACGCTGCAGTTTTTGTCTTTTTTCGTATGTCACGTTTTAAATAAAGCTGCTTTTGTTTTTGATAAGTCCTGGTATTTGGCTTTGATAATACTTTATTTGCAGTCATGTGCAGATTACATGCGTTTATTACTTGCCGATTTTCCTCAGCTGATGCAATGTAATGAGAAAAATCCACTCATAAAACTCAGTATATTCAGAAGAGAAGAAATTGACATGTTGCAGATTTGAGACACTCGACGCAGTTCAGTTTACACTGTATAAAAATAATAAAAGCACATGGGGCAGAAGATTTCTATAAATCTCATCCACTTTGCCGGAACTGTAAGACGCTGCATTTTTTGCACAGTGAAAATAAGCAGCATCAAAAGCTCACCAAAAACTCATTGTGGGGACGTAGCCTTATTGTGACATTTGTTAATCCAGAAATTTTGTGGCATTCCCATAGACAATGAATAGAGGAGAGGTCGAGCTTACGGTGATAACTTTACATTCTGGGAATATTCCTTCACGTAATCTCCTAGTCCCAAAAAATATAAGCAAGAGCAGAACAATGTCATAAGACGACTGTTAGTAAAATCAGTGCAGCTTTTCTATACTGACAAGTTTGTCTAATATACTGTTTTATGATTTTCTAAACTCCAAAATAACCAGGCAGCTATCCCAATCTCCTACCTGACTACGGCTTTGTAAAGTTTCTGTCATGTTCTGGGCTATTGCCGTACATTTTTCCCAATCACAACATAATGTTACATTTAGGCGATGTTCACACCTTTAGTATTTGGTCAGTTTTTTTAGGTCCGTATTTGTAAGCCGAAACCAACGTACCAAATACTGAATATGTGGACGTGGCCTTAATCTCCAAATACATCACTTCAATAAAACATAAGTGCGGTTTACCTGATTTTCACACACTGGGTATTTAAATTTTTTCGATGAGTTGTAAGCAAGAAATATCGACACTGCATATCCAACAATGGCCACCCCAAAAGCTTCCACAACCACATGCTGTAGAGTGTCCATTGGCGGTGCCTGAGGAAGGGGTATTCTAAGATGATAAGAGAGAAACAGCCATTACTGTGAAATTCTGACTTATCTCAGTCTTTAGTAGAAACATTAAAGGGGCTTTCCTCAAGGTGACCAGCTCTTCTGTCCATAAAGGTGATGGAGGACCTTGTGACCAAACCTGTCCATCCGCCTCATCCAACAGAAAAGCAGCATTCCCATGTGAGATACTTTTCTATTGGCGGAGGCTAATGGACAGGCCCAGTCACAAGCTCCTCTATCAGCAAGCACTTTATGGACTGGAGAGCTGTACAGTCTGTGAGGAAATCTGCATTGATGAGAGAAGAACATGTCATACTATTGTGAGGGGGACACTATTACATAGGTAAGTACCAAAAAATGATGTCCCCAACACATCTGTTAATATAAAGACAAAATGGCCAACCCCTTAGGGCCACTCACTAGTGCCTTGGTGCAACCTCTGCCATTTGTTCGGTAACGCCCATGCAAATGTAAAGCCAAGAACCTTCATTGAAGCCAATCAGAAATTTTCATCAGAGACACAAGACACGAGTTCTGCTCCATTAAGCCACTCATTCCCATGGCCTTTAGTTTCTTTGCTCCAACACACGTCTAATTTGTGCATTTATGGTGTTTCCTTGATTCTATGATCTCCTTGCCTTTACTCTCCTTATTTCTGTGAATACTGATGACACATGACTGGAATGGTCAATAGCGTCCCAATAGCCACAGTGACATTGAGAAGTCACATAGGTCGCAGGGGTCAAAGTCACATAGTATTGTTAGAATTAGAGATTAGCCAAACTGTGAAGGTTGGTTGAACATACCCGAACCCCATTGAATTCAAAGGGAGGCAAAACCAAACCCACAGGCAACACCCTTGGGGAGGGCAAAAATCTTCCCAAAAAGCTAAAATTATGGGCAGACACAAGGAAAAGTGGCATCAATTGACCCAGAGTACAAATAGTATAATTGTGCAGCATGGATGCATGGGACAGGGCTTGGATCAGTATTTCTAGGTGAAACATTGATCAGTAAAAGGTGGATGAGTGACGGGTGTTAGCCTGGTGCTCTGAGTGTCCTTCAAAATTCAGCCAACACACATGAAGGAGACCCAACTTGGAGTCCATACATTTTCAAAAATTAGGGGCAGACAACAGGAAAAGTGGCATCAATTGACCCACAGTAGAAGTCTGATAATGGCACAGCAGTCGTCAGCCATGGGTCATGCATGAGGTATCAGGATCTGGCCAGGCATTTACAGATTTGAATTTAAGTTTCAATTAAGATGAGGTGGGTGAGGGACTGGTGTAGGCCTGCTTTGCTGGGAGCCCTGATACCTCATACAACAGCTCAAACTACCTTTTTTGCTCAGCCACACTCAAGTGCCACAAACATCAGTTTCGTATACTACTATTGGTATAAAAATGTAAGGATAGCAACACAGGTAGTTGACTGATCAATTAACCCACAGTATAAATTTGAAAATGACACAGTAGCAGATAGCCATGGGCCATGCCTGATGTATCAGGGTCTGGGCCAGCATATATAGTTTTTAACTTAAGTTTAAATTAAGATGTGGTGGGTGAGGGACCAGTGTAAGCCTGCTGTGCTGGGAGCCCAGATACCTCATGCAACAGCTCAAACTGCTTTTCAGCTCAGCCACACTCAGGTGGCACAAATATCAGCCTCGTAGACTACTATTGTTAGAAACATTTAAGGATAGTGTCACGCTCATGCCCTGACTGGTGGGCGTGAGCCAGGGGGTTTGTGGCCCCACTGTGCCATGAACCAAACTACCCTGGAAGGGGCGTGACTATGACAGCTGCCTTGGTCTTCTCTGGAGCCTCTGATGGTGAGGTCAGACTTGTGCAGGTGCTACTCCAGGGTGGTGTCTGGCTGGGGCTGCTGATCCCACTTGCAGAACAGGAACACTAGGACAGGTGCGGGCATCAGGCAGGACTGGCAGATGAGCACGGCTGAAACTCAGATGAGTAGGCTGGCAAGGCTGAGACACAGGGCTGGCAGAGACACAGGGCTGGCAGGTACGGCAGAGACACAGGGCTGACAGGTACGGCTGAGACACAGGGCTGGCAAGTACGGCTGAGACACAGGGCAGGCAGCCACGGCTGAGACACAGGGCAGGCAGGCACAGCTGAGACACAGGGCAGGTTGGTGTGTATGAAGGAACAGGTAGAGACCTGTTCACACAGCAGATGCTAGTACCGGAACAGACAGGAAAGAGTGGTGTATGACGGAACAGGTTTGGACCTGTTCACACAAGAGGTGCAGGTATGGATGCAAGCAGGAAGGAACAGGTTGGGACCTGTTCACACAGGAGATGCAGGTACAGAAACAAGCAGGAAGGAAAGAAGTAAGGCGGAAGAGGTTGGGACCTGTTCTGTTGTGAATTCCGCTCTTGGGCTCCCTCCGGTGGTTGTAAGTGGCACTTTTGTGAGTTCTGCTCTTGGGCTCCCTCCGGTGGTTTTAAGTGGAACGGCTGCTCCTTGGATTTAGCCGTCAGTAGCTGCTTCCACTGATCGTCTATTCTGGCTCGGCTATTTAAGCCTGGCTCTATCCTTCAGCCAGTGCCAGTTGTCAATGGTTCCTGGTTGGATTCACATCTCTGCTTGGATTTCCCTGATGTTCTGACCAGTTCAGCAAAGATAAGTCCTTGCTTTGTTCTTTTGCAGTCCACATTTTGTAGACTTTATCGTTCAGCACTTTCTATGTTTTTTCTAGTCCAGCTTGTCAGTATGGATTTATTCAGTTAAGCTGGAAGCTCTGGGAAGCAGATTTACCCTCCACACCTTTAGTCAGGTGTGGAGATTTTTGTAAACTCTGTGGTGGATTTTTCTAGTTTTTTTAATACTGACCGCACAGTATTCTGTCCTATTCTATCTATCTAGCTAGAGTGGCCTCCTTTGCTTCATCCTGGTTTCATTCTGTGTATGTCATTTCCCTCTCCACTCACAGTCAATATTTGTGGGGGGCTGTCTATCCTTTGGGGTTTTTCTCTGAGGCAAGATAGCTTTCCTGTTTCTATCTTTAGGGGTAGTTAGTCCTCCGGCTGTGATGAGGTGTCTAGGGAGTGACAGGAACATCCCACGGCTACTTCTAGTGTTGTGTTAAGCTCAGGAACTGCGGTCAGTACAGGTACCACCTCATCCAGAGCTCGTCCCATGTTGCTCCTAAACCACCAGTTCATAACAGTACAACTGGCCAAAAATGAATTAAATGCATCTCAAAAGAAGGAAAAAAATGTTCTGAGCCATTTTTTTTTCTGCAGTCTGTTTTGTCTTTTTTTTCCTCTTAATCTCTGGGTGGTTCAGGATTTTGGCGCTGGCATGGATGTTCAGGGTTTGTTTTCTCGTGTGGATCAACTTGCTGCAAGAGTACAGAGTATCCAAGATTATGTTGTCCTGACTCCGGGTTTAGAGCCTAGAATTCCTACTCCTGATTTGTTTTTTGGGGACAGACCTAAGTTTTTGAACTTTAAAAATAACTGCAAATTGTTTTTTGCTTTGAAACCCCGTTCCTCTGGTGATCCCATTCAGCAGGTTAAAATTGTCATCTCTCTGCTGCGTGGTGACCCTCAGGACTGGGCATTCTCCTTTGAATCAGGGGATCCGGCATTGCTTAATGTAGACGCATTTTTTCAAGCGCTCGGATTATTGTATGACGAACCTAATTCTGTGGATCATGCAGAAAAAACTTTGTTGGCCCTGTGTCAGGGTCAGGAAGCGGCAGAATTATACTGCCAAAAATTTAGAAAATGGTCTGTGCTCACTAAATAAAATGAGGATGCCTTGGCTGCAGTTTTCAGAAAGGGTCTTTCTGAAGCCCTTAAAGATGTTATGGTGGGGTTCCCCACGCCTGCTGGTTTGAGCGAATCTATGTCTCTAGCCATTCAGATTGATCGGCGCCTGCGCGAGCGCAAAGTTGTGCACCATATGGCGGTATCCTCTGAGCAGAGTCCTGAGCCTATGCAATGTGATAGGATTTTGACTAGAGCAGACCGGCAGGGATTCAGACATCAGAATAGGCTGTGTTTTTACTGTGGTGATTCTGCTCATGTTATTTCTGTTTGCCCTAAGCGTACTAAGAGGGTCGCTAGGTCTGTTACCATCAGTACTGTACAGCCTAAATTTCTCTTATCTGTGACCCTGATTTGCTCATTATCGTCCTTTTCTGTCATGGCATTTGTGGATTCAGGCGCTGCCCTGAACTTAATGGACTTGGAATTCGCCAGGCGCTGTGGTTTTTCCTTGCAGCCTTTGCAGAGCCCTATTCCTTTGAGGGGCATTGATGCTACAACGTTGGCCAAGGATAAACCTCAGTATTGGACTCAGCTGACCATGTGCATGGCTCCAGCACATCAGGAAGATTGCCGTTTTCTGGTGTTGCATAATTTGCATGATGTTGTTGTACTGGGTTTTCCATGGTTACAGGTACATAATCCGGTGCTAGATTGGAAATCTATGTCTGTGACTAGTTGGGGTTGTCAAGGGGTACATAGTGACGTTCCTTTGATGTCAATTTCCTCTTCCCCTCTTCTGAAGTCCCTGAGTTTTTGTTGGATTTCCAGGATGTATTTGATGAGCCCAAGTCCAGTTCCCTTCCTCCACATAGAGACTGTGATTGTGCTATTAACTTGATTCCTGGCTGTAAGTTCCCTAAGGGCCGACTTTTCAATCTGTCTGTGCCAGAGCATGCCGCCATGCAGAGTTATGTTAAGGAGTCTTTGGAGAAGGGACATATTCAGCCGTCTTCGTCACCATTGGGAGCGGGATTCTTTTTTGTTGCCAAGAAGGATGGCTCCTTGAGACCCTGTATTGATTATCGCCTTCTTAATAAGATCACGGTCAAATTCCAATACCCTTTGCCTTTGCTTTCTGATTTGTTTGCTCGGATTAAGGGGGCTAGTTTGTTTACTAAGATTGACCTTCGAGTGGCATATAATCTTGTTCGTATTAAACAGGGTGACGAATGGAAAACTGCATTTAATACGCCCGAAGGCCATTTTGAATACCTTGTGATGCCTTTCGGGTTTTATAATGCTCCTTCTGTATTTCAGTCCTTCATGCATGATATTTTCCGCAATTACCTTGATAAATTCATGATTGTGTATTTGGATGATATTTTGATTTTTTCCGATGATTGGGAGTCTCATGTGAAGCAGGTCAGGATGGTATTCCAGATCCTTCGTGATAATGCTTTATTTGTGAAGGGGTCTAAGTGCCTATTTGGAGTTCAGAAGGTCTCTTTTTTGGGTTTTATTTTTTCTCCCTCGTCTATAGAAATGGATCCTGTTAAGGTCCAAGCCATTCATGACTGGATTCAACCCACATCTGTGAAGAGCCTTCAGAAATTTTTGGGCTTTGCTAATTTTTATCGCAGTTTCATTGCCAACTTTTCCAGTGTGGTTAAGCCCCTGACCGATTTGACAAAGAAAGGCGCTGATGTGACGAATTGGTCCTCTGCGGCTGCTGAGGCCTTTCAGGAGCTTAAACGACGATTCACTTCTGCCCCTGTATTGCGTCAGCCGGATGTTTCTCTTCCTTTTCAGGTTCAGGTTGACGCTTCTGAGATTGGGGCAGGGGCCGTTTTGTCTCAGAGGAATTCTGATGGTTCTTTGATGAAACCGTGTGCCTTTTTTTCCAGAAAGTTGCGGAGCGCAATTATGACGTCGGCAATCGGGAGTTGTTGGCTATGAAGTGGGCATTTGAGGAGTGGCGACATTGGCTTGAGGGAGCCAAGCCCCGCGTTGTGGTCTTGACCGATCATAAGAATCTGATTTACCTCGAGTCGGCCAAGCGGCTGAACCCTAGACAGGCTCGATGGTCCCTGTTTTTCTCCCGTTTTGATTTTGTGGTCTCGTATCTTCCGGGATCTAAGAATGTTAAGGCTGATGCCCTCTCTAGGAGTTTTTTGCCTGATTCTCCTGGAGTCCTTGAGCCGGTTGGCATTCTTAAAGAAGGGGTGATTCTTTCTGCCATCTCCCCTGATTTACGGCGGGTGCTTCAGGAATTTCAGGCTGATAAACCTGACCGCTGTCCAGTGGGGAAGCTGTTTGTTCCTGATAGATGGACAAGTAAGGTAATTTCTGAGGTTCATTGTTCGGTGTTGGCTGGTCATCCTGGGATTTTTGGTACCAGAGATTTGGTTGCTAGGTCCTTTTGGTGGCCTTCCTTGTCGCGGGATGTGCGTTCTTTTGTGCAGTCCTGTGGGACTTGTGCCCGGGCCAAGCCTTGCTGTTCCCATGCTAGTGGGTTGCTTTTGCCTTTGCCGGTCCCTGAGAGGCCCTGGACGCATATTTCCATGGATTTTATTTCGGATCTTCCTGTTTCCCAGAAGATGTCTGTTATCTGGGTGATTTGTGACTGGTTCTCTAAAATGGTCCATTTGGTACCTTTGCCTAAATTGCCTTCCTCCTCTGATTTAGTTCCATTGTTTTTTCAGCATGTGGTACGTTTGCATAGCATTCCGGAGAATATTGTGTCTGACAGAGGTTCCCAGTTTGTTTCTAGGTTTTGGCGGGCCTTTTGTGCTAGGATGGGCATTGATTTGTCTTTTTCTTTGGCGTTTCATCCTCAGACAAATGGCCAAACTGAGCGAACTAATCAGACCTTGGAAACCTATTTGAGATGCTTTGTGTCTGCTGATCAGGATGATTGGGTGGCTTTCTTGCCGTTGGCCGAGTTTGCCCTTAATAATCGGGCTAGTTCGGCTACGTTGGTTTCACCTTTCTTTTGTAATTTTGGTTTTCATCCTCGTTTTTCTTCGGGGCAGGTTGAGCCTTCTGATTGTCCTGGTGTAGATTCTGTGATGGACAGGTTGCAGCAGATTTGGACTCATGTGGTAGACAATTTGACGTTGTCTCAGGAAAAGGCTCAACGTTTTGCTAACCGCCGTCGGTGTGTTGGTCCCCGGCTTCGGGTGGGGGATTTAGTCTGGTTATCTTCTCGTCATGTTCCCATGAAGGTTTCTTCCCCTAAGTTCAAGTCTCGGTTTATTGGTCCTTATAAGATTTCTGAGATTATCAATCCGGTATCTTTTCGTTTGGCCCTTCCAGCCTCTTTTGCCATCCATAATGTTTTCCATAGATCTTTGTTGCGGAGATATGTGGTGCCCGTTGTTCCCTCTGTTGATCCTCCTGCCCCGGTGTTGGTTGAGGGGGAGTTGGAATATGAGGTTGAGAAAATTTTGGATTCTCGTTTTTCGAGGCGGAGGCTTCAGTATCTTGTCAAGTGGAAGGGTTATGGCCAGAAGGATAATTCTTGGGTTGTTGCCTCTGATGTTCATGCCGCCGATTTGGTTCGTGCTTTTCACTTGGCTCGTCCTGATCGGCCTGGGGGCTCTGGTGAGGGTTCGGTGACCCCTCCTCAAGGGGGGGTACTGTTGTGAATTCCGCTCTTGGGCTCCCTCCGGTGGTTGTAAGTGGCACTTTTGTGAGTTCTGCTCTTGGGCTCCCTCCGGTGATTTTAAGTGGAACGGCTGCTCCTTGGATTTAGCAGTCAGCAGCTGCTTCTACTGATCGTCTATTCTGGCTCGGCTATTTAAGCCTGGCTCTATCCTTCAGCCAGTGCCAGTTGTCAATGGTTCCTGGTTGGATTCACATCTCTGCTTGGATTTCCCTGATGTTCTGACCATTTCAGCAAAGATAAGTCCTTGCTTTGTTCTTTTGCAGTCCATATTTTGTGGACTTTATCGTTCAGTACTTTCTATGTTTTTTCTAGTCCAGCTTGTCAGTATGGATTTATTCAGTTAAGCTGGAAGATCTGGGAAGCAGATTTACCCTCCACACCTTTAGTCAGGTGTGGAGATTTTTGTAAACTCTGTGGTGGATTTTTCTAGTTTTTTTAATACTGACCGCACAGTATTCTGTCCTATTCTATCTATCTAGCTAGAGTGGCCTCCTTTGCTTCATCCTGGTTTCATTCTGCGTATGTCATTTCCCTCTCCACTCACAGTCAATATTTGTGGGGGGCTGTCTATCCTTTGGGGTTTTTCTCTGAGGCAAGATAGCTTTCCTGTTTCTATCTTTAGGGGTAGTTAGTCCTCCGGCTGTGATGAGGTGTCTAGGGAGTGACAGGAACATCCCACGGCTACTTCTAGTGTTGTGTTAATCTCAGGAACTGCGGTCAGTACAGGTACCACCTCCTCCAGAGCTCGTCCCATGTTGCTCCTAAACCACCAGTTCATAACACTGTTCACACAGAAGGTGCAGGTACGGATACAAGCAGGAGGGAAAGAAGTATGAAGGAACAGGTTGAGACCTGTTCACACAGGAGGAGAACCGCAAGGCTGCGGATAAGAGCTGTACAGCAGCAAGAAATTCTGCAGCAGTAGAAGTAAAACAAAGCAGAACTGCAGGGCATGCGGAGAGGAGCTGCAGCAAGAGATTGCTGCAGCAGAAGTAAAGCAGAGCGAAACCGCAAGGTGTGCGAAGAGGAGCTGCAGCAAGAGGTTTCTGCAACAGCAGAAGTGGAGCAGAGTAGAATGGAGCAGAGCTGTGGAGCAGAGTTAAAGCTGCAAGAGAGCGGAGCACAGGCAATGTCACAAGGGTACAGGGCAGGCAGAGCCGCAAGAGTGCAGAGCATAAGCAGACAGAGGACACAAGGAAAGAGACAGCAGGGAAAGAAGCCACAGACAAGGAGATAGAGGTAGGACAAAGTTCAGACAAGGTAATGGAATGAGACAAGGTGCAAGAACAAAGATACAGGGACCAAGATATTCTGCCTCCTGGAGGGCGGACAACAAGATCAAGGCAAGGCTAGAACAAAGACACTGAAACCAGGATATACAGCCTCCTGGAGAGCAGACAAACGAGATCAAGGAGAAGCCTCCAGAGAAGGAGGAACAAAGAGCAAGGCCTGTTAGCTCAGAAGCTAGACACTAAGTTTAGACATTGAACAGGCCCAGTCCACAGGGTGGAGCTGCCCTAAATACTGGAGGTCTCTTGGTAATTGGTCAGGAACACATTAGACAAGTGCGCCCTGATTCTATAAGAACCAGAGAATTCTGGCGCATCAATTTCTCCAGAGTAGAAATAGTATAATGGTGCTCTGACACCCCGTCCACTACAGACTACCCACCAGATAGAGACCAAACTTGTAATCTCCACATTTCCCAAAATTATTGTCATACACCACTAAAGTGGCATCAATTTCCTCAGAATTCAAATAGTGTAATGGAGCTCTGACACCTCTTCCACTACAGGCAACCTACCAGATGGAGACCCAACTTGGAGTCTCAACATTTTCAAAAATTATTGTCACACACCACTAAAGTGTCAGTAATTTCCCCTGAGTAGAAATAGTATAATTAGCCTCTGACACCCTTTGTACTACAGGCATCCAACCAAATGGAGAACCAGCTTGGAGTCTCCACATTTCAAAAAATTGTTTGTAACATCAGCAGCAGTAGCATCAGCAGGCACAGAAGTACACCATCACCTAGTCTGCCCAGTCTGCGACTTGGGTGCAAAAGTCATTGGAGATCCATGACTTATTCATCTTGATGAAAGTTAGGTGGTCTACACTTTCAGCCGGATGAGCTTATCTGTTCGGACACCACCAGCAGTGCTGAAAACTTGTCCTGAGAGAACGCTGGCTGCCGTGCATGGCAAAACCTCCAAGACATGACAGGCAAGCTCAGGCCACTCTTACATTTTTGAAGACCAAAATGCAAAAGGGTCCAAATTCCCCCTGATGGCATTGATATTGAGCTTGAGATACTCCTGCACCATCCTCTCAATACGGGTATCATGTTGCAAATAGTGCAGCAAGAAGGCGCTCATGTGTCAGGCGCTTTCATGGGGTCCAAGTCCATGGTGTGTTGGTGGCGGGGTAACAGTGAAACTTGCTGCCTATGTCCCCTCCCGCCAACCACGGACAACAGAGGGGATCATTATCTTCTCCTGACTGTTGCACGCCCATCAGCTCTTCCTCCTTGCCATCCTCCATTTGTTCCTCGACTCCTACACTTTCACTAACATTTTGTCTGGTACCATAAGTCCCCTTTGATGACTGTAATCCACCCTCCTATGGCACCCGCCTGTGTAACGACAGTCTGGAACTTAGAGATATTGCTATCTCTTCCACATCATCCTCTACTTCCTCCTTTCCCTCTGGGACTCCCAACCTCTCGCGCAGACTGTTCAAAATGTGCTCCAGCATGTAGATGTCCAGAATAGTGATGCTGATGATGTCATTGTCAGCACTTCACATCTTAGTAGCCATTTTGAAGCTGTGCAGAAGGGTGCAGAGGTCCTTCATCTGTGCCCACTCTGCAAGCAAGATTTGCACCACGTCCGTACTGCATTGGCCCAGGCTATGAAAAATGACATACTGCACCAAAGCTCATCATTGCTGCCACAGTCGCTGCAACATGTGCAGAGTGGAATTCTACTGTGTTGGCATATCGCATATCAACCGGTTAACTGGAGCCAGAAAGACCTCTGTAGCAATGCAAGTCAATGACCAGTGGGGTGCAAACGGCGGAAGAGAGCACACAGCGACAGTGCTTTCTGCAGCAGCGCATCCAGGCAGAGATAGTGGCAGAGAAATTGCTGTACCACCAGGTTGGGGACGTGAGTCATGCAAGGCACATATGTGAGGTTGCCCGGCGTAGGGCTGCCACCAGTTTCGCAGTGTTATTGCACACGGTCTTCCCTGCCTCCAGGTTCAGTGGAGACAGCCAATGCTCAAACTTGACCTGGATAGCTGTCCATAACTCTTGAGCTGTGTGACTGCGATCTCCAAGGCAAATTTGTTTAAATGCTGCCTGAATGCAGTGAGCCCTGGCTGTGCATTATGGATGTGGGGGGATGCTCTCTGCACTGTTGGAACGCATGTCTCATTAAGGGAGAGGTTGAGGGAGCAGGTGGAGGTCTTGGAGGAGATGGAGGAGGCAGAATCAAAGCAGGAAGTGTTAGATACAGAGGTTTGTCCTGCATGCCTAGGGGATTCCAAGACTTGGTGTCTAGTGACACCTTAGTGTCTAGAGGCTTTGTTCACCATTCCTTGGTGTGTTGTGGTTTAGTTCTCTATCCCTTGGTGTGTAGTGATTTAGTTCTCCAACCCTAGGTATTTAGCAGTTTAATTCTCCAACCCCAGGTCTCTAGTAGTTTAGTTCTCCATTTCTGGTGTTTAGTGGTTTAGTTCTCCATCCCTTGGTGTCTAGTGGTTTAGTTCGCCATTCCTTGGTGTGTAGTGGTAAAGTTATCTAAACCTAGGTGGCCTCCCTTCTAACAGTCTCGCACCCCTCAAATCTATCCTTAACTGTGCTGCCCGACTAATCCACTTTTCCCTCCACTATTCCCCAGCCTATCCTCTCTGTAAATCCCTTCGCTGGCTCCCCATTACCCAGAGACTTCAGTTCAAAACCCTAACCGTGGCATACAAAACCATCCACAACCTGTCTCCTCCTGTAACCTGTGATCTATGATCTAGTCATCCTTCCTACTTTAGAACTCTCTTTGCCAACAGACTCTCGCCTACCATGGAAACATTCAAAAGAAACCTGAAGAACCACCTCTTTTGACAAGCCTGCAACCTACAGTAACCATTGTTCCACCATACCGCTGCACAACTAGCTCTACCCTCATCTATTGTATACTCACCCATCCCTTGTAGACTGTGAGCCCTCAAGGGCAGAGTCCTCACTCCTCCTGTACCAGTCGGTGACTTGTATTGTTCAAGATTATTTTACTTGTTTTTATTACGTATACCCTTTTCACATGTAAAGCACCCTGGAATAAATGGCGCTATAAAAATAAATAATAATATCGCTGTGCGGAAGCCAAAGAAAGAGAGAGTCAAGCAGCCCGTCCAGTAACAGAAGTTATCAAAATGCTGTGCAATTATACCATTTCTATTCTGGGGAAATTAATACCACTTCAGTGGTGTATGGCAATAATTTTTTGAAATGTGAAGACTCCAAGTTGGGTTTCCATCTGGTGGGTTGCCTGTAGTGGTAGGGGTGTCAGAGCCCCATCAAACTATTTATACTATGGGGAAATTAATGCCACTGTAGAGGTGTCTGCCCCTAATGTTTGCACAATTTGG
This sequence comes from Ranitomeya variabilis, assembly GCF_051348905.1. Classification (NCBI taxonomy): domain Eukaryota; kingdom Metazoa; phylum Chordata; class Amphibia; order Anura; family Dendrobatidae; genus Ranitomeya; species Ranitomeya variabilis. The sequence continues at coordinate 502,005,807 of NC_135237.1, read as the reverse complement.
CAGGGCTCTCAGAGGCACGAGGCCTACACTTGTCACTCATCCACCTGTTACTGATCAATGTGCTAGAAATGCAGCTCCAAGCCCTGTCCCAGGCGATGTCCCATGTATCCACGCTACGCAATTATACTATTTGTACTCTGGGTCAATTGATGCCACTTTTCCTGGTGTCATCCCCTAATTTGAGCTGTTTTGCCAGCTTTTTGGCTCCCCTGAAGGTGTTGTCTATGCATTTGGTTTTGCCTCCCAGTGAATTCAATGGGGTACGGATATGTTCGACGAACTGTTCGGCGAACATCGGGACGTTTACTAATCCGAACGGAACCAAACCTTGAAAGGTTCGCTCATCTCTAGTCAGCAACTAACAATGTGCAATGTGATAAGTTAAGTGTAAAAGAGAAATGTACTAGACTTAGGCTCTTAGGATTATATCCAAAATGGAAGTTCAATGTAAGAATTAATTTTGTGCTCATTTAAAAAGGTGAAAAGTCACCAATTTAGTCACTTCCTCAAAAATTGACATTAGTTTAAGAAAAAAATTACCCTTTTGGAATATGTCCAATAACATCAGTTCCAATAGATTTAGGCATATCAGCAAAGTAACAAGCAAGAGAGGTTGAAACTATCTGTAGGAGAAACAGAGCATATCACAGTTACCAGAGTATAAAATCAATAAGGTGAAATGGAACAAAAAATAAGCAAAAGTAAAATATTTATACACAGTGAAATAAAAACTATTTGTATTTGTGATAACTCTATCAGTAAGGAGCAGCTTACAAGTATTTTGAATGACACTCCAGCTAAATATTTCAAAATCAGGAAACCGACAGAAGTTTTAATGTCCCCTCTTCTGACCATTTTCACCCTTTTTTATTGAGTTTTGTTTCTGGTTTTGTAAAATTCAATAAAATATTTGAAAGAAAAAAATAAAGTGCCCGATACGTCAAATCTTTTCCAACAGTATTCTGGCATAAGAAGCTTTGAAAAGTCGCATAATTTTAACGTAGCCACCAGTTGCACCAAAATTATGTGACTTTTGTCATTCTCGTGCCATTTTTGCCCAGCTCCAACAAAGTGGGCATGACTAAAGCCGCGTGTCAGATTCATGAAAAGCGGTGATGTTCACTACGCCTAAAATCTTACTCTGGAGTAGGATTGGTGGAGATTTGTAGGATTTGTGGTGTACGCCGCTCATCTGGCAGTCTTGATTTATTAATCAGGAGCATCTGACTCCAGTCCATCTTCTCATCGAGACCAGCGTAAACAAGACCAGTCTTGAATAATCAAGCACAAAGTATTTATTTACTTTTATACAGTAGGGAATAAGTATTTGTAACACTGCCAATTTTGCAAGTTTTCCCCCCTACAAAGAATGGCGAGGTCTGTAATTTTTATCAGAGGTACACTTCAACTATGAGAGACAGAATCTTAAAAAAAAAAATCACATTGTATGATTTTTACATAATTAATTTGCATTTTATTGCCTGAAATAAGAATTTGACACAATAGATAAACAGAATTTAATATTTGGAACAAAAACCTTTGTTTGCAATTACAGAGGTCAGACGTTTCCTATAGTTCTTGACCAAGTTTGTACACACTGCTGCAGGGATTTTATCCCACTCCACCATACAGATCTTCTCCAGATCTTTCAGGTTTCAGGGCTGTCGCTGGGCAACATTGAGTTTCAGTTCCCTCCAAAGGTTTTCTATTGGGTTCAGGTCTGGAGACTGGCTAGGCCACTCCAGGAGCATGAAATGCTTCTTATGGAGCCACTCCTTAGTTGCACTGGCTGTGTGTTTTGAGTCATTGTCATGCTGGAAGACCCAGCCACGACCCATCTTCAATGCTCTTACTGAGGCGATATATGACCCCATCCATCCTTCCTTCAATATGGTGCAGTCGTCCTGTTCCCTTTGCAGAAAAGCACCCCCAAAGCATCATGTTTTCCCCATCATGCTTCGTGGTCGGCATGGTGTTCTTGGGGTTGTACTCATCCTTTTTCTTCCTCCAAATATGGCAAGTGGCATTGATACCAAAAGGTTCTATTTGGTCTCATCTGACCACATGACCTTCTCCCAAGCCTCCTCTGGATCATCCAGTTGGTAATTGGCAATCTTCAAACATGCCTGGACATGTGCTGGAGTGAGCAGGGGACCTTGCGTGCCCTGCAGGATTTTAATCTATAACGGCATATTGTGTTACTAATGGTAATGTTTGAGGCTGTGGTCCCAGCTCTCTTCAGGTCATTGACCAGGTCCTCTCATGTAGTTATGGGCTGATAACTAACCTTTTTCAGATTCATCCTTACCCCACGAGGTGAGATTTTGCATGGAGTTCCAGACCGAAGAAGATTGACAGTCATCTTGTGTTTCTTCCATTTTCTAAAAATTGTGAGGAACAGTTGTTGCCTTCTCACCAAGCTGCTTGCCTATCGTCCTGCAGCCCATCCCAGCCTTGTGCAGGTCTACAATTTTGTCCCTGATGTCCTTAGACCGCTCTTTGGTCTTGGCCACATTGGAGAGTTTAGAGTGTGATAATGGGTGTCTTTTATAAAGGTAACGAGTTCAAGTAATACAGGTAATGAGTGCAGAGTAGGAGGGCTTCTTCAAGAAAAAACAACAGGTCTGTGAGAGCCAGAATTCTTGCTAGTTGGTTAGGTGATCAAATACTTATTTCATGCAATAAAATGCAATTTAATCATTTAAAAATCATACAATGTGATTTTCTGGTTTTATTTTTAGATTCTGTCTCTCACAGTTGAAGTGTACCTAAGATAAAAATTACAAACCTCTCCATTCTTTGTAGGTGGGAAAACTTGCAAAATATGCAATGTATCAAATACTTATTCTCCTCACTGTAGGTGAATATATGAATTTTGAACTGCATTACTGCTATATAGACTATACTATAATGGAGGTGCTTAGCGAAAAAGTTGGCCAATTCATGTGTACCTATTTACCATGACGAGGCATTCCCCAATGTAGATAGGAATCTACGCTATCAAAGTTTCCTCTCCTGAGCCAAAGCCTAAAAATGTATAAAACAAATAGGTTTCAGCTTTAATTAACACATTCTAGTTTTGCGGCCTGTGAACAGACCACAATGCATGGACCAGCCGGGGGTCTCCTGACTAGTGATGAGCGAATATACTCGTTGCTCGGGTTTTCCCGAGCGCGCTCGGGTGAGCTCCGAGTATTTGGTAGTGCTCGGAGATTTAGTTTTCATCACCTCAGCTGAATGATTTACAGCTATTAGCCAGCTTGATTACATGGGGGGATTCCCAAGCAACCAGGCAACCCCCACATGTACTCAGGCTGGCTAATAGCTGTAAATCATTCAGCTGAGGCAATGAAAACTAAATCTCCGAGCACTAACAAGTACTCGGAGACCACCCGAGCGGCGTGCTCAGGAACAAACGAGCAACGAGTACACTCGCTCATCACTACTCCTGACATAAACTCAATAGGCTCAATGGCATATACTGTATGAGGCTGTCAGGTTTGAGTCAGGAGACATATTGCCGATCCACGCATCACAGACTGCAAAAAACAGATGTGTGAATCTGGCCTTAGCGTGTTCAGCTAAACGTAGCAGCAAACACTACTTCTTTTATATATCCCCAACTAAAATGTTGTCATTTAATTATAGGTAATGGTCTTTAAATGTTATTACCTGTCAGCGCAGCTATACAAGTAATAGGTATGACATAGATTGGGTCTGACCTCAATGGACCCCACAATTCCCAAGTTCTTGTTGATTTGGGTCAGAGCAAAATATTTATGGCATACAGTGTGGATATTCCATCAATGTCTGATGTTGGAATACCCATTTAAGTAGAATACCTATACATAGTGCATGTCCTCAAGTGAATGACTGATATCAAATTATAGGTAATGTTTGATTGTTGTTATTGCCACTATAGGTGTTCAACCCATTATTATTATTTTTTTTATTAGATGAACACTACTACAGTGTTGGACTGGAGTGTCAAGGACCCACAAGTAACCAACTCCAGGGCCCCAGCTTTCAGCTACTTACAAAAGTGACATTGTCCTCTATCACAAATTTATATAACAATGATCTGCGTAGATTTTTATATGAATACGATGCTACCTCTGTCTGTACATAGAGATCCAAGTACAGTGAAGAGCAAAAGGGTAACAATGATTTGTACTTTTGACTTTCAGGCTCCATATCTCACCATCCACTACAGCTTCAAATGTGAGACTACCATCATTTTATAGACAATCATCTTGGCTATCTCATACATAAATTTGACTTCCAACTATTTAGCATATGATTAGTTATGCAGATTCTTGTCATGTCCCTGCATTGTTACTGTTTTGCTCCTAAAGATCTATTTTTTTTTTTATTATTTTGTTAGTATTTTATAAATCCACTTTTGGCTTTCACTACTGCCTGAGTCGTTCTGGGCTGCTCTGGATCAGATGCAAACATGTATCGACCGAAATTTGATCTCAGGTCTCTTCTACACGTTCCCAAAGTTGGTGCATACTGGTGGACTTGTGAGCAGGTTGCGGGATGCAGTGACGGACAGGAGACAGAGCAAGGGTTAACATATTTACTTTAACAGAGATGTACTCCTCACAGGGAAATAAAACAGTTCAAGAGGGGTAATGCGGGTAATATGAAATGGAGGATATGCGGGGTGGGGATAATGCAGGTTTACAATAATAAGTAAAAGTTCTTAAGGTGCAACTTATCCTTTCAGACAACTTCCAAATTGTAGAGTTCATGAAACAAGCAATGGCGCCAACAACAGTCAGTTTGGAGTTGATCCGGTGTAGTCCTGAAGACAATGTCGACCTGGGTCCTGGCGGCAGTGGTTATTCTCCGATGTCCTCTGCGGGATCCTTAGTCCAGGGATAGCTGTGGTGAGGGGTAAGGCACTGACCACAGCGTTGTTGGGGCCCAACATGGCCCGACAAATATGCACTGGGAGGTCAGAGTACAGTTCACGGTCACACACCCAGGGCTTCTCAGGCGGTACACGCACAGCAGTCACTGGCCTGAGGCGTCTGGCACTTTGCTTTGCAGGGGCCAATGGGCGCATGGCACGTCTCTGCTCACAGCCTCTGCGGGTGACATGGGTGCTGGCCTACGCTGCTACTGTGCTTGGAGGATGGGGCACTCACCTCCCTGTGCTGCGCGCTGTCTGTTTTCCACCGAGTCTGATTGCTTCCGCACGTGCTTTCTCTTTTTATCCTCAAACACACCCCCTGCTGTCAAGTGCAAAGGTTGGTGCGGTTCTTTTAGCTTTTCCATGGACAACAGGGGAGACAGCCCTGACAGTTCCTGACCCGGCGCAAGGAAGGTACCCCCAGCCCAGTCCTTCTGCTTACAAACTCACTTAGGTATGTATACAGATTTTCCTTGACATCTAGCCAAAGTGTTTGATTGGGTTGAGATCTGGGGACTGTGGCGGCCAGTCCAGCACCAGTACTACATTGTCATTGAATCCTTTCTTTTCCAATGTCGACGTAAGCTTTGTGTTGTTGTCCTGTTGGAACACTATGTCACCCTTTTCATACACATAGTACTTGAGTGTGCGAAGTAACTCATCTTGTAGGATACTCAAATATAGCTCAGCATTGAGACCACCATCGATCCTGGTCAAGTATCCAATGCCCTTGGCTGTGAAACTCGAACCGACACTTCTTATGACAATATTGAAGTTGATACTTCTTCACCTTTTTTCATGCCACCATTCCAGACTTGTGTAACGTGCATCACACGGTGCTTGCATGGATGTCTGTGATCTCATTACTATGAAGCATAGTGGAGCCACCTCCACTGCTGTTTGTTGCGCCGGAACTGATAGACCTTGGGATAAGCTGACTTGTTGACTCTGATATTTTGCCTGAATGTCCACCTCTTTGCTTTTGAATGGATGGACGGACTTCATTTTGTATTCTTCCAACTGTCATGGCACTTGCATGATGCCATTTGGCAATTTTCTTGGCCAAGAGACGGCTATCGATGAGCTGGATGATGCAGTTTCCCTTTTCTTGTCACGACAAGAATCTGCATAGCTAATCATATGCTAAATAGTTGCAAGTCAAATTTATGTATGAGATAGCCAAGATGATTGTCTATAAAATGATGGTTTGTCTCACGATCAAAGCTGTAGTGGATCGTGAAATATGGAGCCTGAAAGTTCAAAACATGCCAAGTACTGCTCATATAGGAGGGTGGTAGCTCACTCTTGCACAGGGACCCACCAGAGGATTCTGATGTTCTCCTGTGGGTCAGTCCAAGCCTATAGTCACAGCATAGAGGGGGTTCCTTATGTTTTTTAAGTAACCTAATACGGTATTTAAAAGGGGTTATCTTCATTACACAACACCTTTAACCCTTTCATTACCCCACACCATTCACTACAGCAACCCACTAGGAACATTAGATACCAAGGACAAAATAAACCTCTAAACCACGAGAGGTCCTCCAAAATCATAAAAGGTGCAGAATGCATCAGTATTTCAGTTAAGAATCCCCCCTGTTAGAACTCACCAGTGCCAGGTCAATGGGGATGACAAATCTGATTTTACTTTTGTACTTTTCATTAAGTTCTTTTGTCAGAATCAGCACCACAAGGGAGAGAAGGGATAAAAGCAAAGCACCGATATTGACCAGATGGATGTTTTTAAAAACATAGATATAAATCTATAAAAAAATATAGAAAGGAACCTAAATATTACAAAGAAATGAAACAAAATGTAATAATATTCACATAATACAAGGAGTGCGTTCCCACAAGCAGCAGAGGAGGCGAGCGTGTGCTGAGTTCTGCGGGACATATTGGATATGTCAGGCACCCTGGAGCCACTAGGCCCTTATAATACTGCATGATACTCACATAAAACATTCCTAAAGGCCCAGAGATGTAGGGCATCTTCATTCCTAGAAGGAACTTTACTTGTGACGTCACCACATGAGTCGCTGCGCCTGTTGTCATTGCACTAACTACCGGTTCAGACAATAGGATGGTGGTACAGCCCAAATTCAACAGAAACATGGACACCTGGTATAGAAACAGCAATGAGGACATTTTTTTTGTCATCTTGGTTTAAGGTCTGTATAAGGATCCCACTTCACATGTTTAATGAGGTTGTCCTATCTGACAAGAATGATGTTGAAGGAAACGAAAATGTGGCCGCTCTCTATAGATTAGCATGGGAGTGTGCACAGTCACTCACTTCTCCATATGCTGTGGAAATGGGAGTAATTGCAATTAAAGGGGATGTTTGATACCCCATTCACATGCTCCACAGAAGACAGTTGCAAACTTCTGTCTGTGCTATGGTAAAAAAAGCAAGAAAAAGACCACGAGATCATGTTTATTCTTCTTATGAATTCTGTTGGGGGAAAAAATTAACAATTTATTAATCGGGGTTATTCATTGTGCACAACGAGGTCAGGTCAATCAGCGAGCACCACTCAGCAAGGAGACTATAAAGCTGGCTGTGCCAGCAACAATTCCCAGTCCAAGTCACTGGGCCCACCGGAGAATCCTACGTTACTCCGGTGTGCCAGTCCGACCTGTCACATTAATGTCTCATCAACAGCAGAAATCCACACGTCAGCCTTGAATACTTGCATTTCTGCTATGGATCCTCTTGTTCAATACACGTCAGATTGACTGCAATGTGTCACCATATCCTAACACGTCTCTGCCCCATACCATAGTGATCCAAGTCATAGGAGATGTCCAGAGTGGTCAATTCCATAAATATGGACCATAGCAAGTAAGTAACATAAATAGAACAAATGTGTTCCAAAAATACATCAATTATTGCATTACCTATATACTGTAAGAATGTAGGTTGGTTTCAGCAGTCGCAGTTCTAACCCTAAATGTCCTTCATTCTGTGCTTTGTCCTTTATATTTATCTAATCAGACCCTGATTAGATCAACCTGCACTTATTAACTCTATTACATCCAGTGTGCCAAACATCTAGCTCTGCGCCTTATAGGCCCCGATTCATCAAAGCAATTTCATCAGAATTCTAGTGTAAATTGCAGGGTGAAGTCACAAAATTTTGGCTCAATTGTTGCTACTTTTGGTGTTTTCACGCCATTTTGTCTGAGGCTGGGGAGAGATGGGGGCCCAATGGGGATTTGACGCAATGGCTCGTATAATTCTTGACAATTGTGATGTTCCTTACTCTAAAATCTTCCCCAGGACAGGTTGACTCCAACACACCACCTTTCCAAGACCAGTGAGAACATCGCCGATCTTGATGAATTGGGGCCATAGTTCATACTAAGGGTGAGTCGACGGAATAAAGTGATCCATGCAAAAATAGATTAATGATGATGTTAGGAAATCATTTCAAGCATTTCTGGTTAAAAATCTCTTTTATGACCTTGTTGATATAGTTGTATGACTGCTTTTTTTGTGACGCTAGTCACTACTCACAGATAAGCCATGAGGCTTGGTAGTCTAGAGATCCAAGATCGAAAGCCATGAGGGTACGAAATAGAAAGAGGGGTGAGACAAAGGCGTAGTCAGGACACAGTCTGAGGTAAGAATTGTAAGAAGGTAGTGGATCACAACAAAAGGGCTAGGCAAACGGATGGTCAAGGCAAATCCAAGGTCGAGCAGCAAAGATCAGAATGCAAGACTATGAGGACAGAGCAAACACACACCACTTGAGCAAAGCTACAACCGTTAGCAATCTAAGGCAGAGAGCTGGTAAAATAGCCAGGTAATTACTCTGTCCTTAATCCTTGTCGTGATTGGACGTCTAAACTGTCACTCAAGACACTGACAGCTCAGCACGCCTCCAAATCCGATTGGATAGCTGAACTGTCAATCACCATACTGACAGCTCAGCACGCCCCTGTCTTTGATTGGACGGCAAAACTGTAATTCACTGCGTCAAGAAACACCGATAGGAGTAATCGTGACACTTTTCTTAAGCAAATAGCCTCTTCACAGAGGAAAAGGACTGGGCCTCCAGCGCCTATTGGATGTAGCAATCTTCATAGTGAATCCTGTTCTTTAAATGAGCCTTGCCACATGACTTAGGATAAAGAGCCAAACCAAAAACTCCACTTTCAGATACGTGTTTTGGGGTGTTTGCGTTTTTTATTGTGAAACAAGTTGTATTTTTCATTATGATGTGTTTCACGTTTTTAATATTTACATTTTATTATATTTTTAGTAGTATTAGTATTATTATTATAAATTATTTATTTGTATTGTTATAAAATTAATATCTCTGGAGAGGAAATGAAAACAAGACAGTTCCACTCTTTGTATGATGCTAAAGGCCCCGTCTCACTTAGCGAGATCGCTAGCGAGATCGCTGCTGAGTCACAAGTTTTGTGACGCAACAGCGACCTCAATAGCGATCTCGCTATGTGTGACACGTAGCAGCGACCAGGCCCCTGCTGTGAGATCGCTGGTCGTGTCGGAATGGCCTGGGCCGTTTTTTGATCGTTGAGGTCCCGCTGGGTAGCACACATTGCTATGTTTGACACCTTAACAACGACCTCATTGACGACTCAGACACTGAATCGTCATAATAGCTCCCATGTGACATCGTTGTACAGGTCGCTACAGGTCGCTGGTGAGATGTCAAACAGTGAGATCGCAGCTGCGATCGTTGGGAAGAGCTCACTGTTTGACATCTCACCAGCGACCACATAGCGAGGCAGCAACGATCCCTGACAGGTCGTATCGTTGTCGGGATCGCTTTAACGTCGCTAAGTGAGACGGGGCCTTTACACTGTGTTCCAAATTATTATGCAAATTGGATTTATGTGTCATAAAGATTTAATTGTTTTGTTTTTCAAATAAACTCGTGGATGGTATTGTGTCTCAGGGCTCAATGGATCACTGAAATCAATCTTAAACACATGTGATAATAGGCTTTCCAGGTGATTTTAATTAAAGGAAAACTACTTAAAAATGATGTTCCATATTATTAAGCAGGTCACAGTTTTCAATTAACATGGGAAAGAAAAAGGATCTCTCTGCTGCTGAAAAGCATCAAATAGTGCAATGCCTTGGTGAAGGGATGAAACATTAGAAATTTCTCAAAAACTTAAGGGTGATCATTGTATTGTTAAGAGATTTGTGGCTGTATCTGAGCACAGATGTGTTTGTGCTGATAAAGGCATAATGAGGAAGATTTCTGCCAGGCAAGTTCATCGGATTAACCCCTTCATGACCCAGCCTATTTTGGCCTTAATGACCTTGCCGTTTTTTGCAATTCTGACCAGTGTCCCTTTATGAGGTAATAACTCGGGAACGCTTCAACGGATCGTAGCGATTCTGAGATTGTTTTTTCGTGACATATTGGGCTTCATGGTAGTGGTAAATTTAGGTCGATAATTTCTGCGTTTATTTGTGAAAAAAATGGAAATTTGGCGAAAATTTTGAAAATTTTGCAATTTTCACATTTTGAATTTTTATTCTGTTAAACCAGAGAGTTATGTGACACAAAATAGTTAATAAATAACATTTCCCACATGTCTACTTTACATCAGCACAATTTTGGAAACAACATTTTTTTTTGCTAGGAAGTTATAAGGGTTAAAATTTGACCAGTGATTTCTCATTTTTACAACAAAATTTACAAAACCATTTTTTTTAGGGACCACCTCACATTTGAAGTCAATTTGAGGGTTCTATATGGCTGAAAATACCCAAAAGTGACACCATTCTAAAAACTGCACCCCTCAAGGTGCTCAAAACCACATTCAAGAAGTTTATTAACCCTTTAGGTGTTTAACAGCAGCAGAAGCAACATGGAAGGAAAAAATGAACATTTAACTTTTTAGTCACAAAAATGATCTTTTAGCAACAATTTTTTTATTTTCCCAAGGGTAAAAGGAGAAACTGGACCACGAATGTTGTTGTCCAATTTGTTCTGAGTACGCTGATACCTCATATGTGGGGGTAAACCACTGTTTGGGCGCACGGCAGAACTCGGAAGGGAAGGAGCGCCATTTGACTTTTTGAATGAAAAATTATCTCCATCGTTAGCGGACACCATGTCGCGTTTGGAGAGCCCCTGTGTGCCTAAACATTGGAGCTTCCCCACAAGTGACCCCATTTTGGAAAGGAGACCCCCCAAGGAACTTATCTAGATGCATAGTGAGCACTTTAAACCCTCAGGTGCTTCACAAATTGATCCGTAAAAATGAAAAAGTACTTTTTTTTCACAAAAAAATTAATTTAGCCTCAATTTTTTAATTTTCACATGGGCGACAGGATAAAATGGATCCTAACATTTGTTGGGCAATTTCTCCTGAGTACGCCGATACCTCATATGTGGGGGTAAACCACTGTTTGGGCGCATGGCAAGGCTCGGAAGGGAAGGCGCGCCATTTGACTTTTTGAATGGAAAATTAGCTCCAATCGTTAGCGGACACCATGTCGCGTTTGGAGAGCCCCTGTGTGCCTAAACATTGGAGCTCCCCCACAAGTGACCCCATTTTGGAAACTAGACCCCCCAAGGAACTTATCTAGATGCATAGTGAGCACTTTAAACCAACAAGTGCTTCACAGAAGTTTATAACGCAGAGCCGTGAAAATAAAAAATAATTTTTCTTTCCTCAAAAATGATTTTTAGCCCAGAATTTTTTATTTTCCCAAGGGTAACAGGAGAAATTGGACCCCAAATGTTGTTGTCCAGTTTGTCCTGAGTACGATGATACCCCATATGTGGGGGTAAACCACTGTTTGGGTGCACGGCAGGGCTTGGAAGGGAAGGCACGCCATTTGGCTTTTTGAATTGAAAATTAGCTCCAATCATTAGCGGACACCATGTCGCGTTTGGAGAGCCCCTGTGTGCCTAAACATTGGAGCTTCCCCATAAGTGACCCCATTTTGGAAACTAGACCTCCAAAGGAACTAATCTAGATGTGTGGTGAGCACTTTGAATCCCCAAGTGCTTCACAGAAGTTTATAACGCAGAGCCATGAAAATAAAAAATAATTTTTCTTTTCTCAAAAAATTTTTTTTAGCCCTGAATTTTTTATTTTCCCAAGGGTAACAGGGGAAATTTGACCCCAATAGTTGTTCTCCAGTTTCTCCTGATTACGCTGATACCCCATATGTGGGGGTAAACCACTGTTTGGGCACACGTCGGGGTTCGGAAGGGAAGTAGTGATGTTTTGAAATGCAGACTTTGATGGAATGCTCTGCGGGCGTCACGTTGCGTTTGCAGAGCCCCTGATGTGCCTAAACAGTAGAAACCCCCCACACGTGACCCCATTTTGGAAACTAAACCCCCAAGGGAACTTATCTAGATGTGTGGTGAGCACTTTGAACCCCTAAGTGCTTCACAGAAGTTTATAACGCAGAGCCGTAAAAATAATAAATACGTTTTCTTTCCTCAAAAAATGTTTTTTAGCCCTGATTTTTTTATTTTCCCAAGGGTAACAGGAGAAATTTGACCCCAAGAGTTGTTGTCCAGTTTCTCCTGAGTACGGTGATACCCCATATGTGGGGGTAAACCACTGTTTGGGCACACGTCGGGGTTCGGAAGGGAAGTAGTGACGTTTTGAAATGCAGACTTTGATGGAATGCTCTGCGGGCGTCACGTTGCGTTTGCAGAGCCCCTGATGTGCCTAAACAGTAGAAACCCCCCACAAGTGACCCCATTTTGGAAACTAAACCCCCAAGGGAACTTATCTAGATGTGTGGTGAGCACTTTGAACCCCTAAGTGCTTCACAGAAGTTTATAACGCAGAGCCGTAAAAATAATAAATACGTTTTCTTTCCTCAAAAAATGTTTTTTAGCCCTGATTTTTTTATTTTCCCAAGGGTAACAGGAGAAATTTGACCCCAAGAGTTGTTGTCCAGTTTCTCCTGAGTACGGTGATACCCCATATGTGGGGGTAAACCACTGTTTGGGCACATGCCGGAGCTCGGAAGTGAAGTAGTGACGTTTTGAAATGCAGACTTTGATGGAATGCTCTGCGGGCATCACGTTGCGTTTGAAGAGCCCCTGATGTGCCTAAACAGTAGAAACTCCCCACAAGTGACCCCATTTTGGAAACTAAACCCCCAAGGGAACTTATCTAGATGTGTGGTGAGCACATTGATCCCCCAAGTGCTTCACAGAAGTTTATAACGCAGAGCCGTGAAAATAAAAAATCATTTTTCTTTCCTCAAAAATAATTTTTTAGCCCGCAATTTTTTATTTTCCCAAGGGTTACAAGAGAAATTGGACCCCAAAAGTTGTTGATCAGTTTCTCCTGAGTACGCTGGTACCCCATATGTGGGGGTAAACCACTGTTTGGGCACACGTCGGGGCTCGGAAGGGAGAGAGCACCATTTTACTTTTTCAACGCAAGATTGGCTGGAATCAATGGTGGCGCCGTGTCGCGTTTGGAGACCCCCTGATGTGCCTAAAAAGTGGAAACCCCTCAATTCTAACTCCAACACTAACCCCAACACACCCCTAACTCTAATCCCAACCCTAACCACAACCCTAACCCCAACACACCCCTAACCCTAGTCTTACCCCTAATTCCAACCCTAACCCTAAGGCTATGTGCTCACGTTGCGGATTTGTGTGGATTTTTCCGCAGTTTTTGAAAAATCTGCAGGTAAAACGCACTGCGCTTTACCTGCGGATTTTCCGCGGATTTCCAGTGTTTTTTGTGTGGATTTCACTTGCGGATTCCTATTATGGAGCAGGTGTAAAACGCTGCGGAATTGCACAAAGAATTGACATGCTGCGGAAAATACAACGCAGCGTTTCTGCGCTGTATTTTCCGCACCATGGGCACAGCGGATTTGGTTTTCCATAGGTTTCCGTGGTACTGTAAACGTGATGGAAAACTGATACGAATCCGCAGCGACCAATCCGCTGCAGATTCGCAGCCAAATCCGCACCGTGTGCACATAGCCTAATTCTAACCCTAATTCCAACCCTAACCCTAATTCTAACCCTAATTCTAACCCTAGCCCTAAGTGCAACCCTAGCCCTAAGTGCAACCCTAGCCCTAAGTGCAACCCTAGCCCTAAGTGCAACCCTAGTCCTAAGTGCAACCCTAGCCCTAAGTGCAACCCTAGCCCTAAGTGCATCCCTAGCCCTAAGTGCAACCCTAGCCCTAAGTGCAACCCTAGCCCTAAGTGCAACCCTAACCCTAAGTGCAACCCTAACCCTAAGTGCAACCCTAAGTGCAAGCCTAAGTGCAACCCTAAGTGCAACCCTAGCCCTAAGTGCAACCCTAAGTGCAACCCTAGCCCTAAGTGCAACCCTAAGTGCAACCCTAAGTGCAACCCTAGCCCTAAGTGCAACCCTAAGTGCAACCCTAAGTGCAACCCTAAGTGCAACCCTAGCCCTAAGTGCAACCCTAAGTGCAACCCTAAGTGCAAACCTAGCCCTAAGTGCAACCCTAAGTGCAACCCTAAGTGCAACCCTAGCCCTAAGTGCAACCCTAAGTGCAACCCTAAGTGCAACCCTAGCCCTAAGTGCAACCCTAAGTGCAACCCTAAGTGCAACCCTACCCCTAACCCTACCCCTAACCCTACCCCTAACCGTACCCCTAACCGTACCCCTAACTGTACCCCTAACCCTAACCCTAATGGAAAAACAAAAATAATTATATTTTCTGTATTTTATTATTGTCCCTACCTATGGGGGTGATAAAGGGGGGGATTTATTTACTATTTTTTTTATTTTGATCGCTGTGATAGAACTTATCACAGCGACCAAAATGTGCAGGAACGAATCTGCCGTCTGGCAGATTCGGCGGGCGCACTGCGCATGCGCCCGCCATTTTCCAAGATGGCGGCACCCATGAAGAAGACGGCCGGACACCGGGAGGGACATCGGAGCTAGGTAAGTATGGGGGGGTGGGACCGGAACACGGGGGGGGGGGGGATCGGAGGACCTGGGGAGCGGACAGGAGGACCGGGGGAGCCGACAGGAGGGAGGAGGGGAGCGGAACGGAGATCGGGGCAAAAAGGACGACTAGGGAGGCGATCGGTGGGGTGGGGTGGGGGCAGATCGGGGTCTCCAGCCATGGCAGATGCTATGCATCGGCCATGGCTGGATTGTAATATTTCACCATTTTCATAGGTGAAATATTACAAATCGCTCTGATTGGCAGTTTCACTTTCAACAGCCAATCAGAGCGATCGTAGCCACGGGGGGGTGAAGCCCACCCCCTGGGCTGAAGTACCACTCCCCCTGTCTCTGCAGATCGGGTAAAATGGGAGTTAACCCTTTCACCCGATCTGCAGGGACGCGATCATTCTGTGACACAGCATATGCGTCACAGGTCGGATTGGCACCGACTTTCATGACGCATACGCTGTGTCACAGGTCGGGAAGGGGTTAAGAGAGCAGCTGCTAAAAAGCCATTACAACGCAGCAAACAGATATTTGAAGCTGCTGGTGCCTCTGGAGTCCCTCGAACCTCAAGGTGTAGGCTCCTTCAAAGGCTTGCTGTGGTTCATAAACCTACTATTCGGCCACCCTTAAACAGTGTTCACAAGCAGAAATGGTTGCATTGGGCCCACACATACATGAAGACTAATTTCCAAACATTCTTGTTTTCTGATAAGTGTCGAGCAACCCTGGATGGTCCAGATGGATGGAGTAGTGGATGGTTGGTGGATGGCCACCATGTCCCAACAAGGCTGCAACGTCAGCAAGGAGGTGGAGGGGTCATGTTTTGGGGCGGAATCATGGGGAAACAGCTGGTAGGGCCCTTTAAGGTTCCTAAAGGTGTGAAAATGACCTCTGCAAAGTATATAGAGTTTCTGACTGACAACTTTCCTCCATGGTATAAAAAGCAGAAATGTGCCTTCAGGAGCAAAATCATCTTCATGCATGACAATGCACCATCTCATGCTGTAAAGAATACCTCTGAGTCATTGGCTGCTATGGGTGTAAAAGGAGATAAACTCATGGTGTGGCCACCATCTTCCCCTGACCTCAACCCTATAGAGAACCTTTGGAGTATCATCAAGCAAAAGATCTATGAGGGTGGGAGGCAGTTCACATCCAAACAGCAGCTCTGGGAGGCTATTCCGACTTCATGCAAAGAAATACAAGCAGAAACTCTCCAAAAACTCACAAGTTCAATGGATGCAAGAATTGTGAAGGTGACATCAAAGAAGGGGTCCTATGGTAACATGTAACTTGGCCTGTTAGGATGTTTTGGAGTTAAATAGCTTTTTTGTTCAGTGAATGTGACCTCCTAATGCTGCAAATTCCACAAATGAGCATTTTCAGTACTTTAAAACATATCAAATGTTTAGAAATTCTACTGTGCCTAATAAATTGGAACAGTGCATTTTAAGTTTTTATTCATTTTGGAGATTATACTGTTATCATTGGGAGGTTTCTTCAATAAAATTCGATGTATACTCTAACGGGTGATTACTTTTATTAGACTGACTGTCATTTGCACCGACCATTTAGGAAAATCAGAGAAAAATGTCATTTGCATAATAATTTGGAACATAGTGTACATCATGTAATATAAAAACATATTAACTTTCCAGGTTTTTACGATCACCTCTTGGTTATTTTGCCCAATAAAAGCATGTTTTATGGAAACAGATTAGATTTTGCGTCAGAACCAAAATTAATATTGCGTCAGTCTGTGGATTAGTTATATTTTTCTATTTCTACTATTTTGGGTTACATATAATATTTTTATGAACTTTTGTACATTTATGGAGAGAGGCAGCAATATGCCATGAATGTTCATCTAGTGGAAATTCGACCAATCGACCACAAAGAACCATCGGCTCCACTAAACTTTTTTTTCAAATGCTACATGGTTAGCTGATTATAGTCGAGAAAGGAAATGGCTACGCTCTTTCTATAGCCCGAAGATATTTTAGGGGTCACTGGCTGAGTCAGCATCCCTATGTTACAGTAGCATGATATGTATGACTAATAACTACAAATGATATATGAACATCTATGAGAATGTTACTTGGATGACTCCGCCGAGAAACGTCACCGCTGCAGCGACTCCTATTCTTTCCATGTCAAAGTCAGATAAGCCCAGATCGCCCAGCGAGGTATTGGTGACATTGCTGCTGTTTAGTGGAACCAGTCGCTCAACGGCCGCACAAGATATCAGGGAGGTGATAGCGAAAGTCCCTGCAATACAAGCAGAACGTGAGACTGACTTAGTAGAAGTACATAGTAGTGTTGTAGAATTATGACAACGACTGGGGAAGGGGTCATTTCAAAAATTGTTGTTTTTTTGTTTGTTATTACCTGTTATAACATGGCGACTCATCCCAAAAATGGCATATATCAACGGGGCGAAGAAAGACCCATACAAACCAAAAACAGGGTGAACTGATGACATCACTGCAAAGGCAAGACCTGCAGGTAAGAAGAAAATGTATAATGACTATGGAAAGGGATCTGTAAGGTCATGAAAGCAGTGATGAATGCTTAAACTGGACTTTCAACAAACTTTTCACCAATCGATAGTACAAGCAAATTTATGGAACTTGGAAACGTATCCCATCAGAGGAATATACTTCCTTTCCCAAGTAAGGGCTGCTGCTTTTTCTCCTACTCCCTTCCATGTTTCCTAGACTTGCCATCCACTCTGAAAAAAAAAAGCTCAACACTGTCTTGCTCGAGACAAGATGGAATACCATCACAGTTACACATCCTATTATACCATGGAGAAGAGATGTGTGAGAGCAGAGAGCTAAATGATTTGAAGGGTGACACCTAAAAAATTGCGATGAGCTTTCTAACAAGTATTTTGCCTCACTCCAGAGCTGGATACCATCTACACTGCTCAGAACTTCAGTATAATTTCCTGTGTGGTAAAAAGGAAATTAGAGCAGGAAGCCATCTCTGTGTGTAAATGAGATATCACGGCAGCTAGTCTTATCCCACCAGCTCAGAGTTAATTGCAAATTGAGAGATAGAGCCTTGAAAGGGGAGAAGCCATATAATGAAAAGTTATAGAGTAACTCCTTACAGTATATATACACTCAGGAGGACCGCTTATTATGAAAAGTTAGTTGACAGTACGGTTGCTCTTGGAATATTGATTTTGCTGCAAATTTAATTTATCTTGTATTTCACACCTGCTACACTGAAGAGAGCGAAATGTCCCATAAAATCCGCAATAGAAATTGACTTGTCTTGATCTTGACCAAGCAAATAAAGATCACGGCATGTGAAACATCTTGTTCAATTGCCCGGTACTGATCTGCTGGGAATACACGTAAATTCTCGTGTGGATTGACTCCATGGCAGCCCACAGGGGAATTACAATAGTTATAACAAGGAAACATATCAGAAACAAAACATTATTCACGTTCTACACCACAGTAGTATTGATGTCATCAGGGGAGAACATGGCAGATGGTCCACCTCCTCGCACCCAATTGCCACTACTTTTCCTGGCGGGCCATCCCTGCCCTGCACAAACATGTTGCTGACCAAATCAAGTGTGCACTGTGCAACGCCATCAGTGGCAAAGTCCACATAACCACTGATACATCGACCAGTAAGCACTTTACATCTCCCTAACTGCCCACTGGGTAAATGTAGTGGCAGCTCGGGCACCGGCGGAAGTCTTCTAGCTCATATCCTACCATCACCTAGTATTGCTGGACGTTTATCTGTCCAGGTTTCCTCCTCCTCCTACTCTGTTTCCTCCACCGCCTCCTCATTCTGTCTCAGTGTAAGCAGCTGGCGGGATGCAGTGACGCATGAGAGACAGGGCAAGGGTTAACAATTTAATTGAACAAAAACAGTACTCCTCGCAGGGAGATAAACAGTTAAATTACAAATGCAAGGAAAGAATAAAGGTGAATAGCAAAAATAGCAACAGTTCATTCATTAAACTTATCGTGTCTATGGTTTCCTCAGTCGCAAATGTTCCGATGAGGGTAGTAGCCCTTATAGCTGTCGACAAAATGTCCTCAAGGGGGGTTCAAGGTTAGCGATCCATCTTCTCACGGCAGCGGTTGGTCTCCGGTACCTTCCGCTGAGCCCCTAGTCCATAAGCTGGTGCAGCCAATGCAAAAATAGCTGCAGCAATCCAGGGGTTAAAAGAGGGCTGTGGTATGCTGTATGCTGCAGTCCGTCACAGTGCCGGTACTTCAGGTGCCGAGCGCACTGCTCACCTTGCTGCTCGCCAGCTGACGGCGAGAAAACCACTGCACCATCGCGCACTTTTCTCCCAGCTTCGGGCCGGGTTCACTGTCTCAACACGCCCCCACTGCCCGGGTCATGGGGCCTGTCTGGTCCCCTATTCCTTCCCCCGGGAAACATGGGACACAGCCTCAACAGTTCCAGACCCGGCTCAGTACAGGTACCCACAGCCAGGTCTTCTTACTTACAACAGGAAGACCTGCACCACCAACTTGAGCACAGCCAGGAGGAAACGACAGCAGGCTGTTCTTAAACTCCTCTGTTTGGAAGACAAATCCCACACCATGCAGGCGCTGTGGACTGGGATCAAACAGCAGACAGATGAGTGGTTGGTGCCGGCGAACATCAAGCATGACCTAGTAGTATGCGATAATGGGAGAAATCTTGTAGCAGCTCTGGGCCTAGCTGGCTTGATGTACAGTCCTTGCCTGGCGCATGTGCTAATTTTGGTGGTGCAGAGCTTCCTGCCTGAAAAACTACCCAGACATGTTGGAGCTGCTGCTGAAAATGTAGGAAGTGTGTGCGCACTTTCTTTGTTCTCACCCTGCTGCTCGCCTGTCTGCGCTGTAGCGTCACTCACTTCTGCCTTCCTGGTCACCCGCTGATATGTGACGTACCCACAAGGTGGAACTCTACCTTGCATATGCTGTAGAGACTGTGCGAGCAGCATCAGGCAATAGTGGTGTAACACCCCAGGTAACCGGTTGTTACAGTGATGTTGCCTTCCCTTCGGGGAGGGTGATATCATGCTTGGAGGCAAGGAGGATCCTCTTTACCAGGTAAGCATCTACATTCAACACATTCTGACTCCAGGCCAGAAGGGGGAGCTCTGAAACCGTATTCAGGGGAGCTTCCCCAACTTTATGTATTCTGGCCCGGAGGAGGAGCTAAGGAGTCTGTTAGAGGGAGAGATAGGAGAAGGACGTCTGGAACAGACAGTGGGGCCAAGCAGCCACGTGGGAGCTGCAGCCCCTGGAAAACGATGAGATAACCTGAAGGGTTGGATTGTAGTGGAGCTTGAGAGGAAAGAAGCACAGTGGAGGAAGAGGCTCAGCAGGGGAACGGCAACCGGACACCCTCAGAGCCAGAGCGCAGAAACCGAGCACCAGGAGCCCGAGGTCGTGTTGTTCTCCAGGACGCACGGCAGAACCGGAGGGCATAGGACTGTATGTTAATTGCTCACACCAAGTCTGAGGTGAAGCAGTAACCTGAAGAACCCGGGTCGTGATAGAGACCCTATAAAACGGCTGACACTGCCCACCGTGCAGACATCTGTCTCAGGACAGGAGAGAGGGGACTTTGCCAGCAAGGTACAAGCAGCAGGGACCTCGCCAACTAGAGCAAGTAGAAAAGGCTTATGGACCTCACCTGGGAGAGGGATCCCCTATTGACTCCAAGCCAGCCATACCACAGCTACCCCTGCACTTGGTACCCTGGATTGAGGCCGACTGCTACCATCAGTAAACCAGGTAAAGACTGCAAACCTGTGTCCTGGTTCTTTACTATACCATCCACCACACCATCTGTGCCATACACCACGGGAACCCTAGAGACCCCGCTTCACCTGTGGAAAGCGTCACCATCTTGCTGCATAACATCACCCCAGAGGACCCCTTTAAGCAGCGTCGGTCCCTACTGACCGAAAACCACAGGTGGCGTCACGAATATAGACTTTACAAATCCCCTTAAATACCGTTCCCTTTAATTGGGCGCCCAGGGCCACGGACCAGGCCGCAGCCACCGTGACATCCCCTTTAAGTACCGGACCCGGTACCGAGTACCCCACGGCCCTGGCGGGCGACTCAGTGGAGTCTCAGCTGCAGCACACACAGGTGAGTCGCACTGCCGAACAATACCACTTTACCACCAATGAGTGGGCCTCCATGCAGGACGTGTGTGCCGTGTTTTGCTGCTTTGAATATTCCACCAATATGGCCAGTGCTGATGATGCCATCATCAGCGTTACTATATCACTTATATGCCTGCTGGAAAAAAACAGTTCAGGCCATGATGGAAGAGGTGATGGCTCAGGAGGAGGAGCAAAGCTAATTCACACCATTATCGGACGTCCACACATGGCTTGGAGGCTCACTGTACCAACAGCGGCCAGATATCCAACTGTACATCCAGGGGACTGTTTCGGAGGATGAGGAGGAGGAGGATAAACAATCGTGCTCACAGCATGGTGGCACTCAGAACAGGTCACAGGCAACACTGGAGCTTGGCAGGAGGGATACAGAGTACCCAGGTGATATACCTCCTATCGAGGTCAGCTTTTCGTTGTCTCTGGGCAGCCTGCAACACATGAGCCAATACATGCTGCAGTGCCTGCGGAATGACTGCTGAATTACCCGTATTGTTACCAGTGCAGATTACTGGGTGGCCACCCTGATGGATTCTTGCTACAAGGACAATGTACCATCATTACTTCTGTCACCGGAGAGGGATCGCAAAATGCGTGACTACAAGCGCACACTGGTACAAAAACTACTGATGGCTTTCCCTCCTGACATTGGGGGCTAAGTGGAACGACACGACAGATTTGAAGGAGAACGTTACCAACATAGCTGGGGCACCGCCAGCACCATGGAAGGCAGGGTTAGCATAGTTGAAGTGTGGCAAAACTTTATGAGCGCGCCACAACATCTGGCACCTTCAGCTAATACGGTCCATATTACCAGGAGACAACGTTACAACAACAAGGTGGATGACTACCTGTCCACACGTCTCCACGTCCTAGCTGATGGGTCTGCCCGATTTATGATATGAGTCTCCAAATTGGACAAATGGACTGAGCTTGCTCTTTATGCCTTGGAGGTGCTGGCCTGCCCTGTGGCAAGTGTACTGCAGGGACGTGTGCTTAGCATGGCAGGGGGTGTCATCACACACAGACCTGTCCATA
Organism: Ranitomeya variabilis; assembly: GCF_051348905.1. Classification (NCBI taxonomy): domain Eukaryota; kingdom Metazoa; phylum Chordata; class Amphibia; order Anura; family Dendrobatidae; genus Ranitomeya; species Ranitomeya variabilis. The sequence goes on along the minus strand of NC_135237.1, from coordinate 501,983,759 downwards.
TCCAACGTGGGGAATCTAACTACAGTAGAACCAAACTTTTTACTGTATGTTTGTTGAACCAGACGAAAACGAACATCTACTGGTTCGCTCATCTCTAGTAATAATCCCAAGTGTCCCTGTAGCCAGACTAGTACTGGAGCGCCATAACTCATCCTTGCATGTCGCTGGAATTAGACCCACAGCAGTGTGGTTGACAAACTATTGTTTTGTCGTTCCCCTTCACCTCCTCCATACCCTCCCTGCTCACACTGGTTAGTTAATCACGCTGCTGTGGGCATGATACCTTCAAAGTGCAAGGATTTGTGACTGCAGTCTGGGTATAGGTGAAATTAAACTTTAGCTTTGCAGTAAATACATGATTACAAATGTTGCTAGGAGGCTGATGCATCTAACATATTATAGGGGTTAATCCTGCTGTCAGGTTCCAGTTAAATTGCCAGATCCATTGACAGATTTCCCAATATAAATTGCCTACATACGGTAATTACATAAATATCTTGGATCTGATGAGGCTGGTGTACTTAATCTGAAAATCCATGTCAGAAAGGCTATATAATCCTTTGTGAGCGTTTAAACTCAATCTCCCCTCATCTAGCCTCATTGCTCCTCAGTGTCCCTCCTCTCTGCTGAGATCTCACACTGCTCAGTATAAGCTGTCGGGCTGGATGAGTGGAGAAGGGATACACTTGGACTCATGAGTAACTTCATTTTATAACTGGATTCATACATACTCGTTTTAATATCAGGATTAGGTCAGTCTAATGTGATTGTTTTTCTCTTATAGGACATATACGGTACCCATTGTAGTCTTTGGGGATATTGACACGTCTGTTTTGGGTTTTTTTGCGGATTGAGCATTTGCAAAAAAATAAAGGAGATATTTCTGATTTTGATCCAAACCTCTGTTCAATATCTTCCATGCTAGTCTAAGGGTTGGGGAATACCTCGGATAGCAGACAGATGCACCCTACTCCTTCCCTCTAACTGATTAATAGGAGAAACTTGGAAACCTGCATCAAGTTATTGTTTTTTTATGGAGAATGATGTAGCGCCCCCACTGCCGCAGGGCCGAGGGGTACCCGGTACCGGGCCTCCAAGTCTCTGCTCTGCGGTTGTCACGGTGGCTAGACCCGGTCCGTGACCCTGCTGAGGGGCGTACAGTAATAGATGTGGATAGTGGTGGTGGTGCGGTGCAGCAAATAACGAGGACACCAGGTTGCAGTCTCTTTACCTCTTTACTGAAGGTCTCTGGGTCCTCAGTCCGGAATACGGTTCACCAGGCTGCGCAAGTCCGGCCGGTCCGATGGCACCTCCAGAATTCTCTTTGCAGGTGGAAATCTGTGCCTTCCTGCTAGCGCTATGTGTTGTGGTCCTTCCCTGCTGTGCTTACGGGATAGTCCCCACAACTGTTGTGTCTGTTTCTCGTGTTCCCTCACAACTCGATTAGATGATGTTCTGCTAATCCTCCGTCCCTCCCTGATGTTACGGTTGGGATGCACCCGTATGACGGGTAGGCTCGGAGCTCTTCCGGGACCCTAGAGTTGCCCCTCTCCCACTGTTGCCCCCTATGTCTGCGTAGGTGATTTAGGTGAGACAGCCCGCCTGTGACTGACTGTCCTGCTGTTGGTTTGAAGTATTGCTTGGAGCTATTTGTATAGAAATACTTCCTCGGCGTTCCGGCCGCCGGCTGTGCGCCTCAGTAGGATGTTGCCTCGGTCTTACAGCACGACTCCTACTGGTATTCTCCTTCTTGCTTTGATCCCGTTTCTCACTCAGCACAATATATCTCGCTTCTTGTCCTTTCTTAGGGCACCGCCGCTATGCTGAGCAGGCACGGTCCCGTGACGTTCTCTCTGTTTGCCAGGCCTCTGTCAGGGTCCCAAACCTGACAGGGACCCTACCGAATCTTCCCCCACAACACCCTCTGCCACCAGGTGTTGCCTGGTTCCAACCCAGTCAGCTCTCTCCCTAACTTCCTGCCTGACCCCCAGTTTACCCACACGGTGAGGAGTGGCCTAATAAATAGCACCCTTAGCTCCCCCTGGAGGCCCGGCTGTGAAATGTATTGGTGTCTGTGATACCTGGTCAGGTGAACTCCTTCAGTGCCATCAGACGTACCATAGCCCCCCTTAGCGGCGGAGCCACAGTACTGCAACGACCAGGACTCTGGGGCGCTGCAATGACAACAACCGATAATACACTGATGACGAAAACTGATCCAATACACTGATGAAAACTGGACCATTTTTTAGGCACGCATACAAAAAACTCACATGTGAAACAAGCCTGATATAGACATTCTGACATGGAATTTCACAGTAAGCACACCAGCCTCATCAGGTCTAAGATTTATTTTGTAATATGTGCAATTATACTGTGAGATATGCTGACGAATCCACTTTAATTAAAATGAAAAAAATGTATATATATATTCGATGTCCACTTCTGTATGCCCAATGTTTAGTGTTTTAGGAGCAAGTAAACAAGTTTTTGCCATGTAATTGAGAGCAGCATAACGTAGTTGCAGAGACCCTGATTCCAGTGCGCATCATGTATGGGCTGCTTGCTGTAGTTTTAATAACATTATTATTTAATTAGTAGATTATCACTAGAAAACTAGTAAACCTGCTGCCAGGCCCTCACCAGTAATTGGTAGTGTTCTGCCTATGCACAGTGTACGCAGAAAGCTGACAATCAGTGGTATGGGCGGGGTTATACAGGGTTCAGCATTCAGAGAACTGATAGATCTGCATCAGTGAAAAGTTATTTCATCAAAATGACAACAAGCAGCCCAGTGAGTGACACATTGCTGGAATCAGGGTCTCTGCCTCTACATTATGCTGCTCTCAGATGAGGTAGCAAAAATCTGCTGACAGATGTGGGAGGAAGGTACTAAAGTACGATTGACAACTATGCTCTCAGAAGAGACAAGTGATAGGGTGCAGAGATCTCCCCCAGGGCTCCATCCCCCAATCATAAAATGAAATATATGATCAATCAAATGTGTATTCGCTTTACGATTGGTGTACCATGCTGCATGGTCTCATAAGTCTGCTCCACAGACAATGAATTGAGCAGTAATGCCCATGAGGGACCACAGATGGGGTACTAAGGATCTCTGTTCTCGTGATTGGGACCACCACACAATCATAAGTTTGTAATGGTGTCGCAAGCCCTTTAATACACAAATTCTGATAGATAAATGAGTTTTCTTACCTTGTGCTACCTGCTGGACCGTCAGCATCATCCCCGAGATGAGGTCCGGAATAAAGCTGTCCTGCAGTGTGTACCCGGGAGCCCACTCCAGTATGGGGATTCTTCTCAGCCACCATCGTCTCACCTCCGAGGAGCTGATCCTAGATAATCGCTCCCAGAGAGTTCGCAGGTAACTTTTCCGGCCTGCTTTCTCGCCCGCCATCTCTTCGGTCGTGCGAATAGAGGTGTGTAGTACCGTCCCCAGCTCCCTGTACTCTGCGTCCTGACAGCTGGAGCTGCTGAAGTACCCAGTGACATTTCCTTATTTGCATGGGTAAGTGTCCTGAACACATTGTGCAACGACTGTAACCGAGCTCTGTGGGAAGACTGACTGCAAGCACCGGACATTCTAATACTTTACCAGTAAATGTGCAAAAATCACATTTCCAGATTCTGTTCTTCACGGTGTAGACAGGTTTTGTAACACCAGATACATGGATACAGCGTCTCAGTTACATATCCTCAGCAGAGGAGCCCACTATTAATGAGTCCCGTTATGTGGCAGATTTTAGAATGAAAATAACAGACACATAACAGAACCCAGATTAACTCCATAACAATCAATGGTGCCCCCTTAATTCTATCATCAATCTTTAAGCAATTTCTCCTGAGTACACCGACACCCCATATGTGGTCGAAAACGACTATTCAGGCACAGTGCAAAGCTCAGAAGGGAAGAGGCGCCATATTGGAGTTCAGATATTGCTGGAATGGTGTGAGGATGCCATGTCACATTGGCAGAGCTCCTGAGGTGCCAGAACAGTGGAAGTGCAGCGCCCCAGAGTCCTGGTCGTTGCAGTAATGTTGTTCTTCCACCAGGGGGAGTGATGATACGTCTGAAGGCAATAAAGGAGATCTCTTTACCAGGTATCACAAACCACACCACACACTTCACACTCCAGTCCACCAGGGGGAGCTACGCTCCAATCTATTAGGGCACTCCTCACAATTAGGTAAAACTGGTGGTCTGGACAGGAAGTTAGGCAGAAGCTGGCTGGGCTTCACCCAGTGAGCTTCTGAGCTCCTCTCAGGTAGTGGGTCCCTGACAGGGGTGGGATCCTGTCAGAGGCCTAGACAGAAGGCCACGGAGCTGCGCCTGCCCCACGTGCGGCAGCATCCTAGGAAAGAGACATTGAAGGGATTTGAGTTGCAGAGAGTGAGGAACGAAGACATAGCAAAAGGAGAGGAAACCAGAAGGAGTTCTGCCCTGCAAAAGGCTGCCTCCTTTCTGAGGTGCAGGAATCTGGTATGCAGAACACCGAGGGAGTAAGGATCTCTACGCTTTACTTCAGAGACCGGCAGGACAGGTAATTCCACGTTGGCTGCCCAACCTTATACCCAGGAGGCACAGTGGCAACTGTGGGAGCTGGGGCGTGGTAGGGTCCCTGTAAAAAGCCTCAGGCCACCAGTCATACAGGTTTTGTCCTATCCTATCCATCAGGGGGACAGAGAGAAAGAGACATAACATCTAGAACATCTACAATAGTTGTGAGGACCTTACCGAGAAGCTCAGCAGGGAGGTACTACAACACCCAGGCGCTAGAGGAAGGCTACTGATTTCCACCTGGATAAGGGGACACTGGATTTGCCTTCGGACCGGCCAGACTCTGCCTGCCCTGTGGTCTGTACCCTGGACTGTGGACACTGAAGCCTTCAGTAAAGGTAAAGAGACTGCAACCTTGTGTCCTCGTTCTTCACTGCGCCTCACACCATCCACCATCTACACTCTGGGAAGCCCTGGGGATACACTTCACCTGTGGGAAGGTATACCATCTAGCTGCCATAACATCACCCCAGCGGACCCCTAAGCAGCATCGGTCACCCTGACCGAATACCACAGCTGGCGTCACGAACATTATACCTTTAAAGACCTTTCCCCCACATATAACGGACGTCCCTAGGGCCACGGACCGGGTCAGCCACCGTGACATCCCCACTGAGAAGCGAAGGACCCGGTACCGAGTACCCCACGGCACTACTGGGGGCGCTCCAGAAATCCCCAGTAAGTGACATCATTTTAAAAACTGCACCCTCAATGACTTCATTCAGGGGTGCAGTTATCATATTGATACCACAGGTGGGTAAGAAAAAAAATTAGCCCCAGATTTTAGATTTTCACTAGAGTTAATGGGTATAAATGGCACTAAATTTGTCCCACAATTTCTGCTGAATGTGGAAATACCCTGCCATATGGAGAGACTCGGGAGGGACAGAGTGCTGTCTCCAAAAACAAGTTTTCCTAGAATAGTTTTTGGGCTACATATACAGAGCCCCTAAGTGCTAGAAGAGCAGAGTCCCTCCCTCAAGTGAATCCATTTTGGAAAATACACCCCTCTGGGAATTTATTTCCAGGTATAGTAATGATTTGTCTCAATTGGTGTTTTCCAGAAACCAGCAGTAGTGGATGTTCCTGAGTGAAAATTGCAAATCTGCCTTTGCCGTGCTCAGTATGTTGCAGTGCCCATAGTGCCCAGTACGTTGCAGTGCCCAGTACTTTGCAGTGTCCAGTACGCTGTAGTGCCCAGTACGCTGTAGTGCCCAGTACGCTGTAGTGCCCAGTACGTTGCAGTGCCCAGTACGTTGCAGTGCCCAGTACGCTGTAGTGCCAGTACGCTGTAGTGCCCAGTACGTTGCAGTGCCCAGTACGTTGCAGTGCCCAGTACGCTGTAGTGCCCAGTATGTTGCAGTGTCCAGTATGTTGCAGTGTCCAGTACGTTGTAGTGCCCAGTACGCTGTAGTGTCCAGTACGCTGTAGTGCCAGTACGCTGTAGTGCCAGTACGCTGTAGTGCCCAGTACATTGCAGTGCCCATTATGCTGTAGTGCCCAGTACATTGCAGTGTCCAGTACGCTGTAATGTCCAGTACGTTGCAGTGCCCAGTACGCTTCAGTGCTCAGTCCGTTGCAGTATCCAGTACGTTGTAGCGCCCAGTACATTGCAGTGCCCATTACGCTGTAGTGCCCAGTATGTTGTAGTGTCCAGTATGCTGCAGTGCCCAGTACGTTGCAGTGCCCAGTACGTTGCAGTGCCCAGTACGTTGCAGTGCCCAGTACGCTGTAGTGTCCAGTACGCTGTAGTGCCCAGTACGTTGCAGTGCCCAGTATGCTGTAGTGTCCAGTACGCTGTAGTTCCAGTACGTTGCAGTGCCCAGTACGCTGTAGTGCCAAGTACGCTGTAGTGCCCAGTACGTTGCAGTGCCCAGTACGCTGTAGTGCCCAGTACGTTGCAGTGCCCAGTACGTTGCAGTGCCCAGTACGTTGCAGTGCACAGTACGCTGTAGTGCCAGTACGCTGTAGTGCCCAGTACGTTGCAGTGCCCAGTACGTTGCAGTGTCCAGTACGCTGTAGTGCCCAGTATGTTGCAGTGTCCAGTACGTTGCAGTGTCCAGTACGCTGTAGTGTCCAGTACGTTGTAGTGCCCAGTACGTTGCAGTGCCCAGTACATTGCAGTGCCCAGTACGTTGTAGCGCCCAGTACATTGCAGTGCCCATTACGCTGTAGTGCCCAGTACATTGCAGTGTCCAGTACGCCATAATGTCCAGTACGTTTCAGTGCCCAGTCCATTGCAGTATCCAGTACGTTGCAGTGCCCAGTACGTTGTAGCGCCCAGTACATTGCAGTGCCCATTACGCTGTAGTGCCCAGTACGTTGTAGTGTCTAGTACGTTGCAGTGCCCAGTACGTTGCAGTGCCCAGTACGTTGCAGTGCCCAGTACGTTGCAGTGCCCAGTACGTTGCAGTGCCCAGTACGCTGTAGTGTCCAGTACTTTGTAGTGCCCAGTACGTTGCAGTGCCCAGTATGCTGTAGTGTCCAGTACGCTGTCGTGCCAGTACGTTGCAGTGCCCAGTACGCTGTAGTGTCCAGTATGTTGTAGTGCCCAGTACGTTGCAGTGCCCAGTATGCTGTAGTGCCAAGTACGCTGTAGTGCCCAGTACGTTGCAGTGTCCAATATGTTGCAGTGCCCAGTACGTTGTAGTGCCCAGTACATTGCAGTGCCCAGTACGCTGTAGTGTCCAGTATGTTGCAGTGCCCAGTACGTTGCAGTGCCCAGTACGTTGCAGTGCCCAGTACGTTGTAGTGTCCAGTACGTTGCAGTGCCCAGTACGCTGTAGTGTCCAGTATGTTGCAGTGCCCAGTACGTTGCAGTGCCCAGTATGTTGCAGTGTCCAGTACGTTGCAGTGCCCAGTACGCATTAGTGTCCAGTATGTTGTAGTGCCCAGTACGTTGCAGTGCCCAGTACGCTGTAGTGCCAAGTACGCTGTAGTGCCCAGTACGTTGCAGTGCCCAGTACGCTGTAGTGCCCAGTACGTTGCAGTGCCCAGTACGTTGCAGTGCCCAGTACGCTGCAGTGCCCAGTACGTTGCAGTGCCCAGTACGTTGCAGTGCCCAGTACGCTGCAGTGCCCAGTACGCTGTAGTGCCCAGTACGTTGCAGTGCCCAGTACGCTGTAGTGCCCAGTATGTTGCAGTGTCCAGTACGTTGCAGTGTCCAGTACGCTGTAGTGTCCAGTGCGTTGTAGTGCCCAGTACGTTGCAGTGCCCAGTACGCTGTAGTGCCCAGTACATTGCAGTGCCCAGTACGTTGTAGCGCCCAGTACATTGCAGTGCCCATTACGCTGTAGTGCCCAGTACATTGCAGTGTCCAGTACGCTGTAGTGTCCAGTACATTGCAGTGCCCAGTACGTTGCAGTGTCCAGTACATTGTAGCGCCCAGTACATTGCAGTGCCCAGTACGCTGTAGTGCCCAGTACGCTGTAGTGCCCAGTACGCTGTAGTGTCCAGTATGTTGCAGTGCCCAGTACGCTGTAGTGCCCAGTACGCTGTAGTGCCCAGTACGCTGTAGTGCCCAGTACGTTGTAGTGCCCAGTACGTTGCAGTGCCCAGTACGCTGTAGTGCCCATTACGCTGTAGTGCCCAGTACGCTGTAGTGTCCAGTATGTTGCAGTGCCCAGTACGTTGCAGTGCCCAGTACGTTGCAGTGTCCAGTACATTGTAGCGCCCAGTACATTGCAGTGCCCATTACGCTGTAGTGCCCAGTACGTTGCAGTGTCCAGTACGCTGTAGTGTCCAGTACGCTGTAGTGTCCAGTACATTGCAGTGCCCAGTACGTTGCAGTGCCCAGTACGTTGCAGTGTCCAGTACATTGTAGCGCCCAGTACATTGCAGTGCCCATTACGCTGTAGTGCCCAGTACGTTGTAGTGCCCAGTACGCTGTAGTGTCCAGTATGTTGCAGTGCCCAGTACGCTGTAGTGTCCAGTACGTTGTAGTGTCCAGTACGTTGTAGTGCCCAGTACGTTGCAGTGCCCAGTACGTTGCAGTGCCCAGTACGTTGCAGTGCCCAGTACGCTGTAGTGCCCAGTACGTTGCAGTGCCCAGTACGCTGTAGTGCCCAGTACGTTGCAGTGCCCAGTACGTTGTAGTGCCCAGTACGTTGCAGTGCCCAGTACGCTGTAGTGCCCAGTACGCTGTAGTGCCCAGTACGCTGTAGTGTCCAGTATGTTGCAGTGCCCAGTACGTTGCAGTGCCCAGTACGCTGTAGTGCCCAGTACGCTGTAATGCCCAGTACGCTGTAGTGTCCAGTATGTTGCAGTGCCCAGTACGTTGTAGTGCCCAGTACGTTGCAGTGCCCAGTACGCTGTAGTGCCCATTACGCTGTAGTGCCCAGTACGCTGTAGTGTCCAGTATGTTGCAGTGCCCAGTACGTTGCAGTGCCCAGTACGTTGCAGTGTCCAGTACATTGTAGCGCCCAGTACATTGCAGTGCCCATTACGCTGTAGTGCCCAGTACGTTGAAGTGCCCAGTACGCTGTAGTGTCCAGTATGTTGCAGTGCCCAGTACGCTGTAGTGTCCAGTACGTTGTAGTGTCCAGTACGTTGTAGTGCCCAGTACGTTGCAGTGCCCAGTACGTTGCAGTGCCCAGTACGTTGCAGTGCCCAGTACGCTGTAGTGCCCAGTACGTTGCAGTGCCCAGTACGCTGTAGTGCCCAGTACGTTGCAGTGCCCAGTACGTTGCAGTGCCCAGTACGCTGTAGTGCCCAGTACGCTGTTGCCAAGCTCTTGCTTCAGGAGATATGCATCCATAAATTAAGTGGGCTCTAGTCACTACAGACATGCAAAATGTGGATGCGAACTGCAGTTTAGACACACTGAGGCTCAGAAGGGAGGGGGTATTTGGATTGGGGAGAGTAGAATTAGCTGGATTTTTGCACACTTAAAAAGACAATGCCAGATCATAGGCCAAACGGCATCCACAGTGTCTCCATCTGCCTCATTATAGGGAATCTTCCTCCGAAGGGTTAAATCTGAATCACATATTTCAGAGATTTACATGGAAACCCCTGGGTAAGAGCTCAGCGCAGAGTGCAGGATAAATGTGCGCCAAGCCTTACTGCAATTAAATTATTTTTGCTTTGCTATATTCTGAGAGCTATAAGATTTTTATTTCTCCAGTGATGGAGCTGTATGGCTGCTTGGTTTTTTTTGCAGTACAAGATGATGTTTTCAGTAATACCATTTATATTTAAATTTGATTTTTTGATCATTTCCACATTTTGTTTGGGGGTATGATGACAAAGCATAGCTTTCATGTTTTATGGTGCTCACTGAAGGGGTCAATTAGTGACAGTTTTATAGTTTGGGTCGCTACAGACGCAGCAATACCAAATATGTGCAATTTTTTTGTTTATTTTTATTTTTACATAGATATACGCAGGCGGCACATATCAGGCACTGGCTGTAATACACAGGGGCATGTATTAGGCACTGGCTATAATACACAGGGGCATGTATCAGGCACTGGCTATAATACACAGGGGCATGTATCAGGCACTGGCTATAATTCACAGGGGCATGTATCAGGCACTGGCTGTAATACACAGGGGCATGTATTAGGCACTGGCTATAATACACAGGGGCATGTATCAGGCACTGGCTATAATACACAGGGGCATGTATCAGGCACTGGCTATAATACACGGGCATGTATCAGGCACTGGCTGTAATACACAGGGGCATGTATTAGGCACTGGCTATAATACACAGGGGCATGTATCAGGCACTGGCTATAATACACGGGCATGTATCAGGCACTGGCTGTAATACACAGGGGCATGTATCAGGCACTGGCTATAATACACAGGGGCATGTATCAGGCACTGGCTATAATACACAGGGGCATGTATCGGGCACTGGCTATAATACACAGGGGCATGTATCAGGCACTGGCTGTAATACACAGGGGCATGTATCAGGCACTGGCTATAATACACAGGGGCATGTATCAGGCACTGGCTATAATACACGGGCATGTATCAGGCACTGGCTGTAATACACAGGGGCATGTATTAGGCACTGGCTATAATACACAGGGGCATGTATCAGGCACTGGCTATAATACACGGGCATGTATCAGGCACTGGCTGTAATACACAGGGGCATGTATCAGGCACTGGCTATAATACACAGGGGCATGTATCAGGCACTGGCTATAATACACAGGGGCATGTATCAGGCACTGGCTATAATACACAGGGGCATGTATCAGACACTGGCTATAATACACAGGGGCATGTATCAGGCACTGGCTATAATACACAGGGGCATGTATCAGGCACTGGCTATAATACACAGGGGCATGTATCAGGCACTGGCTGTAATACACAGGGGCATGTATTAGGCACTGGCTATAATACACAGGGGCATGTATCGGGCACTGGCTATAATACACAGGGGCATGTATCAGGCACTGGCTATAATACACGGGCATGTATCAGGCACTGGCTGTAATACACAGGGGCATGTATCAGGCACTGGCTATAATACACAGTCGGCATGTATCAGGCACTGGCTATAATACACAGGGGCATGTATCAGGCACTGGCTATAATACACAGGGGCATGTATCAGGCACTGGCTATAATACACGGGCATGTATCAGGCACTGGCTGTAATACACAGGGGCATGTATCAGGCACTGGCTATAATACACAGTCGGCATGTATCAGGCACTGGCTATAATACACAGGGGCATGTATCAGGCACTGGCTGTAATACACAGGGGCATGTATCAGGCACTGGCTATAATACACAGTCGGCATGTATCAGGCACTGGCTATAATACACAGGGGCATGTATCAGGCACTGGCTATAATACACAGGGGCTTGTATCGGGCACTGGCTATAATACACAGGGGCATGTATCAGACACTGGCTATAATTCACAGGGGCATGTATCGGGCACTGGCTGTAATACACAGGGGCATGTATCAGGCACTGGCTGTAATACACGGGCATGTATCAGACACTGGCTGTAATACTTAGGGGCACGTATCAGGCACTGGCTATAATACACAGGGGCATGTATCAGGCACTGGCTATAATACACAGGGGCATGTATCAGGCACTGGCTATAATACACAGGGGCATGTATCAGGCACTGGCTATAATTCACAGGGGCATGTATCCGGCACTGGCTATAATACACAGGGGCATGTATCAGACACTGGCTGTAATACACAGGGGCATGTATCAGGCACTGGCTATAATACACAGGGGCATGTATCAGGCACTGGCTATAATACACAGGGGCATGTATCAGGCACTGGCTATAATTCACAGGGGCATGTATCAGGCACTGGCTATAATTCACAGGGGCATGTATCCGGCACTGGCTATAATTCACAGGGGCATGTATCAGGCACTGGCTATAATTCACAGGGGCATGTATCAGGCACTGGCTATAATTCACAGGGGCATGTATCCGGCACTGGCTATAATACACAGGGGCATGTATCAGACACTGGCTGTAATACACAGGGGCATGTATCAGGCACTGGCTATAATACACAGGGGCATGTATCAGGCACTGGCTATAATACACAGGGGCATGTATCAGGCACTGGCTATAATACACAGGGGCATGTATCAGACACTGGCTGTAATACACAGGGGCATGTATCAGGCACTGGCTATAATACACAGGGGCATGTATCAGACACTGGCTGTAATACACAGGGGCATGTATCAGGCACTGGCTGTAATACACAGGGGCATGTATCAGGCACTGGCTATAATACACAGGGGCATGTATCAGACACTGGCTATAATACACAGGGGCATGTATCAGGCACTGGCTGTAATACACAGGGGCATGTATCAGGCACTGGCTATAATACACAGGGGCATGTATCAGGCACTGGCTATAATACACAGGCGGCATGTATCAGACACTGGCTATAATACACAGGGGCTTGTATCGGGCACTGGCTATAATACACAGGGGCATGTATCAGGCACTGGCTATAATACACAGGGGCATGTATCAGGCACTGGCTATAATTCACTGGGGCATGTATCCGGCACTGGCTATAATACACAGAGGCATGTATCGGGCACTGGCTATAATACACAGGGGCATGTATCAGACACTGGCTGTAATACAGAGGGGCATGTATCAGGCACTGGCTGTAATACACAGGGGCATGTATCAGGCACTGGCTGTAATACACAGGGGCATGTATCAGGCACTGGCTATAATACACAGGGGCATGTATCAGACACTGGCTATAATACACAGGGGCATGTATCAGGCACTGGCTGTAATACACAGGGGCATGTATCAGGCACTGGCTATAATACACAGGGGCATGTATCAGGCACTGGCTATAATACACAGGCGGCATGTATCAGACACTGGCTATAATACACAGGGGCTTGTATCGGGCACTGGCTATAATACACAGGGGCATGTATCAGGCACTGGCTATAATACACAGGGGCATGTATCAGGCACTGGCTGTAATACACAGGGGCATGTATCAGGCACTGGCTATAATACACAGGGGCATGTATCAGGCACTGGCTATAATACACAGGGGCATGTATTAGGCACTGGCTATAATACACAGAGGCATGTATCGGGCACTGGCTGTAATACACAGGGGCATGTATCAGGCACTGGCTATAATACACAGGGGCATGTATCAGGCACTGGCTATAATACACAGGGGCATGTATCAGGCACTGGCTATAATACACAGGCGGCATGTATCAGGCACTGGCTATAATACACAGGGGCATGTATCAGACACTGGCTGTAATACAGAGGGGCATGTATCAGGCACTGGCTATAATACACAGGCGGCATGTATCAGGCACTGGCTATAATACACAGGGGCATGTATCAGGCACTGGCTATAATACACAGGGGCATGTATCAGACACTGGCTATAATACACAGGCGGCATGTATCAGGCACTGGCTATAATACACAGGGGCATGTATCAGGCACTGGCTATAATTCACAGGGGCATGTATCCGGCACTGGCTATAATACACAGGGGCATGTATCGGGCACTGGCTATAATACACAGAGGCATGTATCGGGCACTGGCTGTAATACACAGGGGCATGTATCAGGCACTGGCTATAATACACAGGGGCATGTATCAGGCACTGGCTATAATACACAGAGGCATGTATCGGGCACTGGCTATAATACACAGGGGCATGTATCAGGCACTGGCTATAATACACAGAGGCATGTATCGGGCACTGGCTATAATACACAGGGGCATGTATCGGGCACTGGCTATAATAAACAGGCGGCATGTATCAGGCACTGGCTATAATAAACAGGCGGCATGTATCAGGCACTGGCTATAATAAACAGGCGGCATGTATCAGGCACTGGCTATAATACACAGGGGCATGTATCAGGCACTGGCTATAATACACAGGGGCATGTATCAGGCACTGGCTATAATACACAGGGGCATGTATCAGGCACTGGCTATAATACACAGGGGCATGTATCAGGCACTGGCTATAATACACAGGGGCATGTATCAGGCACTGGCTATAATACACAGAGGCATGTATCGGGCACTGGCTATAATACACAGGGGCATGTATCAGGCACTGGCTATAATAAACAGGCGGCATGTATCAGGCACTGGCTATAATAAACAGGCGGCATGTATCAGGCACTGGCTATAATAAACAGGCGGCATGTATCAGGCACTGGCTATAATACACAGGGGCATGTATCAGGCACTGGCTATAATACACAGGGGCATGTATCAGGCACTGGCTATAATACACAGGGGCATGTATCAGGCACTGGCTATAATACACAGGGGCTTGTATCAGGCACTGGCTGTAATACACAGGGGCATGTATCAGGCACTGGCTATAATACACAGGGGCATGTATCAGGCACTGGCTATAATACACAGGGGCATGTATCAGGCACTGGCTATAATACACAGGGGCATGTATCAGGCACTGGCTATAATACACAGGGGCATGTATCAGGCACTGGCTATAATACACAGGGGCTTGTATCAGGCACTGGCTGTAATACACAGGGGCATGTATCAGGCACTGGCTGTAATACACAGGGGCATGTATCAGGCACTGGCTATAATACACAGGGGCATGTATCAGGCACTGGCTATAATACACAGGGGCATGTATCAGGCACTGGCTATAATACACAGGGGCTTGTATCAGGCACTGGCTATAATACACAGGGGCATGTATCGGGCACTGGCTATAATACACGGGCATGTATCGGGCACTGGCTATAATAAACAGGCGGCATGTATCAGGCACTGGCTATAATAAACAGGCGGCATGTATCAGGCACTGGCTATAATAAACAGGCGGCATGTATCAGGCACTGGCTATAATACACAGGGGCATGTATCAGGCACTGGCTATAATACACAGGGGCATGTATCAGGCACTGGCTATAATACACAGGGGCATGTATCAGGCACTGGCTATAATACACAGGGGCTTGTATCAGGCACTGGCTGTAATACACAGGGGCATGTATCAGGCACTGGCTATAATACACAGGGGCATGTATCAGGCACTGGCTATAATACACAGGGGCATGTATCAGGCACTGGCTATAATACACAGGGGCATGTATCAGGCACTGGCTATAATACACAGGGGCATGTATCAGGCACTGGCTATAATACACAGGGGCTTGTATCAGGCACTGGCTGTAATACACAGGGGCATGTATCAGGCACTGGCTGTAATACACAGGGGCATGTATCAGGCACTGGCTATAATACACAGGGGCATGTATCAGGCACTGGCTATAATACACAGGGGCATGTATCAGGCACTGGCTATAATACACAGGGGCTTGTATCAGGCACTGGCTGTAATACACAGGGGCATGTATCAGGCACTGGCTGTAATACACAGGGGCATGTATCAGGCACTGGCTATAATACACAGGGGCATGTATCAGGCACTGGCTATAATACACAGGGGCTTGTATCAGGCACTGGCTGTAATACACAGGGGCATGTATCAGGCACTGGCTGTAATACACAGGGGCATGTATCAGGCACTGGCTATAATACACAGGGGCATGTATCAGGCACTGGCTATAATACACAGGGGCTTGTATCAGGCACTGGCTATAATACACAGGGGCATGTATCAGGCACTGGCTATAATAAACAGGCGGCATGTATCAGGCACTGGCTATAATAAACAGGCGGCATGTATCAGGCACTGGCTATAATACACAGGGGCATGTATCAGGCACTGGCTATAATACACAGGGGCTTGTATCAGGCACTGGCTATAATAAACAGGCGGCATGTATCAGGCACTGGCTATAATACACAGGGGCATGTATCAGGCACTGGCTATAATACACAGGGGCATGTATCAGGCACTGGCTATAATACACAGGGGCATGTATCAGGCACTGGCTATAATACACAGGGGCTTGTATCAGGCACTGGCTATAATACACAGGGGCATGTATCAGGCACTGGCTATAATAAACAGGCGGCATGTATCAGGCACTGGCTGTAATACACAGGGGCATGTATCCGGCACTGGCTATAATACACAGGGGCATGTATCAGGCACTGGCTATAATACACAGGGGCATGTATCAGGCACTGGCTATAATACACAGGGGCATGTATCAGGCACTGGCTATAATACACAGGGGCTTGTATCAGGCACTGGCTATAATACACAGGGGCATGTATCAGGCACTGGCTATAATAAACAGGCGGCATGTATCAGGCACTGGCTATAATAAACAGGCGGCATGTATCAGGCACTGGCTATAATACACAGGGGCATGTATCAGGCACTGGCTATAATACACAGGGGCATGTATCAGGCACTGGCTATAATACACAGGGGCATGTATCAGGCACTGGCTATAATACACAGGGGCATGTATCAGGCACTGGCTATAATACACAGGGGCATGTATCAGGCACTGGCTATAATACACAGGGGCTTGTATCAGGCACTGGCTATAATACACAGGGGCATGTATCAGGCACTGGCTATAATAAACAGGCGGCATGTATCAGGCACTGGCTATAATACACAGGGGCATGTATCAGGCACTGGCTATAATACACAGGGGCATGTATCAGGCACTGGCTATAATACACAGGGGCATGTATCAGGCACTGGCTATAATACACAGGGGCATGTATCAGGCACTGGCTGTAATACACAGGGGCATGTATTAGGCACTGGCTGTAATACACAGGGGCATGTATCAGGCACTGGCTGTAATACACAGGGGCATGTATCAGGCACTGGCTGTAAAACACAGGGGCATGTATCAGGCACTGGCTGTAATACACAGGGGCATGTATCAGGCACTGGCTGTAATACACAGGGGCATGTATCAGGCACTGGCTATAATAAACAGGCAGCATGTATCAGGCACTGGCTGTAATACACAGGGGCATGTATCAGGCACTGGCTATAATATACAGGTGGCATGTATCAGGCACTGGCTGTAATACACAGGGGCATGTATCAGGCACTGGCTATAATACACAGGGGCATGTATCAGGCACTGGCTGTAATACACAGGGGCATGTATCAGGCACTGGCTATAATAAACAGGCAGCATGTATCAGGCACTGGCTGTAATACACAGGGGCATGTATCAGGCACTGGCTATAATATACAGGTGGCATGTATCAGGCACTGGCTGTAATACACAGGGGCATGTATCAGGCACTGGCTGTAATACACAGGGGCATGTATCAGGCACTGGCTGTAAGATCACAGCCAGGTATGTTTGACTGTGAAACCCTTTGGCATTTCAGATAAAGGCCTACAAGCTGCCCGGGACTGCGCCGCGCTGTATACTAGTCGGTACGGGTCAGTTTATACAGATCAATGGTGACAGTCAGGGCTCATACTCACTTGCGAGAAACTCGGATGAGTCTCGCACGTCAATACCCGGCCCTGCACCCGGCACTCAGGAGCCGAGCGTTCAGCTTCATGTATTGCTATGCGGCCGCACGCTCCGCTCCTGAATCCCGGGTGCAGGGCCGGGTATTGACATGCGAGACTCATCCGAGTTTCTCGGAAGTGAGTATGAGCCCTAAAAGTGGGAAAAGTTCTGAAATGATTCTTCTTGGTATGATTATGGCAAAAACCTGGCCTTTTAATAGAGGTGTGTAGACTTTTTATATTCACTGTCCATGCAAATACTTCAAGTGACAAGCTACTTTAAAAAACATTTATTGAAAATGCTGTACATTATGTAGGTTATATGAAATGTTTTACAAAAAGTCCCCTCAATGGACTGCGACTCCAAAAATATCAGCATGTCTCTGGTTAAAGCACTGGTAGGAACACAGTACGATTTTCACTGGTAACAGCTGAAGATTGCTTGACGTCTTCATTTTCTATTGAGAAGGAAAAAGAATTAAAAAGAATAAAAAAACTGTTATTTAAGCAAATAGAATACATATATACATCACTAAATGATATGTAGAGGCTGAGGACCCGAGCACTGCCATATGTGCTGGGCATGGACGCCAAACGCATCCAGAGGGCTGTATTCACCTGACAGAGGCCAAAGAGTGAATGGTGGTATTGTCGGAACCATAGAAATAAAAATTATTATACATCATTATTCCTTTTGCACAGTCTACTTTTTATCTATCCACCTATCCATCCATCTCATATCAGAAATACAATAAAGAAAAAAAACTCAAAATGCAAGAATTGATATTTTTTAGTTACCTACTCTCCACCTCCTTCCAAAAAAAGAACCAAAGAACCAATCAAAATGTCTTTATTTACAAAATAGTATCAATAAAAACGACATCTACACTATAAATCAAGCTTTCACATAGTTCCACTGACGGAAAAATAAAAACGCTACGGTATCTGAAATTGGAGACACAAACTAATGAAAAATCATTTATTTTAGTTTGGTATCATTGTAACCATACTCATCTGAAGAATTTATGTTAGTAAACACCATACAAACAAATCTCAAAAAACAATGGTGGAACTGTGTTTTTTTTTTTACTATTTCACTGCCATTTTTTCCCCACTTTTCAGCACATTACTTACATGTACAGAAAAATACTATAATTCAAAGCTACAACTCGTCCCACAAAAAAACAACACATCTAGGGCTATGTGGACTGAAGAGGAAAATGATAGGAGAAGGAAGGACAAAAGCGCAAACACACAAAATGGCCGGGACCGGAGGAGGCAGTATGATCATTCTGTCCTCATACAGCACGGAGGAGATCTGCTACCAACAATGAGGTATAGGCCGCATGAATGCTCCATGGGGTCTGTGAAGGGCGAGTGTTTTGCTCCTTCGTCAGCTGATTAATGACGTCTTTACATGGGCCAATGATCAGGAACACGCCATTTGGCCTAGTATCAGAAGGAGTATTATTCTGGCCACAGACATGAGATAGAAGTCAAAGAAACAAACAATCAGCCAAATGCCTCAATAACACGTCTGTATACTTTGGTTACGTGCACACTGGCCACTGGGAGTTTTTTTTAGACTCTAACTTCCTATTGTTCCAGGAACACCACATGTACATTAGCCACAATATTCATATTCCCAACTTGTGAAGTATATACAGCAGTCCCAGTGTCTCCTATGCATATGTGGTGTATATACCACAAACTCAGTGTCTCCTATGTGATGCATACACGAGTCTCAGTGTCTTCTATGTGATGTACATACACATACAGCAGTCCCAGTGTCTCCTAGGTGATGTATATACAGCAGTCCCAGTGACTCTTATTTGCTGCATATACACCAGTCTCTGGATCTCGTAAGTGATTTGTATATACGGCAGTCTCGGTGTCTCCTATGTGATATACACTACTAAAAAAAATAAAGGGACCACTAAAATCCCACATCCTAGAAATCACTGAATGAAATATTTCAGTTGCAAATCTTTATTCATTAAATAGTGGAATGTGTTGAAAACAATAAAACATAAAAATGATTAATGTAAATCAAAATAAATATTCCATGGACGTCTGGATTTGGAATGATACTCAAAATCAAAGTGGAAAATCAAATTATAGGCTCATCTAACTTCAATGGAAATGTCTCAAGACAAGGAAATGATGCTCAGTAGTATGTGTGGCCTCCATGTGCCTGTATGACCTCCCTACAACACCTGGGCATGCTCCTGATGAGGCGCTGGATGGTCTCCTGAGGATCTCCTCCCAGAACTGGACTAAAGCATCCGTCAACTCCTGGACAGTCTGTGGTGCAACGTGACGTTGGTGGATGGTGCGAGACATGATGTCCCAGATGTGTTCAATCAGATTCAGGTCTGGGGAACGGGCGGGCCAGTCCATAGCTTCAATGCTTTCATCTTGCAGGAACTGCTGACATACTCCAGCCACATGAGGTCTGGCATTGTCCTCCATTAGGAGGAACCCAGGGCCAACCGCACCAGCATAAGGTCTCACAAGGGGTCAGAGGATCTCATCTCGGTACCTAATGGCAGTCAGGCTCCCTCTGGCGAGCACATGGAGGGCTGTGCGGCCCTCCAAAGAAATGCCACCCCACACCATTACTGACCCACTGACAAACCGGTCATGTTGAAGGATGTTGCAGGCAGATCGCTCTCCACAGCGTCTCCAGACTCTGTCACATCTGTCACATGTGCTCAGTGTGAGCCTGCTTTCATCTGTGAAGAGCACAGGGCACCAGTGGCAAATTTGCCAATCCTGGTGTTCTGTGGCAAATGCCAAGCATCCTTCACGGTGTTGGGCTGTGAGCGCAATCCCCATCTGTGGACTCAGACCATCCTCATGTTGTCGTTTTCTAACCGTTTGTGCAGACACATGCTCATTTGTGGCCTGCTGGAGGTCATTTTGCAGGGCTCTGGCAGTGCTCCTCCTGTTCCTCCTTGCACAAAGGCTGAGGTAGCGGTCCTACTGCTGGGTTGTTGCCCTCCTACGGCCCCCTCCACGTCTCCTGGTGTACTGGCCTGTCTCCTGGTAGCTCCTCCGGACTCTGGACACTACGCTGACAGACACAGCAAACCTTCTTGCCACAGCATTGATGTGCCATCCTGGATGAGCTGCACTACCTGAGCCACTTGTGTGGGGTGTAGAGTCCGCCTCATGCTACCACGAGTGTGAAAGCACAACCAACATTCAAAAGTGACCAAAACATCAGCCAGAAAACACTGATACTGAGATGTGGTCTGTGGTCCCCACCTGCAGAACCACTCCTTTACTGAGGCTGTCTTGATAATTGCTAATAATTTCCATCTGTTGTCTATTCCATTTGCCCAACAGCATGTGAAATTGGTTGTCAATCAGTGTTGCTTCCTAAGTGCACAGTTTGATTTCACAGAAGTTTGATTTACTTGGAGTTATATTCTGTTGTTTAAGTGTTGCCTTTATTTTTTGAGCAGTGTATATATACCAGTCTTGGTGTCTCCTAAGTGATTTGTATACACAGCAGTCTCGGTGTCTCATATGTGATATACGGTATATACACCAGTCTCGGTTTCTCGTATGTGATGTATATACACCAGACTTGGTGTCTCCTATGTGCGGTATATACACCAATCGCAGTGTCTCGTATGTGCTGTCCACCTCTTAATGAATTTCTGGCATCTTTCAACTGCTGCGCACAAAAATTGCAGCGTTATATAACAGAATTGTGGCCAAACCTGTTTGATGAATTTGGGCCACGATGTAAGTTTTTCTTTTTATTACCTTTTTCACATCCACAAACTTTACACATTCGAGCCACATGTCTAGAAACCACTTTCCACACAGGGCACAGGCATTTCTACTGCTCAGCAGTCTTCTAGCATCGGGATAATACGTGATCTGTTCTCGCAGTAATTGGGAGCTTCCATTCTGCAGATGACTTAAAACAAATCTTGCTGTTAATTCCTGGAAAACAATGATAATACAGATAGTAAGCAAGCATTATAGTGGGATCAGTCTAGAAACAAGAACCAAGAGAAGGAAAAGGGAGTAATGTGAGGGATCGGTAATGAGATCGGCAATGGAGCAGAAGAGATGATGATCCATTCTCGGACTTTACAATTCTGGTCACATGGCTACATGCTTGCCAATTGGTAATCTGAATTATAATCCATATAATATGATAATCTTGCACTTGCTTGCAGGATCAAAGTGAAATATAGTAATAATATTGGGAAATTTTGCAACATTGCCTGACTGATGAAAATCATAGAAAAATATAAAACTTAGAAAAAGTTTTAGCCATTTTTTTTTTTTTTATTCGTTACATCCAGTGCAGGCCCCGTGGGGAAGATGCATGAGAGAAGCTGCAGGACTGCCCCACTGATTGGAATTGAGCCTACACAGGGGCCGACGCTTTGGCCACTTCAGTCTTTGGATCAACATAGGTCCTGCCAGCTGAGCTTCTATTAGTCTGAATATTTTGCAATATTCTATCAAATACCATCACTTGCTGTAACAGCATTAATACTTCAGAAAGAAATTGTGTCATTAGAAAATGACCTATGGTTTAAATCAGGTTTTTTTATGTTACAAGTATTTTTTTTTAAATGTTGATTTTTTTTCATTATTTTTAGATCACAATCTTTATTAAAAAAAAAAAATCACATGAATATTAGCAGCAATTCCATAACTCAATCCCTATCTTTTGTATTGAAGCACCTAATGAGCATGTGCAAAGGTCACAGAAGGGAGGAGAAGCAGGGGTGGCTGAGACCCCGCCTATTGTGATTGGTGGATCTGGTGTTTTCCCCTGTGCATAGACGGGTCACCTGTCATTGTAATCTTATCTCTAATGATAATGAGACTTCTCAAAAATCTTCTGCAAAAGGACTGTAAGGCCGGCGTCACACTCGGCGTAAGACAATACGGTCCGTATTTTACGGCCGTAATACGGCCGAAATACGGTGAAATGTTCCCAAAATAGTGATCCGTAGTCAGGGTGTGTCAGCGTATTTTGCGCATGGCATCCTCCGTATGGCATCCGTACTGCGAGATTTTCGCGCAGGCTTGCAAAACCGACATCTAATGGATTTATGTGCTCAAATGTTCATTAAAACATATATACAGTATGTATATATATATATGTCATTGAGACACATATATATATATATTCTGTATTTATATTTCATTCAGCGCGATATCTGTGAACAGCCGGTAATTCAATTGCCGGCTTTTCATTTCTCCTTCACAAACCCGACAGGATATGAGACATGGTTTACATACAGTAAACCATCTCATATCCCCTTTTTTTTTGCATATTCCACACTACTAATGTTAGTAGTGTGTATGTGCAAAATTTCAGCGCTGTAGCTGCTAAAATAAAGGGTTAAATCGCGGAAAAAATTGGCGTGGGCTCCCGCGCAATTTTCTCCGCCAGAATGGTAAAGCCAGTGACTGAGGGCAGATATTAATAGCCAGGAGAGGGTCCATGGTTATTGGCCCCCCCGTGGCTAAAAACATCTGCCCCCAGCCACCCCAGAAAAGGCACATCTGGAAGATGCGCCAATTCTGGCACTTGGACACTCTCTTCCCACTCCCTGTAGCGGTGGGATATGGGGTAATGAAGGGTTAATGCCACCTTGCTATTGGAAGGTGACATTAAGCCAGATTAATAATGGAGAGGCGTCAATGATGACACCTATCCATTATTAATCCAATTGTTGGTAAGGGTTAAAAAACACACACACACACACACACATGATTAAAAAGGATTTTAATGAAATAAACACAGCGGTTGTTGTAATAATTTATTGTTCTCGCAATCCATTTGCAGGCCCTCACTTGGCAAAATAATTAACGCACAATATACATACCTTCTGATGTCAGATCACGTCCCACGAAGTAATCCATCTGAAGGGGTTAACTAATATTACAGGCAGAGCTGCGATAAACCACTCGCTCGTGTCTGTAATCCCCGGGTGCTGAAAGGAAAGCAGGATCTGTACTTACATTGAGTCACGGTGATGCGCCCCTGCTGGATGTTCTCATGAACTGCAGCCTGGGAACTTTTTCCCACGCTCCAGGTCATATGAGGACATCCACCAGGGGGCGCATCACCGCGACTGAAGGAAATGTAGGTCAATGACCTACATTTCATTAATTCGCCGGGGATTACAGGCACGGAGCACCGCTGCATTTAGCAGGGCTCCTGCCTGTAATATTAGTTAACCCCTTCAGATGGATTACCTCGTGGGACGAGACGGTTCACCAGAAGGTATGTATCTTGTGCGTTTATTATTTTTCCAAGCGAGGGTCTGCAAATGGATTGCGAGAACAATAAATTATTACAACAACCGCTGTGTTTATTTCATTAAAATCCTTTTTAATCGTGTGTGTGTGTTTTTTAACCCTTTCCTACAATTGGATTAATAATGGATAGGTGTCATAATTGACGCCTCTCCATTATTAATCTGGCTTAATGTTACCTTACAATAGCAAGGTGGCATTAACCCTTCATTACCCCATATCCCACCGCTACAGGGAGTGGGAAGAGAGTGGCCAAGTGCCAGAATAGGCGCATCTTCCAGATGTGCCTTTTCTGGGGTGGCTGGGGGCAGATGTTTTTAGCCACGGGGGGCCAATAACCATGGACCCTCTCCTGGCTATTAATATCTGCCCTCAGTCACTGGCTTTACCACTCTGGCGGAGAAAATTGCGCGGGAGCCCACGCCAATTTTTTCCGCCATTTAACCCTTTATTTTAGCAGCTACAGCGCCCAAATTTTGCATACACACACTACTAACATTAGTAGTATGGAATATGCAAAAAAAATGGGGATATGAGATGGTTTACTGTATGTAAACCATGTCTCATCTCATGTCGGGTTTGTGAAGGAGAAGGAAAAAGCCGGCAATTGAATTACCGACTTTTCACTAACACCGCTGCGTATTTCTCGCAAGTCACACTGCAGGTCCGTGTGGAATCCCTATTTTTCTCGCCCCCATAGACTTTCATTGGCGTATTATTTGCGCAATACGCTGACAAACGCAGCATGCTGCGATTTTGTACGGCCGTAGAAAGCCGTATAATACTGAACCGTAATATACGGCTAATAGGAGCAGCCCCATTGAGAATAATTGTGCCGTATGTAATGCGAGTTTTACGGACGTAGTTTCTGCGCTCTTACGTCCGTAAAACTCGCCAGTGTGACGCCGGCCTAAGTGTGAGTCTAAAAAAGCCCCAGTGGCCAGCGTGAAAATTGCAAGACTACTATTTTTTTTAATACAGATTGCAAAATAGAAAATACGTGTAAGCACAAATTCTATTTAAATAGGTTATTTTCTAACTTCTAATAACACATTCCCATTAATTAAAGATATAAAATCACTGTGAAAAATTTGCCACATTTTATACTGTCTTGTCAAATTTTACACTTTTTGTCAATTAGCCAGGATTATTATGTTTGCCCCAATATCCTACAAATTCTCTGGTCATATTGTTTTAGAGGGCCGTTGTAATGTAATTCTATTGGACTGCTGGACTCTAATCTAGAAATTAATTCAGGGTAAAAAAAAAAATTAGGGGTAAATTTACTATTCCCATCCAATACTCTGACAGCAGAACTTTACACTAGATATTCTGAAATGAAGCAAAGGTATCGCAACGACTGTTGCTGGATCATAGATTGGGCGTCACTGTAGACAATTTGTCAAACTTTACACCACTCCTCCTTTCCGTCTACAGCCACACCCTCTTTCAGAATAAAACCACACCATATTTTCAGAATAAAAACACATCCTCTATCACACAAAAAACACATCCTCTATCACAAAAAACCACACCTTCTTTCAGAATAAAAACACATCCTCTATCTCCAAAAAACACACCCTTTTTCAGAATAAAAACACATCCTCTATCACAAAAAACACACCCTTTTTCAGAATAAAAACACATCCTCTATCACAAAAAACACACCCTTTCAGAATAAAAACATCCTCTCACAAAAAACACACCCTTTTTCAGAATAAAAACACATCCTCTATCACAAAAAACACACCCTTTTTCAGAATAAAACACATCCTCTATCACAAAAAACACCCTTTTTCAGAATAAAAACACATCCTCTATCACAAAAAAACACACCATTTTTCAGAATAAAACACATCCTCTATCACAAAACACACCCTTTTTCAGAATAAAAACACATCCTCTATCACAAAAAACACACCCTTTTTCAGAATAAAAACACATCCTCTATCACAAAAAACACACCCTTTTTCAGAATAAAAACACATCCTCTATCACAAAAAACACACCCTTTTTCAGAATAAAAACATCCTCTCACAAAAAACACACCCTTTTTCAGAATAAAAACACATCCTCTATCACAAAAAACACACCCTTTTTCAGAATAAAACATCCTCTATCACAAAAAACACCCTTTTTCAGAATAAAAACACATCCTCTATCACAAAAACACACCCTTTTTCAGAATAAAAACACATCCTCTATCACAAAAAACACACCATTTTTCAGAATAAAACACATCCTCTATAACAAAAAACACCCTTTTTCAGAATAAAAACACATCCTCTATCACAAAAAACAAACCCTTTTTCAGAATAAAAACACATCCTCTATCACAAAAAACACACCCTTTTTCTGAAAAAAACCACACCCTCTTTCACAAAAAACACACCCTCTTTCAGAATAAAACCACACTATTTTTTCACCATAAAACCACACCCTCTTTCACAATAAAACCACACCCTTTCAGATTAAAGCCACTCCCTCTGTCAGATTAAAGCCACGCCCTATTTAATAATAAAGCCAAACCCTCTTTCAGAATAAAGACACACCCTCTTTTCAGCTAAAGCCATGCCCTCTTTAGGGTTAAAGCTAGGTCCTTTTCTGACTAAAAATATACATCGCAATACAATGGACGAAGCATTTCATTGCGAAACGCGCGTCGGGTGTGGTGGGTTCCCAGGAGTACTCCATAGGTAACTATGCATATGATACACTTGTATTGCGATGTATATTTTTATTACGGTCTAATGCCAATGTGCTGCTTTTGTGCATAGCTACATATTACCATCCTCTTGTTATTTATACAATTATTTATTTATTTATTTACATGGTTGTACACATTCCTTGTTGGGTTACCCACCGTATTTTTATGTACTTGTGTTTTTTTGCCCACCTTTTAAATATTGTATCTTAATTACTTTAATAAAGATTATTGTTAGTTTTATTGGCCGTGTGTGAAGTTTTGGTCTTTTGGTGTATTTATGTTCCTCTTTACAGCAAGCCACACCCTCTTTTTGCTAAAGCCACACCCTATTTTGATTAGCCACGTCCTGTTGTTCTAGTCAACTCAAAAATGGCTAAAATACTTGGCACAGCATGTGCGATGACTGACTAGTCGTCTTCTCTACAGGCTTCACTGTACGCAGCCTGACCGTAAGAAGGGACGTGTGTGTAGACGTGCACGTTGGAGCCAGATCTCGGCTGATCACATCGCCACACAACAGCAATCACAAATAATAACACTTTCTGCTCATTTCTATAAACCGAATTACAGAACATTGATCCAAATCCCTCAGTGATCATGGTGATTGATTCTGCAGCATTTTTCTGAATTGTCTACCCAGGTTATGGCACATTTTTACCTTTAGAGACAAAATTTCCTCATCCTGGATGGCAGACACGGGCGCCTTTACAAGCAGAGGATTTTCTTCACAGTATAGTTCTTGTAAAGGGATTTCATGCATCTGGAAACACAAATGAACAAACCTCTGTGTAACATTTGGTCTAATGCTATTTATGATGTTATGTAGTCAGAAAAACACACATATGACACTGTTTACAACCTATTGGAGGGTGTTTCTTTGTGAAGTCTTCCCCCATAAAACAAAGGTATATTTTCTCTTTAACTCCATTGGCTTCCTGTATTTCCAAAATAAAGGCAGCTGTACTCATCCACTGCCGCTCCCACACCAGCTCCACTCTGCAGCCTTGGGCTTTGTGGATGTGGCTGCAGCATTTATTACTGTCCACATCATGTGACAGCTGCAGACAATCACTGGGCTCAGCTGTTATTATGGTGTAGAGCACCAAACGGCTGAGATAGTGACTGGCTGCATCTGTCATCAATATAGGCTAGATCATCAGTAAAGGCTAGATCATCAGTATAGGCTAGATCATCAGTATAGGCTAGGTCATCAGTATAGGTTAGATCATCAGTATAGACTAGCTCATCAATGTAGGCTAGGCCATCACTATTGGCTAGGGCATCAGTATAGACTAGCTCATCAATGTAGGCTAGGTCATCAGTATTGGCTACGTCATCAATATAGGCTAGGCCATCAGTATAGGCTAGGCCATCAGTATAGGCTAGGCCATCAGTATAGGCTAGGGCATCAGTATAGACAAGCTCATGAATGTACGCTAGGTCATCACTATAGGCTAGGTCATCACTATAGGCTAGGTCATCACTATAGGCTAGGTCATCAGTATAGGCTAGGTCATCACTATAGGCTAGGTCATCACTATAGGCTAGGTCATCACTATAGGCTAGGTCATCACTATAGGCTAGGTCATCAGTATAGGCTAGGGCAGTGTTCCCCAACTCCGGTCCTCAAGAGCATAGGTGATAATTGCATCACCTGCACAGGCAATAATTCCATCACCTGTGCAATACTAAGGAAATCCTGAAAACATGACCTGTTGGTGGCTCTTGAGGACCGGAGTTGGGGAACACTGGGCTAGGGCATCAGTATAGGCTAGGTCATCAATATAGGCTAGGTCATCAATATAGGCTAGGTCATCAATATAGGCTAGATCATCAATATCGGCTAGATCATCAATATTGGCTAGATCATCAATATCCGATCAGTTCGGTACCCAACTGCAGCCAATACACAGATGACAGAGCTATACTGTACAGCTCCGCAACTGATAACCTGTTTGCCACCAGCACCGAGAACAGATGATCCATGGGTGAACTGACTGTCAGACCCCCACCAATCTGATATTGACGATTTATTCCAAGAATGGGTCATCAGTATAAAAGTAGTGAAGCAACCCTTTAAATGAGTATTCCCATCTCCAAGATCCTATCCCAATGTTTAGTAGGTGTAATATTAATAATATTAGCAAATACCTCCAAATAGAAATGTAGTTTAGTTCTTCAGATCCGCTGTGTCGATTACCTCATGTAGGGAATTGCAGTAGCTTAGATATCCATGGTTACGACCACTCTGACAGTTAGTGAGACAGCTCTTAGTGTCTAATG
Organism: Ranitomeya variabilis; assembly: GCF_051348905.1. Taxonomy (NCBI): domain Eukaryota; kingdom Metazoa; phylum Chordata; class Amphibia; order Anura; family Dendrobatidae; genus Ranitomeya; species Ranitomeya variabilis. Next base: position 501,954,959 of record NC_135237.1, on the reverse strand, counting down.
TAATGCAGCGGTAGCGTCGTACGCAGTGAAGAGGCAGTGACCCACAAAGTTCCAACACAAAAGTCTCTTTAATGTGTTTCCTCACAGCATTAAAGTCCAATTCACACAAATGCTTATAACTTCAGTGATATTATCAGTGTTCAGTTCACACCAGTTCATAGCAATACAAATCATATGGCTTTAGATTTACAGTCCCTAAACAGGCCAGACTTCCCTTGTCCAGTTTCCCTGGGCAACCGCACGCCATAATACAGTCTCCATATACACAGCCTCATATGTTACAGACACTACACACACCAGCCCCCTCCGACTAGTTCCCGTGGGTGTCCTGCATCACTGTATCACAGTCCCTTACAGTCTCTTTACTCACAAAGCCGTACACAGCCCAGGATATCCTCCAGATAGCAGCCAGGCACCATATCCACCTGTTTGCAATCGTTACACATGTTAGTCCTCTTTCGGGCACAGGACATCCACCTCCGGGCACAGGACTATCCACATCCGTCTCTTTTGGGCACAGGACATCCACCTCTGGGCACAGGACTGTCCACATCCGACTCTTACGGGCACAGGACATCCACCTCCGGGCACAGGACTGTCCACATCCGAGACCAGTACTATGGACGACTTGCATCGCTGTATATGCTGTGGGTGCCTGGCTATTCAGCTGCCCTGGGTGCTGGCTCCGCTGGCCTGTGCCTCCATGCACTAAGCCAGCACTCTGCAGGCCTCTGCTCTGCACACCAGCACACACCAGACTGACACTCAGGTTGCACCACACACCTGACACACCCCTACCTCTTACTGCAGGGCTTTTAACACACACAAACCTGTGGCCTTCAGCCACATGGAAAACTCGGATTGGAAATCCGTGACTCCCATGCACACCTATGGACTTCATCCGTCTGCATGCACAACCTGGGGAGAACACACACTGACCCCTACCTGTGACACGGGTCACTACCTCACATTGCAATCACAGCTACACCTGCCACTGCCATGCACACCTATGACCTTCATACGCCTCTGTGCGCATTCTGGGGAGCACAAACAGCACCTCCTAGCTGTAACAGGGGTCACAGCCTCACACTAAGCTATTGCAATGCCTGCACATAAGGTAAGTGACATAGCGAATCTGGAGAACTATACTAAATTTCTAATTGGAGGTATTTGCTAATATTATTATTATTACACCTACTACATATTGAGATAGGATCTCTAATATTATTATTACACCTACTACATATTGAGATAGGATCTCTCAAGATGGGAATACCCCTTTAAGTAAAGAAAACCTAAGGGGTAAATAAAACATAAAAAATGTAACCACTTTAAACCAAAAATTAAGCCGCTTTAAGGCTATGTTCACATTTGCTTTCGGAGCCCCTTTCGCAGAGTTGGTTAAAATACCAGTTTTATAGTGAAAGGACATACTCCCTTATGGAAATGTTGCAGCCCCCATTATAGTCAATCGTCGGTGTCCACCATGAGATGGATCTGACGTAGATGTCATTTTTATTGTTCTGTGACAGAACACAGGTGTGATCTAAGCACAACAAATTATTATCCCCATTGGAACGATGCAGCTAAGCCAAAACCCCGGCGGCACCATTCATTGTGTGCAGGAGTCACAGTATGAAGGGCAGCGACGGCTCAACAACAGATCCAGGCTGGCAGCACAATGACCGATTGTCCGGTCTCGAGTCACTGATGACATTTTGGATACTTTTACTCATTACCATCCATCTCTGGGAGAACTGGTATCTAAGCCAGGAGAAACTGGAGAATACCAGTAGAGCTACATTTGTCAGCTCATGACGTCAAAGGATTCCTTGTCAGCTGGATGGCAGCATGCATGTGAACAGTTCGATACAGCTAAAGATATTAAGGAGATGTTCCAGACAATAAAATTTCTGTTCTCTGGGCGACCGCTTTAATTTGAAGGATTTATTACTTACCCTGGATGGAAATGTCTGTATCTGATTTCCTGCAACATCCAGAATTTTCAACATCCTCAACCTACAAAGCCCCTACAGATAAAACAATGCACATATGTAAGATGGAGACTACTGTACACATTATGGAAAACAATGAGCCTTATGGACTAATTAAATGGGTTTTCTAGGATTAAGAAATTGATGAGCTATCCTTTAAGGGGTTTTCTAAGAATGTATTAAAATGGCTCCCCAGTCAGTTGAGACACAGGTCTCAGAAGCTGTGTTTTTCAGACTGCAGCCAGTCCTTACAAGGAACTAGGATGGATAGTTGTTTGAATTACATGCCGGGAGAGAGTCAGCAGAGCCCCATATACATTAGACCAACGGCCGATTCAGCTGACTTCACTGTCATGTGTGGGATAAGAGTGGCAGAGGTCCGACACACAGTCAGATGAAAACAGTGATCCGCTGACAGCCGGACAGAAATAGTGAATAGAGCCAAGAGAGCATAGCGCCATTTAATGTGTAGTGGCCATACCTGGGTACTGCAGCACGGCTCCTAATCAATAGGAGTTGAGCTGTAATAACTGGGACCAATCCCAACACACAGTGAATGGAGCAGAAAACAGCTGCTTGGTGGGGATGCCAGTTGTTGGGCCCCCAATCACTCTCATATTGATAACCTATCCCAGGGTTAAATCAGCAATTTAGTAAACCTAGAAAACCTTTAAAAAAGTGCCCATGAATATAAAGAAAAAAATCAACTAAACCACACCAATTTAGGTAGGATTGGCCAAAAATGTTATGTGCATCAATGTGCAAATATCCCCCCAATAGATGGTGACAGGAGAAAGGATTGAGCATCTTGAATTTCAAAGTTCTTTCTTTTTGTTCTTAGGGAACATAGGCCATGTTCACACTATCAGTATTTGGTCAGTATGTTACATCAGTATTTGTAAGCCAAAACCAGGAGTGGAACAATCAGAGGAAAAGTATAATAGAAACACGTCACCACTTCTGTATTTATCACCCACTCATGGTTTTGTCTTACAAATACTGATGTAACATACTGATAGTGTGAACATGGCCTTACTCTTCTTTGCCCTCTGGAAACACACGAATGCCCAATCGAGCATGCGCGTTGTGAGGCAGTGACCCCTGTTACAGCTAGGGGGCGCTGTTTGTGCTCTCCAGAATGCGCACGGAGGCATAGTGAGGCCATGAGGGCGCATTGCAGTCACAGGTGTAGCAATGATTACAATGGGGAAGCAGTGACTGATTAAAAGCCCTGTAGTAGAGGGGGAGGTGTGTCAGTGTTGGTTTGGAAGCAGACAGAGCAGTTGTCTGCAGAGCACTCCCTGTGTGAGGCAACACAGGGGCAAGAGGAACCAAAGAGACTGACACCCTGAGTCTCGGGCTGTCTTTTTGCTTACCCGGCTGCGATCCGGATACAGCGTGCTGTGCACTGCGTGAGTAAAGAGACTTGGTCCCGGCGTGCGGTCGCCCAGAGGAACTGGACAAAGGGAAGTCCAGCCTGTTTAGGGACTGCAAACATAAAGCTGTGTACTATGTATTCTTATGGACGGTGTGAAGTAACACATTAAAGGAACGTTTTGTTTGAATTTGCTTGGGTCACTGCCATTTTCACTGCAGACGGTGATACCACTCCACTACAGCATATATAGGGGAAGTCAGAAGGAATAGAAGTCCAGCTTTCCAAAATCATACATTTCACATCTTAGCAGTGATCTCCTAGGCTTTACTTTCATCTTCTTAGCATAACCCATTCTTCAAAAGCCCAACACCACGGTCAGTCACAGAGGAGGTTCGTCTGTCACATGACTACAATATTTGAGCTTAAAAAACAGGCAATTGACCAAACATGAGAATAGAACATATGTTCCTCACCTCTGGCAGGCCATAAAGATTGTTCCGGTAGACCCGCAGCTCCTTCAGGTTGCTCAGACTGCCGATCTGCTCTGGGAGCATCTCCAGTTGGTTATTTCCAAGGTGCAGCTCACAAAGGTTTGGTAGGACACACAACTCTTTGGGGATGTTGTGTAGACAGTTGTGGCTTATACTGAGTTTTTCAAGACATTGTAGCCTACATAGAGCACATTAAGAAGTGAGGTACGCAGCTGGCTGATGTTATTCTATGTATGACACATGCAAAACATGCAAAAATATGAAGGTTAAGTTCTCATGATCAGTTTTTGGTGAGCATCTGTCGCAGCCTATTTTGGCTACGCAAAATAAACAAACAGTCTTAGGCCGGGGTCACACTCAGCGTAGGGAAATACGGTCCGTATTTTACATGCGTAATACGCAGAAATGTTTCCAAAATAGTGATCCGTATGTCATCCGTAGGCAGGGTGTGGCAGCATATTTTGCGCATGTAAACCTCCGTATGTAATCCGTATGGCATCCGTACAGCGAGATTTTCTCGCCGGCTTGCAAAACCGACATACAATGGATCCACGGGCTGAAATATTCATGAAAACATATATACAGTCTATATATATATATATATATATATATATATATATATATATATATATATATATATATATATATATATATATATATACACATTCTATTTGTACACATTTATTCTACCTATTCTGTCAGTGTGATTTTACTGTACACAACCACTGAATTACCGGCTTTTCCATAGAACACCGGTGCGTATTTCTCGCAAGTCACCCGCATGGTCCGTGTGTAATCCGTAATTTTCTCGCCTCCATAGACTTTCATTGGCGGATTTTTTGCGCAATACGCTGACAAACGCAGCATGCTGCGATTTTCTACGCCCGTAACATACCGTATATTACGGATGCGTAATATACGGCAGATAGGAGCTGCCCCATAGAGAATCATTGGGTCGTGTGCAATGCGTATTTTCTGGACGTATTTTCTGCGCTCATACATCCGTAACACACACTAATGTGACCCCGGCCTTACAGTTGCGGATAGGATTTATAGAAACCTCCTGCCCACTGTGCTTCTTTATGCAGCATAATCTGACCTGCGGTGCGCGTTTCAAATCCACAACTTGTCAATTTCTCTTGCGGGTACACTGAGATTTATGTGGAGATTTTCCCCAAAGAATTATATTACATGCAGAAAAGCCTAATTTACCTAAGGCTACGTTCCCACAATGAGTTTTTGGTGAGTTTTTTTTTATCCTGATCCTATTTTAACTAATGAGTGCACACAATCTGCTACATCAAAACTCACCAAATTCTCATTGTGGGAACGTAGTCCAAGAGATTGTGAACCACAAATTAAACAGGTTGCTCTGAGATATTGATGACCTATCCTGAGGATTACATTGGTAGGGGTCCAATACCTGGCACCCCCACCAAGGGGCGGACACTGACAGTAAAGGGACCTATGCAGGACTTATGTCTGCCCCACCCCATTGCGTCAGGCCTCACCCACATAAACATATGTTCACATTTAGGCCACGTTCACACGTTCAGTATTTGGTCAGTATTTCACATCAGTATATGTAAACTAGGAGTGGAACAATCAGAGGAAAAGTATAATAGAAACACGTCACTTCTATATTTATCACCCACTCCTGGTTTTGGCTTACAGATACTGATGTGAAATACTGACCAAATACTAACTGTGTGAACGTGGCCTTACTTGCATATTCACATTAGGAACAATATAATAAAACTAGATGGTAGCCTGATTCTAACGCATCGGGTATTCTAGAATATGTAAGTAGTTTATTTATGAAGATTTTAGAATAATACATTGAATACACAGGATTCGGCCAACCGTGACCAATTAGCGAAGAGTGGTTCAAATCCCGCGCCAATTCGCTGCCGCACTGCGCCTGTCGCTGATTGTTCGCGGCCGGCCATGTAGTATATAGCACAGCCACGTAGTATATAACAGCCCACGTAGTAAATAGCACAGCCACGTAGTATATTGCACAGCCACGTAGTATATTGCACAGCCACGTAGTATATAGCACAGCCACATAGTATATAGCACAGCCCACGTAGTGTATTGCACAGCTCACGTAGTATATTGCACAGCCCACGTAGTGTATTGCACAGCCCACGTAGTGTATTGCACAGCCCACGTAGTGTATTGCACAGCCCATGTAGTATATTGCACAGCCCACGTAGTATATAGCACAACCCATATAGCATATAACATAGCCACGTAGTTTATAACAGCCCACGTAGCATATAACAAAGCTCACGTAGTATATAACAGCCCACGTAGTGTATAACACAGCCCACGTAGTGTATAACAGCCCACCTAGTGTATAACACAGCCCACATAGTGTATAACACAGCCCACATAGTGTATAACACAGCCCATGTAGTATATAGCACAGCCCACGTAATATATAGCGCAGCCACGTAGTATATTGCACAGCCACATAGTATATTGCACAGCCACACAGTATATTGCACAGCCACATAGTATATTGCACAGCCCACATAGTACATTGCACAGCCCACGTAGTATATTGCACAGCCCACGTAATATATTGCACAACCCACGTAGTATATTGCACAGCCCACGTAGTATATTGCACAGCCCAGGTAGTATATTGCACAGCCCACGTAGTATATAGCACAGCCCACGTAGTATATTGCACAGCCCACGTAGTATATTGCACAGCCCACGTAGTATATTGCACAGCCCACGTAGTATATTGCACAGACCATGTAGTATATAGCAATGTGGGCATCATATTCCTGTTAAAAAAAAAAAAAAAGAATTAAAATAATAAATAGTTATATACTCACCTTCCGTTGGCCCTCGGATCCAGGCGAAGCATTTACCGATGCTCCTCGCGTGCTCCGGTCCTAAGAGTGCATTGCGGTCTCGCGTGATGATGACGTAGCGGTCTTGTGAGATCGCAATGCATGGAGCGGTCACCGGAGCGTCGCGAGGAGCGGGAAAGGCCTGTTCTGGATCCGAGGGGCCGACGGACGGTGAGTATATAACGATTTTTTTATTTTTTTATTATTTTTAACATTAGATCTTTTTACTATTGATGCTGCATAGGCAGCATCAATAGTAAAAAGTTGGACACACAGGGTTAATAGCAGCGTTAACGGAGTGCGTTACACCGTGGCATAAAGCGGTCTGTTAACGCTGCCATTAACCCTGTGTGAGCACTGACTGGAGGGGAGTATGGAGCGGCCATTTTGCCGCCGGACTGTGCCCGTCGCTGATTGGTCGTGGCTGTTTTGCCACGACCAATCAGCGACTTAGGATTTCCGTTACAGACAGAAAGACAGAAGTGACCCTTAGACAATTATATAGTAGATGTTCCCCTGCTAATACATGAGACTCGAGCATTTACACATTACACACACATATGAGACAAAAAGAAAAGACTTAAAAGGGTAAATATATATGCACTTTTTATCTATAGTGATATAACAATATTGTGTGGACATAAGCCCGGACTCCGTATAGAGATGACCCTCGGTGAGTAATTCAGACAGAGGAAAAAAAGAACCAAGATGATGGAAAATATTAATAAAGTGAATCATTTACTATTTAACGCATAGATATGCAGTGGTGATGCACTGATATTTACAGAAGGCGCATGTCTCTACAGGCTGCAGTGTCTCCATAGTGAGGTAATACCGCTTTTTACATGATTCCAACTATAGTCATGTGATTCCTAATTGTAGGTTACACATGTGAATAGAAGCATATCATGCACCAGCACTTTTTATCATGGCCTTCCACTACATATGGTGAGGCACACATATCACTTTGTCTGCCTGATGAGGCCTTAGGCTATGTGCACACGTTGCGGATTCTGCTGCGGATCCGCAGCGGATTGGCCACTGCGAATTCGCAGCAGTTTTCCATGCGGTATATAGTACCATGTAAACCTATGGAAAACAAAATCCGCTGTGCCCATTCTGCGGAAAATACCGCGCGGGAACACTGCATTGTATTTTCTGCAGCATGTCAATTCTTTGTGCGGATTCCACAATAGTTTACACCTGCTCCACAATAGGAATCAGCAGGTGTCAAACCGCAGGTGGAATCCGCACAAAATCTGCAGGAATTCCGCAGTAAATCCGCAGGTAAAACGCAGTGAGTTTTACCTGCAGATTTTGCAAAACCGGTGTGGAAAAATCAGCACACGATTCCGCAACGTGTGCATATAGCCTCAGCACCTGCTTAGTCTGTCTGATGAGGTAAAGTAAAAATAATAAAAGATTGGGAAGCACAGGTATAAACAGTGAAAAAAATAGAAGAAACAAAGTGATATGTGTGCCTAAATATGTGTTTATAGGGTACACACAAAAAAACGGGGACACTGGGAACTAACCTGATAGTCTGAGATAGTACATTCCAGAGTTTTGGTACAGCATGAGATATTGGAATTATTGGAGTTGGAGGTTTGGTTTATGGAGGATATCAGTCTCAGATCATTAGCAGAACAGAGAGCACAAGTACAGGGGAGACAGATGAGGGAGGAGATGTAGGTGGAACAGCTCTGTGGAGAGGACAGGCAGGGTGGTACACAAACATGAGGGAAGAGATATATGGTAGTGCAACACTGTGAATAGCACGGTGTCCGGAGGTAGATGAAGGAGGAGATGTAGACCATTGCATCATTGTGAGGAAGATGGGTAAGGTGGTAGATAAGTGAGAGGAGATTTCGGGTTGTGCAGCCCCTTGAAGTGAACAGACTGAGTAATGAGGATAAAGGAAATGTACATTGGTGTGCAAAAGTATTCACCACTTTGGTATTTTCCGTGTTTGTCTACCTCACAACCTGGAATTTCACTGTTGTTTTTTAAGGTTTAATCAATTCATGTAAAGTACATGCCTACAAATGTGAACATTTGGTTTTCTTTTTATTGTGAAACAAATAGGACAAAACAACTGAAAATTTCAGTGTGCATAACTATTCACCCCCTAAAGTCAGTGCTTTGTACTTCTGATGGTGAAGATGCCAGGGCCACATACCTTGCTGAGCTCCTGAATACACCCTTAGTCTGTTCCCTTCCCCACCTAAGGAAGCGGGGAGTAGTAGTGTATGGAAATACACCAACCAGGCTACTAAGTGACTACGTACAGGCATAAAGGAAAATACCAATCATACTAACAAGTTCCCACAAACAACAGAGGCATACACCAGGGAGTGAAAGAAGGGAAAAACCCAAGAAGGAGAAGAAATGGATTTGCACACAAGCTAAGCCAAGCAACAGTCACTAGATAAAACCACCAAACAACTCCTCAAACAACTAAACTCATCCACGCTCCTGAGCCATGCAGCAATGAATCTAACGCTGGCATTTCCTGATTGCTAGAGGCCAGTTTAAATAGGAGAGGGGAGTGGACAGCTCTGAACAGCTGAGAGCCTTAAGGCAGGTAAGCTTCCAGGAGGGTTCAACTGAAACAGATTAAAACTAGAGTTGAGCGAATCCTTTCGGAATTGGTCACCAAATCTGAATTTGCCATATCCGTGCCATATTGGCACCCTATTCGTGCCAAATTTATGTTTCCTGATCGGTTCCGAACATATTCATTAATTTCTACTCCCATTGACCCCAATGACGTTCGGTGAATATTGAAAAAACAATATTCACCACCAATCACAATCTGAACCGAATTTTGAAAAATTCGCTCAACTCTAAGTATAACCTGCACTGCTAGAAGAAACCTGAACCGTGAAGGTGCAGCGCTTCAAATCAGGGCAGAAGTAGGAGAAATCAGACACTGTGGTCTTCTGGCTCCTCTCTGTCGCGGTAAACCCGTGACAAGGTGTGTATATACTGACAGACCATGTGACACTTAGATTGCACACATGTTGACTAAGGGTACTGTCTCACAGTGGCACTTTTGTCGCTACGACGGTACGATCCGTGATGTTCCAGCGATATCCATACGATATCGCTGTGTCTGACACGTAGCGGCGATCATGGACCCTGCTGAGAATCGTACGTCGTAGCAGATCGTTTGGAACTTTCTTTCGTCGCTGGATCTCCCGCTGTCATCGCTGGATCTCCCGCTGTCATCGCTGGATCGGTGTGTGTGACACCGATCCAACGATGCGTTCGCTTGTAAGCAGGGTAAACATCGGGTTACTAAGCGCAGGGCCGCGCTTAGTAACCCGATGTTTACCCTGGTTACCATCGTAAAAGTAAAAAAAAACAAACAGTACATACTCACATTCCGGTGTCCGTCAGGTCCCTAGCCGTCTGCTTCCCGCTCTGACTGACTGCCGGCCGGAAAGTAAGAGCAGAGCACAGCGGTGACGTCACCACTGTGATCTGCTTTCACTTTACGGCGGCACTCAGTCAGAGCGGGAAGCAGACGGCTAGGGACCTGACGGACACCGGAATGTGAGTATGTACCGTTAGTTTTTTTTTTCCTTTTACGATGGTAACCAGGGTAAACATCGGGTTACTAAGCGCGGCCCTGCGCTTAGTAACCCGATGTTTACCCTGGTTACCCGGGGCCTTTGGCAACGTTGGTCGCTGGAGAGCGGTCTGTGTGACAGCTCCCCAGCGACCACACAGCGACTTACCAACGATCACGGCCAGGTCGTATCGCTGGTCGTGATCGTTGGAAAGTTGCAGAGTGTGACAGCACCCTAAGGAATCGGATGTGACTTACAAAGGTAATTATTTGCACTAGACATTTTTAGGGGGTTCATAGCAAAAGGGGTGAATACATATGCGCATGCCAATTTTTAGTTATTGGATGCCATAAACTTATTTTATGCCTATGTTTCACTTCACTTCCTCAACTTAGACTATTTAGTGCTGATGAATCACACACAAATCAGATTACAAAAATATTTAAACACAGGCTGTAATGTAACAAAATAGATAAAAAGCCAAGGGGGTGAGTACTTTCACAAGTCACTTTAGGTGGTGCAGCACTGGGGAGAGGACGGGCACAGTTGTAGATAGAGATGAGGGAAGACATGTAGGTGGTGCAGCACTGTGAAGAGGATGGGTAGGGTTGTAGATAAAGATATATAGAGCAATGCAGCACTGTGGAGAGCTCTGGGAGTGATTATGATACATTTTCAGTTGTGCTCAAAAGTTTACATACCTCAGCAGAATTTTTGCTTTCTTGGCCTTTTTTCAGAGAATATGGATGATAACACCAAAACTTTTTCTCCACTCATGGTTAGTGGTTGGGTGAAGCCATTTATTGTCAGACTACTGTGTTTTCTCTTTTTAAATCATAATAAGAACCCAAAACATCCAAATGACCCTGATCAAAAGTTCACATACCCTGGTGATTTTGTCCTGATAACATGCACAGAAGTTGACACAAATGGGTTAGAATGGCTACTAAAGGTAACATCCTCACCTGTGACCTGTTTGCTTGTAAACAGTGTGTGTGCATAAAAGCTGAGTGAGTTTCTGGGATCCAGCCACTGATTTCTGGATTGTGAGTCATGGGGAAAGCAATTGTCAACAGATCTACGGGAAAAGGCAGGTCAACTGTATAAAACAGGAAAGGGATACAAAAAGGAATTGATAATGGCAGTCAGCAGCATTCAAGCTGTGATCAACATATGGAAAATCAGGGGCTCTGTAAAAACAAAACCACGGTCAGGTAGACCAACAAAAATTTAATCCACAACTGCCAGGAAAATTGTTTGGGATGCAAAGAAAAACCCACAAATGGCATCAGCTGAAATACAGGACTCTCTGAAAACTAGCAGCGTGGCTGTTTCAAGATGCACAATAAGGAGGCACTTGAAGAAAAATGGGCTGCATGGTCAAGTCACCAGAAGAAAGCCATTACTGCGCAAATGCCACAAAGTATCTCGCCTACAATACGCAAAACAGCACAGAGACAAGCCTCAAAACTTCTGGAACAAGGTAATTTGGAGTGATGAGACCAAAGTGGAACTTTTTGGCCATAACTATAAACGTTACATTTTGGAGAGAGGTCAACAAGGCCTATGATGAAAGGAACACCATTCCTACTGTAAAGCACAGAGGTGGATCGCTGATGTTTTGGGGATGTGTGAGCTACAAAGGCATAGGAAACGTGGTCAAAGTTGAAGGAAAGATGAATGAAGCACGTTATCAGCAAATACTGGAGGCCAAGAAGCTACGCATGGGACGTACTTGGATGTTCCAACATGACAACGATCCAAAACACAAGGCCAAGTTGACCTGTCATTGGCTACAGCAGAACAAAGTCAAGGTTCTGGAGTGGCCATCTTAATCTCCTGACCTCAATATCATTGAGCCACTCAAGTGCGCAGTTCATGCTAGACAACCCAGGAATTTACAGGAACTGGAGGCTTTTTGCCAAGAAGAGTGGGCAGCTTTACCATCTGAGAAAATAAAGAACCTCATCCACAACTACCACAAAAGACTTCAAGCTGTCATTGATGTTAGAGGGGGCAATACACGGTATTAAGAAATGGGGTATGTGAACTTTTGATCAGGGTCATTTGGATGTTTTGGGTTGTCATTATGATTTAAAAAGAGAAAACATAGTAATTTGACAATAAACTACCACCCTACCACTAACTATAAGTGGAGAAAAAGTTTTGGTGTTATCATTCATATTCTCTGAAAAAAGGCCAAGAAAGCAAAAATTCTGCAGGGGTATGTAAACTTTTGAGCACAACTGTATATTGTATTCTAACAAGGATGGGGAAACCAGTGCAATGACTGGCACTGGGTAGAAGCATCGGTGTAGTGGCTGTACAGAAATATGATCCTGGCAATTGCAATCAGAATAGGTTGTAGAGGTGAGAATTCAATCAAAGGAAGACCGATTAGTGAGTTGCAGTAGTCAAGATAAGAATGAATCAGAGCAACATCTTGTTTTATTTTTTCCACAATAAGAAAAGGAAGGATTCTAAAGATGCTTTTGAGATGAAGGTGACCTGAACAAGCGAGTGTTTGGATATAGGAAGTGAAAAAAGATCTCAGTCTAACATAACCCCAAGGCAGCAGGTGTGCTGTTTAGAAGATATATTTCTGAAATAATTTGAAATATGGGGAAAATATGGCTAAAGACATCCTGTACTTAAATGCCACCCGTGCCAACTAAACCCTGATAACAGAAAGTAATAACAACTAAACTGATGAATATCTTTGCCACCTTAATCACATTTTATCATATGCCAACATGTTGTTTATGTAGCAAACCTAACGCACTTTAGCATTAAAATCTATTTTGAGTGTTATGAATAGTTATTTCTGCTAGCGGCTATTTTCGCCTTCATTTAGTGGATGGTGGAAGTTAGCTTTACCATGGTGCCCAGCATGTTTCTAGTTTTGCTGCATGAGCTTATTCCTAGCAAAAACACCCAGAGATTAAGAGCACTGATGCCTGTAGTTGAGCAAAACATTTAGTCACGGGGTCATGGATAAGAATGTATGCAGCACACAGCCTGGAGATCACTAAGTACTGATAACCTATTTGCTCTGGTTAAATGTCCAAGCTACAGTAATGTATATACCATATGTCTTGGTGGGGGGCAGCCACTCAGGACCACTAAATTAAAAATGAAGAGCTGCTCGCCATGTACTATCAGCAGGGGCTGGCTGGCATTTTTCAGCCTGGGGGGCAATCACAAGGCAGTGGCCCTTCAGTTGCGGTGGCCCTCCTTTTCCCTAATAATCTCTGGCCATTGCATAAAAGTAGCAGAGATAACAGGCTTTAAAAACAGGCTGGTTCATAGATATTGGAACAGAACGGTGCTTGCTGCATAGATATGGTAGCAGAACCAAGCTTACTCCAGAGATATGGGAGCAGAACCGAGCTTACTCCGGAGATATGAGAGCAGAACCGAGCTTACTACTGAGATATGGGAGCAGAACCAAGCTTACTCCAGAGATATGGGAGCAGAACTGAGCTTACTACAGAGATATGGGAGCAGAAACGAGCTTACTCCGGAGATATGAGAGCAGAAACGAGCTTACTCTGGAGATATGGGAGCAGAACCGAGCTTACTACTGAGATATGGGAGCAGAACCGAGCTTACTCCAGAGATATGGGAGCAGAACTGAGCTTACTACAGAGATATGGGAGCAGAACCGAGCTTACTCCGGAGATATGGGAGCAGAACTGAGCTTACTACAGAGATATGGGAGCAGAACCGAGCTTACTCCGGAGATATGGGAGCAGAACAGAGCTTACTACAGAGATATGGGAGCAAAACAGAGCTTACTACAGAAATATGGAAGCAGAATGGAGCTTACTACAGAGATATGGGAACAAAACAGAGCTTACTACAGAGATATGGGAGCAGAACGGAGCTTACTACAGAGATATGGGAGAACCAAGCTTACTACAGAGATATGGGAGCAGAACCGAGCTTACTACAGAGATATGGGAGCAGAACCGAGCTTACTACAGAGATATGGGAGCAAAACAGAGCTTACTACAGAAATATGGGAGCTGAACGGAGCTTACTACAGCGGTATGGGAGCAAAACAGAGCTTACTACAGAGATAAGGGAGCAGAACCGAGCTTACTACAGAGAAATGGGAGCAAAACAGAGCTTACTACAGAGATATGGGAGCAAAACAGAGCTTACTACAGAAATATGGGAGCTGAACGGAGCTTACTACAGCGGTATGGGAGCAAAACAGAGCTTACTACAGAGATAAGGGAGCAGAACCAAGCTTACTACAGAGAAATGGGAGCAAAACAGAGCTTACTACAGAGATATGGGAGCAAAACAGAGCTTACTACAGAAATATGGGAGCTGAATGGAGCTTACTACAGCGGTATGGGAGCAAAACAGAGCTTACTACAGAGATAAGGGAGCAGAACTGAGCTTACTACAGAGAAATGGGAGCAAAACAGAGCTTACTACAGAGATATGGGAGCAAAACAGAGCTTACTACAGAAATATGGGAGCTGAACGGAGCTTACTACAGCGGTATGGGAGCAAAACAGAGCTTACTACAGAGATAAGGGAGCAGAACCAAGCTTACTACAGAGATATGGGAGCAGAGCGGAGCTTACTGCAGAGATATGGGAGCAGAGCGGAGCTTACTGCAGAGATATGGGAGCAGAACAGAGCTTACTACAGAGATGTCCTCTGAGCACCCACACAGCTCTGTAAATACAGAATGATGGTCCTACAGCCCCCAATGCCCCTTTATTATACATTGAGGACCCCAAAACTCCCTATATATAGTAAAATGGCTACATAGCCCCCTATATACAATATGATGTTCCAACTGCCTCCTATATATAGTATGAGGCTTTAAAGTTTCCTATATATACTATAGCTCCCCACAAATTGTATGTCACCAAAACCCCCTATATACAGTATGATGGTCCCCTACAGCTCTCTAATTGCGATATTATGTACCTCACAGCTTCCTATAGATAGTATGATGATCCCGCATCCCGTCTATATATAGTATCATGTCCCTACAGCCCCCTATATGGAATATGGTGGCCCCACAGCCCCATATGATGTATGATGATATATATAGTATGAAGGTATCCCACTGCCCCACATATATAGTATGATGGTCCCCACAGCCCCACATATATAGTATATGTAGTGCGATGGCCCCAGTTCCCACCATAAATATAGGACGATGGCACAAGTTGCATATATATATATATATATATATATATATATATATATATATATATATATAATGATGGCCCCAGTTCTCCCTAAATATCTAGAATGATGACCCCAGTTCTCCCCATATATATAGTAGGATGGCCCCAGTTCTCCCCCATATTTTTCTCTTCCGGTCCACAGAGCGGCATGAGGCAATAATGTCATCGCCCCGCCTGCGTCAGCACACTGAAGTCTCAGGAAGCTGCGGTCTGCAGCTTATGAGACAGGCCAGGGTTTCCACTAGGAATTTCGGGGCCCCATACTGGCAACATTTCCGGGTTCCCTTGAGACTCCGCCAGGCTCCACCCCAGCTCCACTGTCCCACTGCTCATTCTTGGAAAAACTCAACTTCTCCACCACATCCTCACCGATCACATATTAACAGTTCCCATCAAACACCAGATCACATTAATAGCCAGCAGCTTTTTTTCTGACCAAAAGAGTTTTTAAGTTGACACCATGACACAGTAGACTCTTTCGGCCGGGCCCTACTCTACTCTAAACTATTAAAAATAAATATATTTTTATGGATTTTTCTTTAAGGGAATGAGTGACATACATTTACATTTTGTTTTAAACAATCATAAATACCACATACAGTACAAGGGACAAATATCATCACACCATGACCAGACCACACATTACCACCACAGTGACCGAATAATACCACATACAAGAAACAAATACCGCCACACCATGACCAGACCACATATTACCACCACATAGTCACTGAATAATACCACTTACAAGGAACAAATATAGTTATGAGCGAATATACTCGTTACTCGAGATTTCTCGAGCACGCTCGGGTGTCCTCCGAGTATTTTTTAGTGCTCGGAGATTTAGTTTTCAGCGCCGCAGCTGAATGATTTACATCTGTTAGCCAGCATAAGTACATGTGGGGGTTGCCTGGTTGCTAGGGAATCCCCACATGTACTTTTGCTGGCTAACAGGTGTAAATCATTCAGCTGCGGAGCTGAAAACTAAATCTCCGAGCACTAAAAAATACTCGGAGGACGCCCGAGCGTGCTTGGGAAATCTCGAGTAACGAGTATATTCACTCATCACTAAACAAATACCAACGCACCATGTCCAGACCACATATTACCACCACATGACCAATAATACCACATACAATGAACAAATACTGCCACACCATGACCAGACCACATATTACCACCACATAGTGACTGAATACTACAATACTGATCATTAATTAAAAAAAAACCCACAATACTAAGTGCTATTGTATACAGGAACTCTGTATTTACTGTCAGTGTACAGGTAATACAGTGATCACTGGTGACATTATACACAGGAGCTCTGTATATAGTGTCAGTGTACAGGTAATACAGGGATCACCAGTGACATTATACACAGGAGCTCTGTAAAAAGTGCCAGTGTACAGGAGATACAGTGATCACCACTGCCAGTGACATTATACACAGGAGCGCTGTACATAGTATACAGTGTATAGTGTCAGTGTACAGGTAATACACTGACTCACCAGTGATGTCTCTAGCTGAAGTCCTTCATCTTTGCTTTTCTCATTCATGCAGCACAGACTGCCGTCACTTCTTCCAGCCAGGACTCGCCTCTGCATAAAATAACACAGTTACCTAGAGCACCGCTTCCAGAGCACATTCCCCACTTTTTCCCTTTCTTCTACACTACACATCTGAATACAGAGGTCCACCCACAATCAATATATAATTGGTTATTATGCAACCTCATAGATTGCAAGTTTACGAGTCCCCCTTCATGTACAGTCCCCCTTACCTCCCACTTCATGTGCAGTCCCCCTTACTCCCACTTCATCATGTGCAGCCCAACTCCCCCACTTCATCATGTGCAGCCCAACTCCTCCTTCATCATGTGCAGTCCTCCTTAACCCCCAAATTCCATCATGTGCGGCCCCACTCACCTCATCATGTGCAGTCTCCTTAACCCCCAAACTCCATCATGTGCGGCCCCACTCCCCCTTCATCATGTGCAGCCTCCTTTAACCCCAAATTCCATCATGTGCGGCCCCACTACCCTTCATCATGTGCAGCCTCCTTTAACCCCCAAACTCCATCACGTGCAGCCCCACTTCCCTTCATCATGTGCATTCTCCTTAACCCCCAAATTCCATCATGTTTGGCCCCAATTCCCTTCATCATGTGCAGTCCTCCTTAACCCCCAAATTCCATCATGTGCGGCCCCACTCCCCTTCATCATGTGCATTCTCCTTAACCCCCAAATTCCATCATGTTTGGCCCCAATTCCCTTCATCATGTGCAGTCTCCTTAACCCCCAAATTCCATCATGTGCGGTCCCACTCCCCTCATCATGTGCAGCCTCCTTTAACCCCCAAATTCCATCATGTGCGGCCCCACTCCCCTTCATCATGTGCAGTCTCCATAACCCCCAAATTCCATAATGTTCAACCTCCTTTAACCCCCCAAATTCCATCATGTGCATTCTCCTTTAACCCCCCAAATTCCATCATGTGCAGACTCCTTTACCCCCAAAATTCCATCATGTGCAGCCTCCTTTAACCCCCAAATTCCATCATGTGCAGCCTCCTTTAACCCCCAAATTCCATCATGTGCAGCCTCCTTTAACCCCCCAAATTCCATCATGTGCAGCCCCTCCTTTAACGCCCAAATTCCATCATGTGCAGTCCTCCTTTCACCCCTCCCCACTTCTTCATTTGCAGTTACCCACCATTTAATTAAAAAAAAAGTTTTTTTTATACTTACATCACCACTCCCCTGCAGCGCCTCTCTGCTTCTAGCGTCCTGGTTGGGACATGTCGGCGCGTGCGCGATGACGTCATCGCACACGCCTGACACCTGACCCGGAAGCATAGAGAGATATCATGGAAGGAGCAGGAACTGTGCAGCCGTCAAGCTGACAGCCGCGCACACAGCTCCCAGACCCGGCGTGGACATGTGCGCCGACTGTGACTACTGCCGGCCGCTTCACAGTGCAGCGGCCGCGTCACAGTGCAGTGCACACGGCCGCGCACAATTTGATGTGCGGCTGTACAGCCACCACCAGGCGGCCGGCCCTGAGCAGCTGCTGGGGGAGCAGCCCGGGGGGCATTTGCATCTTTGCCACCTGGCCCAGTCTGCCCCTGACTATCAGTTTAAAAAATAATCCTACATTTCACCCGCACTGATTTTGGTATACTCAGTGGGCCCCCTCCTGAGATAACATCTATTTGTCCTAACGTTAAGATTAAATAATAAGGCCTTTAAATACAGGTGTGTGAAGGAGGCCTCAAGAGGACTTTATTCCTGCTGCTCCCCAGATTTTTCCATTTACTTATTTTTAATCCCTATTAAAGCCTATTTTCACCTTCATGGGCAGGCCAAATTTTACAATTCTGACCAGTGTCACTTTATTTGCTAGAAAAATATTTAGAATTGAAAGTCCTATGTGATTCTTCAGATGTTGTATTAGTCTATGCCTGATGAAGAGGCCTGAGTAGTCTCGAAAGCTTGCAATTTGTTACCATCTTTTCAGTTAGCCATTAAAAGGTATCAACCACTGAGGAGTCTCAATTCCAAATATTATTCTATCTACTGGCTAACACGGTACAAAGATATATATCTTACCTTTTAATATAAGTAATCTCATGTCCATGGTACTATGATCTGGGATACAAAAAGTGTATTACCACAGGTAGATCCATTCTTTTTTCTCTTATTGTCTTATTGAAGCCAAGATCTAAAT
Source organism: Ranitomeya variabilis (assembly GCF_051348905.1). NCBI lineage: Eukaryota > Metazoa > Chordata > Amphibia > Anura > Dendrobatidae > Ranitomeya > Ranitomeya variabilis. The sequence continues at coordinate 501,935,708 of NC_135237.1, read as the reverse complement.
CTGCGAACTTGGCTTCAGGAAAATGGCCGCCACGATCTCCATCTGCGCACGCGTGGCCTCCCGCGGCCATTTTCCTGAAGCCCCGGGAAGCAGAGCACTTCATCTGAGCACGCGCGGCCTCAGGAAGATGGCCGCCGCCACCGATAAAGCCATGATTCACCCGACTCTGCTGCTTACCTTGGATACCGGGCCGCTGCGTCACCTCACCTTTGGAAGGGACCCTGCTCAGGCCATACCGCTCATTGCGCCTCATCATCTCTGCACCTCTTCCGCCGCCACAGCACTGCTGCAACCCCCCATGGACACCAGGTCGTGGCGTTGCAAACCTAAACAGGAAGGGACCCTGCTCAGGTGCACGCCATATCGCCCTCCGCAACACCGCACCTCTGCCGACACCATGCCTCCTGTGACCCTGCTCTGCCACCGCCAGCACTCAGGTAAGATACTGTAAATTCGGACAATAAGACGGACCCCCATCTTATAAAAAAATCTTTTTTTCTGCAATTTTCACCCCAAATTTGGGGTGCGTCTTATGGTCCGAAAAATACGGTATACCATTAGATGTGATGCAGCTGAAAGTGCCTGGCATCTTGTAGTCCTGATGTGAATTGGGGATCTTTATCTTGTCCGTGGTCATTATAAATGGACAAGTTTTACATTTTTTCTGGTTGCAAAGAAAGGTTCCTGCAGCTGTTGGAGAGGACAAAGAGCTTCTGACAATGATACTTCTTAGATTTGGGGGCTGCCTAAAACACAGTAGTGGGGGGTCTGGAAAAATGAATTGTAAGCGGGCATGTTTTTGTAGTAAAGGTTGTAATTTCTGTGCAGCTCCCCTTAGCACCTCTAGAGTTGGATTGTAGGTGACTACTAGAGGCATCCTGTTGTTATTATTATTATTTATTTGCTAATAACTCTGGAATGCTTCAACGTGTCCCAGTTGTTCTACCACTTTTTTTTGTGATACATTGTACTTTATGGTAGTGGTAAATTTAGATCAATATTTTTGCATTTATTTGTTAAAATATTGGAGTTTTAGTGAAAATGTTGCAATTGTCCAACTTTTCAACTTTCAACTTTACAACTTTTCAATTTTTATGCCCTTAAACTTATATCACACAAAATAGATCATAAATAACATTTACCACATATCTACTTTACATCAGAATCATTTTTTAAACATAATTTTTTTTTTAAAGAACTTCTACCGATTCAAAGTTGACCAGCAATTTCTCATTTTTCCAACACAAATCACATCACATTTGAAGTGACTTTGGGGGCATATATGACAAAAAATACCCAAAAGTGACACCATTTTAAAAACTGCACCCCTCAAAGTGCTCAAAACCACATTGAAGAAGTTTATTAACCCTTCAGGTGCTTCACACAAATTAAAACAATGGGAGAGAAAACAAATGAAAAATTTACTTTTTCCTCAGAAAAAGCTGCTTTCACCCCTAATTTGGCATTTTCAAATGGGTAACAAGAAAAAAATAGACCATACAGTTTGTTGCAAAATTTTTCCTGTTCTCCTGAGTGCACTGATACCCCACATGTGGTGGAAAACTACTGTTTGGACACATGGTAGGGCTCGGAAGGGAAGTACCGCAAATTGGCTTTTGGAGTGCAAAATTGACTGGAATAGATAGTGGATGCCAAGTCGTGTTTGCAAAGCCCCTGATGTACGTAAACAGTGGAAATCCCGCACAAGTGACCCCATTTTGGAAATTACATTCCTCAAAGAACTTATCTAGATGTGTTGTGAGCAACTTAGACCCACAGAGGTTTCACAGAATTTTATAACGTTGAGCTGTGAAAATGAAAAACATTTTTCCTGCAAAAATGCTTCGGCCCCAAATTTTAATTTTCACAAGGATAACAGAAGAAAATGGACCATACAGTTTGTTGTGTCATTTCTCCTGAGTACATTATACCCCGTATATGGTGTTGTTTGGGTGCATGGCAGGAGCGCAATTGAATGCTGGAGCGCAATTTTTGCTAGAATACATTGCGGATGCCATGTCACGTTTTAAGAGCCCCTGACATGCCATAACAGCAGAAACCCCCACAAGCGATCCCATTTTGGAAACTACACCTCTTGAGGAATTCATCTAGGGGTGTAGTGAGCATTTTGAAAGCCTTAGGCAATTCCCAGAATTGTATAACATTGGGCTGAATCAATGGAAAATTAGCATTTCTTCCACTAAAATGATGCTTTGGTCCCAAGTTTTTAATTTTTGAAAGGGATGATAGGAGAAATTGAACAATACAATTTGTTACACAATTTCTCCTGAGTACGAAAATACACCATATGTGGTCAAAAACTACTGAGGCACAGTGCAAAGCTCAGAAGCGCCATACTGGAGTTCAGATTTTGCTAGAATGGTTTGAGGGTGCCATGTCACATGGGCAGAGCACCTGAGGTGCCACAACAGCAGAAACCCCATAAATGACCACATTTTACAAACTACACCCCCAATGAATTCATCTAGGGGTACAATGAGCATGTTGACAACCAGGGCCGGCTCCAGGTTTTCATGGGCCCTGGGCGAAAGAGTCGCGGTGGGCCCCTTTAACACATACCACAATTCATAATGCACGGATATGGCAGAGAAATATAGGTATAGTACAATGCCAAAGATTTCACTTACTTCTTACATTACATGAGTGATATCTATTGTACATTCTACATTAGCTCAGAAACCAGACAGTATAGTCCTCTATACAGAATAATGAGCCCCATATATTGCTCCAAACAGAATAATGAGCCCCATATATTGCCCCATACAGTATAATGGATCCATATAGTGCTCCATACAGTACAATTGGCACCACATAGTCCTCTATACAGAATAATGAGCCCCATATTCCTCCAAACAGAATAATGAGCCCAATATTATGCTCCGTACAGAATAATGAGCCTCATATAATGTTCCATACAGTATAATGGGCACCACAGAGTGCTCCATACAGAATGAGCCGCATATATTGCTCCATATGGAATTGACCCCATATAATGCTCCATACAGTATAGTGAGCCACATATAATTCTCCATACAGTATATGATGGGCCCCATACAGTATACTGAGTCCCATGTATTGCTCCATACAGAATGGGCCCCATATGATGCTCCATACAGAATTGGCCCCATATAATACTCCTTACAGAATGGGTCCCATATAATGCTCCAAAAATAATTGGCCCCATAAGATGGTCCATGTATAATGGGCCGCATATAAAGCTCCGTATATAATTGGCCATATAAAATGATCCATATAAAGTTAGTCCCATAAGATGCTTCATATATTATTGGCCCCATATACTGCTCCATATTAAATTGGCCCCATATAATGCTCCCTATAGAATTGGCCCCATAAGATGCTCCTTATATTGTTGGCTCCATAAGATACTCCATATAGAATTAGCCCCATATAATGCTCCATATATGGGCCCCTTCTGATGGTCCCCATATATTGCTCCAAATATTTAAAAAAAAAATGAAATACTCACCTCTCGTTGCTTGTCGCTGCTCTGCTCTGGACTCCTCACTGTCTACGTCTTCCTGCTCTCTGTGCTGCGACTGCTCAGGCAGAGGGCGCGCACTGGTGACGTCATCGCGCCCTCTGACCTGAACGTTACAGTCACAGGATGTAAGACGCTGCAGCGCTGGAACTGGGAGAGGTAAGTATCACAAGTGCCGGGGCCCGGAGCAGGCGGCTGTCCACTCGCGGGGGCCGGCACTATAGCGCGCCAGTGTCCGCGACGGCGAGTGGGCCCCCAGCCTGCTCAAGGCCCCGGCACTTGCCCGGGTGCTGACGCTGGCCCTGTTGACACCACATGTAACATAGTAACATAGTTATTAAGGTTGAAGGAAGACATTAAGTCCATCTAGTTCAACCCATAGCCTAACCTAACATGCCCTAACATGTTGATCCAGAGGAAGGCAAAAAAAAAACATGTAGCAAAGAGTAAGCTCCACATTGGGGAAAAAAAATTCCTTCCTGACTCCACATACGGCAATCAGACTAGTTCCCTGGATCAACGCCCTATCTAGGAATCTAGTGTATATACCCTGTAACATTATACTTTTCCAGAAAGGTATCCAATCCCCTCTTAAATTTAATTAATGAATCACTCATTACAACATCATACGGCAGAGAGTTCCATAGTCTCACTGCTCTTACAGTAAAGAATCCGCGTCTGTTATTATGCCTAAACCTTCTTTCCTCCAGACGTAGAGGATGCCCCCTTGTCCCTGTCTCAGGTCCATGATTAAAAAGATCATCAGAAAGGTCTTTGTACTGTCCCCTCATATATTTATTTATACATTAACATAAGATCACCCCTTAGCCTTCGTTTTTCCAAACTAAATAGCCCCAAGTGTAATAACCTATCTTGGTATTGCAGACCCCCCCAGTCCTCTAATAACCTTGGTCGCTCTTCTCTGCACCCGCTCCAGTTCAGCTATGTCTTTCTTATACACCGGAGACCAGAACTGTGCACAGTATTCTAAGTGTGGTCGAACTAGTGACTTGTATAGAGGTAGAATTATGTTCTCCTCATGAGCATCTATGCCTCTTTTAATGCATCCCATTATTTTATTTGCCTTTGTAGCAGCTGCCTGACACTGGCCACTGAATATGAGTTTGTCATCCACCCATACACCCAGGTCTTTTTCATTTACAGTTTTGCCCAGTGTTTTACAATTAAGCACATAGTTATACATCTTATTACTTCTACCCAAGTGCATGACCTTACATTTATCCACATTAAAGCTCATTTGCCATTTATCAGCCCAAGCTTCTAGTTTACATAAATCATCCTGTAATATAAAATTGTCCTCCTCTGTATTGATTACCCTGCAGAGTTTAGTGTCATCTGCAAATATTGAAATTCTGCTCTGTATGCCCCCTACAAGGTAATTGTGGAGAAACGGGGTCAGTGGGTGCTCTCGTCCGCTGGCCCGGCTGTCTTTAGCAAGACTGCATGGACCAGGGCTCATACCACTGAACGCCCGCTCTATCTCCCGGTGGGCAATACACTACACAGACAACACAGGGTTAAGGTAAAACAGTGTGGCAGTACTTTATTGAACCACAACACACAATAGCAAACAGAACAATCTCAGCAATTACCCCAAGATGGTGCACATTACAGGGCCTCACCCTTCCGCTGACTCGCCGAGATAATGGTAGATGTTATATCAGAGCTTCCAGGGTCGCTATTCCACCTGTGATATACACACAGAGAAGAGATTTCGACAAGAGTGGGAAGATGACAGAACAGTCCATAGGGTCAGTACAAGGTCAAAAGCCAGTTGACATGATGTCAGAGCTCCCAGGGTCGCTATTCCACCTGTGATACACACACAGAGAAGAGGTAATGACAAGGGTAGGGAGATGACCAAGAACTGTCCATAGAGTCCATACAAGGTCCAAAGCCAGTTGACAAGAGAGTCACCACTTTGCTTATCTGACCATCTCTATGGAACCAGGCGACCAGCGGGTCCCAAACCTGGCTTTCTCCAAACATATCCATGGTTCAGAGATGGTCACTGGATCAGATGTGTCCTTCCAACCGGAGCCGAAAACCCCTAGGTTGTTTCCTATAGAATCATAGATCAGTGTCCCTCGTGATGGTGCCATGATGAATTGGCTGCAGTCCTTTCTCTTGTCTGTTAGGTGGTTTGCAGAATGTCCGGCTGGTAGCTCTGTGTTACTTCAGTCTCCCAGGATGTGATCTCTGAGTCTTTTTATACCCAAGGCATGTAAGCTATTTTTAGAATTATCCAGGGTCCTTCAGTCCAACATCAAGATAAGGTAAACAATGGTGATGGGATCAAGGTAGCACCATTAGCATATCAGCACACATCAATAGACAAAGCTTAACACACCCTTTGTACAGTCACTATTACAGACTTACACAGTATGTTAGATAGTATATCAGTTGGCAAGTCTGTCTTCTTGACCCACCAGACATAAACACTTAAATTCACAAGCCAATATACAGATAAAAAATAAGTTCTTTTTGCTTTACAAAAACATGGTTGTCTGGGAAATTAAGATACAATCTGGTTTCTTCAGTCATTAATAAATATGTTAAAAAGCAGAGAGCCCAATACTGACCCCTGTGGTACCCCACTGCTAACCGCTACCCAGTCCGAGTGTGCTCCATTAATAACCACCCTTTGTTTCCTATCCCTGAGCCAGCTCTTAACCCACTTACACATATTTTCCCCTATCCCCATTATTCTCATTTTATGTATCAACCTTGTGTGTGGCACCGTATCAAAAGCTTTTGAAAAGTCCATATACACTACATCCACTGGGTTCCCTTGGTCCAGTCCGGAACTTACCTCTTCATAGAAGCTGATCAAATTAGTCTGACATGAACGGTCCCTAGTAAACCCGTGCTGATACTGGGTCATGAGGTTATTCCTCTCCAGATACTCCAGTATAATATCCCTTAGAATGCCCTCCAGGATTTTACCCACAGTAGAGGTTAAGCTTACTGGCCTATAATTACCGAGTTCAGTTTTTGTCCCCTTTTTGAATATTGGCACCACATTTGCTATACGCCAGTCCTGTGGTACAGACCCTATTATTATGGAATCTTTAAAGATTAAAAATAATGGTCTATCTATGACAGTACTTAATTCCTGCAGTACTCAGGGGTGTATCCCATCCGGGCCCAGAGATTTGTCAATTTTAGTGATTTTTAGACACCGCCGTACTTCCTGCTGGGTTCAGCAGGTGACATTTAATGGGGAATTTTTGTTATCACTGATCATATTGGCTGCCATGGGATTTTCTTGTGTAAATACTGATTGAAAAAAAGTCATTTAGCGTATTGGCTTTTTCCTCATCCTCATTCACCATTTCACCCAGACTATTTTTATTTTTGTGCCTTAAAGAATTTTATATCATTGGGCAGAGAAGAAAAAATAATTACATTTTTACCACAAAAATTTTGTTTTAGCCTCAGATTTTACATTTTCACACTGGGAGATGGGTAAAAATGGCACCAAAATTTCTGGTGAATGTGGGAATACCCCATATGTGGCTGTACAGTATTGCTTAGCCACATGGCGATACTCGGGATGGACGCTGTGCTATTTGCCTCCTGGAGCACAGATTTCCTAGAATATTTTGTGGACTACAGAGCACAGAAACATCCAGAACACTGAACATCACTGAATGTTGTTGAGTGAAAATTGCATACTGCCGTTGTAGTACCCAGTACGTTGTAGTGCCCATACAATATGCCCACCTCGTTCTTCTAGAGACATGCACCCATAAATTAAGCAGGCTCTCATCACTACACAAATGTCAAATATGTGGTTTAGGCCCACTGTAGGGAGGACATTTGGATTAAGCGCAGAATTCCCTTAATTTCTTTTGGGGGGTGAGGAGCCATTTCACTTTTCCAGAGCCTTTGTGCTACCAGTAATGTGGAAACCCCCTATATTTTCATTAGCAGATGATGGACCTTAGTGGGGACTTGTTTTTTTGTGAACTGAGTTGAGGCTTTTGTTAAGAACATTTTACAAAATATTTGTGATCACATTTATCCTGCACTCTACGTTGAGCATTTACATCAGAGTTTCCATAGAAATCTCCAATTAACGTGATTCAGATGAAAGCCCTGACTAGAGATGCGTGAACCTGAACTTTAAAGTTTGGGGTCCGTACCGAACACCTACAGTTTGGGCACGGAATTCTCCAGGAATTGCGTGTTACTGTTTCGATTCGGCACCCGAACACCGGCAACTCTGATCAGTGATAAGAGCACTGCTGTTCCCACGAGGTCAGTTGGCCGTGTGAGCCAGCAGCTATGACCGGAGGTAAAAAGTTTACCTCTGGTCACAGGTGTCAGCTGATAACAGCAAGAGTAGGCGGCGGCTAATGGGAGTATCCATCAGCCAGCACCTGCACTATAAATACTTTTTTTTTTTTTAAATGGCATGGGTTCCCCTTAATTTTTGATAATCAGCATATAAAACTGACAGCTGCGGGCTGTAACCCTCAGTTTTCAGATTTATCATGGCTGGTTATCAAGAATAGAGGGGTCCCCAGGCCGCTTTTTTAAAAATATATTTAATTTAAAAAAAAAACACAGGGTCGGGTCCTCCTCATTTTTGACAACCAGCTAAGTTAAGCAGACAGCTGGGTGCTGGTATTCTCAGGCTGGTATGGGGCCATGGACATTGCCCCCCAGTAAAAAAATAGCAGCCCGCAGCAACCCTTGAAAATTCACATCTATTAAATGTGCCAATTCTGGCGCTTTTCCCGGCTCTTTCCACTTGTCCTGTGGCGCTGGCAAGTGGGGTAACATCTGTGGGGTTGATGTCACCTTTGTATTTTTAGATAACATCAAGCCCAAGGGTTAGTAATGGAGAGGTGTCTATAAGACGCCTATCTGTTACTAATCCCATAGTCATATTGCAAATAAACACAAAGCAAGAATAAAGTCCTGTATTTGAAATAAAAATTCACACCCTGTTTTACAAATTTATTCAAAAATAACAAAGAAATTTACACTCATTTTATGCCCTTCTTATGCCCATTCCAATGAAGCTTTCGTCCCCTGTAAAAAAACAGAAAATCATAAACAATAATACTCACCTAACACCCATTCCATTGAAGCCCTGGTCTCCTGTAAAAAACAAAAATAACAAACAACGTAATCCATGTCTGCGATAAGTGGTTTTCAATCTGGACGGTGCCAAGGCGAGACCGCCAAGGCTGAAAACCATGGGAGAATGAGCTGCTGCGTGACTAGCGGTAACATCGAGATTACCACAGGTCACTGAGTTGCATTCCGAGCTCACTTTACTGTGAGTCGGGCCAATGAACTGCGGTGACCTCAGTGAGATCACTGCTAGCATAGTGAGAAAAAGTCTCTTGATGTAGCGCCAAGCTCAGGCAGTTCATCACTGTTCACCGTAAGAATTTTCTCATGGTGAACTCATTGAGCTCAGAGCTGCACTGTGAGACTTTTTCTCACAGTACTAGTGGTTATCTCACTGATGTCACGGCAGTTCATCGGCCCTTCAGTGAAGTGAGCTGGAAACGCAACTCAGTGATCTGCGGTAACCTCGATGACATCACCGCTAGTCACGGATGGTGAGCTCACAGCAGCTCGTTCTCTCATTGTTTTCATACTGGACGGTAGCATCTTGGCATTATCCAGGTTGAAAACTACTTATCGCAGACATGGATTACAGCATCGGACAGTATGTCGGACATGTGAGGGATATGGTTGTTTGTTAATTTTGTTTTTTCCCAGGAGACAATGGAAGGGGCATTAGGTGAGTATTATTGTTGTTTATTATTATTTTTTTCACAGGGGACGAGGGCTTCAATGGAATGGGCATAAGGTGAGTATAACTTTGTTTTTTATTTTTAAATAAAGTAAAATTGTGTGTATTTTTATTTCACATAAAGGACTTTATTCTGGCTATATGTTTATGTACAATATGAAAATGGTATTTGTAATGGATACTAATTTGTGGGCTTGATGTCACCTGACAATACAAAGGTGGCATCAACTCCACAAATATTAGCCCACTTGCCATCACCACAGTGCAAAGCGCCAGATGCGGCTTTTTTGAGGCGGATGAGGGCTGCTATTTTTAGGCTGGGGGGAGGCAATATCCATGGCCTCTACGAGCCTGAGAATAACACCGCCTAGATGTCTGCTTTAGCTTGACTTGTCATCAAAAATCGGGAGGTCCCAATGCTGTTTTTTTAATTAATATTTATTTAAATAATTTTAAATATTGTTGATAACCAGTCATGATAAAGCTGAGACCTCACATCATTTTATTTATTTTATAGCGCAGGCACTGGCTGATGAATACTCCCACCAGCCACCGCCTGCTCTCTATATTATCAGCGACAGAAGGTGTAGGCTAATTGAAGTAGTATTCCCATCAGCAGATGCCTGTGACTGGAGCAACTTTTTACCTCTGGACCCAGCTGGTGGTTCACGCTGTCCTCTCACAGCATGGGAACCACAGCTCCCTGACCAGTGGTAATGATCTTACAGCCGATCAGAAACAGTGTTTCCCACACTGTCATGAAGTTGAACCCGCTGGACCCAAACATCCAGGGGTTCGCCCATCACTAGCCCTGACAGATCCTTTCACTATAATTAATGAGGCAGCAAAGTTACTGCGTCTGGCCTCTGTTCAGTGGTCTCCTTCTTTTCAGAGGTGCACAAAACTGTGGTGGACCGTAATTTTAAGTATGTTTAAAAAGACGTACATCGCCAGATCATAGGCCAGACAGTGTCCACAGTGCTTCCATCTGCCTCATTATAGGGAATCTTCTGCAGGAGTTTCCATCTGAATCACGTATTTTGGAGATTTACATGGAAACCTGGATGTAAGCACTCAGCGTAGAGCGCCGAATAAATGTGAGCCAAGCCTTACTACAATCTTTGGGAGGCAGAATGAACTAATCAACAGCAGGTCAAGAATTTGTTCTATTTCTATTTTATGCCATTCTTGGTGTGCTCTAAGCGCTTAGACAACTTTATTCTTTCGAGGAACACTGGACTACATTGGATCTGGGTGGGAACCTTTTTTAAAAAACAATTAGTGTATTGTTGTAATTTCTCTCTTTTATGATTTTCATATGGATTAGGTGGGATGCAGCTGACCTGCATGTTTTTTTATAGATTGGAGAACCAGGGAAAGTGTGAGGGAGTGTTTATTCAAATAAAGTATTTTTATGAGTGTTTTTTTTATCATCACACCTCTATCTAGCACCAGAGCTTGATGCCAGCTGTGATTTTTGACAAATCATGGCTGACATAAGCACCTCGATTGCCAATGTACCAGGGCAATCAGGAAGAGCTGACGTAAAGCGCCAGAATTGGGGAAACTAATGTGATACCCAACAACCATGGACCTTCCCAGCCTGATAATATAAGCTCACAGCTGTCTACTTTACCTGTGCTGGTTATCAAAAATGGGGGGAGCCCACATCATTTTTTACATTTACTGTATTTATTTCCTTAATACATGTACAGTAAGCTACACAGGCACGGCAATAATTATATAACTCACGGAAATCTGTCTATCTATCATCTATCTATCTCTCAGCAAGGTCTTACAGGCTTGACATATCTGGCGGACTCAGGGATCATCTTGAGCCCCCTCCCTCTCCCAGCCTCCTAAATGTTGCGATCAATATCGATCGTAGGATTTAGGGAATCAAACAGCCGGGGGTGGTGCAGGCACTGGTCCTAGCTGTGAGAACCGTGGCTTGGCTATCACGCAAGCCGAGCTCCAGGTGGTGATTACAAGGCATAGCTTCTGTGCTGCACACAATCACCGTGACGTACCTATATGCAATCGATCAGGAATCCCTATCCGACCACGTATAGGTACATCAAATGTTGTGAAGGGAATAATCACATAAGTGAAAAATTGGTACTGGTGCTATTAATGTTTTCCATTCATGTGTCTGTTTTTACCATCAATGTGTCATCACTGAAATAAAAAGAAATCAATTACAAGGCTTCACATACAGCACACGTAGAGCACACAATACCATCCGTGTGCTGTTTTTCATGGACTCTTAGACTGGTACTGGCCCTCGTCATTCATGCTGCCATAAAAAAGGACATGTCTCATGGTCCTTGTAAAAATTCGGATATAAGAGCAGCCCAACTGGTTCTAATGGGTACATGTGGTATTCGTGAAAAAAAAAAAAAAAACTACAAGGACTGGAAACATGGCCCTGTGAAGGAGGCCTTAAAATATAGTAACTAATCACTAGGAATATCAAAAGGTAAGAAACTTTGACTTTCACATGCTGACCAGCTAACTTACGGTACTTACTTCTGAATTTCCGCAGGAAGACTCTCAATGAGGTTATGGTTCAGATTCAGACATATCAGATTTTGTAATCCATCTTGTTCATTTAAAAAAAAATAAATGAAAAATAATATTATCAGCAGGAGTTGACATATTTGGAATAATAATCATCAGTGTACTACTTGTGAGGCCACAGGATCTAATTTTACTGACTGTACTTTTACAAGCCACCGATAGGCTTTATAGTACTGGATTTCATGAACATTAATTGTACAGCTTAACTATAGACTTGTTCAGACGTTCCTGTTCTCGGACCTCGTCCGCGGCGGACCGCACATGGGCCAATTGTAGCCAACATCCTAGAGCACATGGTTGTTTTCAAAGTGGCCCATAATTTATTGGGTAACAGTAGTCAAAAAGATGAAATGGTGTCAAGCTGTTGAGTATGACAAAAAAATGAACCCCACAGTTAAGCAGGTCAAACTGAGTCCAAAGTTTCATCTTTTGCCTCGTTAATGTGAGCGGGTATGATAAGGAGAATGTTTGAATGCTTAAGGGAATTTTGCACTTTCAAGTTTTGGCCAATCAGATGTTACTCACCCTCCCTGGTTCCAATACTGCAGGACTGTCTGTTTACTAGATGCAATGGTGATGTCATGAGTACAGTGCACAGCACCGCTGCAGCCAATCATTAAGCTCATGGTAATACAGTAGCGTACCTAAGGGTGGGCAGAGGGTGCGGTCGCCCACCTGGAGCCACCGCCCTGCAGTACCGCTCTTCGTTCTGAAGACCACAGGTCGCTTTAAGGCTGCGGTCTACAGAATGGTAGGATGATGCAGTGGCCAAAGTCCCGGGACAGTGATATCATCATGCCGCGCTGAGCCTCTGACTATCCTGTGTGTATGCTCAGTGGAATCATCAAAATCCTGGATTAGGTGAGCATATGATGCTTTTTATTTGAAGTAAAACTTGTGACTGGGGCCATCATACATTGTAGGCACTACTGTGGGGGATCCTCAAATTGTGGGGGCCATTATACTGTTCTGGTGCTACTGTGCTGTCCATTATATAGTGTGTCAGCTAATGTGGGAGGCATTATCCATTTTGGGGGCTACTGTGGGGGCTCTCATAAAGTGTAGGGACTACTGAAGGGTCCATCAAAAGGGCAATTTTACATTGTGGAGTCCATTGTACAGTGTGAGGACTACAGTGGTGATCATTATACTGTGTTTTGAGGGAGAAGTGTACTATACTGTGTATAGGGGAACCGTGGGCTCATCATAGTGTGTATAGGGGTGCTATGGGGGCATTATACTGTGTATAGGGGAACCATGGGCCCATCATACTGTGTATAGGGGTGCTATGGGGGCATTATACTGTGTATAGGGGAACCATGGGCCCATCATACTGCGTATAGGGGTGCTATGGGAGCATTATATTGTATATAGCTGAGCTGTTAGCCCATTATACTGTGCATAGAGGAGATGTACATGGTGGGGATTCAGAAGACATTATTACTGTAGATGAAGGAACTCAAAGGACATTTTTTAAATGCTAAGTGAGCACACAAACAAATTATTGTTATAGGGCCACTCAGGGCATTGGGCACACAGGGGACATTATTACTTTCTAGGGGTATAATGGGTCCACTACTTTCTAGGGCACTTACACCCATAAATGTTTTCTCAAGGGGCAAAAGAGGCATTTACTTTGTAAAGTACACTGTGCATTACTACGTGGGGCATTAATAATATAATAATAATAATAATAATAATAATAATAATTTTTTATTTACATAGCGCCAACATATTCCGCAGCACTTTACAATTAAGTGGGGACATGTACAGATAATAAATTGAATACAAGTTAAGACAATTTAAACAGCGACATTAGGAGTGAGGTCCCTGCTCGCAAGCTTACAATCCACAAGGCAATGGGGGGACACAATAGGTGAAAAGTGCTTGTTATTTCAGGTCTGGCAATTATAATACATAGGGATTTTCATACAAAGCTGCATGATCCGGTCATCAGCCCGTGTGTGTAAGTGCAATAGTCAAGTATCAAGTGCAGTTATCATGTGCATGGAGGGTGTGGAGACAGATGAATAGTAGGGTGCAGATTCAGAGTAATATTTGGAAGGAGGGAACAGGGCGAAGTTAGTTTACTGAGTAGTTGGTGTGGTAGGCTTGTTTGAAGAGATGGGTTTTCAAAGCGCGTTTTAATAGGTCGGGGCTAGGTATCAGTCTGATCATCTGGGGAAGTGCATTCCAGAGAGCTGGCGCAGCACGAGAGAAGTCTTGGAGATGGAGGTGTGAGGTTCAGATTACAGGGGATGTAACGTCTTAGGTCATTTGTAGAACGGAGGGCATGTGTAGGGCGATAGACAGAGATGAGAGAGGAGATATAAGGCGGTGCACAACTGTGGAGGGCTTTGTGGGTAAGAGAGATGAGTTTATACTGGACCCTGTAGCGAATGGGTAGGGGCATTAAGAAAATCCCCACACAAAAGGTGCAGTAATAGGGACACATATGGCAGCACTGGCTCAGTATTGGGGTATCAGCAGGATGAGGAGTTTCTGCAGGTTGGGAATAGATGAGGACGGTACTGGAAATATGAAAAGTGAATTGTGTCTTTGTTGTAATCTCTGCAGACGAGTCGTGGCTGGAGAAGTTTTTGTGTCGGTCTGGGCCAGATGGAAAGACAAAAAAAATGAAGACTCTATCAGAAAGAACGTCAGCTACAACTCATCTAATATATAACTGTACTGTAACCACCTGTATGGTCTGTAGGACTGGTATCTACCACTATATGTCACTGTATGGCGTTAATATCAGTGCTGGTGTTTGTATACAGAAGTATTTTCAGCCTGGTCATCTGATGAGGTTCCCGTATACCCACAATTAGGGTGCACCACCGTAGTTGTAACCAGGGCTTACTCATACGTTTCGCCGTCCCTGAGCTGAACCCCTAGCTACACCTCTGTGCCTATAAAATAAGTTAATTGCACCAACAAATATAATAAAGATAGTTATATACAGCAATCCCCACAGAAGATAATTGCCCAAATAATGTTGATGAGTCTGTATCTACAACCTCATACCTCTAACCTACAAGGGAAGTTTTAATTGGCAAGATATATTTGTCCTATTATCTGGGTGCGTCCTGTAACTCGATGATATGCTTTTTGTCATGGATAATCTCTTACATCAATATACAATCGGAACTTCTCTTTTACAAGTCATTAGTTGATCTGGTTTACCTAGTTTACCCTTCGGCTGCTCTAAGGACAACTGAACATGGCAACTCCATAACGTTCTTATTACAAGGTCTCTTTCTCCTGGCAGAAGGCTTAGTGTATAAGTAGGAGGTACAATCACATCACCTCATTTACCCTCCTAGATCTACTAGTTTGCCTGTTACGCTCAGCAGTCAGTGTACTGAAGGTCCCATCCAGTAGCCATGGAGGATGGATGCCAGGAACGTTCCACCAGTGAACAGGAACAGGAGGTGGAGGACGTCATCTGTGTTATTATACATAAGGGTCCTCAAGACTGTGATACTACGTCAAAGAAACCTTCTCAAATTTCTACTCATTTCTTTCCCAGTTATAAAGTTCCTGCTACTGTACACATGTCCCTAGAAAATAACTACAATAAGAAGTCAAACATTTAGGAAAAGGGATGTGATGTTACACTAAAATATGCTGAACTGCTGTAGACACAGTCAATATCAGGCAGGGTTGTCACATCCGTCCGAGTACAGACCAAGGTTCCAAACTCAAAAGTCTCATGGACATATGTGAGGCTGCCAACCTCGGTGCAGGAGTCCCGCGGCCAGTCCATGGATCAGTTTGTACTCGGACAGTGAAACATGAATGTGTGAAACTGGTCTTAGGTTAAAGAAAAATATTTTTGGCCTCTGTCTCGAATATTCCAGAGATTATGCATTGTTATTTTTTATTGTGTGTTGTTTTATTTATTTCTGTGCTGGAGTGGAGTAACTATTGTAAGCTCCCTGATTCATCTGACCACATAACATTTTAAATGTGCTTTGGCCCAAAGAAGGTGGCCGCGTTTCTGGATTGTGGTGATATTCGATTTCTTCTATGCATGATACAGCTTTCATGCACAGTTTGCACGGTAATCTGAGTGCACAGACAGTGTTTTCTGGAAGTATTCCTGAGTCCAAGCAAATTGCCTCTTCAGAGAGAAAGAGGACTTGACCTTTAGCACCTCCTATTGGAAATAGCAATCCTAAAATTCAATATAGACCCTTTATCGAGCCTTACGACATGACTTAGGATAAAAAACAAGAATCTCAATCGTATTTCAGGCTGCTGCCCCTCATCAGTGCAAAGCATGAGGTCTGATTTGGCTGTATGACTGGCCTCTGACTGGGATCTAAGGGGTAACATTTCTACTATGTCATGTGGTGAATTGGTGAATCTCTGGCCATCTTTGCTTCTGAGATACTCTTCCTCTCTAACATGTTTTTTATACACAATCATCTGACTTAGCTGAAAATTGACCATTCAGCTGTTTTTGATTAGTAACACTTTCTCTTCCAGCTTTTTGTCAATCTTGTTCTAATTTATTTGAGACGTGTTGTTGCCATCAATTTCTGAATTAGTTATTTTTTTTCAAATTAAATGGAAAAATGTCCAACATTCACCTTCTGATCTGTGTCCTATTTTCTGCAGGGAATATGGCTATAATAGATTTCCAACCTGTGAGCATGTGCTTTGTGGCTTCTCTGTCTGCCAAGACACAGCAGATACACCTTTTCTCTGGGTGTTTAGATTCTGGTATCCTTGCTTTAGTGTTTTCAGGGTAACAGGTGTTTCATTTACTCATTTGTCTGCCCTATCACCTTTCAGGTGCGGCTTTATATACTTTCCCCCTACTGGTGTTTCATGCTGCTAAGGCCGGGATCACACATACGCGAGATACGGCACAGCAATATATGGAGCTGCACACTCCGCTCCGGAGTGCCAGCGCCAGAGCTGGGTTTTCACCTGCGAGAATTGGCCGTATCTCGCGTATGTGTGATCCCGGCCTAATAGTCTCATCTGGATGTCCAGCCACACTGCTGTAGTGTAATACAGTCAGTGAAAGCCCAGCTAGGGTTATGTTCTTTACCCTGCACCTACCTTCTGTTTATTTTTAGTAAGTAGGCAGCATATTCTCTAACAGTATGTACTTATACCTTTACTTTGTATTGTGTGGTTTGTTTTACTCACTCTGGGATCTCTTTCTATTTCAGCACACTTTCCCTTTTGTAGGTAATTTGCACTCTGCTCTGCCCTCTGGTTACTTAGGAGGAATGTGAAGAGCTCAACGGCCTATTACGCACCTTAGGTCCGAGTTGCCATCATCTAGTCTGTTGTTAGGGCTATCTCTGTACCTGCAGGAACCACTAGGAACTGCGGGGACAAGAGCTCTAGTTTGTACAGGAACCAGCAGGGCTAGTTTCAATCTTTAGAGAGTTACCTGTTTTCCCAAGTGAGTTGCTACACTATCATAACACCTAACTGTTTTAGAATTGGAGTTGTGTACTAAATTACATATTCTCCAAACTGCTCTTCAAGTATAAGGGCATCTAATAGTTTGCAGTTTTTTGGACATCTGATGAAACCCTCAAAAAATTGTGGAGAATTAAAATACAAAGTCAGGCCATCAAAATATGTCCTCAGGAGAAAGGCTACCTTTTACTGCTGTATTGGCAACCTTAGTGTTGTAAAATGTCGGAGGGATTACTGCATATTAGGCGATTGATTTACAACATTTCATGACTTACCTAATACACAGGCTGGGATGTCAGTAATCCTATTACCGAACATGTGTAATATCTGTAAGGACTGTAAAAACTTCAGCTCTTCAGGAACTTTTACAAACTGGTTGTTCCCCAAGTTCAAAACAGTGAGCTGTGGAAAAGACATCATATGGTTAATATTGAGCAATGTCAGCTATGTTTTTCAGAGTTACCAAAAACAAGTTTATGTCAAAGGGTTTATCTAGGATATTAAAATCATTGACCGATCTTTAAGGGGATGTCCACTACTGGGACATCTTCTCACTCTGCATGTTTGCCCCTGTTAAAATAAAAATACCTATACTCGGCACCGTTGCTGTTCCAGCGGTATCGGCACTCATGTTCCCGGGGTTCATGTGAGGTCATGTCACATGAGCCCTGCGCCCAATCAGCGCTGGCGTCACTGTCTCCTCCTTCAAATGTATAAGTAATCAAGAGGAGTTGAGCGTCCAGCCGTAGCTCTTCCTCCTGATTACTTAGGGGGAGACAGTGGCGCCAGCGCTAATTGGGTGCAGGGCTCGTGTGACATAACAACCTCACATGATCCAAGGGAACATGAATGCCGACACCGCAGGAACAGCACTGGCACCGGAGGTGAGTATAAGTGTTTTTATTTTAACAAGCCGCCCAGATGCTGGGATGCCCAGAGTCTCTGCAGCCGCCCAGGTGTTGAGATCCCCATAGTCTCCGCAGCTGCCCAGGTGCTGGGATGCCCAGAGTCTCCACAGCCGCACATGTGCCGAGATCCCCAGAGTCTCAGCAGCCGCACAGGTGCCAGGATGCCCAGAGTCTTGGCAGCCGCACAGGTGCTGGGATGCCCAGAGTCTCCGCAGCCACACAGGTGCCGGGATTCCCAGAGTCTCTGCAGCTGCACAGGTGCTGGGATGCCGAGTCTCTGCAGCCGCACAGGTGCTAGAATGCCCAGAGTCTCTGCAGCCGCACAGGTGCCAGGATGCCCAGAGTCTTGGCAGCCGCACAGGTGCTGGGATGCCGAGTCTCTGCAGCCGCACAGGTGCTAGAATGCCCAGAGTCTCTGCAGCCGCACAGGTGCCAGGATGCCCAGAGTCTTGGCAGCCGCACAGGTGCCGGGATGCCCAGAGTCTCCGCAGCTGCACAGGTGCCGGGATGCCCAGAGTCTCTGCAGCCGCACAGGTGCCAGGATTCCCAGAGTCTCTGCAGCCACATATATGCCGGGATGCCCAGAGTCTCTGAAGCCGCCTAGGTGCTGGGATGCCCAGAGTCTCTGCAGCCGCACAGGTGCTGGGATACCCAGAGTCTCTGCAGCTGCACAGGTGCTGGGATGCCCAGAGTCTCTGCAGCCGCACAGGTGCTGGGATGCCCAGAGTCTCTGCAGCCACATATATGCCGGGATGCCCAGAGTCTCTGCAGCCGCACAGGTGCTGGGATGCCCAGAGTCACCAGTGAGGGTCACCTGTTGCTAGGCGATGACCTACATCAACTAAAAGTGGAGGGATGCTGCAATAGTATCATCCAATTAGGGTAAGTTCACACTGGGCGTTTGTCAGCATTTTTTTTTCTGTAGCAAAATTTGATCTTTTGGCAGGAAAGAAGCTGCAGAAAAAAGGATGTTTTCCTTGTGGGTTTTTTTTGCGGCGTTTTGATGCCTTTCTTGTGCGATTTTTTTTGCTGCAGTTTTGTCACGCTAGATTTTCTCTTGTGCATTCTGATAAAGTTTAGTGTTGAAAAAAAGTCCTATTCTATTGTTTAGAATCAGGTTTTGGAAAAAAAAGCAGCAAAACCCAATACCTACGTTTTTTCAGCATTTGTTTCAACACTCATTTATTTCAATAGTTGAAAAATGCTGAAAGAAGTGACATGCTCTAGTGTGCAAAAGAAAAAAAACACTAAATCCCGATGACAAAAAAAAACAACAACGTGTGTGCAGGAGATTTCTGAAATCTCATAGACTTTGCTGGTACTGTAAAACGCAGCTGAACATTTGCAGAACACCAGCTGCAAAAACGCCCCGTGTGAACGTAGCCTTCCAGCCCAGCATGAGTGCGGGCTCACATTGCGCAGCGCGACCACTTCTGCAGGCAGCTGGCACAGCGCGTTATTCCTCAGCTGCAGGGCCGTCAGCTGGGTGAGGCTGCCCACCGCCCCCGGCACACGGTGCAGCCTTCTCCCACTCAGGTTCAGGGTCCTGGCTCTACCCCGGATCGCCCGCAGCACCAGCACGTCAGCCATCAGCCTGCTGCTAGCGCCACATCCAGCTGGGCATTATGGGGTTAACACGCTTCCAGTTACCAAGACAACGACGTTTACGCTTTCTGGAAGCGGCCATATTAATTAAGGGCAAAACTTTTACGTGACACGTGATTGGACAATGTGCTCTAAGTCTTTCCTTTCATGAGCTGCAGAGTGATTGGTTAGGAAATAATCACATGACGTGACCACCGTATTTCTATTGGTTGTTTTATCCAACAGCCCCGCAGTGATTGGTTGCATGCTCGCTGTGTCTCCGCCTGCTCCGTCTGGCTGTACTGACACACGAAACATGGCGGCGCCCTTGGCCAGGATGTCAGTGTGGCCGGTGACAGGGAGGACTCTGAGTACAGCCGGTAAGGCGGCGATAAATGGCAGGAGAGCTGCACCGGAGACCGAGGAGCAGCCGATCTGTGAGAGCTGCAGTCCGTGTCAGGGGCCTCCTCTCCCTCATGGAGCTCCGCCAAAAGCAGCGGGGCAGATGTGACGAGGCCGGCCTGTGAGAACTGCGCCGCTGATAACCGCACACTGCTGCTAGGTGTGAACGCAGCCTTAGGGGGCTAGGTGACGCACCCTCCCGCCGGCGCAGGTCGCCATGTCCTTTCATACAGTTTTCTGGTCTTTTCGTTAATACATTTCCCCCAATGTTCAAAAGTAATGGGAATGTGTCTTAAAGGGATTGTCCAGGGCTGAGATACCGGTGGCCAATCTTCAGTACAGACGGTCAGTGTATGAGATTAGTCTGACACCCGGCAGCTGTATGAATGGAGTCTGGGGTGCCGGGTGTCAGCCTGCTCTGATGCTGACCATCTATCAGTATCTCAGTCCAGGACAATCCCTTTAAAGGCATTTTCCACATTTAGAAAAGTGCACCCCCAATACTTCCTATAGAAGCCCCCTGAAGTGCTTCTTCATGTATGTACACATCGGCCAGTGTGTCCTGCACCAGTGCTGGTCCAGAGATGTCTCCCCCTGCTGCTCGCGTGACTTTGTGTCGTGTGACCGCTGCAGCCAGTCCGTGGTCGCTGCTGCTCATTATGCGGACAGGCTGCAGTGCTGAGTGTCCTCTGCAGATGGCGCTCTGTACAGAATGTGACGGTGTTCCTTCCTCTCCACAGCCGCTCTGTGCCGACGAGCCGCTCCTCTGGGCCCACTTCCCAATGACGGGTTTCGGGATAAGGATTTGGACTCTTTGAAGAAGTATCGCTGCTTCAGGAAGTATTACCGGCACGCCGACAAGGAGAGCACGAAGACAAACTGGTGGAGGACGTACAGACAGTTCCTGTACCCGGTCGCAGGTAGTGTCCCCCTCCGTTCTGTCAGAGCCGCCTCTAGGGCTTTGGTCACACTTGTGCTGTGTATTCCACCTATGGCAGACGGTCACCGCGGGGCCCGGATCTGTCCGTGTGGACATATATGTCTATATGGATACTGCGACATTGTGTAATCCACATACTGTGGCTTCCTAGAACGATTTTAACCCCTTCATGGAAAATGATCTGAATGTACAGCGGCAGTATTTAGGTGGTTCTTACAGGATGCTGTTTGTAGTAATAATCTTTATTTTTATACAGCGCTAACATATTCCGCAGCGCTTTACATACATTATCATCACTGTCCCCAATGGGGCTTACAATCTAAATTCCCTATCAGTATGGTCTTTGGAATGTGGGAGGAAACCCACCCAAACACCGAGAACATAAAAACTCTTTGCAGATGTTGTCCTTGGTGGTATTTGAACCCAGGACTCCAGCACTGCAAGGCTGCGGTGCTAACCACTGAGCCACCGTGCTGCCCATGGTTTGTACTTCGTCTCTGATCAGGAGCTGGTATGTGGGTGCGATTGAGAACCAAACTCAAGGCCATGATGGGAAAACTCCAGTACCGGCTGTGTCTCCTGGTTAGAACCACAGTCAGTGCCGATTATGGTTGAAGCAATCGGAGGGGGCTTCCTTAATCCTGCCAGCCACGGCAACATGACTGCCAAGGCGGACTGGATTTATTATGCTTACCTCTGTAGCTCCATCAGACATCCATCACTGTCCTCATTGGGGCTCACAATCTACATTCCCTATCAGTATGGTCTTTGGAATGTGGGAGGAAACCGGAGTACCCAGAGGAAACCCACACAAACACAGGGAGAACATACAAATTTCTTGCAGATGTTGTCCTTGGTGGGATTTCGACCCAGGACCCCAGCGCTGCAAAGCAACAATACTAACCACCGAGCCACTGTGCTGCCTTAAAGTCATAATTCACACGCTGTTACTATTCCCCTGTAATCTCTGTCCGGGGGAGTTACCTAACCACACACACTTGTGGGCAGCTAGACACTCTTCATCCACTTCTCAGTGTTCTAGCAGAGGACAGTGAGGTCCGCACCAGGCAACAAGTCGCATACATGTAGTTGCACAAGGAATAATGTGGAATCGTGACAGTGTGCACATCACACACACAGTCTGCAGTCACTTTACTTCTTGGGTAACCCCCTTTAATCCTGTTGAATTTTCTCGTTGATTTCCCATGGTTGCAGTAAGATCCCGTTTTTCTCTGTCTCCTAGATGACGGCTTGCAGAAGGTTGACATTGGCTTCCCCTGTGTGTCCTCTTCTATGAAAAAAAGAGTAAAGGCCCAGAGGGAAGTGCTTAAAGCAAACCACAAAAACCCGGAGCTGGAGAAAGCCTCGCGTCACCGCACATGTATGACCTTTCTTTGCTATTTCCTTTTTTAGATTTTGTTTGCGGAGTGGGAATAGGAGTTAGTTACATCCTGTACGCAGCTCCTTTAATGCACGGTGTTTTCTGCTAGTGAACGCGCAGCGCGGGGACGTTCTCCCGAACCATCCAGATCATGCAGCTCATCCAGTGACCATGGCTGTACATTCATGGTTGTCAGCTGGATAGTGTATTTTTTTGAGTAATTGAATTTGTCTGTTTTATCCTAGTGCTGATTCCCCTGGATGAAGTTCGGGCCGAGTGGGAAAGTTCATGTGGCCCCGCTCACATACAGAGGGTGGCAGAGCATTATGGGGTGTACAAGGATCTCTTTGGGGAAGCCACATTTGTTCCCAGGGTCACATTACGAGTCCAGTACAGCACCGGAGAGGACACAGTGATGCCTGTGTATTATGGGAACGTGGTTACCCCTGCAGAGGTTGGCATCTGTATGTTGCACTCTAGGACTAGACTCCTAAAATAGGGACGTACCTGACCCATGATTTCATCATTGTAGGCTGCCAGCGCCCCAGAAGTTTCATTTCAGGCAGAGGAAGGTTCTCTGTGGACCCTGCTACTGACAAATCCAGGTTTGTAGAACAAAACTCTGCGTCATCAAATGCCACTTTCTGTTTCACCCCGATCTCACTTTTATGAAAGTCTATTTTAGGTCCAGGGTTTTTTATCCTAGTATTTTCATGATTCAGTACTTCCTGTCAGTCACATCCATTATCCTAGGTTGGGGTTGATATTTTCCATTGTCTAAATTAAAGTTCAATACAAATTAGGCATGAAATTCAGAATCTGAAGGGTTAGTCCTCTGCTCACTGCTCGTGAGGTGAAGTCACATCTACTGATACCTGCCGGGCGCACCTGTCCCCTTTAAAGGGGTAATCCAGCTCCACTCATTACTGCTTCGAAAGAGGTAGGAGCGGAGGTGGTTTACACCCTTTTATATGCTTTAAAAGATGATTTTTCCAAACTAAT
Organism: Ranitomeya variabilis; assembly: GCF_051348905.1. Lineage (NCBI taxonomy): Eukaryota > Metazoa > Chordata > Amphibia > Anura > Dendrobatidae > Ranitomeya > Ranitomeya variabilis. Next base: position 501,912,143 of record NC_135237.1, on the reverse strand, counting down.
CTAACCAACTTCAGTCCCACATCATCCTATCAGTAGCCACATGGGTCACGTGCCGTTCTGCTGATGGCCACATGGGTCACGTGCCGTACTGCTGATGGCCACATGGGTCACGTGCCGTACTGCTGATGGTCACATGCCATACTGCTGATGGTCACATGGGTCACGTGCCGTACTGCCGATGGCGCATGGGTCACGTGCCGTACTGCCGATGGCGCATGGGTCACGTGCCGTACTGCCGATGGCGCATGGGTCACGTGCCGTACTGCCGATGGCGCATGGGTCACGTGCCGTACTGCCGATGGCGCATGGGTCACGTGCCGTACTGCCGATGGCGCATGGGTCACGTGCCGTACTGCCGATGGCCGCATGGGTCACGTGCCGATGGCCGCATGGGTCACGTGCCGATGGCCGCATGGGTCACGTGCCGATGGCCGCATGGGTCACGTGCCGATGGCCGCATGGGTCACGTGCCGTACTGCCGATGGCTCGGCTCTAAAGCGAATAAAATAAAGCACATGGCCACTGACTGGTCACATACTAGCTAAAGACCAGGTAGGCTGTCAGTGTTTTTGCTTCATCAGCATAGAAATCAGTGGCTCGATCTGTTGCTGCTGTTCCTGCCTCCGCCCCTTTAAACTAATTGCAGTTTTTATACATTAGCATGGTAATTTTTGGGGGTTGGATACACATAAGCTTCCAGATCATTAGAAGACAGTTGAAGTTTAGTGGATATCATCCCCCATCCCCAAACCACCACAGTTTTTGGTGGTTTGTGTTTTTTTTTTTTTTTCGGGGGGGGGGGGGGGGGTGTTTGACCTTTCCAGACATCACTTCTCTACATCTTTGTGCTACTTTATACATTTTCTGATACTCCAGTGCTGATTAATGATTTGTATCTGATTTCTGACACATGCATGTCTGTGCTATCCTTCCAGATGGCCACCTGAGGGCGACAGACTCTGAGTATGTGCACTGGCTGGTGTGAGTATCTCGCTGTCCGCCTGGTTGCGCTCCTCGTACTGTGCTCGGCTGGATATATTCTCACGGCGTCTCTGGTTTTCTGCAGCGGTAACATTCCTGGTAACCAGGTATTTTCTGGAGATGAAGTATGTCACTACTTCCCCGCATTCCCTGCCAAAGGCACCGGATACCATAGATACATATTCATCCTATTCAAGCAAGAAGGACACATTGATTTCAAGGGCGAGCTGCTCCCGAACCCTTGGTAAAATCTTAATTTTGTTTTTTCCCGGTCCTTATTTAGATGCAGATATTCCATTGTACATTTCTTACAGCCACAGCTTGAAGTTGAGGACATTTAAGACTTTGGATTTCTACAGAATGTATGAGGATAAGATGACCCCGGCGGGGCTGGCCTTCTTCCAGTGCGCATGGGACGACAGCGTGAGCCACGTGTTCCACAATGTCCTGAGTGAGTGCATTGTACATAGACCCGATCCCAACATTTCTAGCACATTCTGCCTGCTCACAGCTGGAGTTGTTACAGTGTATCGGTAGAGCGTGATCAGCCTGCGGTCAGTACAGGGAACGTTTGTGCTGCTGGACACAACTCCAGTTATTTGGGAAAGCAAAAGACTCTGTCATTCACTGGTACCTAAAATGTGTTCATGTAACTGAATGATGATCTTTTCTTCTCTCCTCCTAGATATGAAGGAACCCATCTTTGAACACCAGTTCCCTCCAATTTATCATACGCCACAAGTTAAATTTCCTCACGGTCAGCCTTTAAGATATTTGGACCGATACCGGGACTCTGATGAGCCAACATATGGTATTTACTGATGGAGATGATAACCTGTCAGCGGACGTTCTACTCGTGCTCGGCTCACTGTGCTGCCATCATTCATCAACTACAAAGACGCCTTGTGCGAATGAAGATCTGCATTGTGACTGTGTGTGGGACATGTGCTAATGACACAGCAGAACAGTGTTTCCTAAACTCCGGTCCTCGCAGCCCCCCCACACAGCATGAATTCAGGGGTTTTGTTAGTATTGCACAGGTGAGCACCTTTGGCGATTTCTGATTCTTTGCTAATTAATCTATCACCCGTGCAATGCTAAGCAAATTCTGAGATCTGTTGGAGCTGGGAGGACTGGAGTTTGGGAAACCCTGCAGTAGGAGGAGGCCATCTCTCAATCAGTGGTTTTGTGCTGCCAGGACATAAAATGGTTACAACCGGAGTTTGTGGAATAAAAAATAGACCCGTGTGTGTGATCTCATATGTGTATACATACAGTATGTGTATATAATGTGCATACTAACTTTCCTTCTGCATTAGGTCCCTCTAAGCTTTTCTTCCTCTCTGATCCTTGATAACAACCATTCTGCTAGCTGCTAAGGAAATGACATAAGTTCAGCTACATTGCAGTTTTTGGTCATTGCCATCAGCTGCTGGCGCACTAGATTTTGAGAGTCCATGGTTGTGGAGTTGGTAGGAATGTAGGTGTGGGTAAGGAAAAAAGCACATGGAGCGGGTTATCACACGCTGCAGCTAGGGAGGAAAGCGTGGACAGAGAGGGTGAATCGCAAAGGCTGCAGGTAGGGAGGAAAGCATACATTGTTTTGACCTGTTACTTATTTTTTATATAATGCTGCATGTCAGTTCATCAAGTCATTACTGTAGTCTTGGGTCTTTGGACTTACTAAGCCAGATTGTGTGCTCTTTTACAATGTGGAGGACACCTTCTCCACTTTACACAAAGTTACTAACATTTAAATGTTGTTTTTTTTCTAACGACCCATCAGTTTTTACCGCATAGGTTTATTTGGGTGTAGCTTGCTAACAGATGGCAGAACCCGAGGCATGGCTCTACAGAATATACTAGAAACCAGATATACGTCACTCCATGTGGGTGTGGGCTCAGATAGGATGCCCCTCCATATATTCAAAGAAAAAAGAGGAATCCGGCACTCCCAAGTATGCAGAAATGATAGAATGCTTTATTAAAAGTGCAATCCAATATACAGCTCTGGCAAACATTAAGAGACCGCAGCAAAATGTTCAGTTTGATTTTTCTCTTTATAGGTATATGTTTGAGTAAAATGTAAATTGTTTTTTTATTCTATAAACTTCTGACAACATGTCTCCAAAGTTCCAAGCAATTATTTTTTTTCTGACAAAGAAAAATGGTCAAACCCCCCCCCCCCCCCAGTGCTTTTAGACCTCAAATAATGCAAAGAAAACAAGTTCATAATCATTTAGGAACAACAATACTAATGTTTTAACTCAGGAAGAGTTCAGAAATCAATATTTTGTGGAATAACCATGATTTTTATTCCCAGCTTTCATGCGCCTTGGCATGCTTTCCACCAGTCTTTCACACTGCTCCTGGCGCAAAAATGTAAGCAGTTCTTCTTTGTTTGATGGCTTGTGACTATCCATCGTCCTCTTGATTACATTCCAGAGGTTTCCAATGGGGTTCAGGTCTGGAGATTGGGCTGCCCATGACAGGGTTTTGATGTGGTGGTCTCTTAATTTTTGCCAGAGCTGTAAGTAACGTTTCAGTATTAGCAATCAGACTTTTACCAGACGGATTGGGCTCATGACAAGATGGTGGAATGTAGCGCTGGGTCAGTAACGGTAGCAGCCCCAAATGGTCATCATTCATTTGGGGCTGCTGCAAATTACTGACATAGCGCTATATTTTGCTCTTGCCATGATCGTAATCGTTCTGATTTCCGAAACTACATTATCTTAACTGTTTATTTCTCAATGTGCATGCTGGCATACTCAAACAAAGCGACATCGGGGCAGAGGCTGAGGTCACTACTGCAGCCTCTGTTTCCATCCTGACACGAACTGACATCAGTGACCTCTGTTTCAGGGACTGCTCTGAGTATGTGTCGGTTGACTCAGGATCTTGGCAATATGACTGTGACAATGCGCTCCCTCACCGGCTCTGATGAGAATTGACGAGCCAGCAAGAGAGTGCACTGTCACTGCACATTGTAACAAGATTACTTGGTGTTTCTGAAAAAGCAGAGACCAGAGCCGCCCCCACAAGTGATGTCCTTGCCAGGGTCTAAGCACAACCCTAATAAAACATTAGATCCTTTGTTGGCTGCAGCTCCTCATCGTGATCTGTGGACCAAGAAGCGTCCTAATGGTAAAGGTACCTTCACACTAAACGACTTTGCAACGATAACGATAGCGATCCGTGACGTTGCAGCGTCCTGGATAGCGATATCGTTGTGACACGCAGCAGCGATCTGGATCCCGCTGTGATATCGCTGGTCGTTGCTGAAAGTCCAGAACTTTATTTGGTCGTCAGATCGGCGTGTATCGTCGTGTTTGACAGCAAAAGCAACGATGCCAGCAATGTTTTACAATGGTAACCAGGGTAAACATCGGGTTACTAAGCGCAGGGCCGCGCTTAGTAACCCGATGTTTACCTTGGTTACCATTGTAAATGTAAAAAAAAAACAGTACATACTCACCTTCTGATGTCCGTCAGGTCCCTGGCCGTCTGCTTCCCGCACTGACTGAGCGCCGGCGCTCACAGTCAGTGCGGGAAGCAGACGGCCAGGGACCTGATGGACATCAGAAGGTGAGTATGTACTGTTTTTTTTTTACATTTACAATGGTAACCAGGGTAAACATCGGGTTACTAAGTGCGGCCCTGCGCTTAGTAACCCGATGTTTTCCCTGGTTACCCGGGGACCTCGGCATCATTGGTCGCTGGAGAGCGGTCTGTGTGACAGCTCTCCAGCGACCACACAGCGACGCTGCAGCGATCGGCATCGTTGTCGATATCGCTGCAGCATCGCTTAATGTGACGGTACCTTTAGACAAGAGAAAAGTGGCAAAATGAGGTAGCTGGGCATCAAGGTCTGTGGAAGATGGATAAGTACTGGCCGTATATACAAACAGAGTTTATTATTAACAGGAAATGTACTTCAAATGTGGCCTGCTTCCCTCACCAGGCCCTGAAGAAGCACGCAGTCTACATGTGAAACACGTTGCCTGTTATCAATAATATATATTTTTGTATATACGGCTAATACTTATCCATCTTACTGACCTTGGTGCCCAGCTACCTCATTTTGCCACTTTGATCAAAACCTCATTATTCCATGCCAGAAAACTCTAAAAACGAACCTACTTTGCACCGATCACAATAGGTGCATTTATGTTTCGTATCACCTCAAAAATAACAAAGACCCGAGCTCTTACTCCAAAATAAATCAACCAAAAATAAATACAGAATAACCCCAGGCTGCACCCCACAATAAATCCAGACCAGACCCTGAAATATTCAGACAACGGAGCGGATACCGACCGCCAAAGCCCCTAAATACAGACGAAAAACAGTTACAGACCTACAGTAAGGCTACTTTCACACTGGCGTTAACTGCATTACGTCGCAATGCGTCGTTTAAAAACGCATCCTGCAAAATCTCTCTCTCTCTTTCTCTCCTCTCCTCCGTGCAAAGCATGTGTTGTGTTTGACTGCGGAAATCACTGCAGCCCAAACGGTAATATGGCTCTATGACGCCGCAGAAACCAGGCCGGAACCTATGTCATCACGCTGCCCACACTCCTTAATTGGCTGAAAAAATGGCGGGGAAGGCGTCATACAAAACGTGACTTTGGCGCCAAGATCGCCGACCACGTGGCCGATCCCACGCTGGAGTTGGGTCGGGTTTCACGAAACCCGACTTTGCCAAAAGTCGGCGACTTTTGAAAATGAACGATCCGTTTCGCTCAACCCTACTAGTGACCCCTGCCCCTAAATAACACCAGACTGAAAGTGTACTGAGAAGCTGCAGTTCTGATCACTGACCATCGCTCGGCAGGGCCCTTGACACTACAATGGCTCTGTACGCCTCCGGGCAGTGTCCTCTCAATCTTCATAGTGATCTGTGGAAAAAATGCAATAAATGTGATGGACCGGACCGGAAGGTGCAGAATCATTTTACAATCCCCACTGCCACCCCCCAATTATTGCTAGGAGGTGACAGACTATGCAGCTCCCTGCACCCACTGTTCACCCTCGCCTGCCCACTCCCATCTATCTACTACATAGACATGTCCTGGGAAAATGTGGAATCGTCTTATAGTGTGACCCCTGAGCTCCATGCGCCCGCACACAGAATGGGGAGGAACGATGAAAGCAGTGACAAGTGAAGCGGTTTTAGTTGCTCATCACAGCCCAGAACACCCACAGCCCATAGCAACCTCAGCCCATAGCAACCACAGACCATAGCAACCGCAGCCCATAGCAGCCACAGCCCATAGACGCAGCCCATAGCAGTCGCAGCCCATTGCAACTGCAGCCCTTATCAACCGCAGCTCATAGCAACCACAGTCCATAGCAGCCGTAGCCCATAGCAGCCACAGCCCATAGCTGTCGCAGCCCATTGCAACCACAGCCCATAGCAACCGCAGCCCATAGCAACTGCAGCCCATAGCAGTCACAGCCCATAGCAGCCGTAGCCCATAGCAGCCACAGCCCATAGCAGCCGCAGCCCATAGCAGCCGTAGCCCATAGCAACCGCAGCCCATAGCAGCCACAGCCCATAGCAGCCGTAGCCCATAGCAACCGCAGCCCATAGCAGTCACAGCCCATAGCAGCCGTAGCCCATAGCAACCGCAGCCCATAGCAGCCGTAGCTCATAGCAGTCGCAGCCCATAGCAACCGCAACCCTTAGCAACTGCAGCCCATATCAACCGCAGCTCATAGCAACCACAGCCCATAGCAGTCACAGCCCATAGCAGCCGCAGCCCATAGCAGCCGCAGCCCATAGCAGTCACAGCCCATAGCAGCCGCAGCCCATAGCAACCACAGCCCATAGCAGTCACAGCCCATAGCAGCCGCAGCCCATAGGGGTTGTAGTCACACCCAGGCCTTGGAGCATAGAAAAGCTGAAAAGATCTATACGAGACCAATACTGACCCGTGGTATTTGGGGGCCTGGGACACATTCTGCATAGTGGCCCATAAGCTTCAGGTTCCGCCACTGACAGATGAGATCCACTGGATGGCCGTCGGATTAGAGCTGTTAGGTGACGGTTCTCTGCTTCAGACACCGTGTATATTCGCTGTAGCTAAAGCGCTGTGTTCTAATCACACAGATAAATCCACGAGTTCACTGAACCGTGCGGATTTCCCGCATCCAACACACTGTATTGTGGCCATTTGTGTTCCGGAGACTATCCACCGTGCTTGTAATGTACAACGCAGCGTTCTGGACGCCGCCGTTCTGGATGGTGGACACCCAGCAGTAGAGTAAGCCCGCAGCTCATGTTCTGCCATACAGTGTCTTGACATCATGTATCACCGAGACGTCTCCTATCACTCCACCTCCCATCTACAGAAATATCTGTCTACATTCCTCAACACTGAAGTTGCAGCCCCAAGTAGGAAAAGTCTGGGAATTATGGAAATCACAGGATGGACAGACGTGTTAATAATATGCAAATGACGAAAAATAGAAACAAATTGTTTTAAAACATCTCGATTTATTCAGATCGGAGAAAAAGCGCCACATACAGAAATCCCAGCACCTACACCATCAGCTGCTATCACTGAGGAATGGTTGTCGGAGGAAGGTTCTGCCTGACTGACTGCACTTGGCCAAATCATCAAGGTCCGCTGCTGGCAGCTCCCTGTGCAATTGGAGACCAAGACTCTGCCACTAGTTCCACAACCACATCAATGTAACGCTGAGCTGTCAGTGTACCTGGAATGAAGAATAGAGGGGTCCGCATATACCATAAATGATGCCATCCCACATAATCCCGGGAGTAGGACTGGTGTGAGGCTCCCTTATGAAAGCCTCTCCATTCACCGCGCGGCGCCGCTCTCATACGTGATTATGGTGCAGGAATACGGCATTAGAGGCTGGACCAGAGGTCTGTCGTCTGCAGTGATCAGTTCTGCTTGTCTCAAACGCAGTGGTAACCCCATAAATGGAGACCATGTGGGCAATGCCATGAAGAGGCCTTCACCAGGGAACACCACACTGGTCCTTATTATAGGGTTAGGTGTCGGACGTTCTGCAGCCAGACCCCTCTAGTCGTCAATCCAGGTACACTGACATTGATCGCTCGTTCTACTGTGAGCAGCCGGCGTGACCTAAGCGTGCTACCATGGCTGCAGCCTCTCCGGACTTGTCTCCCTCCAGTACATCTGGGACGTCATTGATTGGCAATTACACAGGGAGCTGCCAGCAGCGGATCTTGATGAATTCGTCCAAGTGCATTTAGCGCGGCAGCCAATAACACCCTCAGTGATAGCAGCCAAGGCTGTAAGGGCCGGAATTTCTGTACATGCTTCATAATGATAATAAATGGAGACAATTTAGTAATGTTGTTCCCTCTTGTTCATCACTTGCAGCTGAGTAACATGTCCCCGTCCTGTGTCGGTGAGGAGTGAGTCTAGCTCCTGTCTGTCCAGTCACCGCCATTATAGAGGCCCCAAACTGCCTGAGGAGGAAGGTACCACAGACTGCAGGGGTGGGCAGGAACCCAAGTGGATGCGTCCACATGAAAGGTGATTGGTCCAGATAGTGTAAGGGGCGGGGCTTGATAAAGTGATACGGTCTCTGCCCCAGTAGTCCCGTATTTGGCGGCGGGTCCCGGGGCAGCGCTCTCCTCCTCTGTCAGGGATGTCACAAAGCGAGGAGATGGCGAGAATGGCGCAGGACCTGGTGGCAGAAGAGCACTCTTACCCTACAGTAGGGCGCACTGACGCCCCCGAGGAGCCCCCGCCACCAGCTCGGCCTCAGCGCCGCCGCCGCCCGCCCTCCCGCTTCAGTCCTAGTCCAGCTCGGAGGCGTGCGGCCCGTTCCCCGCACATAGGTCTTCCTTCAGGCCGCTCCGGTGACCCCGACTCCTGTGATAGCTGTGTCCTGCTGCCCCTTCGTAGGGTGGTGCGTCCTGCTGCTGATCATGCTACGAGCACTCCCCCTGCTGGAGGCAGCGCAGACAGCAGCCGGAGCAGGGCTCCCTCCACCTGCAGGAGCGCCTCTGCTGGTCACAGGGGGTCACTGCAGCAGGGAGGTCACAGAGAGGTGACATGTGACTTCTGGCCCCAGGCCCCTAATATCTGCCCCCCTGGTCTGTCTCGCCTCGCCAATGTGCGCCACCAACCCACAGGTACTACTACCCCAATGGTGGCGACTCCGCTCCCGGTGGCTATGGAGATGGCGGCTGGTGAGTGATTGTTGGGTGCAATGTCTATAATGTTGGGGTTTATTCTGAGATCTGCATTAGTAAAGTTTCCGATTTCAGCCCCTGTAGGCAGCGACCCCAGGGGGTGACTCTGCCCCCGCGGGCTCAGGACGGGCTAGGTTGGCGCTGTGTGACTCGCTTTTATAGTGGACTTGTCCAGCTAGGTAGAAGACAATCATACCCACCTCTGTATAAGGTTTATTCCTAACACTACTGCAGTGAGATGTATACAGCAATCAGCCGGAACATTAAAACCACTTCATATAGTGGAGGTGCCCTCATGTCACCTCTGATCCATGAAGTCAGACTCTCCAGAAGATCTCTGAAGGCTTCAGGTGGTATCTGGCACTGAGCAGATCCTACAAGTCCTGTAAGGCTGGTTTCACACTTGTGTTTTGATCTGCAGCGTTTGTACAGAAAAAAACACATGCGTTTTTTTCCCTATGTTTAACATTAAAAACGCATGCGTTTTTTTTGTACGCGTTTGGCCGCGTTTAACCACGCATGCGTTTTTTTGCTGCATGCGTTCTGTCGCAGAAATGCAACATGTAGTAATTTCTAGAGGCGTTTTTTTGCGGCAAAAAAAGTATTGTCTATGTAAACACATGCGTTTTTATAGAAAAAAACAAGAATACACCCTGATAAGCCACCCCCCACCATCAAGGTGATAAAGGGATCCTAACCCTAATCCTAGGGATCCAAACCCTAACAATATGACAGTGAATACTCTACGAGTTAATATTTTTAGTACTCTATAGCAATACCGTATATCTTGGGGTGTCCACATTGAACAAAGCTTTTTATTAGAAGAATGTCCTGGTCACCAGGTCAACATAATAGCCAATCCCTATGGATCCCTAGGGGTAGGGTTAGGGTTTGGATCCCTAGGGTTAGGGTTTGGATCCCTAGGGTTAGGGTTTGGATCCCTTTATCACCTTGATGGTGGGGGGTGGCTTATCAGTGACCTGGTGACCAGGACATTCTTCTAATAAAAAGCTACCCCTAACCCTAGGGATCCAAACCCTACCCCTAACCCTAACCCTAGCTATTTCTATTTATAGTGGGTTTTCTAGTTGATTTTGATGATTGGCAGCTGTCACACACTTCTCAGCATGCGTTTCAAAAACGCAAACGCATGAAAAAACGCGTCAAAACGCCGCGTTTTTTTTACCGCATGCAAAAACGCATGCGTCTAAAAAACGCAGCGTTTGCACGCGTTTACATGCGTTTTTTCACCACCTGCGTTTTTTTTTTTTTTTAAACGCAAATGTGAAACCAGCCTAAGTCGTCAGTTATGGTCTCCGGGGATCAGACTTCCCACAGATGCTCCTCTGCAGGGGGATGTGGAGGACCAGTCATCACTTTGAACCATTTTTGCCTGGTAACAGTGGCATTACCCTGCTGGAAGAGGGCCCTGCTCTGAGGAGTACTGCTGCCATGAAGAAGAGACCTAGGTAAATGGCACAAGGTTTCCAGCAGAATATTGGCCGGATCAGCACATTGTCTCCTCCGGCTCGGTCCTCCTCCTACATTGTGTCCTGCTGCCATCTCTTCTGTTTAGCATCTGCCCCATACACAGTAAGCTGCGTCTATGAGGACGTCCACTGTCGGAGAGCGTCTTAGTATTGAATCCAGGGAGGTAGAAAGAAGTGTAATACATACAGTGCCTTGAAAGAATATTCATACCCCATGAACTTTTCCACAATTCTCATGTTACACCCTCCAACTTAGGTTAAGTTCACACTGGGCGTTTTTGCAGCATTTTTTATTCAAATTTTCAGCTGCTTTTTACAGTACCAGCAAAGTCTATGAGATTTCAGAAGTCTCCTGCACACAGCTTTGTTCTTTTTTGTCATCAGGATTTTGTGCTTTGTGTGTTTTTTTTCACAATGGATGGAGCACGTCACTTCTTTCAGCGTTTTTTTTTTCACCTATTCAAATGAATGGTTGCTGAAAAAATGCACCAAATTCGCAGGTTTTACTGCGTTCTTTGTGCCAAAACCGGATTCTATAGAATAGGACTTTTTTTCAACACTAAACTTTATCGGCATGCACAAAAGACAAATATAGCGTGCAAAAACTGCAGCAGAAAACCGAGCGAGGAAAACATGTTTTTTTCTGTAGCTTCTTTCCTGCCAAGAGATAAGGTTTTGCTGCAGAAAAAAACAAACGCCAAGTGTGAACTTACCCTATTTTATTGGGAAAACCTGTTAGAGGCTGCAAAAGACTTGAGACTGGGGCGTAGCTTCACCTTCCAGTAGGACAATGGCCCTAAACATCCTGCCGGAGCTACAATGGAGGGTTTATATCAAAGCATATTCATGTGTGTGAATGGTCCGGTCACAGTCCAGACCGAAATCCCACTGAGGGTATGTGTCCACGTTCAGGATTGCTTCAGGATTTGGTCAGGATTTTATGCAGGTAAAATCCTGACCAAATCTGCACCTGAGGTCACTGGCAGGTCACCTGCGTTGTCCTTGAGGTTTTTCTGCAATGTAAGGACATGCTCGTTCTTAAAAGACGAGCCGCATGTGAGTTTTCTCGGGTGTGCCGCATGCGTCTTTTACTGCATAGTGGAGACAGGATTTCATGAAATCCCCTCCACTATGCTGTAACATCTGGACGCTGCGTTTTTTATGCATGCTGCTCAACGCTGCGTCAAAAACTCAGCGTTTCCTGAACGTGGACACATACCCTGAGAATCCGTGGAAAGACTTGAAAATTGACGTTCATAGACGTCTCCATCCAACCTCACTGAGCTAGAGGTAATCTACAAAGAAGAGCGGATCACAATGTCACCTCTAGATGTGTAAAGCTGGTAGAGACAGACCCTAAAAGACTAAGTAATTACAGTGAAGGGTGGTCCTACAAAGTACTGACTGTGGGGGGCTGAATACACAGGCACGTTGCAATGTTTAAAATACTTAGAACACCTTACTTTGTGTTGATACAGTAGTGCTCAAAATAATAGCAGTGTGTTCAAAAACATGAGTAAATCACAAAACCTTATGGGTATGTGCACACATTGTGGATTAGGCTTAGGAATTTCTGGTGCGGATTCTGCCTCTCCTGGCAGAAAACACACCTGCGGATTTGTCGCGTTTTTTGTGCGGTTCCGCATCGTTTTTTGCTGCGGTTATCTTGCGGATTTGCTGCGTTTTTAACCCCTGCGGTTTTCTATAATGGAATGGGTACAAAAACGCTGCAGATTCACAAAAATGAAGTGACATGCTACTTCTTTTAAACCGCAGCGTTTCCACAGCGGATTTTCCGCAAAGTGTGCACAGCATTTTTTTTTTTTCTCATTGATTTACATTGTACTGTAAATCAATTGCGGATCTGCAGCGTTTCTGCACCTCAAAAAACGCTGCGGATCCGCAGAGAATCCGCAACGTGTGCACATAGCCTTAGGCTATGTGCACACGTAGGAAATGTGGTGCAGAGTTTTCTGCACTAAATCTGCATCTCCTGGCAGAATCCGCAGGTGCGTTTTTTTATGCGGTTTTAGTGCGGAATTGATGCAGATTTTGTGCAGTTTTTGTGCAGATTTTACCACTGCGGATTTCTATTAATGGAGGGGTGCAGAAACGCACAAAAGAAGTGACATGCACATGAAATCTGCAGCGTTTCTGCGTGGATTTTTCTACACCATGTGCACAGCGCTTTTTTTTTCACATTGATTTACCGGTACATTGTACTGGCCCCCTACACACGTTCAGGAATTCATGCAGAAAATTCCTGTGAAAATCCGGACATTTCTGCCGGATTTCCGCAAGAAATCCGCATGCGTTTTTTGGCGCGTTTTTTGCGCGTTTTTTTCTGGACATTTCCCAATGCGTTAGACAGTGGAAAATCTGCGAAAAAAACGCAAAATTAATGAGCATGTTCATTATTTTTCCGCAATGCCTTTTTCATGCGGAAAAACGCACATCATGTGCACAGAAATTGCGGATTTCATTAAAAATGATGGGATGCTTAATGTATGCAGATTATTTGCGGTTTTATAGTGTTTTTATAGCGCAAAAACGCTAAAAAACCGCAAATAATCTGCAACGTGTGCACATAGCCTAAATCACAGTGCAGATCTGCACCAATTCTGCACTAAATCTGCATCGTGTGCACATACCCTTTTATGGTTTTTATTTCCAGCATTGGGGACATTGCATGCTGTTTACTAATTCAAAACATGAAGAAAAATGTAGATAATTTGTAAATACTTCACAGAAAACAACAAACAATGAATATTGGGCTGTTCTAATAAATAGCAGAGTCTGCATTTGTCTTTACAAACTCACAATATGTACTTATTTTGCGGATTTATCATTCCTGTGAATCCCTAACCTAATATTTAGGTGTATACCTACAGCTTTTTAGAACTGCTATGTTGCCTGGAGCCAACCAACTTCTGGCCCCTGTCACCTGTTATTCCAGCCCAGGATGCTCAGACTATATCAGACAATTTTTTGGCATTTGTTGGCTTTGCCTCAAAACCGGCATTTTTGATGTCACCCCACAAGTGTTCCATCGGATTAAAGGGAACCTGTCACCCCAAAATCGAAGATGAGCTAAGCCCACCAGCATCAGGGGCTTATCTACAGCATTCTGTAATGCTGTAGATAAGCACCCAATGTATCCTGAAAGATGAGATAAAGAGGTCAGATAAAAGGTCAGAGAGGCCCAGCGCCTGCGCAATGCAGTACTTTGCTCCGGCCTCAACAGAGCAGACAAAGTACGCCTGCACCAGAGCCGCAGCGTGAAGACAAGAAGAGGACGTCATCACAAGAAGATGGGAGGCCCCGGACCGGACCGCGATGCCCATCGGATCGGATTGCCCACCCAGGTGAGTATAATCTAACTTCTTTTTCTCATCTTTCAGGATACATTGGGAGCTTATCTACAGCATTACAGAATGCTGTAGATAAGCCCCTGATGCTGGTGGGCTTAGCTCATCTTCAATTTTGGGGCTGACGGGTTCCCTTTAAGGTCCAGGGATTGGGCTGGCCTCTTCATAACCTCAATTTTGCTGGGCTGGAACCAAGATTTTGCTCATTTACTGGTGTGTTTATTGTCGTTGTCACCCATTTCAAGGGCGTATCCTCTTCAGTGTAAGGCAACATGACCTCTTTAAGTATTTTAATATCCAGTGCCTACAAGTAGTATTCAACCCCCTGCAGATTTAGCAGGTTTACACATTTGGAATTAACTTGGCATTGTGACATTTGGACTGTAGATCAGCCTGGAAGTGTGAAATGCACTGCAGCAAAAAAGAATGTTATTTCTTTGTTTATTTTTTTTTTAAATTGGGAAAAGTTTTTTCAGAGGGTCATTTATTATTCAACCCCTCAACCCACCAGAATTCTGTTTAGTTCCCCTAAAGTATTAAGAAGTAGTTCAGGCACAAAGAACAATGAGCTTCACATGTTTGGATTAATTATCTCTTTTTCCAGCCTTTTCTGACTATTTAAGACCCTCCCCAAACTTGTGAACAGCACTCAAACATGGTCAACATGGGAAAGACAAAGGAGCATTCCAAGGCCATCAGAGACAAGATCGTGGAGGGTCACAAGGCTGGCAAGGGGTACAAAACCCTTTCCAAGGAGGTGGGCCTACCTGTCTCCACTGTTGGGAGCATCATCCGGAAGTGGAAGGCTTATGGAACTACTGTTAGCCTTCCACGGCCTGGACAGCCTTTGAAAGTTTCCTCCCGTGCCGAGGCCAGGCTTGTCCGAAGAGTCAAGGCTAACCCAAGGACAACAAGGAAGGAGCTCTGGGAAGATCTCATGGCAGTGGGGACATTGGTTTCAGTCAATACCATAAGTAACGTACTCCACCACAAAGGTCTCCGTTCCAGACGAGCCCGTAAGGTACCTTTACTTTCAAAGCGTCATGTCATGGCTCGTCTACAGTTTGCTCATGATCACTTGGAGGACTCTGAGACTGACTGGTTCAAGGTTCTCTGGTCTGATGAGACCAAGATCGAGATCTTTGGTGCCAACCACACACGTGACGTTTGGAGACTGGATGGCACTGCATACGACCCCAAGAATACCATCCCTACAGTCAAGCATGGTGGTGGCAGCATCATGCTGTGGGGCTGTTTCTCAGCCAAGGGGCCTGGCCATCTGGTCCGCATCCATGGGAAGATGGATAGCACGGCCTACCTGGAGAATTTGGCCAAGAACCTCCGCTCCTCCATCAAGGATCTTAAGATGGGTCGTCATTTCATCTTCCAACAAGACAACGACCCAAAGCACACAGCCAAGAAAACCAAGGCCTGGTTCAAGAGGCAAAAAATCAAGGTGTTGCAGTGGCCTAGTCAGTCTCCTGACCTTAACCCAATTGAAAACTTGTGGAAGGAGCTCAAGATTAAAGTCCACATGAGACACCCAAAGAACCTAGATAACTTGGAGAAGATCTGCATGGAGGAGTGGGCCAAGATAACTCCAGAGACCTGTGCCGGCCTGATCAGGTCTTATAAAAGACGATTATTAGCTGTAATTGCAAACAAAGGTTATTCCACAAAATATTAAACCGAGGGGTTGAATAATAATTGACCCACACTTTTATGTTTAAAATTTATAAAAATTTAACTGAGCAACAAAACTTTTTGGTTTGTAAGATTTATGCATCTGTTAATAAATCCTGCTCTTGTTTGAAGTTTGAAGGCTCTAACTTATTTGCATCTTATTAAACCTGCTAAATCTGCAGGGGGTTGAATAGTACTTGTAGGCACTGTATACAACCTGGTCCATGATCCCTGGTATGCTGTAAATATCTGGCTCCATAGTAAGAGAAACCTGCCCATATCATGATGCTTGCACCACCATGCTTCACTGTCTTCAGAGCATACTGTGGCTTGAATCCAGAGTTTGGGGGTCGTCTGACTGTCTGCGGCCCTTGGACCCAAAAAGAACAATTTTACTTTTATTAGTCCACAAAATGTTTCTCCATTTCTCTTTAGGCCAGATGATGTGTTCTGTAGCAAATTGCATCCCCTTCAGTACATGTCTTTTATTTAACAGTGGGACTTTTCAGGGACTTCTCGCTAAGAGATTAGCTTCACACAGGCGTCTTCTGTCACAGTCCTCACAGGTAACCTGGAGCTGATCGTTGGCTGAGCCTTTGCCATTCTGGTTATTCTTACATCTATTTGAATGGTATTCTTCGGTTTTCTTCCACGTCTCCCTGGTTTGGCTTTCCATTTTAAAGCATTGGAGATCATTTTAGCTGAACAGCTGGTCATTATCTGCACTTCTTTTTAAGTTTTACCCTCTCCAATCAACTTTTGAATCAAAGTACGCTGTTCTTCTGAACAATGTCTCGAACGACCATTATTTCTCAGGCTTTCAAGGAGAAATGCATGTACCACATGTCCTGGCTTCACCCTTAACTAAGGGCCACCTGATTCACACTGGTTTCTTTACAGAATGACTGTCCTCACTAATTGATCTCCACACTGCTATTATTTTGAACACCCCCTCTTTCAATTAATTATTCTAATACTCGGAATCAAAGACATGCAGATCACGAATGCTGAGTCTGTTGGTTTTGTTAGAATCTACTGCACCTATTGGTAAATTAGAAAAAAAGGAGTAAAACGGAGAAAGCAAATACTACAAATAATTTTATTTAGTCATACAGAAGTTAATACATGCAAGTATAATAGCAATATAAAAAGGATGGTAAGGATAGAGTGAGTCCCCACCAGTATAAGCCACCACCTAAATAGAAATATAACTTATCTACTAGTAGTAAGAAGGCAGCCGCCCATATACGTAAGGTTAGCCCTGGGAGACACAAATTCATCCCCCACACTAAGAATACTGGCAACCAACTAGGCGCTTACCGGCAAGATATGGAGGTGGCGTGTACCGGGTAGGATTCAGTCCAACGGAACCCCCGACGCGCGTTTCGCTAGCGTGGGTGCTTTAGCTTTTTCAAGGGGAATGCCCCAGACCATTATGGGACCTCTCAAATAGTGAGTAATCACGTGTGAAGATTCTGCCAATCATGGCCATAGTTGCGGCGCATGCGCGGTCATGGCGCCCACCGCCCCAGGTCCGGAACGGCCTCAAGCATCGCGCAGACGCGGTGGGAAAGAGTCCCACCGCGCCTGCGCGAGGCAGATAGACGCCGCACGGACCGGGAACCAAGGCAGCCAAAGGCCGCGCATGCGCACTCAGAACAAGGGGAACATACAATGAATATATATACGCACATACATGCCAGATAAACAAGATTCTCAATTTATCAAAAATATACAAATTAGGCAAATAATTGCCATAGATGAAAATACATTGTATGTATAGCATTCAGCTAAAAAATAGCCAATAGACAAAGTTCAAAGCTGCAGCAAAGATGGTCCAATGAGGAGTCCAAGAAGGGTCAGGGGACATCAAATGCATATTATACGAACTGAAAAGAATAAAAAAAAGGAGAAAATAATAAATAAAACCACAATAAAAATGGACAAAAATCCCACCAAGGGACCCACTCGAATAGGGGGCCAGGAGGATGCACAGGTACATAGATCACATGATGATATAATAAATTCAATTGAAATATATCTTAATATACATATCTTGCCGGTAAGCGCCTAGTTGGTTGCCAGTATTCTTAGTGTGGGGGATGAATTTGTGTCTCCCAGGGCTAACCTTACGTATATGGGCGGCTGCCTTCTTACTACTAGTAGATAAGTTATATTTCTATTTAGGTGGTGGCTTATACTGGTGGGGACTCACTCTATCCTTACCATCCTTTTTATATTGCTATTATACTTGCATGTATTAACTTTTGTATGACTAAATAAAATTATTTGTAGTATTTGCTTTCTCTGTTTTACTCCTTTTTTTCTATCATTCTTATGGAGTTTCTTTGTCCTTGGGACTTTGGGTTTTTCTGGCACGATTCAGTGTTCTAAATTTCCCAGATAATATGTTGCCTAGTTCTGTTCTAATTTATGTCTCTGCGTTCATCACAGTTTTTTGCAGGCTTATAATGGATTTCCGGGCGCGGGATTCCACTTGGCATGCCCAAATTAATGACACTTTTAAGGATGGTTTGAATGGGGGCCCGGATGGGCTGGGTAGGGATCTACAGGAGACGATTGCACAATTTAAAGAGCTATTGCGACGAAGAACAAGGGTGTGGTGGAACCATGCTTACCTTGAAAAATATCTAGAAGGGGGTCTAATACCACGTGGTTTGAGAGTTCAAGTATTTCCGTCATTTTCCATCATGGACGATGAATTTAAAAATAAGTGGGAGGAGTTATCCACAAACTGCGCTCTGGGTTTTATTACTTTATTGAAAGGTCTGGATCTGCAGAAACTTAGTGCAATAGAGGAAGAAATCGAAGGGGTACAACAAGTGCTGCGAAGGGACATGTCTGGAGAGGCTATTAAAAAACTTAACGATGAGGTGGATGTAGATTTACAAAAATGGGTCAATGACATACAAAACTCAAAAGCAAGAAAATTTAAGCGTGATGTCCAGGACAAACAGACCGGTAATGTGTACAGATGGCGTAGTTCTAACGATCGTGCACGCCCTCGCTTTAGGAATTACTCCACCTCCCGATCCAGATCCAGATCCGCTGCCTCCAATATTCCATCAGATGATAATATGCCTTGCTCTGAGCCTTCTAGAAACCAATCTGGGCCTAAGTCACAATCTAACAAAATTGTTACACGACAGGCCTCCAAAACCAAGAATCCATCAGGCAAACAACAAGGGGCTGGCAGTAGCAGCAGCCTTCAGGTATTAAACTTGTCCACACGCATATTTTCCAAAGATCAAATTGAGGTTCTCAGTAGAGGCCTGAGTTTCTCTCCAACTAACCCCTTTGATTTCTTTGTAGCTTTGAAGGACCTTCATTTATTTTCCCGGAAGCTAGTTTTTAAAAAAACTGCATTCTAAAAACTACTCACCTCAGGGGTCTGCGACTCGGATGGAGATGGAGGCCTTACAGGCATTGGAGGAACTCTTGGAGGAGCAGACCATCGCACCCCAAGGTAAGTTCCCATCTGCCATCATGCCCAGATCGACGAGGTTTCCCCCCTTGGCATTATGTCCAGCGGTAGAGATATTTACACGTCTAGTCACCGACGACTTAAAACAGCTTTCCTCAAGACGGAGGTTTGACAACCTCACGTTTAAACAAAGAGTGGCTATAGATGAGTTAAAATCTTATACAGATGTGGTATTTAAGCCCGCGGACAAGGGGGGGAACATCGTCGTCTGGCCATGCGATAAATATGAGAGGGAGGTCTTCCGTCAATTAAGGGATTCCTCCACTTATACCAAACTATCATATAATCCAATGACCTCCTTTTCCTCCGAGTTGCAGATTATCCTTGGGAGGGCGCTAGAGGATGGGATAATAGACAAAAAAGTGTTGGAAGGACATACGGTTAGGTCACCAAGGACACCGACTTTTTACCTTCTACCTAAAATCCACAAAGATCCCGTCAACCCACCGGGGCGTCCGATTGTGTCAGGCATTGACGGTTTGTGTGACGCAGTATGTAAGTTTATAGATTTTTTTCTAAAACCACTAGTAGAGGTCCTGCCGTCGTATATTAGAGACACAACGGACGTCCTATCACGTGTTGACGGGGTCCTTGTTGACCCTGGTGTCCTCTTGGTGACCGCCGACGTCCAAACACTTTATACATGCATTGACCATGAGCATGGCTTGTCGGCGGTCCGCCATTTCCTCGGGACCTCCGACCTGGGCGGCCCTATGTGCAACCTAATCCTCAGCTTGCTGCGCTTTGCCCTCACCCACAACTTTTTTGTCTTTAAAGACAATTACTACCTACAGAGGCGCGGCACAGCCATGGGCGCGGCCTGCGCGCCCTCGTATGCCAATCTCTTCCTGGGTTCATGGGAGAGATCGATCTTTGGTGACGGGGGCGCGCGGTCCGTGGACCATGTGCTGTGCTGGATGCGCTATATTGACGATGTTCTCTTTTTGTGGGGGGGGACGGCGCAGCAGCTGGGGGAATTTATGAGCCAGCTAAATGACAATGAGTTGAATATAAAGCTTACATACCTGTTGTGAATTTGGATTCTGGGCTCCCCCGGTGGCTACTGGTGGAATTGAACTGGTGTCTTCATCTTCTCTGTTCACCTGTTCCCATCAAGATGTGGGAGTCGCTATATAACCTTGCTGCTCTGTTAGTTGCTTGCCGGTCAACAATGTTATCAGAAGCCTCTCTGTGCTTGTTCCTGCTCCTAGACAACTACTAGATAAGTTGGACTCTTGTCCATGTTTGTTTTTGCATTTTGGTTCCAGTTCACAGCTGTAGTTTCGTTACTGTGTCTGGAAAGCTCTTGTGAACAGGAATTGCCACTCTGGTGTTATGAGTTAATGCCAGAGTTTTAAAGTAATTTCTGGATGGTGTTTTGATTAGGGTTTTTAGCTGACCATGAAAGTGTCCTTTCTGTCTTCTGCTATGTAGTAAGTGGACCTCAAATTTGCTAAACCTATTTTCATACTACGTTTGTTATTTCATCTTAATTCACCGCCAATACATGTGGGGGGCCTCTGTCTCCTTTTGGGGTATTTCTCTAGAGGTGAGCTAGGACTAATATTTTCCTCTGCTAGCATTATTTAGTCCTCCGGCTGGTGCTGGGCATCTAGAATCAACGTAGGCATGCTACCCGGCCACTGCTAGTTGTGTGTTAGGTTTAGTTCATGGTCAGCTCAGTTCCCATCTTCCAAGAGCTAGTTCCTATATATGCTTATGCTATGATCTCTTGCCATTGAGATCATGACAGTTTGACCGGCCCACTAAAGGGTTAAAATCCTTGGCTGAGAAAGGAGAGAAATAAGTAGTCTGCTGAAATTTATTTATTTTTTTTTTTTTTCTCTCCTTTGAATGGCTCTGTGTCCACCTGTTTGTAATGGATCTTCAGAGTGTAACTGCAGGTTTGAATAATCTCGCCACGAAGGTACAAAATTTGCAAGATTTTGTTTGTCATGCACCTGTATCTGAGCCGAGAATTCCTTTGCCGGAATTTTTCTCCGGGAATAGATCTGGGTTTCAGAATTTTCGAAATAATTGCAAATTATTTTTGTCCCTGAAATCTCGCTCTGCCGGAGACCCTGCACAGCAGGTCAGGATTGTGATTTCCTTGCTCCGGGGCGACCCTCAAGACTGGGCTTTTTCATTGACACCAGGGGATCCTGCGTTGCTCAATGTGGATGCGTTTTTTCTGGCCTTGGGGTTGCTTTATGACGAACCTCATTTGGAGCTTCAGGCAGAAAAAACTTTGATGTCCCTATCTCAGGGGCAAGATGAAGCGGAAATTTACTGCCAAAGATTCCGTAAATGGTCTGTGCTTACTCAGTGGAATGAGTGCGCCCTGGCGGCGACTTTCAGAGAGGGTCTCTCTGATGCCATTAAGGATGTTATGGTGGGGTTCCCTGTGCCTGCGGGTCTGAATGAGTCCATGACAATGGCTATTCAGATCGATAGGCGTTTGCGGGAGCGCAAACCAGTGCACCATCTGGCGGTGTCCACTGAGAAATCGCCAGAGAGTATGCAGTGTGATAGAATTCTGTCCCGAAGCGAGCGGCAGAATTTTAGACGGAAAAATGGGTTGTGTTTCTATTGTGGTGATTCTACTCATGTTATATCAGCATGCTCTAAGCGCACTAAAAAACTTGGTAAATCTGTTTCCATTTGCACCTTACCGTCTAAGTTTATTCTATCTGTGACCCTGATTTGCTCTTTGTCATCTATTACCACGGACGCCTATGTCGACTCTGGCGCCGCTTTGAGTCTTATGGATTGGTCCTTTGCCAAACGCTGTGGGTATGATTTAGAGCCTTTGGAGACTCCTATTCCTCTGAAGGGGATTGACTCCACCCCATTGGCTAATAATAAACCACAATACTGGACACAAGTAACTATGCGTATTAATCCGGGTCACCAGGAGATTATTCGCTTTCTGGTGCTGTATAATCTACATGATGATTTGGTGCTAGGATTGCCTTGGCTGCAATCTCACAACCCAGTCCTCGACTGGAGAGCTATGTCTGTGTTGAGCTGGGGATGTAAGGGGGCTCATGGGGATGTACCTGTGGTTTCCATTTCATCATCTATTCCCTCTGAAATTCCTGAGTTCCTGTCTGACTATCGTGACGTCTTTGAAGAATCCAAGCTTGGTTCGTTACCTCCGCACCGAGAGTGCGATTGTGCCATAGATTTAATCCCGGGTAGTAAATACCCAAAGGGTCGTTTATTTAATCTGTCTGTGCCTGAACATGCTGCTATGCGAGAATATATAAAGGAGTCCTTGGAAAAGGGACATATTCGTCCATCGTCATCTCCCTTAGGAGCCGGTTTTTTCTTTGTGTCAAAAAAAGACGGCTCTTTGAGACCATGTATTGATTATCGGCTTTTGAATAAAATCACTGTTAAATATCAATACCCATTGCCGTTGCTGACTGATTTGTTTGCTCGCATAAAGGGGGCCAAGTGGTTCTCTAAGATTGACCTTCGTGGGGCGTATAATTTGGTGCGAATCAGGCAGGGGGATGAGTGGAAAACCGCATTTAATACGCCCGAGGGCCACTTTGAGTATTTAGTGATGCCTTTTGGTCTTTCTAATGCTCCGTCAGTTTTCCAGTCCTTTATGCATGATATTTTTCGCGATTATTTGGATAAATTTATGATTGTGTATCTGGATGATATTCTGATTTTTTCGGATGACTGGGACTCTCATGTCCAGCAAGTCAGGAGGGTTTTTCAGGTTTTGCGGTCTAATTCTTTGTGTGTGAAGGGTTCTAAGTGTGTTTTTGGGGTACAGAGGATTTCCTTTTTGGGATATATTTTTTCCCCCTCTTCCATTGAAATGGATCCTGTCAAGGTTCAAGCTATTTGTGATTGGACGCAGCCCTCTTCTCTTAAGAGTCTTCAGAAATTTTTGGGCTTTGCTAACTTTTATCGTCGATTTATTGCTGGTTTTTCGGATATTGCTAAGCCATTGACCGATTTGACTAAGAAGGGTGCTGATGTTGCTGATAGGTCCCCTGATGCTGTGGAGGCCTTTCGGGAGCTTAAGCGCCGTTTTTCCTCTGCCCCTGTGTTGCGTCAGCCTGATGTTGCTCTACCTTTTCAGGTTGAGGTCGACGCTTCTGAGATCGGAGCTGGGGCAGTGTTGTCGCAGAAAAGTTCTGACTGCTCCGTGATGAGGCCTTGTGCCTTCTTTTCCCGTAAATTTTCGCCCGCTGAGCGGAATTATGATGTTGGGAATCGGGAGCTTTTGGCCATGAAGTGGGCTTTTGAGGAGTGGCGCCATTGGCTTGAGGGGGCCAGACATCAGGTGGTGGTATTGACTGACCACAAAAATTTGATTTATCTTGAGACCGCCAGGCGCCTGAATCCTAGACAGGCGCGCTGGTCATTATTTTTCTCTCGGTTTAATTTTGTGGTGTCATACCTACCGGGTTCTAAGAATGTTAAGGCGGATGTCCTTTCTAGGAGTTTTGAGCCTGACTCACCTGGTAATTCTGAGCCCACAGGTATCCTTAAGGATGGAGTGGTATTGTCAGCCGTTTCTCCAGACCTGCGGCGGGCCTTGCAGGAGTTTCAGGCGGATAGACCTGATCGTTGCCCACCTGATAAACTGTTTGTTCCTGATGATTGGACCAGTAGAGTCATCTCTGAGGTTCATTCTTCTGCGTTGGCAGGTCATCCTGGCATTTTTGGTACCAGGGATTTGGTGGCAAGGTCCTTCTGGTGGCCTTCCCTGTCACGAGATGTGCGAGGCTTTGTGCAGTCTTGTGACGTTTGTGCTCGGGCCAAGCCTTGTTGTTCTCGGGCTAGTGGATTGTTGTTGCCCTTGCCTATTCCTAAGAGGCCTTGGACGCACATCTCGATGGATTTTATTTCAGATCTGCCTGTTTCTCAGAAGATGTCTGTCATCTGGGTGGTGTGTGACCGTTTCTCTAAGATGGTCCATTTGGTTCCTCTGCCCAAGTTGCCTTCTTCCGAGTTGGTTCCTCTGTTTTTTCAAAATGTTGTTCGTTTGCATGGTATTCCTGAGAATATCGTTTCTGACAGAGGGACCCAATTCGTGTCTAGATTTTGGCGGGCATTCTGTGCTAGGATGGGCATAGATTTATCTTTTTCGTCCGCTTTTCATCCTCAGACGAATGGCCAGACCGAGCGGATTAATCAGACCCTGGAGACATATCTGAGGTGTTTTGTGTCTGCTGACCAGGATGATTGGGTTGCTTTTTTGCCATTGGCGGAGTTCGCTCTCAATAATCGGGCCAGCTCTGCCACTTTGGTGTCCCCGTTTTTCTGTAATTCGGGGTTTCATCCTCGATTTTCCTCTGGTCAGGTGGAATCTTCGGATTGTCCTGGAGTGGATGCCGTGGTGGAGAGATTGCATCAGATCTGGGGGCAGGTGGTGGACAATTTGAGGTTGTCCCAGGAGAAGACTCAGCTTTTTGCCAACCGCCACCGTCGTGTTGGTCCTCGGCTTTGTGTTGGGGATTTGGTGTGGTTGTCTTCTCGTTTTGTCCCTATGAGGGTCTCTTCTCCTAAGTTTAAGCCTCGGTTCATTGGCCCGTATAAGATATTGGAGATTCTTAACCCTGTTTCCTTCCGTTTGGACCTCCCTGCATCCTTTTCTATTCATAACGTTTTTCATCGGTCATTATTGCGCAGGTATGAGGTACCGGTTGTGCCTTCCGTTGAGCCTCCTGCTCCGGTGTTGGTTGAGGGTGAGTTGGAGTACGTTGTGGAGAAAATCTTAGACTCTCGTGTTTCCAGACGGAGACTCCAGTATCTGGTCAAGTGGAAGGGATACGGCCAGGAGGATAATTCTTGGGTGAATGCATCTGATGTTCATGCCTCTGATCTGGTTCGTGCCTTTCATAGGGCCCATCCTGGTCGCCCTGGTGGTTCTGGTGAGGGTTCGGTGCCCCCTCCTTGAGGGGGGGGTACTGTTGTGAATTTGGATTCTGGGCTCCCCCGGTGGCTACTGGTGGAATTGAACTGGTGTCTTCATCTTCTCTGTTCACCTGTTCCCATCAAGATGTGGGAGTCGCTATATAACCTTGCTGCTCTGTTAGTTGCTTGCCGGTCAACAATGTTATCAGAAGCCTCTCTGTGCTTGTTCCTGCTCCTAGACAACTACTAGATAAGTTGGACTCTTGTCCATGTTTGTTTTTGCATTTTGGTTCCAGTTCACAGCTGTAGTTTCGTTACTGTGTCTGGAAAGCTCTTGTGAACAGGAATTGCCACTCTGGTGTTATGAGTTAATGCCAGAGTTTTAAAGTAATTTCTGGATGGTGTTTTGATTAGGGTTTTTAGCTGACCATGAAAGTGTCCTTTCTGTCTTCTGCTATGTAGTAAGTGGACCTCAAATTTGCTAAACCTATTTTCATACTACGTTTGTTATTTCATCTTAATTCACCGCCAATACATGTGGGGGGCCTCTGTCTCCTTTTGGGGTATTTCTCTAGAGGTGAGCTAGGACTAATATTTTCCTCTGCTAGCATTATTTAGTCCTCCGGCTGGTGTTGGGCATCTAGAATCAACGTAGGCATGCTACCCGGCCACTGCTAGTTGTGTGTTAGGTTTAGTTCATGGTCAGCTCAGTTCCCATCTTCCAAGAGCTAGTTCCTATATATGCTTATGCTATGATCTCTTGCCATTGAGATCATGACACATACCATTTCCATCATCAACGTATCGACTTCCTGGACGTCACCTTTGAGGTTGACAACGCCCATCGGATTCAGACGGACGTTTACAGGAAGTCGACATCTGTCAACGCTTTGCTACATGCTGGCTCATCTCATAACTATAGCACAATTAGGGCCGTCCCGGTCGGACAGTTCCTGAGGATGAGGCGGATCTGCTCCACTGACAGTAAATTCCTAGTACAGGCGGAGGATCTTAGGGGACGGTTTGAGTCCCGTGGATACAGCCATAGGACCATTAGGCAGGGGTTTGAAAGGGCGAGGAGAACACCACGGAGGGATTTACTGTATCCAAAGATCAAGAGACAAAGAACGCAAACAGATGGTGATAAGGTCCGGTTTATAACCACATACAACCACGAGTGGCTACATATGCGGGAGATATTGAAAAAACATTGGCCGGTCCTATTAACAGAACCCGCACTCACCTCATCTTTGGGCAATTTTCCATCAATGACCGCCAGGAGATCTCCCAATTTGGGTAACCTATTGGTGAGGAGTCATTATGTCCCCCCTGCGGTTAATCCCTTTGGCTCTAGGGGCCCCAGACTAGGCTAATTTAAGTGTGGCCATTGTGTAGCCTGTGTTAACATGCTACGGATTTCGACTTTCAAATCCTCTGACGGTTCCAAGATATATGACATTAGACAACACATTTCATGTGGCACGTCTAATGTCATATATTATGCCACATGCGGATGCTCTCGGATTTACATAGGACTTACGTCCAGAGAGCTCCGGATACGTGTCCGGGAACACGTCAGAGATATCAATGCCGCACGTACAGTCATTGATGAATCTGACCTGAAGACACTCCCTCGTCATTTCAAAAAATATCACAATTGTGATGCAGGGACTCTTCAGGTCAGGGGCATCGATTGTGTCCATCTCGGGGCCAGAGGTGGTAATTATAAAAAGGTATTGGCACAGCGAGAGGCTGCTTGGATCGTGCGCCTCAACACTCTGACCCCGAGTGGACTTAATGAAACCCTGAGCTTTTCCTCATTTTTGGGATAAACTGCCGACTCTCTTATCCTCCCACTCTTTGTTATTTTTAACCCTTGTTCTTCATTTATTTCAATTGAATTTATTATATCATCATGTGATCTATGTACCTGTGCATCCTCCTGGCCCCCTATTCGAGTGGGTCCCTTGGTGGGATTTTTGTCCATTTTTATTGTGGTTTTATTTATTATTTTCTCCTTTTTTTTATTCTTTTCAGTTCGTATAATATGCATTTGATGTCCCCTGACCCTTCTTGGACTCCTCATTGGACCATCTTTGCTGCAGCTTTGAACTTTGTCTATTGGCTATTTTTTAGCTGAATGCTATACATACAATGTATTTTCATCTATGGCAATTATTTGCCTAATTTGTATACTTTTGATAAATTGAGAATCTTGTTTATCTGGCATGTATGTGCGTATATATATTCATTGTATGTTCCCCTTGTTCATAGGTTTTCAGACATATGTGACACAGCGCAGCTTTCCCTGCACCTTTCTTTTGTTGTGATCATTAAGCCGATTCTAACATCGTATTACCCCGCTTATGTTAATTACCTGGTTGCATTTGGGGTATTTATGTGTATAGGCATATACTTACATATATGTATATCTATCAGGGTTTGCCTCTGATAGGCTAAATGCATATGGCGGTTCACAACCTGGTATTTACCTTTGATTCATGCCTAGTACATCGGCCTGAGTGCGCATGCGCGGCCTTTGGCTGCCTTGGTTCCCGGTCCGTGCGGCGTCTATCTGCCTCGCGCAGGCGCGGTGGGACTCTTTCCCACCGCGTCTGCGCGATGCTTGAGGCCGTTCCGGACCTGGGGCGGGGCGCCATGACCGCGCATGCGCCGCAACTATGGCCATGATTGGCAGAATCTTCACACGTGATTACTCACGTGGTATAGACCCGGAACTATTTGAGAGGTCCCATAATGGTCTGGGGCATTCCCCTTGAAAAAGCTAAAGCACCCGCGCTAGCGAAACGCGCGTCGGGGGTTCCGTTGGACTGAATCCTACCCGGTACACGCCACCTCCATATCTTGCCGGTAAGCGCCTAGTTGGTTGCCAGTATTCTTAGTGGAGTTTCTTTGTCCTTGGGACTTTGGGTTTTTCTGGCACGATTCAGTGTTCTAAATTTCCCAGATAATATGTTGCCTAGTTCTGTTCTAACCTATTGGTAAATTGTGTGACATGTGGTAATTACTAGTGATGAGCGAATATACTCGTTGCTCGGGTGATCTCCGCGTATTTGTTAGTGTTTGGAGATTTAGTTTTCATCACCTCAGCTGCATGATTTACAGCTGCTAGCCAGCCTGATTACATGTGGGGATTCCCTAACAACCAGGCAACCCCCACATGTACTCAGGCTGGCTAGTAGCTGTAAATCAATCAGTTGCGGTGATGAAAACTAAATCTCCGAACACTGACAAATACTCGGAGACCACCCGAGCAACGAGTACACTCGCTCATCACTAGTAATTAGTGATGAGCGAGTATACTTGTTATTCGAGATTTTCCGAGTATTTCGCGCGCTTGAAGATTTAGTTTATGTTGACACCGCTGCATGATTTGCGGCTGCTAGCCAGCTTGAGTACATGTGGGGGTTGCCTGGTTGTTAGGGAATCCCCACATGTACTCAGCCTGTCTAGTAGCCGCAAATCATCCAACTGATATCTCCGAGCACGCCAAAATACTCGGAGACCACCCGAGCGTGCTCGGAGAAAGTCAAGTAACGAGTATACTCGCTCATCACTAGTGGTAATATAATTTATACCAAAAACAGTGATTAATCTGGTTAGTCATATTGGACTGCTATTATTTTGAACACTACTCTACTGTATATCACATAAAATCCCAATAAAACATATTTAAGTTTGTGGGTGTAATGTGGAAAAAAGTTCATGGGGTGTGAATACTTTTTCAAGGCACTGTACTTCCCAGATTAGAGACACTCATCTGTACAGCATTGTTTCCCTTAACGGTTTGTAGGGTTCAGCATCCGGCCGGGGACATCCTGTGGCCGCTCATCGACAGCAGCATTCACATTTTGTCCAAAAAGTAACAAATGACATATTCAGCTAAAACACACTTATAAAGAAATCCACGTTCACATTACCAGGCCAAAAAAAATGAAATCAGGTAAATTTAACTTAACAAAAACCCTAAATAAATAATGAATAAGTACAAATAGTAAAAGTCACTATTAGAACCATTTTTACTACAGAAAAAAGGCACAAATGCAATAATGAATCAGAGCCACTATTTCTATGGGAACATTTTGAATAGTCCCTCTAAGGGTTCCCGATCCTGCGGTGCTGTCTGCGGCTTCTGTCTCCTGGTCCTCTGGTCTTTACATCCGCTGTCACATGGTCCTAACAGGTTGAAGTATCCGCCTGTCACATCCTATATGAAGGGGGCTGGCTATTAGGTCTGCCAAAGACCCCTCAGATGGGCTCTACAATGTAACAGGGCCTGGTCCTTCCACCATAGTAACATTATGCGGCCTCAGCTTTACTGAAACAGCAATTATTGTGATTCTCTCGATGTCCAATGTAGCTCACCCCTAGCAGGTGCCATTGTCCCCGGATAGTCAGTGTAACTCATCACTCATTATGGCTGATCATGGGAAGAGGTGGGACGGTAATTTGACATTGAGCACACCACAATCCTCAGAAAACTCTTGTGTCTACGATTCCAGGACCGGCGGACCTGCCTCTTCTAAAGGCCCAGAAATCAGAAGTGAGAAGCATTAAGTACACTAAAACTGGAGACAAATACACGGGAGGATGGATGAATAACCTGCCTCATGGTAAGACTGGATGGGTTGATTCATAAAAGCATTTACTCCAGAATTGTGCCACAAAAAGTTTTGAAAATTTGAGGCTGCGCTAACATTTTTAGTGTTCTTTCGGCATTTTCCCCCACCTTCAACAAAATGGGCAGAGCTCGGACAGGGGCAAAGCAATGGGCGCTCATTAAATTCATGACGAGTGGTGGCGTTAATTATGCCACAAATCATAGACTGGAGTAAGATTTGTGGTGAGGCGCAGCTGGAGGCTTGAGACCAATTCACATCTCGTCTAAATTATTAATGATTCAGGAACCTCGCACTGCACCCTGCCCACTCATCAAGGCTGGTAGGAAGATCTCCATAATCCTGTAGAACGTAAGCCCGCGAGGGCAGGGTCCTCGCCCCTCTGTATCAGTCTGTCATTGTTAGTTTGTTTACTGT
This sequence comes from Ranitomeya variabilis, assembly GCF_051348905.1. Taxonomy (NCBI): domain Eukaryota; kingdom Metazoa; phylum Chordata; class Amphibia; order Anura; family Dendrobatidae; genus Ranitomeya; species Ranitomeya variabilis. Next base: position 501,881,976 of record NC_135237.1, on the reverse strand, counting down.
AAGTGATATCTGTAACTTGTATGTAACCCCTCCTCATGTACAGCACCATGAAATCAATGGGGCTATATAAATAAATAATAATAATCATCATCAGCCTGGATGATTCAAGGCCGATATCTATATCATCTGTGGTGGCATAATGGACAAAAGCATACAAGTCAGCATGCCACAACTACTGGACATACATATTTTTAAAGAGAACCTGTCACCAGAAAAAAACACTATTATCCTCCAGATATGGGGTTATCTACAGCCTATTAGCGTTACTAACCTGCCCGCACTTGGCCAAGCGCAGCGGGGAGAAAATAATCTTTATTTTTATATAATCTTTATTTTTATTTAGCGCTAACATATTCTGCAGCACTTTACAGTTTGCACACATTATCATCGCTGTCCCCGTTGGGGCTCACAATCTAAATTCCCTATCAGTATGTCTTTGGAATGTGGGAGGAAACCGGAGAACCCGGAGGAAACCCACGCAAACATGGAGAGAACATACAAACTCTTTGCAGATGTTGTCCTTAGTGGGACTCCAGCGCTGCAAGGCTGCTGTGCTAACCACTGCGCCACCGTGCAAATGAAAAAGAATGGATGAAAATCCATCAAACACAAATTGAAAGACTCTTGTCTGCCTACAAAATGTGTGATACTTGCAGAAGTGGTTGCCACTAGTTACTAACCATGCAGGGTGCCCAAACTTTTGCATCGGCCCAGTTTCATTTTTGTAATTTTTAAAAAGTAAAACATGAAAATATTTTTTTTTGCCTAAAATACAAAGAAAATGTGTCATGTTTAACTTTAGCCCTTTTAGAGATCATTTCAACTTGCTTAACTGTTCACAATAACAGTAATTTTGACCAGGGGTACCCAAACTATTACACGCCACTGTATATATATATATATATATATATATATATATATATATATATATATATATATATATACATACAGTGGTTCTAAACCCCTTCATAGCGATATCTCAAGAATAGTTGAGTGTTCTGCCCAACATTTCATATGTATAGTGTACTGCAGTGGGGTTGGTGCAGTGTGACAGATATGCAGAGACCACAGGAAAGTTCACAGCAAGCGTGTTTAATGTCCAAACAAGTCACACAATAAACAGCACACGGTATCCTCCGGGTCGCAGCCGGGGCGTCCATACACAAGACCAGTTGACGAGGACGACTGCACCACCGTATCACGCTGCGGGATGCCAGGCGTTCGCTGCTCTTGGCTCTGTGTTACTTCACACAGGCTGGATGCCTCAGAGCCACCTGCTCTGCCACTTGCAAACAAGCACTGACACACCCAAACCCTACACTGCAGGGTTTTTAACTGTAATCTGTGGCCATGGGCCACTTGTAAGACCCGGCTTGGAGGAAGCGGACAGCCCCACTACCATCCTGTAGTCCGCTTCAAAAATCAAAGCCATTAACAGGTTTTCCTGAACATTACCTTGGCCAAGTAGCTTGACCAGGTCAACACTTACTTGTATTTTTCTTTGTGACTCACAGGCGTCCTGCTGTGAATATAAGGCAATCCAGCGGGTCTAATAAGACTCAGTCCACTTCCTGGGGGACACATATCGACTGTCGCATATGATCCCCCTCACTGCCTCACAATGGGTTCTCCAAGTTCATTTTTCTTTTCCTTTTTATTATTGATATCTTAGGGATAGGCACATACATCTACAAGAAAGCTCACGCCATCTATCAAGGAGACTGGATCCATGGGAAGAGGAGTGGGTACGGCACATTTGATGCAAAATCCACCAGCACTGGAGAATACATTAGAGTTTATGCCGGGAACTGGAGGAACGGCGAGAAATATGTAAGTTATTTCCTTTTCTCCAGGACACGTGAGACAACAGATTCTTGTAATTCTTTGTCCTGAAACTTGGAAAAGCTTCATTGTGATTGATGGAGAACACTGACTGTGCCTAAAGGCCTACATACTTGTTAAATTATGTGTATATAGACCGTATTTATATAGATATATATTCATAAAGAAATGTATACATAGACCCTGTAATGTAAATCCTGATTCCCTAGCAGATCATGTCTGGGGTGGAGAGGGTGATGACACTTGTTGATTTACGGTAATCAAACTTTTTTGTTCTCTGGGCCATAAGCCACCATCAGAATCGTTTGTGCACGGCTTATGGGAGAGATGCCCGTACACCATAGCTGGCGGTCGAGCTTTATACTAACCATTAGCTAAGCTGTACGGACACTATTACTATTAGGGCAAGTTCACACAAGCGTATAAAAAATCGTTCAGCGTTTCATTCAGAAAAGTGGGGAGATTATTATTTTTTCTCACTTGTCATCCGTACGCAATTGTTTTTTTTAAAGCAGCAATTAATAATTCACAGGACCACTCACAGTTTCCTATTTTACAGAATTGCAATGCATCCATAAAAATCGCATGTTATCTTAATATATACTTACCTTGTAATGTCTTCACATCCTGTTCCATCCAGATGTGTCCGGATCCCAGAATTCCAAGCGGCGGAAGTTCACCGACCTCCATATTGGGAAACCCAAGTGATGGCTGTCTCAATATGGAAACTGCTGGTGGTACCAGCCTCTTGCGCGGTAGCACCAGTGGAACACCGTCGCAAAAACGCCGCCGGGATCAGCCTTATGATTCACTGACTGCTGCCATCTTTGTATAGGAGGAGCGCATGCTCAGTTTTAATGTGACTGTGTCTATCTGTCTGCACAAAAATGGCGGCGGTCTGATTTACTGCGCCTGCGCGAATTACGCACAGGTGCAGTGAATCATTTGGCTGATCCCGGCAGCAAATGCGCAGCTTGTCTACAGGCAGAGGAAGCCGGACACATTGAAGAGGTTTTCACACGAACGAAAGTTCATTTTAAAAATTGTCTGTGTCTGACCGTGTACGGAGCATATCACATCTCCTGGGCAGGGGAGGAAGCAAAAGACAATACTGACATTACAGCAGGGGATCACAGAGGATTCATTTTGTGAGGTAAAATATTTCACTGACTGTTTTTAAACAATATTTTACCTCACAAAATGTATCCTCTGCGATCTCCTGCTGTAATGTCAGTATTGTCTTTTGCTTCCTCCCCTGCCCAGGAGCTGTGGTATGTTCTGTACACAGTCAGACACAGACAATTTTTAAAATGAACTTTTGTTCGTGGGAAAACCCCTTTAAAAAGCAAATATCAACACCAACATGGCTCCTCCTAAAAAGTATGCCAATGTCAATGAAAGGAAAGCAGCAACGTCGAAGACAACAATGGGCAAATGAGACTCTTGAAGAGCAACAGCATAGCTGGGACAAAACAATGCATATACTGTAGCACATGGGGTAGACAGGTCAAAGAAGAGAGCACAGATGGGAGAAGTCAGCACATGGGGAAAGAGAGAGTGGATAGGTGGGTGAGCCACATGGGGGTAGAGATTCTCAACCCTGCAAAGTCTGCCCCCATTGTGACATTACCGCCCTCTCATAGTATCGGGCCTCCATCTAGTAGTGTATATACGGCATCTGATTTTTTTTCACTTGAATGTGAGAGTCTAATCCGATTTACAGAAGAAACCAGTGCACTCTGCTATTTATTCACACGCAGATTCAGTCAGTCAAAACAAATTGATCATCTGCACTGCTCAATTAAATAACATTGGTCCGAGTGCTGTCTGATTTTTTTCACAGATAGGACTCTTGACTGAAAATATGGTTGTGTGAACTGTCACAGACCTGTTCTGGGCTCTGCTCCATCTGTCCTGGTCCATTGAACTGTCTTGTACTCCACGTCAGGCTTTGCAGGTGGCCTGGCAAGCTGCCATGCGATGGCCTGTCTGGGCCTATTTAACGGCTTCTAATACATACACGCAGGCTTTGGTATTAAATCTGAGACCAGTTTTGCAGTTTGTATGTGCACTCAGGCTGCATCTCGTCTCCTGTAGACCAGCGACATCTAGTACCTCTACGTACTTATCTATGGCTTCTTGTGACTTCTACCTGTCCCCGGGTCTCCTGACCTTCTCCATATCTGCCTGTGGTTTTCAGAACGTCTTCTTGGCTGTGTGCACTTTCCTTGGTTGCTTTCCCGTTACTCCAGAGTGTTATCTGCTACCTGCCTGCAGTTTCCAGCATTGCAATACTTGTCTGCAGTTTCCTGACGTCCTCCGCTTGCCTGTGGGTTTCTGCACTCCACCTGCCTGCCTGCTGTTTCATGATGTCCTCCACCTGCCTGCTTTTTCCTGCACTCTACTTGCCTGCCTGCAGTTTCCTGACATCCTCCACCGACCTGCAGTTTCCTGTACTTCCCCTGCTTGCCTGCGGTTTCTATCATTCCACTTGTTTATCTATGGTTTCAAGTCTCTCAATTCACCAACCTGTTGCACCGATGCCCGTGGCCCATGTGCCTACCTGGACTTTGTTCTTAAAGGATCCTACTGTAGTATAATAACCTTCTGACGGGCAGTTCAAGTTCCGGTTCAGCTTCACCCCTGTCTATATGTAGATCATATGAAATCTAATTATTGATGCTTTGGTGCATTTTTATGGCTGCCACTAAGTGGCTTTAACTCCATAAGAAATCAGCCAATTTTCATTTTTGCGTTTTCATTTTTCCTCCCCTTTTTTAAATAGCCACAACTTTTTAATTTTTCTGGTAACATAGACATATGAGGATATTCAGTGTTTTTTTTTTACACAAGTCATAGTTTTAAATGACACCATTCATTTTACCATATAGAATAAGGGACAATGATAAAATATTTCAAGGGCAGTGAAATGGTGAAAAAAACAAGCAATTCCACCACTATTTTGGGATTTTGATGGTGATACAAATTTTTCCTTCAATTGATTTGTGTAAGGTCTTGTATTTTTCATGTCCAGCTGGTATGTTTATCTGCCCAGTTGTGAGGTACATGATATGGCCCGATTTCAATGAAGTAACAAACCAAAATAAATAGAAATCGGGTATACTTAAATTCATCAACCACAAAAGATAACAACCCTAAAAAATAACTTTTAAAATTTTGGTTAAAAATTCCCAAATAGTTTAAAAAAAAATGCAAAAAATTACCAATACCTCAAGGGCTAAAGGGTAGAAAAGTATATTGCAGGGAAAGGGACACTTTATTGCTAAAGTTCCATAGTCTTATGTTGACCCTAATAGGTCCCTATTAAGCTGTGAACCTTCCTAGCAGTGGAGGTTGGCACCCTAGATTTCGATATGGCGCCCCCACTCAGGGTCGGCTGTCCTTTATATTCCCTGCAGTTATTATTTATTGTTATAGCGCCATTTATTCCATGGCGCTTTACATGTGAGGAGGGGTATACATAAAAACAAGTACAATAATCTTAAACAATACAGGTCACGACTGGTACAGTAGGAGAGAGGACCCTGCCCCCGAGGGCTCACAATCTACAAGGGATGGGTGAGGATACAATAGGTGAGAGTGTGCCTTGCCCAGACGCGCGTTTCGGCGTGTGCCTTCGTCAGGGGGGACGCATCGGGGCAAGGCACATCCAGGGACTCCTACCAGCCTTAGCAGGTAAATACCAGATGGCTTTTTTCTCCACTATCTCCTCTATGCCCATCTCATTGCATATGGGTTGTACCACGGTGACACCATTTTGATCATTGTTTATATTATGTTTTGAACACCGTTTTGTGTCATTTACTCTTCTGCCACCCCAGCAAATATGCACACGCACTTTATCCAGTCACACACCTTCTGATATCCCTGCTTTGGTATATTATGTGTTATGATCCGGTGGTAGGATCACCAAACTGATCAGATAGGTAAACCTGAATATTAGGACAAGCTCCGGGGATGTGGGAACTATACCGACCGCAATCCTGATCCTATCCACACACACTAAAGGCAGCCGTGGAGCGTTACCTAAAAACTTAGACGCCTCTTCACAGCCTGAGAAACTAACTACCCCTAGAGAGAAAGCAAGCCTCACTTGCCTCAGAGAAATAACCCCAAAGTTTAGACAGCCCCCCACAAATAATAACGGTGAGTTAAGGGGAAAATACAAACGTAGGAATGAAAAACAGGTTTAAGCAAATGAGGCCCGCTAACACTAAATAGACAGAAGATAGCAAGGAGTCTGTGCGGTCGGTACAAAAACTATCAAAAACAATCCACGCAGAAAGTGCAAGAACCCCCACACCGACTCACGATATGAGGGGCGCACTCTGCACCCCAGAGCTACCAGCAAGCGAAGAATCACATATAAGCAAGCTGGACTGAACTCATCATATACTGAGAAACATTTTCAAGGAAACAATGAGCAAAAGAACTAGCAAGACTTAGCTTCTCCGGCAGGAGACAGGTCACAAGGAAAATCCAGGAGAGGTCAGAACCAGTACTGAGTACAACGACAGCAGGCAACAAGTGAAGGTCCAGGTGGAATTAAATAGGGACCAGCATAGCAGGAAATGAGGCAGCTGAGCCCTGCTACAGACCTGCAGTATCGCTAAAGGCCACCAGAGGGAGCCCAGATGGAATTCACAACAGCACCCCCCCCTTGAGGAGGGGTCACCGAACCCTCACCAGAGCCCCCCGGCCGATCAGGACGAGCCGAATGAAAGGCACGAACCAAATCGGCCGCATGGACATCAGAGGCGACACCCCAGGAATTATCCTCCTGACCATAGCCCTTCCACTTAACCAAGTACTGAAGCTTCCGTCTCGAAATACGAGAATCCAAGATCTTCTCCACCACATACTCCAATTCTCCCTCGACCAAGACCGGAGCAGGAGGATCAACAGAAGGAACCACAGGCACCACATATCTCCGCAACAATGACCTATGGAACACATTGTGAATGGCAAACGATGCTGGGAGGTCCAAACGAAATGACACAGGGTTGAGGATTTCCAAAATCTTATAAGGACTGATGAAACGAGGCTTGAACTTAGGAGAGGAAACCTTCATCGGAACATAACGAGAAGACAACCCTACCAAATCCCCTACAAGAAGTCGGGGACCCGCACAGCGACGGCGGTTAGCAAAGCGCTGAGCCTTCTCTTGTGACAACGTCAAATTGTCCACCACGTGGTTCCAAATCTGCTGCAACCTATCCACCACAGAATCCACCCCAGGACAGTCAGAAGGCTCAACCTGACCTGAGGAAAAACGAGGATGAAAACCAGAATTGCAAAAAAAAGGCGAAACCAAAGTAGCAGAACTAGCCCGATTATTGAGGGCGAACTCAGCCAATGGCAAAAAAGTCACCCAATCATCCTGATCAGTAGAAACAAAACATCTCAGATAAGTCTCCAAGGTCTGATTAGTTCGTTCGGTTTGGCCATTCGTTTGAGGATGGAAGGCCGATGAAAAAGATAATTCAATGCCCATCTTAGCACAAAAGGACCGCCAAAATCTGGACACAAACTGGGATCCTCTGTCAGACACAATGTTCTCAGGAATACCATGCAAACGAACCACATTCTGAAAAAATAGTGGAACCAAATCTGTTGTGAATTTGGATTCTGGGCTCCCCCGGTGGCTACTGGTGGAATTGAACTGGTGTCTTCATCTTCTCTGTTCACCTGTTCCCATCAAGATGTGGGAGTCGCTATATAACCTTGCTGCTCTGTTAGTTGCTTGCCGGTCAACAATGTTATCAGAAGCCTCTCTGTGCTTGTTCCTGCTCCTAGACAACTACTAGATAAGTTGGACTCTTGTCCATGTTTGTTTTTGCATTTTTGTTCCAGTTCACAGCTGTAGTTTCGTTACTGTGTCTGGAAAGCTCTTGTGAACAGGAATTGCCACTCTGGTGTTATGAGTTAATGCCAGAGTTTTAAAGTAATTTCTGGATGGTGTTTTGATAGGGTTTTTAGCTGACCATGAAAGTGTCCTTCCTGTCTTCTGCTATGTAGTAAGTGGACCTCAAATTTGCTAAACCTATTTTCATACTACGTTTGTTATTTCATCTTGATTCACCGCCAATACATGTGGGGGGCCTCTGTCTCCTTTCGGGGTATTTCTCTAGAGGTGAGCTAGGACTAATATTTTCCTCTGCTAGTTTTATTTAGTCCTCCGGCTGGTGCTGGGCATCTAGAATCAACGTAGGCATGCTACCCGGCCACTGCTAGTTGTGCGTTAGGTTTAGTTCATGGTCAGCTCAGTTTCCATCTTCCAAGAGCTAGTTCCTATATATGCTTATGCTATGATCTCTTGCCATTGAGATCATGACAGTTTGACCGGACCCCTAAAGGGTTAAAATCCTTGGCTGAGAAAGGAGAGAAATAAGTAGTCTGCTGAAATTTTTTTTTTTTTTTTTTTTTTCTCTCCTTTGAATGGCTCTGTGTTCACCTGTTTGCAATGGATCTTCAGAGTGTAACTGCAGGTTTGAATAATCTCGCCACGAAGGTACAAAATTTGCAAGATTTTGTTTGTCATGCACCTGTATCTGAGCCGAGAATTCCTTTGCCGGAATTTTTCTCGGGGAATAGATCTGGGTTTCAGAATTTTCGAAATAATTGCAAATTATTTTTGTCCCTGAAATCTCGCTCTGCCGGAGATCCTGCACAGCAGGTCAGGATTGTGATTTCCTTGCTCCGGGGCGACCCTCAAGACTGAGCTTTTTCATTGACACCAGGGGATCCTGCGTTGCTCAATGTGGATGCGTTTTTTCTGGCCTTGGGGTTGCTTTATGACGAACCTCATTTGGAGCTTCAGGCAGAAAAAACGTTGATGTCCCTATCTCAGGGGCAAGATGAAGCGGAAATTTACTGCCAAAGATTCCGTAAATGGTCTGTGCTTACTCAGTGGAATGAGTGCGCCCTGGCGGCGACTTTCAGAGAGAGTCTCTCTGATGCCATTAAGGATGTTATGGTGGGGTTCCCTGTGCCTGCGGGTCTGAATGAGTCCATGACAATGGCTATTCAGATCGATAGGCGTTTGCGGGAGCGCAAACCAGTGCACCATCTGGCGGTGTCCACTGAGAAGTCGCCAGAGAGTATGCAGTGTGATAGAATTCTGTCCCGAAGCGAGCGGCAGAATTTTAGACGGAAAAATGGGTTGTGTTTCTATTGTGGTGATTCTACTCATGTTATATCAGCATGCTCTAAGCGCACTAAAAAGCTTGGTAAATCTGTTTCCATTTGCACCTTACCGTCTAAGTTTATTCTATCTGTGACCCTGATTTGCTCTTTGTCATCTATTACCACGGACGCCTATGTCGACTCTGGCGCCGCTTTGAGTCTTATGGATTGGTCCTTTGCCAAACGCTGTGGGTATGATTTAGAGCCTTTGGAGACTCCTATTCCTCTGAAGGGGATTGACTCCACCCCATTGGCTAATAATAATAAACCACAATACTGGACACAAGTAACTATGCGTATTAATCCGGATCACCAGGAGATTATTCGCTTTCTGGTGCTGTATAATCTACATGATGATTTGGTGCTAGGATTGCCTTGGCTGCAATCTCACAACCCAGTCCTCGACTGGAGAGCTATGTCTGTGTTGAGCTGGGGATGTAAGGGGGCTCATGGGGATGTACCTGTGGTTTCCATTTCATCATCTATTCCCTCTGAAATTCCTGAGTTCCTGTCTGACTATCGTGACGTCTTTGAAGAATCCAAGCTTGGTTCGTTACCTCCGCACCGAGAGTGCGATTGTGCCATAGATTTAATCCCGGGTAGTAAATACCCAAAGGGTCGTTTATTTAATCTGTCTGTGCCTGAACATGCTGCTATGCGTGAATATATAAAGGAGTCCTTGGAAAAGGGACATATTCGTCCATCGTCATCTCCCTTAGGAGCCGGTTTTTTCTTTGTGTCAAAAAAAAGACGGCTCTTTGAGACCATGTATTGATTATCGGCTTTTGAATAAAATCACTGTTAAATATCAATACCCATTGCCGTTGCTGACTGATTTGTTTGCTCGCATAAAGGGGGCCAAGTGGTTCTCTAAGATTGACCTTCGTGGGGCGTATAATTTGGTGCGAATCAGGCAGGGGGATGAGTGGAAAACCGCATTTAATACGCCCGAGGGCCACTTTGAGTATTTAGTGATGCCTTTTGGTCTTTCTAATGCTCCGTCAGTTTTCCAGTCCTTTATGCATGATATTTTTCGCGATTATTTGGATAAATTTATGATTGTGTATCTGGATGATATTCTGATTTTTTCGGATGACTGGGACTCTCATGTCCAGCAAGTCAGGAGGGTTTTTCAGGTTTTGCGGTCTAATTCTTTGTGTGTGAAGGGTTCTAAGTGTGTTTTTGGGGTACAGAGGATTTCCTTTTTGGGATATATTTTTTCCCCCTCTTCCATTGAAATGGATCCTGTCAAGGTTCAAGCTATTTGTGATTGGACGCAGCCCTCTTCTCTTAAGAGTCTTCAGAAATTTTTGGGCTTTGCTAACTTTTATCGTCGATTTATTGCTGGTTTTTCGGATATTGCTAAGCCATTGACCGATTTGACTAAGAAGGGTGCTGATGTTGCTGATTGGTCCCCTGATGCTGTGGAGGCCTTTCGGGAGCTTAAGCGCCGTTTTTCCTCTGCCCCTGTGTTGCGTCAGCCTGATGTTGCTCTACCTTTTCAGGTTGAGGTCGACGCTTCTGAGATCGGAGCTGGGGCAGTGTTGTCGCAGAAAAGTTCTGACTGCTCCGTGATGAGGCCTTGTGCCTTCTTTTCCCGTAAATTTTCGCCCGCTGAGCGGAATTATGATGTTGGGAATCGGGAGCTTTTGGCCATGAAGTGGGCTTTTGAGGAGTGGCGCCATTGGCTTGAGGGGGCCAGACATCAGGTGGTGGTATTGACTGACCACAAAAATTTGGTTTATCTTGAGACCGCCAGGCGCCTGAATCCTAGACAGGCGCGCTGGTCAGTATTTTTCTCTCGGTTTAATTTTGTGGTGTCATACCTACCGGGTTCTAAGAATGTTAAGGCGGATGCCCTTTCTAGGAGTTTTGAGCCTGACTCGCCTGGTAACTCTGAGCCCACAGGTATCCTTAAGGATGGAGTGGTATTGTCAGCCGTTTCTCCAGACCTGCGGCGGGCCTTGCAGGAGTTTCAGGCGGATAGACCTGATCGTTGCCCACCTGATAAACTGTTTGTTCCTGATGATTGGACCAGTAGAGTCATCTCTGAAGTTCATTCTTCTGCGTTGGCAGGTCATCCTGGCATTTTTGGTACCAGGGATTTGGTGGCAAGGTCCTTCTGGTGGCCTTCCCTGTCACGAGATGTGCGAGGCTTTGTGCAGTCTTGTGACGTTTGTGCTCGGGCCAAGCCTTGTTGTTCTCGGGCTAGTGGATTGTTGTTGCCCTTGCCTATTCCTAAGAGGCCTTGGACGCACATCTCGATGGATTTTATTTCAGATCTGCCTGTTTCTCAGAAGATGTCTGTCATCTGGGTGGTGTGTGACCGTTTCTCTAAGATGGTCCATTTGGTTCCTCTGCCCAAGTTGCCTTCTTCTTCCGAGTTGGTTCCTCTGTTTTTTCAAAATGTTGTTCGTTTGCATGGTATTCCTGAGAATATCGTTTCTGACAGAGGGACCCAATTCGTGTCTAGATTTTGGCGGGCATTCTGTGCTAGGATGGGCATAGATTTATCTTTTTCGTCCGCTTTCCATCCTCAGACGAATGGCCAGACTGAGCGGATTAATCAGACCCTGGAGACATATCTGAGGTGTTTTGTGTCTGCTGACCAGGATGATTGGGTTGCTTTTTTGCCATTGGCGGAGTTCGCTCTCAATAATCGGGCCAGCTCTGCCACTTTGGTGTCCCCGTTTTTCTGTAATTCGGGGTTTCATCCTCGATTTTCCTCTGGTCAGGTGGAATCTTCGGATTGTCCTGGAGTGGATGCTGTGGTGGAGAGATTGCATCAGATCTGGGGGCAGGTGGTGGACAATTTGAGGTTGTCCCAGGAGAAGACTCAGCTTTTTGCTAACCGCCGTCGTCGTGTTGGTCCTCGTCTTCGTGTTGGGGACTTGGTGTGGTTGTCTTCTCGTTTTGTCCCTATGAGGGTCTCTTCTCCTAAGTTTAAGCCTCGGTTCATCGGCCCGTATAAGATATTGGAGATTCTTAACCCTGTTTCCTTCCGTTTGGACCTCCCTGCATCCTTTTCTATTCATAACGTTTTTCATCGGTCATTATTGCGCAGGTATGAGGTACCGGTTGTGCCTTCCGTTGAGCCTCCTGCTCCGGTGTTGGTTGAGGGTGAGTTGGAGTACGTTGTGGAAAAGATCTTAGACTCTCGTGTTTCCAGACGGAGACTCCAGTATCTGGTCAAGTGGAAGGGATACGGCCAGGAGGATAATTCTTGGGTGAATGCATCTGATGTTCATGCCTCTGATCTGGTTCGTGCCTTTCATAGGGCCCATCCTGATCGCCCTGGTGGTTCTGGTGAGGGTTCGGTGCCCCCTCCTTGAGGGGGGGGTACTGTTGTGAATTTGGATTCTGGGCTCCCCCGGTGGCTACTGGTGGAATTGAACTGGTGTCTTCATCTTCTCTGTTCACCTGTTCCCATCAAGATGTGGGAGTCGCTATATAACCTTGCTGCTCTGTTAGTTGCTTGCCGGTCAACAATGTTATCAGAAGCCTCTCTGTGCTTGTTCCTGCTCCTAGACAACTACTAGATAAGTTGGACTCTTGTCCATGTTTGTTTTTGCATTTTTGTTCCAGTTCACAGCTGTAGTTTCGTTACTGTGTCTGGAAAGCTCTTGTGAACAGGAATTGCCACTCTGGTGTTATGAGTTAATGCCAGAGTTTTAAAGTAATTTCTGGATGGTGTTTTGATAGGGTTTTTAGCTGACCATGAAAGTGTCCTTCCTGTCTTCTGCTATGTAGTAAGTGGACCTCAAATTTGCTAAACCTATTTTCATACTACGTTTGTTATTTCATCTTGATTCACCGCCAATACATGTGGGGGGCCTCTGTCTCCTTTCGGGGTATTTCTCTAGAGGTGAGCTAGGACTAATATTTTCCTCTGCTAGTTTTATTTAGTCCTCCGGCTGGTGCTGGGCATCTAGAATCAACGTAGGCATGCTACCCGGCCACTGCTAGTTGTGCGTTAGGTTTAGTTCATGGTCAGCTCAGTTTCCATCTTCCAAGAGCTAGTTCCTATATATGCTTATGCTATGATCTCTTGCCATTGAGATCATGACACAAATCGGAGGAGGAAGGCAGCTTAGGCAAGGGCACCAAATGGACCATTTTAGAAAAACGATCACAAACCACCCAGATAACAGACATCCTCTGAGAGACTGGAAGATCCGAAATGAAATCCATGGAAATATGTGTCCATGGCCTCTTCGGGACAGGCAAAGGCAAAAGCAATCCACTGGCACGAGAACAGCAAGGCTTGGCCCGAGCACAAATCCCACAGGACTGCACAAAGGAACGCACATCCCGCGACAAGGAAGGCCACCAAAAGGACCTAGCCACCAAATCCCTGGTACCAAAAATCCCAGGATGACCCGCCAACACCGAAGAATAAACCTCGGAAATGACTACTGGTCCATCTATCCAGGACAAACAGTCTCTCCGGTGGACAACGGTCAGGTCTATTGGCCTGAAATTCCTGCAGCACCTGTCGCAAATCAGGGGAGATGGCAGACAAAATCACCCCCTCTCTGAGGATACCAGCCGGTTCAGAAACTCCCGGAGAGTCTGGCACAAAGCTCCTAGAAAGGGCATCAGCCTTCACGTTCTTCGAACCCGGAAGGTATGAAACCACGAAATCGAAACGGGAGAAAAACAGCGACCATCGAGCCTGTCTAGGATTCAGCCGTTTAGCCGACTCGAGATAAGTCAAATTCTTGTGATCTGTCAAGACCACCACACAATGTTTGGCTCCCTCAAGCCAATGTCGCCACTCCTCAAATGCCCACTTCATTGCCAACAACTCCCGATTACCAACATCATAATTCCGCTCTGCAGGCGAAAACTTTCTTGAAAAGAAAGCACATGGCCTCATCACAGAGCCATCAGAGCTTCTCTGTGACAAGACAGCCCCTGCTCCAATCTCAGAAGCATCAACCTCGACCTGGAAGGGAAGAGAGACATCCGGCTGACGCAAGACAGGAGCCGAAGAAAACCGACGTTTCAGCTCCTGAAAGGCCTCCACGGCCACAGGAGACCAATTAGTCACATCAGAACCCTTCTTGGTCAAATCCGTCAAAGGCTTAACCACACTGGAAAAATTAGTGATGAAGCGACGGTAAAAGTTAGCAAAACCCAAGAACTTCTGAAGACTCTTTACCGATGTAGGTTGAGTCCAGTCATAAATAGCCTGGAGCTTAGCTGGGTCCATCTCAATGGTAGAAGGAGAAAAAATAAAGCCCAAAAAGGAAACCTTCTGGACTCCGAAGAGACATTTAGAGCCCTTCACAAACAAGGCATTGGCTCGCAGGACCTGAAATACCATCCTGACCTGCTTCACATGAGATTCCCAATCATCAGAAAAGACCAAAATATCATCCAGGTACACAATCATAAATCTATCCAGATACTCTCGGAAGATGTCGTGCATGAAGGACTGGAACACAGAAGGGGCATTAGAAAGGCCAAAAGGCATCACCAAGTACTCAAAATGGCCTTCGGGCGTGTTAAATGCTGTTTTCCATTCATTGCCCTGCTTTATACACACAAGATTATACGCTCCACGAAGATCTATCTTGGTGAACCAACTGGCCCCCCTAATGCGAGCAAACAGGTCGGACAACAGTGGCAAAGGATACTGAAATTTGACCGTGATGTTATTCAGAAGGCGATAATCTATACAGGGTCTCAGAGAACCATCCTTCTTGGCCACAAAAAAGAACCCGGCGCCCAAAGGGGACGAGGACGGGCGAATATGCCCCTTCTCCAAAGACTCCTTTATATAACCGCATAGCGGCATGTTCTGGTACAGATAAATTAAAAAGTCGTCCCTTAGGGAACTTACTACCAGGAATCAAATTTATAGCGCAATCACAATCCCTATGAGGAGGTAGGGCACTGGACTTGGGCTCATCAAATACATCCTGGTAGTCCGACAAAAATTCAGGGACTTCAGAAGGAGTAGAAGAAGCAATTGACACCAAAGGAGCATCACCATGAATCCCCTGGCAACCCCAACTTGACACAGACATTGCTTTCCAATCCAGAACTGGATTATGAGCCTGCAGCCATGGCAGACCCAACACGACAACATCATGCAAATTATGTAACACAAGAAAGCGAATCACCTCCTGATGTGCAGGAGTCATGCACATGGTCACTTGAGCCCAGTACTGAGGTTTATTCTTGGCCAATGGCGTGGCATCAATTCCCTTTAGTGGAATAGGGAATTGCAAAGGCTCCAAGATAAAACCACAGCGCCTGGCAAAGGACAAATCCATCAAATTCAGGGCAGCACCTGAATCCACAAAAGCCATAACTGAGTAGGATGACAGAGAGCAAATCAAAGTAACAGACAAAATGAATTTAGGCTGTACAGTACCAATGGTGACAGACTTAGCAAAGTTTTTTGTGCGCTTAGAACAATCTGAGATAACATGAGCAGGATCACCACAGTAAAAGCACAACCCATTCTGACGTCTGTGATTTTGCCGTTCATTTCTGGTCAGAATCCTGTCACATTGCATAGACTCAGGCTTCTGCTCAGAAAATACCGCCAGATGGCGCACAGGTTTGCGCTCCCGCAAACGCTGATCAATCTGAATGGCCAAAGACATTGACTCATTCAGACCCACAGGTGTGGGGAACCCCACCATAACATCCTTAAGGGCTTCAGAAAGACCCTTTCTGAAAATCGCTGCCAGGGCACACTCATTCCACTGAGTGAGCACAGACCATTTCCTAAACTTCTGACAGTAAACCTCTGCTTCATCCTGACCCTGGGAGAGAGCCAGCAAAGCCTTTTCTGCTTGGTCTACCAGATTTGGTTCCTCATAGAGCAATCCAAGCGCCAGAAAAAACGCATCCACATTTAGCAATGCAGGATCTCCTGGCGCCAGAGAGAATGCCCAATCTTGAGGGTCACCACGCAACAAAGAAATAACAATTTTAACTTGCTGGACAGGATCACCAGAGGAACGAGGTCTCAGAGAAAGGAATAATTTGCAATTATTTTTAAAGTTCAAAAACCTAGATCTGTCTCCGGAGAACAGCTCAGGAATAGGTATCTTAGGCTCTGACATAGGACTGTGGACCACATAATCCTGAATGCCCTGTACCCTTGCAGTGAGACGATCCACACTAGAAGACAGACTCTGAATGTCCATAGCTGCAGCTGAATTCTGAACCACCCATAGATTAAGGGGAGGAGAGTGTTATGATCCTTAGTGGTTGAGGATCACAAATTACTCCAGCTAAGTAACAAACATAGGACAAGCTCTAGGGAGGTGGCAAACTGGACTGACCGCAAATCTGAACCTATCCAAACACACTAGAAGTAGCCGGTGAACGTGCCTAAAAATCCTAGACGTCTCGAGCCAGCCTGAGGAACTAACTACCCCTAGAGAGAAAGAAAGACCTCTCTTGCCTCCAGAGAAATAATCCCCAAAGATATAGAAGCCCCCAACAAATAATAACGGTGAGGTAAGAGGAAGGCACATACACAGGGATGAAAGCAGATTCAGAAAATGAGGCCCACTAATACTAGATAGCAGAAAACAGAAAAGGGAATCTATGCGGTCAGTAAAAAACCCTTACAAAATATCCACTCTGAGATTTCAAGAACCCCCGCACCAACTAACGGTGTGGGGGGAGAAACTCAGTCCCCTAGAGCAACCAGCAAGCCAGGAAATCACATTTTAGCAAGCTGGACAAGAAACATGATGAATGCTGATTCAAAAAATGAACAAACAAAATCTTAGCTTGTCTTGGAGAGACTGGGAGCAAGGTAGTCACAAGGAATCTGAAGAGCACTGAATACATTTATAGCAGGCAAGGAACTGAGTATCCAGGTGAGCTAAATAGGAAACCAACCAAGGATAACGAACCAGCTGATGCAGCCAACCTGCAGAAAGACAACACTACACAGTACCGCTTGTGACCACTAGAGGGAGCCCAAAAATAGAGTTCACAACAGGAGAGAGGCTGGACACACTGCAGAGGAAAAAAAAAAAAAATGAACTCAGGATTTCTCTTATCCCTCTTTTGCGATGCATTAACTCTTTACGGGCCTGCTGTACTGTTATGATCCGGTGGTAGGATCACCAACCTGACCAGATAGGTAAACCTGAATATTAGGACAAGCTCCGGGGATGTGGGAACTATACCGACCGCAATCCTGATCCTATCAACACACACTAAAGGCAGCCGTGGAGCGTTACCTAAAAACCTAGACGCCTCTTCACAGCCTGAGAAACTAACTACCCCTAGAGAGAAAGCAAGCCTCACTTGCCTCAGAGAAATAACCCCAAAGTTTAGACAGCCCCCCACAAATAATAACGGTGAGTTAAGGGGAAAATACAAACGTAGGAATGAAAAACAGGTTTAAGCAAATGAGGCCCGCTAACACTAAATAGACAGAAGATAGCAAGGAGTCTGTGCGGTCGGTACAAAAACTATCAAAAACAATCCACGCAGAAAGTGCAAGAACCCCCACACCGACTCACGATGTGAGGGGCGCACTCTGCACCCCAGAGCTACCAGCAAGCGAAGAATCACATATAAGCAAGCTGGACTGAACTCATCATATACTGAGAAACATTTTCAAGGAAACAATGAGCAAAAGAACTAGCAAGACTTAGCTTCTCCAGCAGGAGACAGGTCACAAGGAAAATCCAGGAGAGGTCAGAACCAGTACTGAGTAAAACGACAGCAGGCAACAAGTGAAGGTCCAGGTGGAATTAAATAGGGACCAGCATAGCAGGAAATGAGGCAGCTGAGCCCTGCTACAGACCTGCAGTATCGCTAAAGGCCACCAGAGGGAGCCCAGACGGAATTCACAACAATTATGTGTAGCATGATTATTATTATTATTGTACATTTTTATAGCGCCATTTATTCCATGGCGCTTTACATGTGAAATACGGGGCAAATATGGACAAATACATTAAACATGAGCAAAAAACAAGGCACACGGGTACATAAGGAGGGAGGACCTTGCCCGCGAGGGCTCACAGTCTGCAGGGGATGGGTGATGATACACTAGGAGAGGGTAGAGCTGGTTGTGCGGCGGTTCAGTTCGGTGATTATGATTTATTTTACTGATTATATTACACGTATACATAGATATGCACACATATGTTGAATTCTCGTCTTAGCTATACTAATTAATTATCTATGCCTGTTATTAATTCTTGAATTTTGTATGTCCCTGGTGTAGTGCCCATCTTTGGTATCTGTTCTCACTCTGCCACATTATCATATATTTTAATAAATTTTGTTACATATACCCTATTGGACGTTTTTTCGGTTTGTTTCTTCGTGTCTTAAGTTTTAGAAATCTAGCGGAGAAGAAGGATGAAATAGCGGACAGACATTGAGGGATTCTGGTTAGTAAGGTGGTGATATCTGGTCTAGAGATGTAGATCTTTGTGTCATCAGCATAGAGGTGATACTGAAAACCGTGAGATTCTATGAGCTGTCCCAGGCCGAAGGTGTAAATGGGGATGAGCAGTGGCCCTAGGACTGAACCTTGCGGGACTCCGACAGATAGGGGGCGAGGTGTGTGAGTGGGAGACGCTGAATGTCCGGTCTGTTAGGTATGAGGGTCTGTAATAATAGGGAATGGTCCACTGTTTCAAAGGCAGAGGACAGGTTCAGGAGGAGGAGGACAGAGTAGTGTCGCTTGCTCTTGGCGTTAATAGGTCATTGGTCTTTGGTGACCTTAGTTAGGGCACATTCAGTGGAGTGGTGTGACCGGAAGCCAGATTGTAAGCTGTCGAAGAGGGAGCAGGAACAGAGATGGGAGGACAGTTCAAGATGGACGTGTTGTTCCAGTAGTTTTGAGGCATAGGGGAGAAGTGATATAGGGCGATAGCTAGATACAGAGGATGGGTCAAGAGAGGGCTTTTTGAGGATAGGTGTGATTGAGGCATGTTTAAAGCTTGAGGGGAAGCACCAGTTGTTAGTGATAGGTTGAAGAGATAGGTTAGGGTTGGGATGAAGACTGTGGCGAGGTTTGGGATGAAGTGGGAAGGAATCGGGTCAAGGGCACAGGTGGTGAGATGCGATCTTGAAAGTAAAGTGGAGAGTCTATCTTCTGTAATGGTGGAGAAGTTGGTTTTGGAGGTGGAGGGCTGGGCTGCTGGGAGGAAGGGCTCTGGGGGTTGTCGACTAAAACTGTCTCTGCTGTTATCAATATTCTGCTTGTAAAATGAGGCAAAGTCTTCATCTGAGATGAGTGGGGAGGGAGGAGGTGCTGGGGGACGGAGGAGAGCATTGAAGGAGTTGAATAACTGTTTAGGTTTTTGAGACAGGTAGGATATGAGGGATGAGAAGTAGGTTTGTTTAGTTGTGGCGAGTGTGGCCTTGAAAGTAGTGAGGGACTATTTGAATGCGATGAAGTGCTCGTTGGAGTGAGATCTTTTCCATCTCCGCTCAGCAGCCCTGGAAGCTCACCTCAGTCCTTTGGTCAGGCTGGTGTTCTAGGGCTGTCTGTTGATTTTGCGAGCTTTGGTATGTGTGAGAGGGGCAACAGATTCCAAAGCTACAGCTATTATGGTGTTATATATAGTGGCAGCGTCATCCACATTGTGTAGGGAACTTATTTCTGTAAGAGGGAGAAGGGATTCAGAGAGTGAGTGTAGATCGAAGTGTTTAAGATTTCTGCGAGGGTGTGCAAGTTTGTGGGTTGGGGGTTGTAGACAAGGAGTTGAGAGGGAAGAGAATGTGAGTAGGTTGTGGTCAGAAAGAGGAGGAGGTGAGTTAGAGAGGTTAGGTAGGGAGCAGAAGCGGGTGAAGATGAGGTCCAGTGTGTGGCCATCTTTTTGAGTAGCTGCAGAAGACCATTGAGTGAGGCCGAAGGAGGAAGTGAGAGATAGAAGCTTAGTGGCAGCTGAGAGGGAAGTGTCAATGGGGATGTTGAAGTCACCCAAGATGATAGTGGGAATGTCAGTGGAGAGGAAGTGAAGTAGCCAGGTGGTCAAAGAAGGTGGTGGCTGGCCCTGGGGGGCGGTAAATGACAGCCAGTTTGAGGCTGGAGGGGGAGTAGATGCGCACAGAGTGCACCTCAATGGAAGGGAGGGTAACAGAGGGTGGTAATTGGATTGGGGTGAAGGAGCACTTATCTGACAGGAGAAAACCAACTCTTCCACCATGCTTTCTGCTGGGGCGGGGTGTGTGGAATCCACCATACGAAAGTACAGCAGGAGAGCCTGTGTCAGAAGGGGTGAGCCAGGTTTCGGTGATGGTGAGGAAGGAAAGTTTGGTAGTAACAAAAAGATCATGGATGTAGGAAACCTTGTTGCAGACAGAGCGAGCGTTCCACAGAGCTCCTGTTAGTGGGACTAGGGAAGTGGGGGCTGGGCAAATGGGTATAAGGTTAGAGAGGTTACGGAAATTTGTGATAGAGCGTGGATGGGAGGTAGAACTGACTTTGGGGATGTGGTGAGGAGGTCCAGGATTTGGAGAGATATTACCAGCAGTGAGAAGGAGCAGAGAAAGTGTTAGCAGGTGGGAGCAGGAGAGGGCATGAGGGGGCTGTCTGTGTTTGGAGACAGAGGATTGTATGGTGAGGAACAGTTCTGAGGAGGAGGTGAGATGGATGGGGAGGATTGAAGAAGAGATGAACAGTTCCTTAATAGGTGTAGGGATTAGGGGAATTAGCAGAAAGTGAAGGATTATAATATCCTGTTAACTACCCAAGCCAAACACCCCAAAACATGCATACAAAAACACTTTCATGATCTCACTGAGAAATATATCTCGTAGTCTATACTGGAAAAATGAATGGAGTTTATCTAATCCCTTTAATCAAATGTCTTTCAACATATACAACCCCTGGCCAGGGCCGGTTTTAGACAAAGTGGGGCCCTAGGCAAAATTCAAAGTGGAGCCCCAGATTCTGAAACATTGCACTAACAACTGCATTACAGTCAATTCAGTTCATTGAAGTGAGTTTTGAACTATATCTTTGCACATCTTTAACACCTAAACATCTGTAATTTCTATTCTGCATTCTATTCTGGTACGTGTCACACGGACACCACACAGACGCTGCATGGACAGCACACTGATGATGCACACGTACACATGGATGCCACACAGGTACCACAAGTGTTTCACATGGACACACAACCCTGATCACGCTGGTACTAATTTTTCCAATACCAGTAAAATCAGGCTGTGTGAAGGTAGCTTAATTCTGATCCTGTCCCGGGGTCTCTAGCCTTACCCAGATGACTTTCAGCTTCAATTCTTGATCTGACTGTCGGTCTGAACATGCAGCATTAAAAGCATACAGCTGCAAGTTTGGGTCATAAGACTCACAATCGAATCAGAAATTGTGAACATAAAGCTACAAAAATACAGACACGCTATGAATGCTAAAATCGTGCTGTCAAATTTAAAAGTTATCCTGTATTCAAGGGATAACTTTCCGATCACTGGTGATCTTGCCACTGTGGCCTCCACCAATTCCAAGAATCAGGACTTTAAAGAACCCTGAGTTGAATGAAGCCGAGGTTGACAATGCACACTAACGCTCCACTCAATCTAATAGGAGATCAGTCAAGCACTGCTTTCAGCAATCTCTGGTTCTCCCATTAAGGGCTCATACCCTTATGTGTGAAAAAAAAGTTCCGATATCAGGACCGAAAAAGCAGACGAGTGTCATGCAAGTACAATGTGATTTTCACACCTAGCATTCGATTTACATCCAAGTGCAATGCGATTGTTATCTAATTACAATGCGATTTTAACATGAGCTTTTACATACAGCAATTCTCTGTCATTTACATTTCGTTTTCAAAAGAAATTTTCATCAAAACACACGCACACACACATACGGTATATATATATATATATATATTGGAGAGATAGATAGAAGAAAAGCTGTCAATTCATGTGCCACTTACAGTAAAATCACACTGACAGGTTAGAACAGAATAGATAGAATTCTACACATAGAATACATAGATATATAGGTGTCAGCGACACAAACATATATATATAATATACATATATCTATATTACATAGATAGATAGAAGAAAAGCCGGTAATTAATCTGCCGTGTTCTGTAAAATCACTGCAGGAGCCGACAGGATAGAAGAGATGGATTACATACAGTAAATAAAAATAGAATAGATATATAGAGGTCAGTGACAAATACAATTAGTACAGTGTGTGCGCAAAATACTGGACATGTATGTAATAAAAGATTATTTTTCGGAAAAAAAATGGTGTGGGCTCCCACGCAATTTTCGTAACCAGCAGAAGGAAAGCCGACGGCTGGGGGCAGATGCTTATTGCCTGGGAAGGGGTAATACCCATGGAACTTCCCAGACTATTAATATCAGCTCACAGCGAGTTCACCGCAATGAAATTCTCCCGGTGATCTCGCCTCTGCACCTTGCGACTTTCTCACTGTGCTATCGGGGATCTCACCGAGGTCACCGTAGTTCATCCCGGCTGGGAATGGATCCTCAGTGACGTCCCCGCTAGTCACTGATGCTGCGCTCTCAGCAGCTCATTCATCAGTGGTTCTCAGCCTGGATGGTCGCATCTTGGCACCGTCCAGGTTGAAAACTATTGCTCCCACAGACATGGATTACAGCATGGGACACAACGACGGACAGGTATAATAATAATATATATATATATGTATATATATATATATATATATATATATATATAGTATATCGTTGTTTTTTATTTTAGTTTTATTACAGGAGATCGAGAGCTTCGGTGGAATTAGGTGAGGTCGTCAGTATGGTTTAATTAAGAACATTAAAGGAGTCCCCCATTTTAATAGCCAGTAAAGGCTAACTATACAGCTGTGAACTGATATTAATAGTCTGGGAAGTTCCATGCGTATTACCCCCTTCCCAGGCTATAAACATCTGTCCCCAGCCGTCGGTTTTCCCTCTGCTGATTACGAATATTGCACAGGAGCCCACTCCATTTTTTTTTTTTTAAATAATCTTTTATTAATTAAATACATGTCCACTAATTTGCACACACACTGTACTAATTGTATTTGTCACTGACATCTATATATCTGCCTATTCTATGTGCATTTACTGTATGTAATCCATGTCTTCTAGCTGTCGGCTCCTGCAGTGATTTTACAGAAGACGGCAGATGAATTACCGGCTTTTCTTCTATCTATCTTTGTAATATATATATACATATTGTGTGTGTGTGTATATATATATATATATATATATATATATATATATATATATAAAGGCAAAAAGGAAGGCAGCACTCCAGATACTTATGAAGGTGAAAACAGGAGGGATTTATTCAGCCCACATTTCTGTGCAACGTTTCGGCTCACACTGAGCCTTTTTCAAGCCTTGAAAAAGGCTCAGTGTGAGCCGAAACGTTGCATAGAAATGTGGGCTGAATAAATCCCTCCTGTTTTCACCTTCATAAGTATCTGGAGTGCTGCCTTCCTTTTTGCCTTTTTGTATAAATTGGGTGGAGAAACGGACTACTCGACCCAGGAGGCCTGGCACCCATTGGTGAGCATTGTGCTGTTCCAATTATGGAATATATTATTATATTATTATTATTATATATATATGTGTGTCACTGACATCTATATATCTATGTATTCTATGTGTATAAATCTATTCTATTCTAACCTGTCAGTGTGATTTTACTGTATGCGGCACATGAATTGCCGAGACTGGTGCATAAAAATTGGACAGCACTCGCATGCTCCGAGTGCTGCACGATTTTTTTTCTCACATCCATTAACTTGTATTGGTGAATCTCGTCCGAGATACGCAGCAAATCGCAGCATGCTGCGATTTTTTTCTCGGTACGATTTCGGCTGAGAAAAAAATTGCAGATGAGATGTAATCTATAGAATAACATTGGTCAGAGTGCAATCCGATTTTTTTCTCGGATTGCACTCATCCGTTTTTCTCGCAAATGAGTATGAGGCCTAAGAAATAGAGCTGAATAGAGTTGTGGTGCACATGATCAATCTCTGCTCCATTCAGCTAGGGTTCTGAAGCCCTGATTCTTGGGATTAGTGGGGGGCCTTGGGCGTCGGACCCCAGAGATCTGAAAAATGTCCCGTGGATAAGTGACATCTTCTTTGGACACTTTTCTTATCCCATCAATTGAAAGGATGTTTGGGGATGATGAAATCATTTTTCAAGATGATAATGCATCCTGCCATAGAGCAAAAACGGTAAAAACATTCCTTGAAAAAAGACACATAAGGTCAATGTTATGGCCTGCAAATAGTCCGGATCTCAATCCAATTGAAAATCTTTGGTGGAAGTTGAAGAAAATGGTCCATGACAAGGCTCATACCTGCAAAGCTGATCTGGCAACAGCAATCAGAGAAAGTTGGAGCCAGATTGATGAAGAGTCCTGTGTGACACTCATTAAGTCCATGCCTCAGAGACTGCAAGCTGTAATAAAAGCCACAGGTGGTGCAACAAAATACTAGTGATGTTTTGGAGTGTTTTTAATTAAGTATCACACTCCTTTCATTAGAGTATTTTCCCCATTAATTATTACTTTTCCCTCTCTGAGGCCATACCATAATTAGGGATAAAGTGCATCTGTGCTAAATAGGCAGAACAATACCATGGTATAATGTCCCAAACATATACATTTCCAGATATGATAATCCTTGGACAGTCTCGAGTCAAATATCTCTGAACTGTAGTAAGGATCGATCATTTTTCAGTTTAAAAAAAAGCCCAATATAGACAGTGTAATATCACAGTGCATTGATTCACAAAAAATGAGAATAAACAAGGATTCAAAACCCGGTATCAAAACTCTATTAGGGTATGTTTCCACGGTCAGTAAACGCTGCTTGTTTGACGCTGCAGCGTCAAACAAGCAGCGTCCAGATGTTCCAGCATAGTGGAGGGGATTTTATGAAATCCCGTCTCCACTATGCGTGGAAACCCGCACGCGGCGGCCCTGCGACTCCGGACATGCTGCGCGTCTTTTCAGAACGCAGCATGTCCGTACACCTTGCGGGGACGCAGCGTCCCCGCAAGGCATATCACAGGGCCCTACGGCGAGGGGTGCGATGATCCCGGATGTGTACTGTACACATCCGGCACCATCGCGTCCTAGAAAGGGGGCGGGGCTTAGCGCCGAGCGGCTTCGCCGCTGCGGCGAACCCGCCGGCAAGCCGTACCGTGGAGCCATACCCTTAGAGTATACTCCAAATTAGGTATCACTTTTCCCTCTCAAGAGTTGCATCGCAGCTCGGGATAAAGTGCATCTGTGCTTAATACAGGTAAAAGCAATACCATAATATAATGCCTCAGACACATCTACATTCAAATATAATAGTCTTAGATAATCTCAGAGATCATAAGCAATAAATAGCATGCTAGAAAAAGACCATAGTAGGTCACTTATCTGGTCAGGGTAACCTCCTTTGTCCCAGTATCGTTTGTTCCATTTCAGTGAAGCAAATACACCAAAATTCTGGCTCTACATTTTGTGCAACAAATAAATACTTCATTTTCTGGAACTATTTCAAGGGTTCCAACACTTTGCCCATTACTACCCTGTATTTTATACACAGCAGAGAACCCATATCTGAGGGTAAAAGTTAAAGACATTTTTTCATTTTATTTGAAAACATGAACTCATTTAGAAATTGATTCAACACATCTCAAAAAAGTTGGGGCAGGGTTAACAAAAGGCTGCAACAGTAAAGGGTTCTAATGAAAAACAGTTGGAGGGTCAATTTTCTACTAAGTCCAATGATTATGTATGAAAAGACCATGTTAGAGAGGCAGAGTCTCTCAGAAGCAAAGATGGTCAGAGGGTCACCAGTTTTTGAAAGCAGTGGTTCACAGATTGGTGAAGAAGTTCAGAAAAATGTTCCTCAATTCTTTGCAGGGATATGGGACATACTACTACTCCAAGGATGCACGATATGAAGGAGGCTGGGAGTGCGATCAAAGGAGCGGATATGGCAAGATGATATACGCCAATGGTGACGTCTATGAAGGAGAATGGCGCAATGACAAGTACTGTGGACGAGGGGTACTTCTCTGCGGTACGTCATGATCTGTATAACTAAGGGGGAATTCACATTTCTGTGACTGTCCCATTCATCTGAATAGGCCTTGCAGAAAGAAATCTATGCGCTTCTTGCCAAAACAACCCTACTCAGATGAACAGAATATTCTCTCAGTGACATGAATTCTATTTTGTGTGTATGACCAGCTAACAAGAATCGCCACATAGGCTCCTGGAAAAAGGGGATGAAAAATGGACCTGGGGAGTTTTACTATGGAGACACAGGCAAAATCTATACAGGAATTTGGTCGAAAGACATCGCTAAGCGTGGGACTCTGGACTTTGGCTGGAGAAATGCTCCTAATGCCCAGAAGCCTCCTATGAATGAGGTAGAACGTTTATAACAGAACCGAATCAAGCTAACAAATCTATACTGATGGCGGATCGTGGAGACACAATTTAGCATCTTTATTACAATTTTAGCATTTAGTGAACTAAACCTAAATCGTCATAAGTTCCCATAGTGATCAATTTGACAGCCTACGATTAATCTTGTGTCCTGACTAATTGTAGGGATACGACAACCTCTTCACAGGAGGTCACAATCATGAGACAGTGAGCAAAAAGAGCAAACAAACATAAAAGGTTAAAGTCTGAGGCCGGGTCCAGAGGGCCGTATTTCGTGGCCCATATACAAACTGCAATGACTGATTGTCAGACAGACCATAAATTATGGTCATCTGAGCCCAGTTTAAAGGAGTTGTCCCACCTGAAAAAACAAGTCCACACTCGCTGGATTGGACTGAAGACTTGTAAATCCTCAGAGCGCAAACACATTCTCCGATGTCAGTGCCAGGAACGGCATAGAGCTGACTAAAGTATGGGATACATACGCATACTCCCGGACAGAATCTGACTAGACTTTAGACGATTTCCGGCGCTCGATAGTATTTGCGCTCGGCCGGAAACAGTCTGGTCTGACTCTGGCCTTGAGCACTTGCGGTCACCTGAACACCGTTCCCGGGGCTGACACCTGGAGAATACTCATCCTTGTGAGGATACACTAGTCACATATAGCGACTGCAGACTTGTCGATTTATACCAGACAACCCCTTTAAGGAACAGACTCCTAATAGGAACATCTCACCCGGCTGCACGCCGCCCTTCCTGTATAATTGCAGTATGTGTGGAGAAGAATGATTTACTTGTAACTGACTCAAAAATATAGTATGTTTACTGTATGTCACTAATCCCAGTCACTTTTTTTTTTCCTCAAGGGAAAAAAATACAAACGCAAACAGTCCTCAAAGGAGAAGGAAGTGCATGTATCAAAAAGGAACTCCACTTGTTTTAAAGAAAAATCCCAGGAACCTGAAGAAAGAATTCTATTTCTCAAAAAGGAAAAATTGTGAAAAATTGACATGCTTTGGGCTTGCTGTCTAGAAAGAACCATCCTATCCCAAACCATGATTATCCAGTGCAGCTAAAACCAACAGTTTAAAAAGAGCAAAAAAAAACAAAAACACTTTATTTTTCTTCAATCTTCCACAAGTTAAGTTTATTTCTATCCGTTGATTTACCTACACGCTTCATTGAAAGGTCAGGAAAAAAATAAAAATATAACAACGTTCTTTAAAAAAAAAAAAAAAAACATTAATAACATCAGGCTCACACTTTGGGCATGATATTGGACCACTGATTACACCTCTGCGGCTCCCGATAAACTGTCCTGCCTACAGAAACAGCCACGGGAAAGAAATGTAGCAGGGCCGCCACAGCGAAGTCCGTTCCCAAATACGAATGACGGAGGAGGCAATAAATACCCCTATGAATGGGTTGTCTGATATGTTAAAAAATGTCCCATCCTTGTGGATCAGGAGCGACCGTGCGAGAACTACAAGTTATGACGTCCCTTTCTTTGGTCACCTGAACACCGAGGCCTGTTGGTTGCCGCAGTCAAATCACTGAAATGGTGCGTCTCATATCCCCAAGGGTAACAGCGATTGAATATGCCCTAGTTTATTCTATTAAAAGGATCCTGCTGTTGGCAACATTTTTTTGACATGTCAGACAACCCCTTTAAATGAAACCATGCATGTAGGTATCACTTTAATGACAGCTTAGCTGAAGCCATGATTATCCTATACAGAAAATACCAACACTTCAATAAAGGGGAAAAAAATAAAATATTTGTCTCAAAATTACAAAAAAAAGAGACAATTTACCGTGAAGCCATGGACATTCTGTAAAACTCTTTAAAAACCCCGAACAGAACCTGTGAATGGGCTTCCTCCATGGCCCGTAATATCTGATGCCAGGAATGTGTTATTGGTTTTATATCATCCACTCGTTTGTTTGGAATAATGTTAATAAAAACAAAACCATCCATGTTCTTATGTATAACGTTTTCTACATCGACGGTTAGGCTGTGTTCACATACAGCGCTGCAGAGTAAATGTGTGATTTGCTTATAGTACATGTTTATTATAATAGTTAATCGTTTTATTAGCCAAAAGTGCTGCAAAAACGCAGTAAAACCTGTTTGATGCATTTTTTTTGCAGCATCTTTTCGCTTTCTCTTTGCTTTCTATGGATGAAAAATGCTGAAAGAACTGACCCACTGCAGTTCTCAAATTCGGTCAGGGATAAAAACAAGCATGTGGTTTGTGAAATCTCAAAGCTTGTTCTGGTAAAAGATGTTATAATGATGTACAATGATTGAATGCTAAATTGTTGTACAGCAAGAAAATAATAAAAAGTTTATGTTTAATAAGAAAAAACGCCGCTTCTGATTTGTATACCAGACGCAGCTAAAAAACTCTGTGTGTGAACAAAACTTTACTTTATGGGCCATTAAAGCAAACCTGCCATCAGGATGTTGCTCAGTAACCTACAGACAGTGTCAGGTTGGCACAGTTATACTGAGTACAGTGATACCTGGGTGATGAAATCCGTCTTGTGGT
This sequence comes from Ranitomeya variabilis, assembly GCF_051348905.1. NCBI lineage: Eukaryota > Metazoa > Chordata > Amphibia > Anura > Dendrobatidae > Ranitomeya > Ranitomeya variabilis. The sequence continues at coordinate 501,852,948 of NC_135237.1, read as the reverse complement.
TGTTGTTTAATCTGTATTTGCAGTTTTCTCGTGCCTTCTGTTTTACATAATACATATAAAGCCGGTTTCACACGTCAGTGCCTCCAGTAAGCGTAGTGACAGTTTTCTCACGTACCGGAGACACTGACACACATAGACCCATTCAAATGAATGGGTCTATACTAGTGTTGAGCATTCCGATACTGCAAATATCGGGTATCGGACGATAGTCGCTGTATCGGAATTCCGATACCAAGTTCCGATATTTTTGCGATATCGGAATCCATATTCATGTAAAAAATAAAGAATAAAAAATATGGATATACTCACCCACCGACGGCCCCTGGCTCTCAGTGCTGCAACCGGCAGCCTCCGTTCCTAAGAATGCAGTGAGTGTAGGACCTGCGATGACGCCGCGGTCTTGTGAATGGTCGCGTGACCGCTCATGTGACCGCTCATTCTTAGGAACGGAGGCTGCCGGTTGCACTGCTGAGAGCCAGGGGCCGTCCGAGGGTGCGTATATCCATATTTTTTATTTTTATTCTTTATTTTTTACATGAATATGGATCCCAGGGCCTGAAGGAGAGTTTCCTCTCCTTCAGACCCTGGGAACCATCCAGGATCGCTTCCTATTACGTTCCGATATTTGTGTCCCATTGACTTGTATTGGTATCGGTATCGGCGATATCCAATATTTTTTGGATATCGGCCGATCCAATCCGATACCGATACTTTCAAATATCGGAAGGTATCGCTCAACACTAGTCTATACACGTCAGAGGGTTTTCACGGAACGTGTGTTCATGTGCGTTTTTTACCGGCAGCACGTACCGCAATATGTCCAGTACACGTGCACACGGAGAACTTTGCACACTGTCCTCCGTGCGCACGGACGGCCACGGGAGAAACAGCACTACTGTAAGCGCTGTTCCCCTGCTTGTGGTGCTGAAGCCAGCTATCATCCCTTCTCTCCTACTCGGCCGAAAGCTGCGCGAGCAGGGGAGAAGGGATGAAAGAAAAAACCGATGTGGGGTCCCCCCTATATTTTCCAACCAACCCGGCAAATCTCACAGGTGCGGGCTGCTATTCTCAGGCTGGTAAGGGGTCATGGCTATGGGCCCCTCTCCAGCCTTAAAAAAGCAGCCCGCAGCTGCCCAGAAAAGGCTCATCTATTAGAAACTTTCCAACGCTACAGAGTTCATATGAGTTCATGCCGCCAGGGGGCGCAGCTTCGGTGCTGGCACTGCTAGTCACCGAAGCTCCGCCTCCTGCATTTCATTCATTCCCCAGTCGTTTACAGCCGGGAGCGGTCTCATTAGCAGTGCTCCCGGTTGTAAATGTATTTAACCCCTTGAGATGGATTTACAGTGTGGGACTTGACTGTTTGGCGGACAGGTATGGGTCATTGTTGCTTTTTTATTTTGGAATTTTTTACAAGAGAACGAGGGCTTCGGTTGGATTGAGCGTACAATAAAGATAATAAAACATGTGTGTTTCAAATTTCATTAAAATACTTTATTCTTAATATGTGTGTGTTTTTTAACCCTTTCATACTAGTGGCTTAATAATGGATAGGTGTCTTATTGACACCCCTCCATTAGTAACCAGGCTTAATGTCACCTTACAATAGCAAGGTGACATTAACCCCTTATTTCCCCTATATGCCAATGCCCCAGGGCAATGGGAAGAACCGGGCAAAGCTCCTGAATTGGCGCATGACATAGATGCGCCTTTTCTGGGCGGCTGCGGGCTACTTTTTTAAGGCTGGGGGGCCCCATAGCCATGGACCCTTACCAGCCTGAGAATAGCAACCCGCACCTGTCAGTTTTGCCGGGTTGGTTGGAAAATATAGAGGGGAGCCCATGTCGGTTTTTCTTTCATCCCTTCTCCCCTGTTCGCGCTGTTTTTGGCTGAGCAGGGGAGAAGGGATGACAGCCGGCTTCAGCACCACAAGCAGGGGAACAGTGCTTATTGTAGTACTGCTTCCCAGCGCCGTTTGTGTGATCCTGATGCGGCACACGGCTGCTGCACGTATGCCACACGGTGTACCACGTGAGCACACGGACATCTCCGGTACCAATTTTTCCGGTACTAGAAATATCGGGACGTGTGAAACCGACCTAATATTGTTGACTTAGAAAAAAAATTGACATCCAGCAAAATGGCTACGACCGCGTAATAGCATCTAACGCTTACCAATAGATGCTACTGCGCAAGCGTCGGCGCCATTTTGCTGCAGCCACAGTTTTTTTTTCCATCCAGCAAAATGGCAATGGCGGCGCTATTTTGCTGGATGTAATTTTTTCTAAGGCCTCTTTCACACTTCAGTCTTTTGGCGTCAGTTTGAATCTACCGTTTTCATCAAATAGCGGATCCGCCATTTTTTTTTGGCAGATCCACTATTTTCCCATAGACTTGCATTAGCAACGGATTGTGGCAGATGGTCGTCCGTTCCATCCGCCATGTGACGGATCCGTCGAGATTTGGCGGACGTCATCTAGACATTGACGGACATTATAACGTTTTTTGTCTGCGCTGAAATGGCGGTTCGTGACGGATCCGTCGCTTACGCCATTCCCTAGAATGGCCGCCTATGGATCCATCGCGATCCGTCATTTGGCGGATCCGTCGCCCCAATCCGCTTTTTCAATTGAGCATGCTCCAAAAAGTAGATACTTTTCCCAGACAACCCCAAAACTATATAAACAGGACAGGTGGGCTTCATTCTTTAATGTGCCATCAAGCAGAGAAGAAGCAGAGAGAGAACACAGTGCCAGCCAGCAAGACAGACCCTGCCAGCAGCCAGCAAGACCCTGCCTGAGACTGCCATGTGAGTACTGCCATCCAGCATGAGTTCTGCCAGTGTGTGTGTGTGTGCCCGCCCTGCATATTTTTATTTTCCATACTGTGCTGGTATTTTGAACGGCTGTGCTGTGACATGTGTGTGGCGTGTGTGTATAAATGCCGTGTGATGTGTGTTTCCAGTAGCCAGTCACGTTTCCCAGTACTTTGTATTAGCCAATCACATTGAGATCCTCGGTTTTTAAAAAAACGGATCTGTCAAAAAACGGTTCCAGCGGATGTAAAAAAACCCGGTTGCAACGGTTCTAACGGATCCGGTTTTTTTTATGCATCCGTGTAACGGATCCGTCAACAAAACGGATCCGTTAGAAACGTTTTCTCAACAGTTTTGACAGATCCGTCGATCCCTCAAGAATTCGGAGCAGACTGACGCCAAACAACTGAAGTGTGAAAGAAGCCTAAGCCCACACTAGTATATGCATTATATAAAATAGGGGGCAGGTCATTGAGGGATCAGGGACCTGTCATCTAATATATAAAGCTGAATGTGTGTATGTCCGGGATTGGCATCTGAACTGTCGCAGCTACAGCCACAAAATTTTGCACAGTCACACGTCTGGACCCCGAGAGCGTCATAGGCTTTGTTGTGAGGTGAAATTTTAACCCCGCGCTTTCCAATTCACTAAACAATTTTGCCCCTATCTACATAATGGGGAAAAAATGAAAGGAAAAGTGTTATAGGCAAATTAACAGCTGCCAGATGTGAACAAGGGGGACTTAAAGAATGACAGCGATGGCGCCAAAGAGTATATACTGTACAGTTGCTAAGGTGGGGCCCCGACATGGGATAATCACCACACCACCACGGGGATATGAACACACACACAAAATGCGCCACACACTACCACGTGCTCGAACACATATACCACCCTCAGCGCACATTTCACCACACATACACCAACCTCGCCACATAAAAGTTGAAACACAAAAGTCGCCGCTCAAAACACGCCACGCGCAAAACTCTCCACATGCAAAACTCGTCACACGTGCAAAACTCACCTCATGGAAAACTCGCCACACGCAAAACTTGCACACGCGGAAAAATTGCCACATGCACAAAAGTTGCAACACATGCAAAAGTTGCCTCACACAAAACTTGCACATACTCAAAAGGCACCACACATAAAACTCGCCACGCGCAAAACTCGCCATGCGCAAAACTTGCTGCACACAACTTGCTACACTAACCTGTCACATGCAACTCGACACAAAAAGTTGCTACACGCATGTCGCCACACAAAACTCATCTCACAAAAGTCGCTACATGCATGTCGCCACACGCAACTCAACACACACAACTTGACACACGAAACTCGCCCTAAAACACACACAAGTCTGGTATTATCCTTCAAAAATAAAAATCTGATTAATAAGCTGACAAACTACAAGAGCAACAAATGTACCATATAGGAATCCGGCAGCTGTCAGTCACATGACCAGTCTATTATGTGTATGTGTGAGCTAATATATACTGCCATGGGGTGGGCTTACTGTTGGCTGGGGATTTATCAGGCTGCCAATTTAGCTTACAAATACTGAGGTAAAAATACTGACCAAATAACGTGTGAACGAGGTCTAATACAGGAGGAGATGACATACAGATATATACTATATACAGGAGGAGATGACACACAGGTATATACTATTTACAGGGGAGATGACACAGGTATATACTATATAGAGGAGGAGATGACATACAGGTACATACTACATACAGCAGGAGATGACATACAGGTATATACTATATACAGAAGGAGATGACACACAGGTATATACTATATACAGGAGCAGATTACCTACAGGTATATAGTATATACAGGAGGAGATGACATACAGGTATATGCTATGTATAGGAGGAGATGACATACAGGTATACACTATATACAGGAGGAGATGACACACAGATATATACTATATATAGGTGAGATGACACACAGGTATATACTATATACAGGAGGAGATTACATACAGGTATATACTATATATAGGAGGAGATGACATACAGGTATATACTATATACAGGGGAGATGACATACAGGTATATGCTATGTATAGGAGGAGATGACACAGGTATATACTATATACAGGAGGAGATGACACACAGATATATACTATATATAGGTGAGATGACACACAGGTATATACTATATACAGGAGGAGATTACATACAGGTATATACTATATATACAGGTGTATACTATATATAAGGGAGATGACAAACATGTATATACTGAGGTGAAAATGAGAGGTGTGAGGTGAAAATGAAAAGGTGTGAGTGCAAAATGAGAGGAGTGAGGGAAAATAGTGGAGTGATTGGAAAATGACAGATGTGAGGTCGAAATGACAAGTGTTAGGGGGGAATGAGAGGAGTGAGGGGGAAAATAAGAGGAGTGAGGGGGAAAATGAGAGGTGTGAGGGAGAAAATGAGAGATGTGAGGGGGAAAATGAAAGATGTGATGGGGAAAATGAGAGGCGTGATGGGAAAATAAGAGAAGTGAGGTGCTATAACTAACCACAGATATTAACTATGCCCAGGCAACGCCGGGCTCTTCAGCTAGCTTAGATTTACAATCTCCATGCTTTTCTCTTGGTCAACTTTATGTGGCCTGTTCAAGAGTTGGAACAGCCAAAAATCTGTTTGTCTTTGCACCTGAAGGAAAAACTAAGAATGTCGTTTATCAAAAGGCTCTCGATTAAGTAGTAGAAGATTACTTCACATTACTTGGCCAATTTAGTTAAATCTATATGGAATATCTCTGGTGTTGAAATATATGTTGTAAAATGCTTCTATTAGCTTAGTTTTTGCCTTTTAATAATTACATTTCTATCTATTTGTTTTGTGGTTTTTTGTGCAGAATACATTTTTGTTAACACATTCTATTTTGCTAACAGCAGTTATTACCCCGGGCGAAGCCGGGTAGTACAGCTAGTAAGCTATAAAGATGAATATCTAAGCAGAGCACCACAACAGCCTCGGAGCACGAGAATCACATTAACTGAAAACTGCAAATAAAGATTAAACAACAACCACACAAGGGATTTTGTCACCCAGGTATCATTTAATCAGTATAACAACGCCAACCTGACACTGTCTGTAGGTTACTGTGCACAATCCTGCTGACTGACAGGTTCCCTTTAAACACCATGGTTTATCATTAGATTTGAGCAAAAAGATTTGGAGGATTTTGGTCCAACAGCTAAGAAAATAGTCCATGACTGCCAAACTACAGCTCTGCAAGTCTCCTACCTGCCGACCTCCATGATGTCTCTGCTGATTAGTAGCATGATGACATTGCATTGGGCCTATTAATCGGGATGAGCCGGTAGGAGGAGACTTGTAAGGCTCTGGTCCAGCATCCTCCGACTAAATACATAGCTGCTGGACGAGGGTCCTGCAAATCTCTTTGCTTAGCTTTATTATTTTGGATTATGTTTTGCCTTGCAGCCCACTAAATTACAGCTCTGGTTGTGCAGCTCTACATGCGACAGATTCTCCTTCACATTTTTCAATACCTCTGTACTTATCATCAACAGGGCTTGTGCATAAAGGGCCAATGGCTACCATAGTTTAGCCCAAGTCTTTATTCTCCTTTTCCTGATTTCTCTTGTGGCATTTGCATATTAAGATACTAATTACAGTATATTGACTTATGCTAGTATATAAATATTTTGATAGCATGGAAAGGACATGATAGGATCCCAAGCTAGTAAAGGGAAGAGGCAAGTAGGGTTAAATTGCTCAACCAGCAAAAACACATTATCACCTATCCACAAGATAGGTGATAACTTGCTGATCGGTGGGGATCCAACCGCTTAGATCCGCACTGATAGGCAGAATGGGGCACTTTTCCATCGCTACGAAACGGAGGACAGGTCGGATGCCCAATCCATTCAGCCCCATACAGAATCGCTGGAGAGAATGAATTACATGTGCCTTGTTCTGCTGATTAGTATGAGACCCAGCGGTCAAACCCCCACTGATCAAAACGTTATCACCTATTGTGAGATCTTACTTTCCCAGGAGAACCCCTTCAAATCAGCTGATAAAATAGCAAGTCTGCAGAGTGACAGAGATGCTGCCGAGGAAGATTAGCTCTGTTCAATGCTACTTGTTTCCTTATGTAAGACTGTTGGAACCATTTTATTTATTTTACTGACTGATATAGGACCATTAATTCCACAGCGCTTTACAGACATCATCACTGTCCCTATTGAGGCTCACAATCTAGAATCCCTATCAGTATGTCTTTGTAGTGTTGGAGGAAATCGGAGAACCAGGAGGAAACCCACATAAACCCCGGGAGAACATACAAACTCGTTGCTGATGTTGTACTTGGTGGGATTTGAACCCAGGACCCCAGTGCTGCAAGTCTGCAGTGCTAACCACTGAGCCACCATGATTCTTACCCCTGAATACCTTCTTACATGAATACCCCATGCCAAGGATCACAGCCGAAGGGGCAGGTGAAAATGTGGATCATTCCTACACGGCAATGTATCTTCCTGGCATTGAAGGATCATAATCTGCATTGTTTTTGTATTAACATTAGTTGCTCCCCTCTGGTGACTCATAACAGGGCTGGACTTCAGAGAACTATAGGATGTGTCTTAATCTTATGAAATTTATGAAATTCTCAGCTTTTACTATATCTTTGCCCCTTAAGGTCCCAGACGGGAGATCTCACAGTCATCTTTCCTATCATGACTTTATCTGTTGATATGGAGCCATGGCATACATATTGTCATCTATCGGGCTGATATCCATTTGGTGGCCCGCCGGCCATCAGCCAGCTATGCAAAACCATGCTTTGCATTCGCCTTTTCATCACATTTCCAGAAATATGGCTTTCCTATCTATTATATCAACAAAGTTCATAAAAACCTCACTTCATAATTTATTTAAAGGTAGACAAAATATCTACGTTATCTCTACCAGTCGTAAATCTGCCTTTATCTGCATTCCTGTATTCAAGGTAAGGTTGGATTCACATCTGCTAGCCATTAGGATTTTCCTTAATTACCTGTTTCCAAAGGATGGGTGTCAGCTGCATAGGGATCATGGAAAGGTAACTTGCTACATTGAAAGCTCTTTCTCGCTTCTGGAGCTGTCTTATAGATTTAATTTTTGTATGACAGCCCGTGTTTCCCTGAAGGAAAAGCCACTCTACCACCAAGGGTCTCTACTTCCTAGTTTGTTTTAAGCCCGCCCCTTTCACGTTACTGATTTTTATATAATTATTAGTGATGGGCAAACATAATAAGGTGTTATCCGAGCAGGCTCGGGTGCTTCCCTGTCCAGGAGATGTGGTATGATCAGACTACATCACTGTATGTAAATAACAAGGTCCCAAATGTCTTAAATACCTTAAACAAATATTTATACAACAACATTCCCTCTAATTGCGGGGAAAATAAAGGCATGGACAAAAATTAAAATAAAGATACTTTATTAATAATTATACAAAAATAATAAAGACAAACAAGAAAAATCTCAATAAAAACAAGCAGACACAGGGCAAAAACCAATATGTGATTTAACCATTTGTGAGTATAGGTGGTATGTGTTGTATAAACTACTGGATGTGCAACAGCAGATATATGATATGAACTAATGAAATAAATAAAGAATATACAACATCACCACAAGGGCATGCTTGCAAAAATATGTATGCAGCAATGATGAAAACATGTTTAGAGCAGGCAGAATCACCTGGGCAACTATAATGAAAATAGCTGAATATAAATCTATATAAGAGGTAAATAACCAAGTGCAAAAAGTGCTAATAGCCCATAGCTGATTTGAAAACTAATGGGCAAAAGGTACTATACCTATGATTATCTATATGCATTCAATATATAGCCGCCAACATAATGTGTCCATGAATAAACCATGAATAAACCAATACTGCAACACCTATCCCAAAGGCTAATACACAAAAGGACTGAATAAACTTACATGAAAGTTGTGGTATGCCTGTGCTGCACCCCGACAGCACTGTTTCGCCAATCAGGCTTCTTCCATAAGGGGGCAAGTGTGCTATGTGTGCGGAGGTGCTCATTATAAATGGCAAAAAATTTGGCCTCAGGATTGTAAACAGCTGATATTGAATAGCTGCGTGCAAGATATGGTACGGCGCATGCGCTGGCTTTTGGACGCTCGTGCAAGAACAGTGGCTTACAGACCTCCGCTGCCTGGCACGCAAGCGTGGAACGCTCGCGTCACCCAATGGGCGGGGCTGTAAGTCACCGAGCGGCCAAATCCAGGGCATGCGCACTGATCCTCGCCCGCAGTTGGTTAGAGCAAATATCGCTGACGGAGTGGAGCGCAGCTAGTAGGGGGCGTGGTAAAGCCTAACAACATCAGGTAGGCGAGACCAATAAAGAGTAAATGCACTAATCCGCGCCCACTATCAGTGAACGAAAATATCGCTGATAGAGTGTAACGTAGCTAATGAGGGGCGTGGTAAAGACTACCAAAATCAAATGGGCGGGACCAAAAAAGCACTAAGCGGCCGATGACTTAACCTGCATGCCACTACAGACCAAAAATCTACCAAAACGAATAGAATATAGTTAATAGGAGCCAATTAAGCAGTAAACACAGAAAAATTACAGAGGATACAAAATGATATCATAATAAACAAAATTACATTAAATTATGCCAAATGGCAATATGTAATATAAATAATGGGCTATGCCATATTGTACCCCTAACATGCAAAATACACATGGACCCTAAATAACAATATATTCTAAACTAATATATCTAAGGTATTAGTGCCAAACAAATGAGCAACAGTCTTAAATATTTATCAAAAAGGACAACAAACAATTAATACAAAACTCTATATTACATATGACATAATGTGTACTTATATTAGACACCTAAAAATATGCGATATAAATAGCAAGGTGAGTTTTGATTGAAGATGCTCAGCATAACTGTAAAGTCCATTTCCCTTAAATGCTGTCCAAACTCAACCTTAGGATAAAATAGGGTCCAATTATAGTACACAATCCTAGAATCAATATGAACACAACAATTAGTATTCTAAAACCACACTAAAAAACACACAATTTAAAAAGCTACACAGGATTATTGCACAAAAAAACAGAGGTTATACGTAGCAATAAGGTTGAAAATTAAAGAACGGCTATAAATATAATTGAATATCATAAGAATGAACTAAGGCCCATTGTCTCATTCAGCCCTTGTGGAGCAAGTGTACCCAACTGGTATATCCACCTGCTCTCTTTACGTGTCAAAACCCTACCAAGATTACCCCCTCTATCATTAAGAATGACCTGATCGATGGCTTGTATCTTCAGGCCAGTAGGGTTAGAGTTATGATACAGCCTAAAGTGTTTAGGTAGGGTTTTAAGCTGATTGATGTCCTCAACACCAGCAGCTTTCTCAATATCAAGGATGTGCTCCCTGGTGCGAATCTTGAGCTCACGTGTAGTGAGCCCAATGTACACCTTTTTACAAGGGCATTGTGCATGATACACAACGCCCTTGGAGCAACAGGTAAGATGTTTTCGTATAGAATATGTCCTAGAACCATCATGATTAACAAAAGAAACACTCTTGATATGATTTCTACACGCCTTACATGTCTTACATGGAACACAAAACAACTTCACAAGGCGCATGCCCACAATCAATTGTAATATGATAAATATACAAATGTTAGTATTAGGTAGTGGGCTAATGTATGGATAATTCTGGGGCGATCGCACATAAAGTGCCACAAAACTACCGCAAACAACGATCAAGAAAACCCCGAAGAACTAAATTGTTAATAAGTATAAAAATATTTTATTATTAATGAACAGGATCAGGGTGGGAGACAAGGGAACAACACAAGGCAGATATTATTGCACACATGTTGAGAAACGCTGGGGTGTATGTTGTACAGCTGGCTCAAAATATACAGAGAAATATAATATAATCATAAGAATAGCATGTAAACACGATATAAGTCTCTGAAAAGATTGCACAGGTAATTACATCATAAAGTATTAAGCATTTGCAACAAAAATAATCCGCAATATACCTGAGAGATGTAAGAACAGGAGCCACCGCAGCATACACCCGCCCCGGGGCGGGTTTACATGCTATTCTTATGATTATATTATATTTCTCTGTATATTTTGAGCCAGCTGTACAACATACACCCCAGCGTTTCTCAACATGTGTGCAATAATATCTGCCTTGTGTTGTTCCCTTGTCTCCCACCCTGATCCTGTTCATTAATAATAAAATATTTTTATACTTATTAACAATTTAGTTCTTCGGGGTTTTCTTGATCGTTGTTTGCGGTAGTTTTATGTCTTACATGGGAAGAATCCATTGGTGCTTGTTATGAAGGCCCTGCTGGTATCTGTCCCCGAATAATGACTGTGGACTAAAAGATCCTTCAAATTACGTGCTCTTCTAGGTGTTATAGCTGGACGGTCAGGAAGGGTCTTTTTAAGGACGGGGTCACTAAGCAAAATATTCCAGTGTCTACGAAGGATTGCAGTTAATTCTGGCCATTGTTTATTGTAGTTCGTTATGAACCTTGCCTGATTCTTATTGTTTTTATTACGGGACATCTTACTGCCATATAACAATTCCTCCCTTGGAATTTTACACGCCTGTCATGTTCTCAATGGCAAGAGAACATAGCATCAGCATATATAGGAACTAGCTCTTGGAAGATGGGAACTGAGCTGACCATGAACTAAACCTAACGCACAACTAGCAGTGGCCGGGTAGCATGCCTACGTTGATTCTAGATGCCCAGCACCAGCCGGAGGACTAAATAATGCTAGCAGAGGAAAATATTAGTCCTAGCTCACCTCTAGAGAAATACCCCGAAAGGAGACAGAGGCCCCCCACATGTATTGGCGGTGAATTAAGATGAAATAACAAACGTAGTATGAAAATAGGTTTAGCAAATTTGAGGTCCACTTACTACATAGCAGAAGACAGAAAGGACACTTTCATGGTCAGCTGAAAACCCTATCAAAACACCATCCAGAAATTACTTTAAAACTCTGGCATTAACTCATAACACCAGAGTGGCAATTCCTGTTCACAAGAGCTTTCCAGACACAGTAACGAAACTACAGCTGTGAACTGGAACAAAAATGCAAAAACAAACATGGACAAGAGTCCAACTTATCTAGTAGTTGTCTAGGAGCAGGAACAAGCACAGAGAGGCTTCTGATAACATTGTTGACCGGCAAGCAACTAACAGAGCAGCAAGGTTATATAGCGACTCCCACATCTTGATGGGAACAGGTGAACAGAGAAGATGAAGACACCAGTTCAATTCCACCAGTAGCCACCGGGGGAGCCCAGAATCCAAATTCACAACAGTGCCCCCCCCCTAAGGAGGGGGCACCGAACCCTCACCAGAACCACCAGGGCGATCAGGATGGGCCCTATGAAAGGCACGAACCAAATCAGAGGCATGAACATCAGATGCATTCACCCAAGAATTATCCTCCTGGCCGTATCCCTTCCACTTGACCAGATACTGGAGTCTCCGTCTGGAAACACGAGAGTCTAAGATTTTCTCCACAACGTACTCCAACTCACCCTCAACCAACACCGGAGCAGGAGGCTCAACGGAAGGCACAACCGGTACCTCATACCTGCGCAATAATGACCGATGAAAAACGTTATGAATAGAAAAGGATGCAGGGAGGTCCAAACGGAAGGAAACAGGGTTAAGAATCTCCAATATCTTATACGGGCCGATGAACCGAGGCTTAAACTTAGGAGAAGAGACCCTCATAGGGACAAAACGAGAAGACAACCACACCAAATCCCCAACACAAAGCCGAGGACCAACACGACGGTGGCGGTTGGCAAAAAGCTGAGTCTTCTCCTGGGACAACCTCAAATTGTCCACCACTTGCCCCCAGATCTGATGCAATCTCTCCACCACAGCATCCACTCCAGGACAATCCGAAGATTCCACCTGACCAGAGGAAAATCGAGGATGAAACCCCGAATTACAGAAAAACGGGGACACCAAAGTGGCAGAGCTGGCCCGATTATTGAGAGCGAACTCTGCCAATGGCAAAAAAGCAACCCAATCATCCTGGTCAGCAGACACAAAACACCTCAGATATGTCTCCAGGGTCTGATTAGTCCGCTCGGTCTGGCCATTCGTCTGAGGATGGAAAGCGGACGAAAAAGATAAATCTATGCCCATCCTAGCACAGAATGCCCGCCAAAATCTAGACACGAATTGGGTCCCTCTGTCAGAAATGATATTCTCAGGAATACCATGCAAACGAACAACATTTTGAAAAAACAGAGGAACCAACTCGGAAGAAGAAGGCAACTTGGGCAGAGGAACCAAATGGACCATCTTAGAGAAACGGTCACACACCACCCAGATGACAGACATCTTCTGAGAAACAGGCAGATCTGAAATAAAATCCATCGAGATGTGCGTCCAAGGCCTCTTAGGAATAGGCAAGGGCAACAATAATCCACTAGCCCGAGAACAACAAGGCTTGGCCCGAGCACAAACGTCACAAGACTGCACAAAGCCTCGCACATCTCGTGACAGGGAAGGCCACCAGAAGGACCTTGCCACCAAATCCCTGGTACCAAAAATGCCAGGATGACCTGCCAACGCAGAAGAATGAACCTCAGAGATGACTCTACTGGTCCAATCATCAGGAACAAACAGTTTATCAGGTGGGCAACGATCCGGTCTATCCGCCTGAAACTCCTGCAAGGCCCGCCGCAGGTCTGGAGAAACGGCTGACAATACCACTCCATCCTTAAGGATACCTGTGGGCTCAGAGTTACCAGGCGAGTCAGGCTCAAAACTCCTAGAAAGGGCATCCGCCTTAACATTCTTAGAACCCGGTAGGTATGACACCACAAAATTAAACCGAGAGAAAAATAATGACCAGCGCGCCTGTCTAGGATTCAGGCGCCTGGCGGTCTCAAGATAAATCAAATTTTTGTGGTCAGTCAATACCACCACCTGATGTCTGGCCCCCTCAAGCCAATGGCGCCACTCCTCAAAAGCCCACTTCATGGCCAAAAGCTCCCGATTCCCAACATCATAATTCCGCTCAGCGGGCGAAAATTTACGGGAAAAGAAGGCACAAGGCCTCATCACGGAGCAGTCAGAACTTTTCTGCGACAACACTGCCCCAGCTCCGATCTCAGAAGCGTCGACCTCAACCTGAAAAGGTAGAGCAACATCAGGCTGACGCAACACAGGGGCAGAGGAAAAACGGCGCTTAAGCTCCCGAAAGGCCTCCACAGCGTCAGGGGACCAATCAGCAACATCAGCACCCTTCTTAGTCAAATTGGTCAATGGCTTAGCAATATCCGAAAAACCAGCAATAAATCGACGATAAAAGTTAGCAAAGCCCAAAAATTTCTGAAGACTCTTAAGAGAAGAGGGCTGCGTCCAATCACAAATAGCTTGAACCTTGACAGGATCCATTTCAATGGAAGAGGGAGAAAAAATATATCCCAAAAAGGAAATCCTCTGTACCCCAAAAACACACTTAGAACCCTTCACACACAAAGAATTAGACCGCAAAACCTGGAAAACCCTCCTGACTTGCTGGACATGAGAGTCCCAGTCATCCGAAAAAATCAGAATATCATCCAGATACACAATCATAAATTTATCCAAATAATCGCGAAAAATATCATGCATAAAGGACTGGAAAACTGACGGAGCATTTGAAAGACCAAAAGGCATCACTAAATACTCAAAGTGGCCCTCGGGCGTATTAAATGCGGTTTTCCACTCATCCCCCTGCCTGATTCGCACCAAATTATACGCCCCACGAAGGTCAATCTTAGAGAACCACTTGGCCCCCTTTATGCGAGCAAACAAATCAGTCAGCAACGGCAATGGGTATTGATATTTAACAGTGATTTTGTTCAAAAGCCGATAATCGATACATGGTCTCAAAGAGCCGTCTTTTTTTGACACAAAGAAAAAACCGGCTCCTAAGGGAGATGACGATGGACGAATATGTCCCTTTTCCAAGGACTCCTTTATATATTCTCGCATAGCAGCATGTTCAGGCACAGACAGATTAAACAAACGACCCTTTGGGTATTTACTACCCGGGATTAAATCTATGGCACAATCGCACTCTCGGTGCGGAGGTAACGAACCAAGCTTGGATTCTTCAAAGACGTCACGATAGTCAGACAGGAACTCAGGAATTTCAGAGGGAATAGATGATGAAATGGAAACCACAGGTACATCCCCATGAGCCCCCTTACATCCCCAGCTCAACACAGACATAGCTCTCCAGTCGAGGACTGGGTTGTGAGATTGCAGCCAAGGCAATCCTAGCACCAAATCATCATGTAGATTATACAGCACCAGAAAGCGAATAATCTCCTGGTGATCCGGATTAATACGCATAGTTACTTGTGTCCAGTATTGTGGTTTATTATTAGCCAATGGGGTGGAGTCAATCCCCTTCAGAGGAATAGGAGTCTCCAAAGGCTCTAAATCATACCCACAGCGTTTGGCAAAGGACCAATCCATAAGACTCAAAGCGGCGCCAGAGTCGACATAGGCGTCCGTGGTAATAGATGACAAAGAGCAAATCAGGGTCACAGATAGAATAAACTTAGACGGTAAGGTGCAAATGGAAACAGATTTATCAAGCTTTTTAGTGCGCTTAGAGCATGCTGATATAACATGAGTAGAATCACCACAATAGAAACACAACCCATTTTTCCGTCTAAAATTCTGCCGCTCGCTTCGGGACAGAATTCTATCACACTGCATACTCTCTGGCGACTTCTCAGTGGACACCGCCAGATGGTGCACTGGTTTGCGCTCCCGCAAACGCCTATCGATCTGAATAGCCATTGTCATGGACTCATTCAGACCCGCAGGCACAGGGAACCCCACCATAACATCCTTAATGGCATCAGAGAGACCCTCTCTGAAAGTCGCCGCCAGGGCGCACTCATTCCACTGAGTAAGCACAGACCATTTACGGAATCTTTGGCAGTAAATTTCCGCTTCATCTTGCCCCTGAGATAGGGACATCAAAGTTTTTTCTGCCTGAAGCTCCAAATGAGGTTCGTCATAAAGCAACCCCAAGGCCAGAAAAAACGCATCCACATTGAGCAACGCAGGATCCCCTGGTGTCAATGAAAAAGCCCAGTCTTGAGGGTCGCCCCGGAGCAAGGAAATCACAATCCTGACCTGCTGTGCAGGGTCTCCGGCAGAGCGAAATTTCAGGGACAAAAATAATTTGCAATTATTTCGAAAATTCTGAAACCCAGATCTATTCCCCGAGAAAAATTCCGGCAAAGGAATTCTCGGCTCAGATACAGGTGCATGACAAACAAAGTCTTGCAAATTTTGTACCTTCGTGGCGAGATTATTCAAACCTGCAGTTACACTCTGAAGATCCATTACAAACAGGTGGACACAGAGCCATTCAAAGATTAGAAGGAGAGAAAAAAAAAAAAAAAAAAATGTCAGCAGACTTCTTATTTCTCTCCTTTCTCAGCCAAGGATTTTAACCCTTTAGTGGTCCGGTCAAACTGTCATGTTCTCAATGGCAAGAGAACATAGCATCAGCATATATAGGAACTAGCTCTTGGAAGATGGGAACTGAGCTGACCATGAACTAAACCTAACGCACAACTAGCAGTGGCCGGGTAGCATGCCTACGTTGATTCTAGATGCCCAGCACCAGCCGGAGGACTAAATAATGCTAGCAGAGGAAAATATTAGTCCTAGCTCACCTCTAGAGAAATACCCCGAAAGGAGACAGAGGCCCCCCACATGTATTGGCGGTGAATTAAGATGAAATAACAAACGTAGTATGAAAATAGGTTTAGCAAATTTGAGGTCCACTTACTACATAGCAGAAGACAGAAAGGACACTTTCATGGTCAGCTGAAAACCCTATCAAAACACCATCCAGAAATTACTTTAAAACTCTGGCATTAACTCATAACACCAGAGTGGCAATTCCTGTTCACAAGAGCTTTCCAGACACAGTAACAAAACTACAGCTGTGAACTGGAACAAAAATGCAAAAACAAACATGGACAAGAGTCCAACTTATCTAGTAGTTGTCTAGGAGCAGGAACAAGCACAGAGAGGCTTCTGATAACATTGTTGACCGGCAAGCAACTAACAGAGCAGCAAGGTTATATAGCGACTCCCACATCTTGATGGGAACAGGTGAACAGAGAAGATGAAGACACCAGTTCAATTCCACCAGTAGCCACCGGGGGAGCCCAGAATCCAAATTCACAACACACGCCCTATTGTATCCTTTTTTGATTTGTCTTTTGCTGTACCCACGGTCCTGAAAACGTTGTGCTAATTCAGTTGCTTGAGCCTGAAAGTTATCCTCAGTGGCACAGATTTTTTTAACCCTTAAAAACTGTCCGATTGGGATTCCATCAATGGTTGGTTTGAAATGGGCCGAAGACGCATGGAGCAAGGTATTCGTGGCAGTTGGTTTTCTGAATATATCAGTGATGATTCTGCCATTGGGGGCCACTGTCATTTTAAGGTCCAGAAAATCCAAAGATCTCCCCCATTTATATGTCAGTTTAATATTATAATTGTTTTGATTTAACGCATCCATCAGAGATGTTAACTGCTCAATGCTGCCTTCCCAAAAAAACAAAACGTCGTCAATATAGCGACTCCATCCCTGAACCATATCAATTCCTACCAATTGATCGTTTTGAAAGATCTCTTTCTCCCAATAGCCCATAAATAGATTGGCGTAAGATGGGGCGCAAGTGGCGCCCATGGCCGTTCCTTGCTTTTGGAGAAAAATTGTCTTATTGAAAATAAAGACATTGTGTTCCAAAACGAATGTTAACAACACCAAAATCAACTCAATCAGGGTTTTATCCAAATTGCTCTGGTTCAAATAGTACGAGACCGCATTTATACCGTCACTATGTTTAATTGATGAATAAAGTGCCTCTACATCCGCTGTGACTAAAATTGCCCCATCTTCCAAATATATAGAATCAAGCCTTTGTAAGACCGATGTAGTATCTTTTATATAGGATGGGAGTGTTAGTACAAGCGGTTGTAGATAATAGTCAATAATAGTACAAATTGACTCACATAGACTTTCCTTGCCTGAGACTATCGGTCTCCCAGGCGGATCATTTGGATTCTTGTGTAGTTTGGGCAGAAGATAAAATGTGGCCATTTTAGGTTGTAATTTAGTAATATATTCGAGAAGACGTTTTGGAATAATCCCTTTATCATATGCTATTTCCAAAATATTGATAAGTTCCTGTTGGAACTGTGTAGAGGGGTTGTAAGTCATTTTTTTATAGCATGATTGGACAGACAAAATTTTGTCTGCTTGCTTCTCGTACATCCTAATTGGCCAGATAACTGTGTTTCCACCTTTATCTGCCTGTTTGATGACTACGCTTTCAAGATTTTGTAATTCTATTAATGCCAGATGCTCTTCCCTATTTAAATTTGAATGCCAACCTGGGCTATTGGGTAATGCCTCGATATCTTTAGTGACCAATTTCGTAAACACATCCATGGCTGGACATGTGCTGAAATTAGGGAAAGTTTTGGATTTGACAATTAGATGAGTGGGAAACTTACCAGCCTCAGCTTGGGCGTTTTCTTCGAGTAATTCCTCGAGATCCCTCAAGGTCTCTCTTTCCATTTCAGTGGAAGAGAGTGAATCCAAGTCCGTTTTATAATGCATTTTTTGTAGGACTATTTTACGGGCAAAAAGGTGTAGATCTTTTACCACCGTGAATTTGTCTAATGTAGAGGAAGGGGAAAATGTTAGACCCTTCTCTAACAGTTTAATCTGAGTTTCTGATAATACGTGTTCTGATAAGTTGATTACCTTCATGCGGTCATTAGTCCGTTTAGTCTTCCTTTTGGAGAAGATGTCTGCATATTTTGTATTATCCCCGACTCTTGTCCGCATGAAGTAATCATTTGTGCTTTCTGATTCACTGCACGAAGCACTGCTCTCAGAGCCTGATACTGTCTCTTTAGACATTACACCTCCACTGAAGGGTGTTGCTTTAGATCTTTTTTGGGGCATTTGCCACTTGTAGATTTTGTCCGTTTCATAGTCTTTAGAGTCCCTTAAGTACTTCTTCAATTTCAATTTACTAATATCATGCTCCCATTTACAGTGGGGCAAAAAAGTATTTAGTCAATCAGCAATAGTGCAAGTTCCACCACTTAAAAAGATGAGAGGCGTCTGTAATTTACATCATAGGTAGACCTCAACTATGGGAGACAAACTGAGAAAAAAAAATCCAGAAAATCACATTGTCTGTTTTTTTATCATTTTATTTGCATTTTATGGTGGAAAATAAGTATTTGGTCAGAAACAAACAATCAAGATTTCTGGCTCTCACAGACCTGTAACTTCTTCTTTAAGAGTCTCCTCTTTCCTCCACTCATTATCTGTAGTAATGGCTCCTGTTTAAACTTGTTATCAGTATAAAAGACACCTGTGCACACCCTCAAACAGTCTGACTCCAAACTCCACTATGGTGAAGACCAAAGAGCTGTCAAAGGACACCAGAAACAAAATTGTAGCCCTGCACCAGGCTGGGAAGACTGAATCTGCAATAGCCAACCAGCTTGGAGTGAAGAAATCAACAGTGGGAGCAATAATTAGAAAATGGAAGACATACAAGACCACTGATAATCTCCCTCGATCTGGGGCTCCACGCAAAATCCCACCCCGTGGGGTCAGAATGATCACAAGAACGGTGAGCAAAAATCCCAGAACCACGCGGGGGGACCTAGTGAATGAACTGCAGAGAGCTGGGACCAATGTAACAAGGCCTACCATAAGTAACACACTACGCCACCATGGACTCAGATCCTGCAGTGCCAGACGTGTCCCACTGCTTAAGCCAGTACATGTCCGGGCCCGTCTGAAGTTTGCTAGAGAGCATTTGGATGATCCAGAGGAGTTTTGGGAGAATGTCCTATGGTCTGATGAAACCAAACTGGAACTGTTTGGTAGGAACACAACTTGTCGTGTTTGGAGGAAAAAGAATACTGAGTTGCATCCATCAAACACCATACCTACTGTAAAGCATGGTGGTGGAAACATCATGCTTTGGGGCTGTTTCTCTGCAAAGGGGCCAGGACGACTGATCCGGGTACATGAAAGAATGAATGGGGCCATGTATCGTGAGATTTTGAGTGCAAACCTCCTTCCATCAGCAAGGGCATTGAAGTTGAAACGTGGCTGGGTCTTTCAACATGACAATGATCCAAAGCACACCGCCAGGGCAACGAAGGAGTGGCTTCGTAAGAAGCATTTCAAGGTCCTGGAGTGGCCTAGCCAGTCTCCAGATCTCAACCCTATAGAAAACCTTTGGAGGGAGTTGAAGGTCCGTGTTGCCAAGCGAAAAGCCAAAAACATCACTGCTCTAGAGGAGATCTGCATGGAGGAATGGGCCAACATACCAACAACAGTGTGTGGCAACCTTGTGAAGACTTACAGAAAACGTTTGACCTCTGTCATTGCCAACAAAGGATATATTACAAAGTATTGAGTTGAAATTTTGTTTCTGACCAAATACTTATTTTCCACCATAAAATGCAAATAAAATGATAAAAAAACAGACAATGTGATTTTCTGGATTTTTTTGTCTCAGTTTGTCTCCCATAGTTGAGGTCTACCTATGATGTAAATTACAGACGCCTCTCATCTTTTTAAGTGGTGGAACTTGCACTATTGCTGACTGACTAAATACTTTTTTGCCCCACTGTATCTATATCTTTTTCAATGGATTGCAAATAGCTCTCCAGTTTGTCAGAGGTAAGGTGCTTTTTCAAACTCTTATGTACCTCATCTATTTCCTTATCAATCGAATTTAATGACATTGAATTTTTGTCAATGATAATTTTGATAAATTCTAAAGAGCAGGTGGTAGCCGCTTTTTTCCACCTCTGTATCAATTCCACCTCTTCCAGATCAAAAGAAGGGTACACCTGTACACGTAAACCTCTCGGGATGATATTTTGTTCGACATAATTCTCCAGAGCAGTTTTATTCCACCACGTTCTAATTTTTCTATGTACCGCATTTTTATATTGCATCGTTAAATCTCGATTTTCAGAGTTACCATCCTGTGTAGTAGAAATTCCCTGTTTGAATAAATCAGTAGCCTTGGACCGCCAGGATGTTTCCCTAGCTTTAAAGTCCATCATACGTGACCAGGACAATCTGTTTGAAAACAGCAACAAATATATAAATAACAAGGTCCCAAATGTCTTAAATACCTTAAACAAATATTTATACAACAACATTCCCTCTAATTGCGGGGAAAATAAAGGCATGGACAAAAATTAAAATAAAGATACTTTATTAATAATTATACAAAAATAATAAAGACAAACAAGAAAAATCTCAATAAAAACAAGCAGACACAGGGCAAAAACCAATATGTGATTTAACCATTTGTGAGTATAGGTGGTATGTGTTGTATAAACTACTGGATGTGCAACAGCAGATATATGATATGAACTAATGAAATAAATAAAGAATATACAACATCACCACAAGGGCATGCTTGCAAAAATATGTATGCAGCAATGATGAAAACATGTTTAGAGCAGGCAGAATCACCTGGGCAACTATAATGAAAATAGCTGAATATAAATCTATATAAGAGGTAAATAACCAAGTGCAAAAAGTGCTAATAGCCCATAGCTGATTTGAAAACTAATGGGCAAAAGGTACTATACCTATGATTATCTATATGCATTCAATATATAGCCGCCAACATAATGTGTCCATGAATAAACCATGAATAAACCAATACTGCAACACCTATCCCAAAGGCTAATACACAAAAGGACTGAATAAACTTACATGAAAGTTGTGGTATGCCTGTGCTGCACCCCGACAGCACTGTTTCGCCAATCAGGCTTCTTCCATAAGGGGGCAAGTGTGCTATGTGTGCGGAGGTGCTCATTATAAATGGCAAAAAATTTGGCCTCAGGATTGTAAACAGCTGATATTGAATAGCTGCGTGCAAGATATGGTACGGCGCATGCGCTGGCTTTTGGACGCTCGTGCAAGAACAGTGGCTTACAGACCTCCGCTGCCTGGCACGCAAGCGTGGAACGCTCGCGTCACCCAATGGGCGGGGCTGTAAGTCACCGAGCGGCCAAATCCAGGGCATGCGCACTGATCCTCGCCCGCAGTTGGTTAGAGCAAATATCGCTGACGGAGTGGAGCGCAGCTAGTAGGGGGCGTGGTAAAGCCTAACAACATCAGGTAGGCGAGACCAATAAAGAGTAAATGCACTAATCCGCGCCCACTATCAGTGAACGAAAATATCGCTGATAGAGTGTAACGTAGCTAATGAGGGGCGTGGTAAAGACTACCAAAATCAAATGGGCGGGACCAAAAAAGCACTAAGCGGCCGATGACTTAACCTGCATGCCACTACAGACCAAAAATCTACCAAAACGAATAGAATATAGTTAATAGGAGCCAATTAAGCAGTAAACACAGAAAAATTACAGAGGATACAAAATGATATCATAATAGCCCGCCCCTTTCACGTTACTGATTTTTATATAATTATTAGTGATGGGCAAACATAATAAGGTGTTATCCGAGCAGGCTCGGGTGCTTCCCTGTCCAGGAGATGTGGTATGATCAGACTACATCACTGTACGGTCAGACACGACCATTACACAGTACACAGCTGGGGCCCATGCATAAGATTATCTTAGCACAGGAATCTATTGATTAAAATTTACTTTGTTCATGGGAAAACCCCTTTAAGTTGGAGTTGTCTGGTAGTAAACGCAGCCTTTAACTTTAAGGGGTTGTCCTGGCTTACAAAAACATGGCTGATTTCCACACACATAATGGAGAAAGTTTATAAACTCCCTATCGGCCATGGGTTTCCCATAGCAACCAATCACAGCACAGCTTTCATTTTTCAAAAGCACAATTAGAAATGAAAGCTGTGCTGTGATTGGTTGCTATGGGCAATAAGGCCTATTTTTAAAGACAGTTTCATAAATCTTCCTCCTTGCTAGTCAACTGAGTGACTACCCATACTTACCGTATATGTGGATTGGATTTGACCTATTAGGTAAAGTGTTTTAACTCCTTCCTGACAACATGATACATTTCTGGTGTGGGTATATGGAGCGCTGAGCCCACTCCACTCACAGCAGCCAACACCCACCAGTAACAGCAACGACCCCTCGAAATGTCATTGTTAATGACTAAGTGGTGTAAACCATCAGTTGCACCAATTTGGGCAACCATCATGCCGCAACTCGAACGTAGGGTGCAAATGATTTTTTTTTTGCACTTTGTTAGATATGTAAGTGTTATGAAGGTAGTAACTTACTCTCCGGCTGCCATCTTCTGGTTTCCGCGGCGTTCCGGTCCTCTCCTGCACAACGTGGCCACATCTGTAACCTCCCAGATCACCATGTGGATCGGCAAATAATCTTTCACATTCAAATGTGACTTCCACACATCAACCATGATGTGATTCTGCAGGTCATAAACGCACGTGACGTGGTGCCGCAACAGACCGGAGCATCGCTGACACCCAGAGAAGACGGTGACCAGTGAGTATGATCTACCTTCATCAGACTTAGGTCATGTTCACACAGTCAGTATTTGGTCAGTATTTTACCTCAGTATTTGTAAGCTAAAACCAGGAGAGGAACAATCGGAGAAAAAGTATAATAGAAACACGTCACCGCTTCTGTATTTATCACCCACTCCTGGCTTTGGATTACAAATACTGAGGTAAAATACTGACCAAATAATGAATGTGTGAACGTGGCCTTACACACATGATCCCTTATTCCTCATTCAGACGTCCGTTTTTCACATATATTTTCGATCCGTCATTTTCATGGATAGACCACGTACCTATTATACTCTATGGGACTATTCACACATCCATGTTTTTTTTGCAGATTACTGAGACATGTCTGTTTTTTATTGACATCACGGATGAAAAGCACAAATGCAAGTCTGGGTCCGTGATTTGTATATTTATTCATACATGAAAAACATTAAAGGGAATCTGTCACCTCATTTTTGGCCTATAAGCTGCGGCCACCGCCATCAGGGGCTTATCTACAGCATTCTGTAATGCTATAGATAAGCCCCCAATGTATCCTGAAAGATAAGAAAAACAAGTTAGATTATGCTCACCCAGGGGTGGTCCCGGTGCAGTCCGATGGGTGTCGTGGGTCTGGGTCCGGCAACCTCCCATCTTCATGCGATGACTTCCTCATCCTTGCTTCAGTCGCGGCTCCTGCGCAGGCGTACTTTGCCTTGTTGAGGGCAGCGTAAAGTACTGCAGTGCGCAGGTGCTGGGCCTCTCTGACCTTTCCCGACGCCGTGACAGAAGCAAGGAAGAGGTCATCGCATAAAGATAGGAGGCGCCGAACCTGTGACGCCCATCGGACCGGGACCGCCCCTGGGTGAGCAAAATATAACCCGTTTTTCTTATCTTTCAGGTTACATCGGGGGCTTATCTACAGCATTAAAGAATGCTGTAGATAAGCCCTTGATGGCGGTGTCCGCAGCTTATAGCCAAAAAATTAGGTGACAGATTCCCTTTAATAGTAACTGACCAAACACTGATGAAACTAGGATCCAAAATGCTGATGACACTTATACCTTTTTTTTGCGTGCATGAACAAACACAGATGTCTGAATGAGGCCTAAGAAGAGGACCAATAGATCAATGAAATAATGCTTTATTTTTTAAAGCATGTTTGGTAGTGCTATAATTGTACTGACCTGGAGAATTATGTTTCCACTAGATGTTGGCCCGATGCTAACGCATCGGGTATTCTAGAATATGTATGTATGTATGTATATAGCAGCCACATAGTATATAGCACAGCCCACATAACACAGACAGCCACGTAGTATATAGCACAGCCACGTAGTATATAACACAGCCCATGTAGTATATAGCACAGCCACGTAGTATATAGCAGCCACGTATATAACAGCCACGTAGTATATAACAGCCATGTCTTATATAGGAGCCACGTAGTATATAGCACAGCCACATAGTATATAACACAGCCCACACAGTATATAACAGCCCACGTAACACAGACAGCCACGTAGTATATAGCACAGCCACGTAGTATATAGCATAGCCACGTAGTATATAGCAGCCACTTAGTATATAACAGCCCACGTAGAATATAGCACAGCCGCGTAGTATATAACAGCTCATGTAATATATAGCACAACCCACGTAGTATATAACAGGCACGTAGTATATAACACAGCCCACGTAGTATATAACACATGCACATAGTATAAAACAGTGCCCACTTAGTATATAACACTGCCCACGTAGTATATAACACTGCAGACGTAGTATATAACACAGCCCAAGCAGTATATAACACTGCCCACGCAGTATATAACACAGCCCACGTAGTATATAACGCTGCCCATGTAGTATATAACACAGCCCACGCAGTATATAACAATTCCCACGTAGTATATACCAGCCCACACAGTATATAACACAGCCCACGTTGTATATAACACAGCCCACGTAGTATATAACACATGCACGTAGTATAAAACAGTGCCCACTTAGTATATAACACTGCCCACGTAGTATATAACACTGCAGACGTAGTATATAACACAGCCCAAGCAGTATATAACACTGCCCACGCAGTATATAACACAGCCCACGTAGTATATAACGCTGCCCATGTAGTATATAACACAGCCCACACAGTATATAACAATTCCCACGTAGTATATAACACAGCCCACACAGTATATAACACAGCCCACGCAGTATATAACACAGCCCACGTAGTATATAACACAGCCCACGTAGTATATAACACTGCCCACGTAGTATATAACACTGCCCACGTAGTATATAACACTGCCCATGTAATATATAGCACAGCCCACATAGTATATAACACTGCCCACGTAGTATATAGCAGCCATGCAGTATATAGCACAGCCCAAGTACTATATAGCAGTGTGGGCACCATATCCCCGTTAAAAAAAAATTAAAATAAAAAATAGTTATAAACTCACCCTCCGGCGGCCCCCGGATCCAGGCGAGGCATTTAGCGATGCTCCTCGCAACGCTCCGGCCCCAAGAATGCGTAGCGGTCTCGCGAGAGCGCTATGTCATCAGCTCGCGAGACCGCAAGGCATGGCCCGGAGCGTCGCGAGGAACGGGAAAGGCGCCAGAAGGTGAGAATAGCACGATTTTTTATTTTTTTTATTATTTTTAACATTAGATCTTTTTACTATTGATGCTGCATAGGCAGCATCAATAGTAAAAAGTTCATCACATAGGGTTAATAGCAGCATTAACAGACTGAGTTACACCGCATTATGCCACGGTGTAACGCAGTCGGTCTAACGGACTGCTACAACGCTATGTGGGTGGCGGGCGCTGACTGGGGGGGGGGGGAGTATGGAGCGGGTACTGAGTGCAGGGGAGTAGGAAGCGCCATTTCGCGGCCGGACTGTGCCAGTCGCTGATTGGTCATGGCCAGCTGGCCGTGACCAATCAGCGACTTGGGATTTCCTTGACAGTCAGACAGACAGAAAGAAAGACGGAAGGGACCCTTAGACAATTATATATAGTAGATGTCATTTTACTGCACAGTAAATACTGAAAAAAATGCGTTTCTTACCCTTTCACTGCACTAGGATTTTTTTTAATTTTCAGTACATTGTATGGCACAATGAATGGAACCATCCAAAACTGCAGTATAACAACAAGGAGTTATAATTGTACTGGAATGTAAAGATTCAGGCCAGAGCTACATGTGACATCGGCAACTCATCTCTTCAGAAAAGTCTACAGCCAGCAATAAGCCTGCTGCCACCTTACTCAAAAAACGGGCTTAAACCACCGAAAACTAGACGAAAACAGAATAATGAATTGGGGACTAAGACTATACGGCAACTTTGGTCACGACAGTTGTCTCATGACCTAAGTACGCTCTGTGACGCTGCTACATTGCAGCTCCATAGAAGTGAATGGGGTAATATTGCCACACCTAAACTGCTGCGACAGGCAACTAGCAAAAAATACATCAGAGTCTAATGTTTTTTTCGACTTACTTGTCATGGTAGTGTGGGTGTTGGAATGCAACCCCATTCGTTTACATAGCTGCGATGTAGCAGCAGCACCGAGCGTACTTAGGTCATGAGACAGGTGTTGTGACCAAAGTTGCCATATAGTCTTAGCCTTAGGCCCAAATTCATTATTCTGTTTGCGCCAGTTTTTTTAATCTAGTTTTCATTGGTTTTTGAGTGAGGTGGCAGCGGAGTTATTGCTGGCTGTAGGCATTTCTGAAGAGATGAGTTTTCAGATAATGTCTGAGGGCTCCAATTTTGAGGACTGGAAGATAAAGCAATTAATTCCAAAGGATGGAGGAAGCTTGGGAAGGAGGTGATTTGGAGAGGAATGTATGAGTGTGGAGGGGAGAAGAAGGCCTTGTGAGAACCTGAGAGTATGTTTGTGAAGGTATCTGGAGATTAGTTTGGAGATGTATGGAGGAGACAGATTATGCAGAGTATAAGTTATTGTTAGCAGTTTAAACTGGATTTGCTGGGAAATTGGAAGCTAGAGAAGGGATTGTCGGAGGCTGAGGAGTAGTGCGGAGAGAAGTTGAGTAATCTGGCAACAGAGTTTAGGATAGACTGGAGGGGTGCAGAGCGTTAGCTGGGACTCCACAGAGGAGAATATTGCAGTAGTCGATGTGGGAGATGATGAGGCCATGCACTAACATTTTAGTAGATTCAGGGATGAGGAAAGGACAAATTCTTTAAATATTTTTAAATCAAAGGTGGTTAGGGCTTGGATGTGTGGTTGAAGGACAGGACAAGGTCAAGGGATAGTCTGAGGTAGCGGACTTATGATACAGGGAAAAGTGGAATGTATTTTCTTACGATAGACAGATATGACAGGGCGTTCAGTGTTCAATTATTACTGAGAGATCTGTAGATAAAGATTTGTCTGTGATTCCAGGACTTGCCAGCATGCCGCTTCGAAAGACCTTCAGGAGAATTGAAGCCCTATGGAGGGACTGGGATACAAAAGCTCAGAAATCAGGACTGCGAAGCACTGTGTACAGTGTCAATGGAGACGAGTACACGGGGGAATGGATGGATAACATGAAGCATGGTAAGAATGGATATCTGTTTCTTCATCTCCACCAATCCATATTTATCACATGTTCTGCGCCTCTTCCCGTTGAACCACAACAGAGGCACCTTTTCTTTTGGTGTTTTAGTTCTGTTTTGTTTCTGGAGGTTTTGGGTAACAGGTGTTTTCATGCACTTTGTCTGTCCTATCACCTTTCAGGTGCAGCTTTAAATACCTTCCACTACTGGTGTTTCCTGCTGGTGGTAGCCTTTGTTGGATTCATTCACTTTGCTGTATTTTGTGTTAGTTGCAGTTGTTTTGGGTGTGCTTCCTTACTCCTTAGGGAACTGCTGCTCTATCCATCCTAGGAGCTGCTAAGGACAATCAGGGTAAGCCGTCATTGAGTGGGAGCGCCATTGTGTTATCTTAAGGTGCCAACCTCCATGGTCAGACAAGGAGAGACAAGGGTCAGAGAATAGCTATTCATCTGAACAGGGACCTGTCTCCCTGGTTTGTACGTTCCCTGTAAGAATGTTCTTTAGCAGTCAGAACATCTCCATTTGGCTAAACAAGTCTACTTCACTACCTTCATCACATCACTAATAGACAATTCAAAACAATTTTTTAAAACTTTTCACTCCCTGAACCCTAAAGTACAAGCACCCATCACCAACTTCAGAGCTGACAATCTGGCCACTTATTTCAGAGAAAATATCACCCATATACTGTACATCAGGATGTTTTCGCACAATTCCACCAAAACCTGGATCCCCTTCCCACCCCAAGCTCACTTTCCATCTTTGAAGCTGTTACAAAATAAGGAGTTACCAGGCTCTTTGCCTATTTTCGCTTTACAACCTGCATTGGTGACCCTATTCCCTCACATCTCCACCAGTCTCTCTAACCGGCTATCTTTTCCCACTTAACTAAAATATCTAACATCTTTCTTTCTTCTCGTATCTTTCCCTCTTCATTCAAACATGTCATCATTACCCCTTTACTGAAAAAAAACATCCCTCGACCAGAACTGCACTGCTAATTACAGATATGTCTCTAATCTTCACTTTATCCATAAACTCCGGTAACACTTGGTCCAGTCCCGTCCAATCTGCTATCTCTGAGATAACGCTCTACTTGACCTTTCACAATCTGGTTTCCACTCTTTACACTCTATGGAAACTGCCCTCACTAAAGTCTCTACTGATCTACTAACAGCTACATCTAATGCAAAAGAGGGGGACACAGCAGCACTCTGTAAAGACCACGATATATGCAAACACTACATTGGTGCTGAATAAAATGTGCTAAGAAAATAAAAAAGTACTTACAAAAAAATGAAGGTTCTTAGCACATACATTGTCCAATTCATGTGTGCCCATCAACCATGGCAAGGTGACACTTCTCTGATGGGTCCTATCACCCTAAACATGCCTCTCTCGGATTATAAACCTACAATTTTAAATGGGCAGGTAGGAACCAGCACTAATTAAATGCACTGCAAAAAGCAAAAATACCTGACCAGCACCTCCATATAGTGTGAACAGGTGCAAGCGGTGTCTGCACTAAGAACCTTCATTTTTTGTAAGTACTTTTTTTATTTTCTTAGTACATTTTATTCAGCAACAATGTAGTTTAGATCTTGTGTGTGCAGATATCTTGGTCCTTACAGAGTGCTGCTGTATCCCCCTTTTTTGTATGCTATGCAGTCATTGTAGCTTGCACCTGTTCACGTGATATGGCGTTCCTGGTCAGGTTTTTTGTTTTTTGCACCTACATCTAATGGTCACTACTTGCTGATTCTCTTGGATCTCTCTGCAGCATTCGACACTGTGGATCACCAGCTCCTCCTCAATATGCTCCGCTCCATCGGCCTCAAGGACACCGTTCTCTCTTGGTTCTCCTCCTATCTCTCTGACCGATCCTTCACTGTATGTTTTGCTGGTTCCTCCTCCTCTCACCTTCCCCTTACTGTTGGGGTTCCTCAAGGATCAGTCCTAGGCCCCCTCCTCTTCTCTTTGTATACTGCCCCTATTGGACAAACAATCAGTAGATTTGGTTTTCAGTACCATATCTATGTGCTGATGACATCCAATTATACACCTCCACTCCTGACATCACGCCTGCATTACTATAAAATACCAGTGACTGTCTTTCCACTGTCTCAAAGATTATATTCTCCCTCCATCTAAAAGTGAATTTGTCAAAACCTGAACTCCTTGTGTTTCCTCCCTACACTAACCTACGGTACCTATTCCCGATAATGCCATTTTCGTGTGTGGTTCTACCATTACTCCCCAGAAACATGCCCAGTGTCTTGGGGTCATACTTAAAGGGGTATTCCCATCTCCAAGATCTTATCCTATTATGTAGTAGGTGTAATAATAATAATATTGGCTGGTGTCATTAACATACAAATAGCGCAGAGATTTTTCTGTATCATACTGGTAAATACGGGGCGTGCAGAATTGTATAATATCTCCAGCAGCTAGTAGTGCGATTAGTATTGCTTTATCTATGTCCTATATTTAGGGGTGCTAGTGTAATTATTATTTAAATCACTGTATTCTTGCTGACCCAGAGAATCATATTGCCAGGGTATGTTTACCGCATAATGAACATGATAAATACAAAACCTTAAATACATGGAAGTACATTTTTTTTTTTTCGGAATTTCTCCACACATGGAATTTTTTTCCCGTTTTTCAGTACACCACATGGCAAAATAGATGGTGTAATTCAAAAAGTGCAACTTGTCCCACAAAAACCATCCCTCATATAGCTATACTGAAGAAAGAATAAAAAAGTTACGGTCCTTGGAAGGGGAGGAAAAAAAATTGAAAAATTGCGATGTGAAGAAAGGGCTGAAAAGAAAAAGAAGAGTGGAAAATTAAAGAAAAATAGGAAGTAAATGAAAAACAGGCGAAAACCAACAAAAACTAGACAAAAAAGAGAAGATGCAATTGCAATTATGTAATGGGCCCTAAAGCAATGTGCACATGATGCCTTTAAGACACCGGCAGCCCCGCCAAAGTTTTCCTAGGCCAAGAAACTTCAGGAAAAAGCCAGCAATTTTTTGTCCTGTAGCAGCTTAACTAGCAGTTTTGCTGTCGTCTTTGGAATCACATCTGTCTTCTTATTTCTAAAGTATCACGGTTTCCAATCCTTTGGAAGAAGTAACATAAGACTGAACATGTGCACTGCAGTGTTGGTTTTGTCATTGCTGTGAATTATGCTCATTTTTTTGCATCAGTTTCTCTGCTATTTTTCGAGCAGAATCCCACTGAAAAAGACACCTACCCTATAAGGATGCTTTATTTTTTCCTATCTATATATTCTCTGCACTGATTCTGTCTTTTAACTGTTATTTCAGGTAAAGGCGCATGTATCTACAAGGAAGCCAATGCCATCTACCAAGGGGACTGGATCCGTGGGAAGAGGAGCGGATTCGGCACATATGCCATTAAGTCCCCCAGCACCGGAGAATACATCAGGGTTTATGCTGGGAACTGGAAGAACGATAAGAAACACGTAAGTTGTTTCTTTACGTCCTGTCTATGAGCTACAGGACTGGACGCTGTCGCCGTAGTATGATCACCTGATGGGGTCGTCCAGGATGGCCGCCATCTTTAGCTCTAATGTAAAGGTGAGAGCAGAATACAAGAGATCATGTGATTATAATTACAGGACGTGGAGGCTTCTGTATCTAGGACATATAAATATCACCGGGTGTGAATAGTGGCTTCCGTCTCTTTCCAGGGATATGGGACTTACTACTTCTCCGAGGATGAATACTATGAGGGAGGCTGGGAGTGCGGTCAACGGAGCGGATGGGGCAAGATGATATACGCCAATGGTGACGTCTACGAAGGAGAATGGCAAAGTGACAAGTACTGCGGACAAGGGATACTTTTCTCAGGTAATTCATATTTTTTAATTAGGTTCCTAGCAACAAGTCCAATTATGATTTTAGGGAAGTAATTGGCCCCAGCCCTGTTGGACTGAAACCCTGCCTATCGCCTCGCCCACTTGTGTCTGTGTATGATCATCGCTGGGACACTGTTCTGTGAAGCAGAAGCGGTATCATCCACTGAATGATAGTTAACCTCCACAAACAACAGCAGAAATCAGAAAAAGCTCAGATCTCAGCCACTTAACCCCACAAATGCAGCGGGCATTAAGGACGAAGCATCTAAACATAGCAATTTCAGTACTTTTTTTGCATTCTTTCTCCCATAATCCGTCTGCTTTGTATAGACAGGATAATGTCCCACTTTGCACTATTAATCCCATGGCGCGTACGGACATAAATGTATATCTGCGCCGGAGCCCTGCATGTATGGGGCACGCTCAGGAGCCAAGCCCACTCGATACGCAGCAAATGTACGATTTTTATGAAATTATTGGAGAAACTTTTTTTTTCCCCTACATACAAGAAAAACTGATAAAAATCGGATTCAACTCTGATGAAAATCATTGATGAACCTCGGTCCTTTTTCTCATACGTGAAAAAACTGACATAAGAATGAGGCCTTGTAGTTCAGTGTGGATTACAAATACAGGCAAGAAACCTGCCAGAAGCAGGAGTGAACTCAGACAGAAGAAGGCCCCTCTGCAAAAACAGTATAGGGGCCAATAGTGTGTCTGTGACAGGAGCATCTTGCTGCTCTGGACGTGGAAGTGGCCTCCTTACCTCTTGGGCCGTTGGTAGGTCCTCCCCTGGCCTGAAGCACATGTAACATAATACTATTTAACACTATTTTGCTTTAGGATTTTACCTTTTACATGTAGTGATGAAGGCGACGGCAAACCTCCATGTAGCACTTTTTTGCTGCAATAGAAAAAAAAAATGCTTTGTGTGGCCTGACCCCTATATTTCATGTATATTATCAGCCAACAAGAACCGCTATGAAGGTTCTTGGAAGGATGGAATGAAGCACGGACCTGGGAAGTTCTACTACATGGACACAGGCAAAATCTTTGACGGATATTGGATAATGGACATTGCCAAGTGTGGGACTTTAGAGGACACTGTCTGGAAGGATGCTCCTGACA
The DNA here is from genome assembly GCF_051348905.1 of Ranitomeya variabilis. NCBI lineage: Eukaryota > Metazoa > Chordata > Amphibia > Anura > Dendrobatidae > Ranitomeya > Ranitomeya variabilis. The sequence goes on along the minus strand of NC_135237.1, from coordinate 501,819,893 downwards.
CCAAAAAGCATCCTATCCCAGAGGTAAGGGTGCAGTCAGACCTCCGTATAACACGGACAACGATCGTATCATGATGCTCGGACTGGCCGACAGTTCAATTACAATTTTTATATAACTAAGGGGGTGACAAAGGGGAATTTGATTTGCTATTTTTTTTATCACTGTGATAGGGTCTATCACAGTGATCGAAAGGAATCAATAGGAAAAATGTCCTATTGTTGCCAGGTTCCGGCTGGCAGATCTCAGCAGACGCACTGCGCATGCCACTTTTTTCCAGGAAGATGACGCCGGGCCAGGTGACGGATCAAGAGGGCCCAGGGATGGCGGAAGTACCGGGGGATCTCGGGGGGTATAATTTCTCTCTCCTCTGACATCTAAATCAGAAGAGGGAGAAATCATTGAAACAGCGGGGACACTTTTCTTTTTGTGATCGCCAGAAAATCTGGCCCTGATCATGTTCTGCAGGATCTCAGCTACCCCCGGCAGCCGAGACCCCGAAGATTTTCCGATTCTGGGGGGCGCTACAGCCTTATTCCCGATCGCCGTTACAGAATAAGCACCCTTAGCGGCCGCCGTTATAATGCGTATCAGCGGTTGCTAAAGGATTAATGAAAGGCACATATCAAATAAAAATAGGGCGCAAATGAAAAACACCAAAAGCTGGATAAAAAGAAGGCACCAATGCAATAATGAATCAGGCACCAAGAGTATAAATTGTTGCTGAGAAGAGACTATATATTGTAATTGCAGTCAATTTCTTTTTTTTTTTTTCTAAAAAGTTGAAAGTGGCCAACCCCAAGTGTGTCCTTGAAGAAGCAATAAGAGGACTCACATCTCCAGTACAGAAGCTCAACATCACATTGGCACACACCATGGCCATGCTATTGGACCACTGTTATCTCAAGTGAAGTCATGGGCATACTAGAAGTCTTTTTCCCTGTGAAGAGATAGAAAAAAAATGTCTGAATTAAACTCCAAAAATAAATAAAATTGTAGCTGAAGCCTTAGGCATGTGATGAGTCTCCTGTGACCACCTTGCTGAAGCCATGAACGTGCTCTGAGGCTAATACATCGGATGTCATACCTATGATATCCAGCTTACTCCAATAGCTCATATGTTTGGAATAATGGAAAGAAAAATGAGAACCATCCATGTCTTTAACACTTCCTTCACTGTTATATTATAGGCCAGGGCACATCAAGGTTTATAATAATGCGCTTCACTCCTCCACACCTAGGCCAGGGCACATCAAGGTTTATAATGGTGCGCTTCACTCCTCCACACCTAGGCCAGGGCACATCAAGGTTTATAATGGTGCACTTCACTCCTCCACACCTAGGCCAGGGCACATCAAGGTTTATAATGGTGCGCTTCACTCCTCCACACCTAGGCCAGGGCACATCAAGGTTTATAATGGTGCACTTCACTCCTCCACACCTAGGCCAGGGCACATCAAGGTTTATAATGGTGCGCTTCACTCCACACCTAGGCCAGGGCACATCAAGGTTTATAATAATGCGCTTCACTCCTCCACACCTAGGCCAGGGCACATCAAGGTTTATAATGGTGCACTTCACTCCTCCACACCTAGGCCAGGGCACATCAAGGTTTATAATGGTGCACTTCACTCCTCCACACCTAGGCCAGGGCACATCAAGGTTTATAATGGTGCACTTCACTCCTCCAAACCTAGGCCAGGGCACATCAAGGTTTATAATGGTGCACTTCACTCCTCCACACCTAGGCCAGGGCACATCAAGGTTTATAATGGTGCGCTTCACTCCTCCACACCTAGGCCAGGGCACATCAAGGTTTATAATGGTGCACTTCACTCCTCCACACCTAGGCCAGGGCACATCAAGGTTTATAATAATGCGCTTCACTCCTCCACACCTAGGCCAGGGCACATCAAGGTTTATAATGGTGCACTTCACTCCTCCACACCTAGGCCAGGGCACATCAAGGTTTATAATGGTGCGCTTCACTCCTCCACACCTAGGCCAGGGCACATCAAGGTTTATAATGGTGCGCTTCACTCCTCCACACCTAGGCCAGGGCACATCAAGGTTTATAATGGTGCGCTTCACTCCTCCACACCTAGGCCAGGGCATATCAAGGTTTATAATGGTGCACTTCACTCCTCCACACCTAGGCCAGGGCACATCAAGGTTTATAATGGTGCACTTCACTCCTCCACACCTAGGCCAGGGCACATCAAGGTTTATAATGGTGCGCTTCACTCCTCCACACCTAGGCCAGGGCACATCAAGGTTTATAATGGTGCACTTCACTCCTCCACACCTAGGCCAGGGCACATCAAGGTTTATAATGGTGCGCTTCACTCCTCCACACCTAGGCCAGGGCACATCAAGGTTTATAATGGTGCACTTCACTCCTCCACACCTAGGCCAGGGCACATCAAGGTTTATAATAATGCGCTTCACTCCTCCACACCTAGGCCGGGGCATATCAAGGTTTATAATGGTGCACTTCACTCCTCCACACCTAGGCCAGGGCACATCAAGGTTTAGAACGGTGCGCTTCACTCCACACCTAGGCCAGGGCACATCAAGGTTTATAATGGTGCGCTTCACTCCTCCACACCTAGGCCAGGGCACATCAAGGTTTATAATGGTGCGCTTCACTCCTCCACACCTAGGCCAGGGCACATCAAGGTTTATAATGGTGACCTTCACTCCTCCACACCTAGGCCGGGGCATATCAAGGTTTATAATGGTGCACTTCACTCCTCCACACCTCTAGGTAGAGAGTCATTTTTCCATTTGTTAATGGATCAATTTATTGCTGTACTCCAGTAAGTTTTCTGATGTAGGTACTTTTAATAGTTTAGCACTTGGGGCAATAATCATTTATAAAGCCCCAGCCTCACTTTATCCATTTACTTCTCTGTGTAGGCATTGTTTTATGGCAGTGGCCTCATTCAGGAGGATGTACATGGCAGGTGCATTTTTTCATCAGTATAAGCGTACATTTTCTCATGTGAGAGAATACATACGATTATGCTAATATCACTCGGATCAAACTGTCAGAGCGCTCACCATAGTGTGATCCGATTCTCTCACGAGAGCATAGCAGCACGGGTGCTGAGAAGACTAAGAGCTTAATTTCTCCATCTTCTCCATTCTCTGTGTTTGCGGACATTGGACCACACTCAGGTGACAAAAAAAGGCAGGGTATTTCAGTAGCGGAAAAGTGAATACAATTTCTAAAATCTCATACCGTTTATTTTTTCCTTGCAGATTTGAAGCAGTTTCAATCTTCAGCATGCCAATTCTTTAAGTGTTTTTTCAACTAAATGAGAGAAAAAAAAAACACTAAAAAATGGCTGTACTGTACACAGCGTTTTTTCACACCAAGAGGCAATTTTTTGGTGTAGAAATGTCCGCTGTGAATACTTAATAAGAAAAATTATGTCCTATACACTGAACAAAAATAGGAACACAACACTTTTGTTTTTGCTCCCATTTTTCATGAGCTGGACTCAAGATCTAAGAATTTTTCTATGTACACAACAGACCTTTTTTCTCTGAAATATTGTTCACAAATTTGTCTAAATCTATGTTAGTGAGCTTTTCTCCTAATCTGTGAGTAGTGATGAGCGAATATACTCAATACTCGAGATTTCTCGAGCACGCTCGGGGGGGTCTTCCGAGTATTTTTTTTAGTGCTCGGAGATTTAGTTTTTCTTGCTGCAGCTGAATGATTTACATCTGTTAGCCAGCATAAGTACATGTGGGGGTTGCCTGGTTGCTAGGGAATCCCCACATGTACTTATGCTGGCTAACAGATGTAAATCATTCAGCTGCAGCAATAAAAACTAAATCTCCGAACACTAAAAAAAATACTCGGAGGACCCCCGAGCATGCTCGGGAAATCTCGAGTAACGAGTATATTCGCTCCTCACTATGGCCGGGGTCACACATGCGTGTTTTACGGACGTAAGAGCGCAGAAACTACGTCTGTAAAACTTGCATTACATACGGCACAATGATTCTCAATGGGTCTAGTCCTATCAGGCGTATATTACGGATCCGTAATATACGGCGTTGTACGGGCGTAGAAAATCGCAGCATGCTGCGTTTGTCAGCGTATTGCGCAAAAAAAATCGCCAATGAAAGTCTATGGGGGCGAGAAAAATACGGATTCCACACGGACCAGCAGTGTGACTTGCGAGAAATACGCAGCGGTGTTAGTGAAAAGTCGGTAATTCAATTGCCGGCTTTTCATTTCTCCTGCACAAACCCGACAGGATATGAGACATGGTTTACATACAGTAAACCATCTCATATCCCCATTTTTTTTGCATATTCCACACTACTAATGTTAGTAGTGTGTGTATGTGCAAAATTTCAGCGCTGTAGCTGCTAAAATAAAGGGTTAAATGGCGGAAAAAATTGGCGTGGGCTCCCGCGCAATTTTCTCCGCCAGAATGGTAAAGCCAGTGACTGAGGGCAGATATTAATAGCCAGGAGAGGGTCCATGGTTATTGGCCCCCCCCCCCGTGGCTAAAAACATCTGCCCCCAGCCACCCCAGAAAAGGCACATCTGGAAGATGCGCCTATTCTGGCACTTGGCCACTCTCTTCCCACTCCCTGTAGCGGTGGGATATGGGGTAATGAAGGGTTAATGCCACCTTGCTATTGTAAGGTGACATTAAGCCAGATTAATAATGGAGAGGCGTCAATTATGACACCTATCCATTATTAATCCAATTGTATGAAAGGGTTAAAAAACACACACACACATGATTTAAAAGTATTTTAATGAAATAAACACAGCGGTTGTTGTAATAATTTATTGCTCTCTCAATCCATCAGCAACACCCTCGCTTGGCAAAATAATAAACGCACAAGATACATACCCTCAGCTGAACTGTCACATCCAACGAGGTAATCCATCTGAAGGGGTTAACTAATATTACAGGCACGAGCTGCAATAAACCACTCGCTCGTGCCTGTAATCCCCGGGTGCTGAAAGGAAAGCAGTGATCTATACTTACATTCAGTCGTGGTAATGCGCCCTCTGGTGGATGTTCTCATGAACTGCAGCCTGGGAACTTTTTCCCACGCTCCAGGTCATATGAGGACATCCACCAGGGGGCGCATCACCGCGACTGAAGGAAATGTAGGTCAATGACCTACATTTCATTCATTCGCCGGGGATTACAAGCACGAGCACACCGCTGCATTAGCAGGGCTCGTGCCTGTAATATTAGTTAACCCCTTCAGATGGATTACATCGTGGGAAGTGATCGGACATCAGAAGGTATGTATCTTGTGCGTTTATTATTTTGCCAAGCGAGTGTGTTGCTGATGGATTGAGAGAGCAATAAATTATTAAAACAACCGCTGTGTTTATTTCATTAAAATACTTTTAAATCATGTGTGTGTGTGTTTTTTTTAACCCTTTCATACAATTGGATTAATAATGGATAGGTGACATAATTGATGCCTCTCCATTATTAATCTGGCTTAATGTCACCTTACAATAGCAAGGTGGCATTAACCCTTCATTACCCCATATCCCACCGCTACAGGGAGTGGGAAGAGAGTGGCCAAGTGCCAGAATAGGCGCATCTTCCAGATGTGCCTCTTCTGGGGTGGCTGGGGGCAGATGTTTTTAGCCACGGGGGGCCCAATAACCATGGACCCTCTCCAGGCTATTAATATCTGCCCTCAGTCACTGGCTTTACCATTCTGGCGGAGAAAATTGCGCGGGAGCCCACGCCAATTTTTTCCGCCATTTAACCCTTTATTTTAGCAGCTACAGCGCTGAAATTTTGCACATACACACTACTAACATTAGTAGTGTGGAATATGCAAAAAAAATGGGGATATGAGATGGTTTACTATATGTAAACCATGTCTCATATACTGTCGGGTTTGTGCAGGAGAAATGAAAAGCCGGCAATTGAATTACCGGCTGTTCACAGATATCGCGCTGAATGACATCTAAATACAGAATATATATATATATATATATATATATATATATATACACACTGTATATATGTCTTAACGAACATTTGAGCACATAAATCCATTAGATGTCGGTTTTGCAAGCCTGCGCGAAAATCTCGCAGTACGGATGCCATACGGAGGATGCCATGCGCAAAATACGCTGACACACCCTGACTACGGATCAATATTTTGGGAACATTTCTCCGTATTACGGCCGTATAATACGTGGCGTATTGTCTTACGCCAAGTGTGACCCCAGCCTATTAGTGAGCTCTTCTCCTAATCTGTTAGTGAGCTCTTCTCCTCTGCTGAGATAATCCTTCCACCTCATAGGTGTGGCATATCCAGTTGCTTAGGGTACTGTCACACAGTGGCACTTTGGTCGCTACAACGGTACGATCCGTGACGTTCCAGCGATATAGTTACGATCTCGCTGTGTCTGACACGCTACTGCGATCAGGGACCCCGCTGAGAATCGTACGTCGTAGCAGATCGTTTGAAACTTTATTTCGTCGTCAAGTGTCCCGCTGTGGCGGCATGATCGCAGCGTGTAACAAAGGTGTGCACGATATTCCCAATGTCCCGTATGACTTCTACATCGCAACTACGTCATGAAATTATCGCTCCAGCGCCGTGCATTGCAAAGTGTGACCGCAGTCTACGACGCTGGAGCGATAATCAAGCGACGCTGCAACGTCACAGATCGTGCCGTCGGAGCGATCAAAGTGCCACTGTGTGACAGTACCCACAGTTAGACACATGATTATTACTCAGGTGGACCTTAAGCTGGCCACAATAACAGGCCGCTCTAAATGTGCAGTTTCATTGCACAGCACAATGCCACAGATGTCTCAGGTTTTGAGGGAACATGGAAATGGCATGCTGACTGCAGGAACGTTCAGCAGAACTGTTGCCGTGAATTGAATGTTCATTTCTCTACCATAAATAGTCTTCGACGGCATTTCAGAGAATTTGGCAGTACATCCAACTGCCTCAAGCTCAGACCACGTGTAATCACACCAGCCCTGGACCTCAACCATCCAGCAACTTCACCTCAAAGATCATCCGAGAGCAGCCACCCAGACAGCTACTGCAATAATTGGTTTGTATAACCAAAGAATTTCTGCACAAAGGCCGGGGTCACACTTGCGAGTTCAATGTGAGAAACTCACATCAAGTCCCAGCACTGCCGCCAGCACTCGGGACTGTAGCGTTCAGCTGCATAGAAATACATGCAGCCACACGCTCCGGTCCCAAGTGCCGGGACTTGACGCGAGAGACTCACTCGCATTGAACTCACAAGTGTGATCCTGGCCAAACTGTCAGAAACCGTCTCAGGGAAAGCTCATGCTCCTCATCTGGGTTTCCACCTGACTGCAATTTGTTACTGTACTTGACTTGAGTGGGCAAATGCTCACATTCGATGGCGTCTGGCATGCTTGAGAGGTGTTCTCTTCAGGGATGAATCCTGGTTGTCACTGTACAGGGGAGATGGCGTGGTGTGGGTGAACGGTTTGCGGATGCCAACGTTGTGAATTGAGTGGGGCATGGTGGCATATGTTATAGACACCAGTGCATTTTATTTATGCAATTCTGAATGCAGATACTGTGACAAGGTCCTGAGTCCCATTGTTGTGCCATTCATCCACAACTATTACCATGGAATCTTAGAGCGCATCATGTCCAACAACCTGCTCAATGCAGGATTCACTAAACCATCTCAGATAGATGTCTCTACCTCCTCTGCTTGAAGACTTCCATTGAAGGAGAACTCACCACTAATGATGAGCGAACATGCTCGGATAACGTCTTATCCGAGCATCTGGGCGAGCTCGTAGATTGAGACCCTTCGGCTGCATGATTTGAAGCTGTTGGGGATTCCCCACATGTGTTGAGGCTGTCTAACAAGCAAGCACCCCCCATGCATTTAAGCCAACAGCAGCAAATCATGCAGGAGCGGGGACTCAAACATAATATATCAGCACACCCAAATGCTTGGATAACCCCCAGCATGCTCGGATAAGACGTTATCCGAGCACATTCGCTCATCATTGCTGTTCCACTCATTGATCAAAGTTTTTTTTTTTCCCAATATCTAATCTGTATCTTCTCCTGTTCAGTTTCATCCCATTGCTTCTCGTGTTTCCATGTGCAAATGAGAATAGATGATCCCGTTACACTGCGACATCCTTCAGATATTTGTAGACATATTAAGTCTCCTCTTAGTCTTTTTTGCAAGCTTAACATTCCCACATCCTTTAACCATTCCTTGTAAGACATTGTTTACAGTCCGCTCACTATCCTGGTAGTTCTTCTCTGAACTTGCTCCAGTTTTTCAATGTCTTTTTTAAAATGTGGAGCCCAGAACTGGACACAGTATTCCAGATCAGGCCTGACCAAGAAGGAGTAGAGGAGGATAATTACTTCACACGATTTATACTCCATGCTTCTCTTAATACATCCTAGAACTGCATTTGCATTTTTTGCTCCTACATCACACTGTTGACTCATGTACAGTCTGAGATCTATTAGTATTGTGTAGTGAGAATTTCAGTTAGAACAAGAGCATTTTGAGGTAACTTTGCTATCTTTATAAAGATAAAGTTGTCAGCAAGAGAAGGTAAGAATTTTCTGGACCCCATTACTTTTGCCTGAGATTCCCAACAAATATCTGGATAGTTAAAATCTCCCATGATCACTGTCGTACTTTTTGAGAACAAAGACATCTGATGTAAAAAGAGTTCATCAATATCTTCAGTCTGTCCAAGTGGCCTATAGTAAACACCTACAAAAGTGTCCTTTCTGTTCTCCTATCCTTGTATTCTTACCCAGTTTCTACAGAGCTACCATTCCCTGGAGCTTGGATCTCTGTGGAGATCTACACTTTCCTAACATACTCCGCACCCTCAAAGTATGAGACCCATGATGCCATTTGGGCAGAGGATAGTGCCACGATCCCTGAGACCAAATAGCAACGTGGCTCTTGCACTATGAGAGTGTAGTGTAGGAGGATGATACTGTGGTGCCATTACTATATAAAGGGCAAATAATGTGTGGGATCACTTTATAAAGCCCCTATATACATTAGATTGTTGGGTCAAACCCACTGATATCAACCGGTTTGGCCAACAGTCTAATGTGTACAGAGGCGTCAGCAGAATGATGGTCTGTGACTATATGCAGTTTGTCACCTTGTTCCTGGCCTTTCAGGCGGAAACACGTGTCTGCAGTAACAGCCGGTCTCCGATTCATACTGCCTGTGGAGTACATACGATAGGAGGCTGACACATACTTTCCAGAAAAAAATAATTTATTCTTTAATACGACCAACATTCTTCATAAACACGTTAAAATGATGGACTGAGGAATCGGCTTGCATTCATCTTGAAGGTGCGCTGGGCTCTTTACATCAGTCTGATTAGATCAATCACCCAAATTTAGCAGCATTGGCCTATACATGGCATGATTAAAAATGCAGAGGTGCTGGTCTGCTCACACCACAGATCTGGGGCCTCTTCTGTATTCAGAGACACCGGTTTGTGAACATGAGACAATCCATCATTAGGCGATTAACAGCAAGAGACGCATCAGAGGACTAGCCCGCAGGAGTCACCCTGGGCTAGTCCGCAGGCGTCACACTCAGCGCTTCTACAGAGTTATAGTGCTCCCCCAGTCCATAAGCGTGGCGCATATATCTGAAAAGAAAAAAAGATGAGGTTTTCATTATTTTGTCCATGCTGGATGCTACTCAAGAAATCCATTAACACCATTGAATGGTAAATCCTTGCGGACTTATTAACCCGCTTTAGTGACTGGACAATTTTCCATTTATTTTTTCCTCATCTTCCAGAGCAACACAAAGTTTGTGTGATTTTTTTTTTTTTTTTAATTTAATTTAATACAGTAAAACAAAAACAGAACAAAACAAATCTACAAATAATGTATTTGTGTTGCCATTATTTGGGAGACAGATGGATGGAATAAAAAAACAAAAACAAAACAAAAGACAGACAATGCTGTTTTTTGCAAGCCATGCCATAGTTTAGATCGGTCCCAAAATAATATTTTTTATATGGATGAATTTGCCATTTACAGATGCAGCGATATCAGATGTGTTTATTTTGGAATAAATCTAATTTGAAATGAGATATATGTTGTATTTCATACACCCAATTGTTTAGTTTTGCAGTATATGTTGTATTTCAATAATCTCCCATTCAGTTAGGCTTCATAGGACGGCCAAGGTGGGAATGAAGGGGGCTTCAGCAGGCTGCTGTGACAATAATGACAGCAGCAGTTTAACAATTGTTAGATAGTAGTGAGCGCCTGAGCAAACGCTACACATGAGCCTGCTTTACATCAAGTTTACATTAAACTTGAAAAGAAACTGTCCCACAATAATACCAGGGATGTTTGGTCAGGAATGAAATTACTGACTGGGCTTAAGGCAAGGTCTGATCACGGGGGAGGAAAACTGGACAAGGCTAATGAGATGAACGAGTATTTCAATAGATTTAGCAGTACATGTGTACTGCCAACTGGAAGTGAAGGGGAATTGGGTGCAAATTCTGCAACATCAATATTGGAGGATGAGCAGACTAATTTTAGAGTATCCGAAAATGATGTGAGAAGGCAGTTTAAGTCACTTAACATTGGTAAAGCAGCAGGACCAGATGGACTCAGCTCACGTGTCCTTAAAGTTTGTGCAGACCAGCTGTGTACTGTCTTTACACTCCTATTTAATGGAAGTCTACAAACACAGAGGGTACCAGTGTTATGGAAAACTTCCTGTCTGGTGTCGGTACCCAAGACTTCTTCTCCTGCAACCCTAAATGACTATCGTCCTGTAGCCTTAACATCTCACGCTATGAAGGCCTTGGAAAGATTAGTGCTTGCTCACTTAAGACCAAGGGTTAACGCTTTTATTGATCCCCTTCAGTTTGCTTACCGACATAGATTGGGGGTGGATGATGCTATTCTTTCCCTGTTACATAGTGTACATTCATTTCTGGAGACTGACAGAACCATGGTGCGAGCGATGTTCTTCGATTTCTCGAGTGCATTTAATTCCCTGCAGCCACCTTTACTACACAAAAAGATGACTGATATGAAGGTGGAGGTGGGAATGAGAAATTGGATAACTGACTACCTATCAGATCGGCCACAGTTTGTACAGATGGGAGCAGTTGTGTCAAGCAGATTGCTGAGCAGTGTAGGTGTCCCCCAGGGAACGGTGCTTGCACCCTTTCTATTCACACTGTATACATCAGACTTTCAGTATAAATCTGATCTTTGCCACCTTCAAAAATTTTCGGATGACTCCGTGGTTGTGGGATGTATTAGGGGAGATCAGGGGGATGAGGAATACAGAAGGGTGGTGTCGAATTTCGTGGATTGGTGCAATGGTAACTATATACAACTAAATGTTAAGAAAACCAAGGAGTTGGTGGCCAACTATAGCAGGATAAAGATGGAATGCTTACCGATCACTATTGCTGGTCAGGAGGTAGAGCAGGTGGAGAGTTACAAATATTTGGGGGTCCATTTGGATAGCAAACTGGACTGGAGATGCCACTCAGAGACTGTCTACAAGAAGGGGATGAGCAGATTATATTTCCTAAGGAAACTGAGGTCTTTTAATGTGTGCAGCAAAATGTTAGAAATGTTCTACCAGTCTGTGGTGGCAAGTGCCATCTTTTTTGCAATCATATGCTGGGGTAATAGTGTGCGGGCCTCTGATGCTAATAAGCTGAATAAGCTTATCAAAAAGGCAAGCTCTGCTGTGGGCTGCAATCTGGACTCTTGAGGAGGTAGTGGAGAGGAGAACTCTGAAAAAGTGTATGGCAATCATGAACAATAATGCACATCCACTATATGAGACAGAAGAGCACCTTCAATAACCGGCTAATACTTGTGAGGTGTAAGAAGGAAAAATATAGGAAATCGTTTGTGCCAACTGCGATGGGAATGTACAACAATAACATTAGGGTTAAATCATCAAGGTGAATGTCTGCTTTATTCCTTCTACTTTTCAGTTTACCTGCGGTGTATGTCCTATTCTAATGTATAATGTCCTTCTGTCAACTACACTGTCATGTCAATTAAGTAATTCACTTTATGATTCTTATGATGTAAGTTGTGCTGCTGTGATACCATAATTTCCCACGGGATCAATAAAGTGTATCGTATCGTATCGTATGTATGGCAGGTAGCTTTTTCCTATGACTACATTTAGTTGAACCATAGCTGGTCACAATGGTAATACGATACTTACACCACAGTTATTCGATTGTTCGTATACTCTTCCCCAATGATAATAGGCGAGACGTCTGCCTGGACGACCTCTATAGGGGTCTGCAGTATGTGCGACAGAGCCCGGAGCTTCAATAAGGAGACAAATAATTTCCATCATTATAGTAGACTAATATGTTCATTATGAATCTTTAATATTTTATAACTAAACTGGTCCAGATCTACACTGAACGGGATGTGTGTGAGTAAGTTACCACTGCTATACACCTACTGTTAGTGGAGGACGCCTTGGGCTCCGCACTGTGAAGAGGAGATCAGAGAGCTAAACGGGGTTTAAAGTTGGGCAACAAGATTATTAAAGGGAATGGAAGGTTTCTGGTACAGTGAAAAGACTGTAAATGTAGGGCTTGTTCAGTTTGTATTGAGTGCACATATTTATACCTATATGGCATTTTGTTTTTCAAAGAACTGGGACATGATTTATTCCTTACATTGGACCAGGGGTCAGTCATTATGTATGTGGAAGAACACGATTCAGTCATCAGTATATGGAAGGATTCTTTAGTTAGGACGCGTCCACATTACGTTACTGCTCCTAACTCCATCAGGAAAGAAAGTGGGTACATTTCTCCATTCATCCAGACCAGTGAACTTCACACTGATCTTGATGTGATGGCGTGCCGCAGTCAGACTCTCCTGATTATTAAGGGTTGCACACATTTTATGAATCGGGAGCGTCTGACAAGTGGTGTACACCTCGCTAAAAGTCTTACCCCAGTCAGAGACTGGAGTGACATTTCCAACACAAGGCGCACCACAATGTTTTTGCCAAAGATGCAAAGGAAGAGAAGATGCCAAAAGTCACCAAATATTTACGCAACTCTGAACATTTTCAAAAAATGTTTGCAACAAAGAAATTTAAGCCAGAATTCTGGTGTAATCGCTTTGATGAATCAGGGCCATTATTCAAGTGTGTCCTGGGTATATATTCACTATAATGAAGCAGAGTCCATAAGTGTCCGACTTTGTTTGCTGGGGAAGATTACGCCATTGTCCTATTCTTGCAGATATCGGATCAGTCATTATACCGGTTGTTCGCAGTCGGTGTGACTTACCTCTAGCTGTCCTCCCCACGCTGGTGTGTTTACCACTTCAGTGCAATATTTCTCAAATTCATCTGTTTAAAACACATGAAAATATTGTAATGGATGTGAAGGATTGTGCAGCAGGTTACAACATCCAATAACAGCAGATTTTCACCATATAGCACCTTATCAATCGTTCAGGTAACATGCAACCGGTACATTTCTGCTAGTAGAGGAGCCGCTCAAACTGATGAAAGACTGCCTCCACATGGGGAAACTATTTATAAAAAAAAAAAAAAAAAACAAACAACACTTACTCCATTCATTGCACTGGGTGTGGGTTTTTTTTTTTGGTTGTTTTGGAGCCAAGGGGGAGGGGACTTTATAATGTGTTCCCTTGTAGGGTGTATGGCAATTGTGTGGTGTTGCAGTTTATTCAGCCGAGCAAGTCTCTCATATATCGAGTACTAAGATGACAGACCTCGGGGGCCTTTAATAGTCACCTGAAGAAATGCTAGGATGCCAGAGGTAGTTCCCTGTCACAACCATTTAACTGCTTAGATGCTAGAGCTACAACTAAGGAGTTAAACAGTAGGCTGAGGGTACCACCAATGGGACTTGCATCTATCTCCCAAATAGTTCCTGATGTGCACCGCTGTGGATGAAGAGGTGGTCGCAATTCATATACACTTGTATGGGAAACGCAACACCTCTGCACTGACAGCACCCTGTTTGTGAGACATACTGAGGTCCCATTTGGGAGACCCACATCTAATCTATGGCATATCCCGTGGATATGCTACAAAGGTGCGAAATGGGGATTCTTCTTTAGGTCTGCTTTATCTTGTATTGTCTCAGATAAGGACTTACCAGACTAAGTACATATTTTTAAAACCATATAATACAAGGACAGTTTAATATGCCATTCCAGGTTTGCTTAGAGTAAGTTATTAGATTTACTAACAAATCAATGCGTAGTATGAATAGAGCTGGAGCAGTGAATTCATCCCCCCCGAAGGTCCGTGGCGGCTGAGATCCTAGATTTCACATTAGTGATCTTCTTACATGTATCCATAACTAACCACACGTATCTATAGCCTGCTCCAATCTCTCACCGTGAGTGTACATTTCCCCTGTGGCAGAATTGGTAAGAAACGGTAGGAAGTCATCGCTGTGGCTCTGCATGTATTCTGCAGTTTGGCGTCTGAGATTTGTCACAGTGATTATTTTATCGCGTTCCTTCAGCTGGTGTTCGATGGCTCTGTACATGCAGTGACCGTCAGATGGGATCTGCTTAATCTGCAGCTGCCTCTGAGACAAAATATGGGCGACTTTCTGGCTCTCCAGGTGCCGAGCACCGCTCAGGTTCTCGATTTCGGCCTCCGCGATGCGCTCGTCCCTTTCCTTCTCCAGGGCGGCTTTTTTCTCCTATAATGATTGGAAAATAAGTGTGAATGTGATAAAGTCATAACACATGCTGCGGATATCAGACACTTGTGCAGGGCATGAGGTCAATACTCCTTAAGATATGTGACAAGAAGTATGGGAAAATTATGCCAAGGAACAAAAATACATACATTCTGTGTAGCCTTGAACAAACAGATACATCTCATTTATAGGTCCTCAATGTCATGTAGATGGGGGGCTGACATCACCACCGATCAGCTGTTATCAGCTCCGGGGGCGGCTGGATGTAAATAGTGAATAGAGTCAGAACAGCACGGCTCTATAATGGTGGATGCCTACAGAGTATGCTATGTGAATAGAAGCCACATGGCGTGCGCCCATCTCGCAGTCTTCATATAGACCATCAGATAACCATTTGCTGCACTGAGAGTGCATTGAAGCATTGCGCCAGTTGCAAGTGACTGTCACCCGTCTGCAGTTTTCCTAAAATACACCTGACACCAAAAGGACTCCTGCAGTGTCACAGCAAGCAGACCTGTCGCACAAAGTTATGGAATAGGCGTAGCCTTATTAATATGCCGGACGGCTTTCATCTGAACTCCTTCCTACTAACCACCATTACCAGATGTAACCTTACACTGCCGCAATGGGAAAGCTAGAAGCATTGGAGGCACAGCATTTCTCTGTGTGCGACAGTGATATAATACTTTTTTCTCTTATCTCACCCTCCTCTTCTGGGCTTTGGACACTCGCATCTGCTGACCTGGAACATTGTTTCCAAGATCTAAACCGGTGACTCCATCAGTAATGCTGTCCACCTGAAACAATAGAGCAGGTTACACGTCAGCCTGTTCATCCAATAACCCGCATATATCATAAATTAATGAGTGTCCTATCTGCAGACAGTCACAACGTGCTCTTTTGGACATCATTTTCGACCATATATGCCTAGTTGAGGTGGGCACCAAGATGCAGTCGTGCCAGTCTCAACTAGGCGTATACGGACAAAACTGTATGCACAACAAAGCACACCGACTCCGTCTGCATCATTATAATCAATGGCCCAGTCAGCGCATACACCCAAATCCCATTTTACAAGGCTTTGGACCTTAGCCCCAATGGAACCACCTAACGTAGGGCCAACGTTATGTGAGCACAGTCTTGGTCATCAGTGTTATAGTCATCAGTGTCGGCATATATTTCGGCCTTACATGTGAGCATTGCGTGTGTTAACCCCTTCATAACCGATGTGATCGAAAGTTTCACGCTTCCTCCTTGCTCACCTCCGCTTCATCTCTCTGCTCTGGGGACAGAACCGCGAGCTCCTGCTTCTGCTTTTCCTCCAGTTCAGACTCCATCTTAGCAATGTCTTCAGTCAGCTGTTTTCTTTTCTTTTTGTCATTCTTAGGCACAGAGTTTTTCATGCTCTGAATTTTGGCTGGAAAAAAATAAAACAAAACAAAAAAACCATCACACACATATACCAGACTGCTTTCTAAATCATCCACCGCACCATTAGTGCTGCACAGAGTCTAGAGAAGTCCCACGTGCTCCGCTCCAGCACTGAAGCTTCTTAGTCCTCCTTGGTGTGGTCGATGACGTGCCATAGATCCTTATACCTCACCGATCACATGCATCAATGCCGAGGCCAGTGACAAGTTATCGCCCTGGGAAAAATAAAGACAGTCGGAGCTGGGAGCCAAGATGTTTGGAGAATAAGAACATCGAGTGATATCAATTTCTAAACAGTAACAGCACAATACAGAACTTTTAGATACGTTCCAGGCTTGTAATTTACTTTGTAGTCCTTACTAAAGATATGTCAGGGGGGTTTCATGACCTCGGTGAGGAACACAGTGGCCGCTCATTTCTTAAGATGAGGAGGATAAGATCTTGCATGTTGGATCCAAAAAGACCAGACCTTTATGGCAGATCCTGAAGGTACAGTACAGAAGTCTATGCAGGGAAGACTCATTTATCCATGTACATATTGTGGTCTAGCATAGGGGATAACGTCGACCCCCACGGATCCCAAGAATAGGTCTCCGAAGAGTCCTGTCAGAATGGTGTACAGCTGTGCAGAAATGTTTGAACCCTTCAGAACTTTCCAAATTTCTGTAAAAATAGGATCTAAAAAGCAGATAATGAGAACCAAATGAAAAGTCAAACAGACTTTTTTTTTTTTAAATGAGGAAAATTATCCAGTATAATGCCAGAGTTATAAAAGTGTGTGAACCTTCGCATCCAGTTTGTGGTGTGACGACTTCTGCACCAATAACTGCATCTAAACCTCTCCATTAATTGTTGACTAGTCCTGCACATCGGCTTAGAGGAATTGGGCACGTTCCTCCCCACAAAGCAGCTTCAACTCTAACGTCGGTGGGTTTTCTTCCATGAACGGCTCGCTTCAGGCCCTTCAACATTCCTGTACAGTTAAAGGGAACCAGTCATGTCATTTATAGCAACTAAACTGTCCCCAATGTGTTGACATGTGCATCACTGACACGTCTTTCAATCAAAACAGCACCATACTCATCCCCAAAAATCATTGTGTGCAGTTATGTAGTACCTTCTCTTTCAATCACAGGAGCGGCTCTTCACTTTATTTCAATCACAGGCTCATCATGTTGTCGATGCCAAAACACTATGACCCGGGTGCGCTGATGTCACGGGAATCTGCTCTAAAATCCCACGATTGTACAGTGAATCTGTGTACGTACCTAGCTTCACTGACTATGGTCGCCAGAGTGCTGCGAGTCACGGGCTCTGAGACCACGCTCGTCACTACGCATGCGCGGGGAGCCGCTCGACACAGGATAAGCGCAGAATTTTAGAGCAGATTCCTGTGACGTCGGTGCACCCCGAAACATTAGCGTGCTAAGAGTCGACAATATGACGAGCCTGTGACTGAAAGAAAATGAAGTGCCGCCGCTATGACAGAGAGAAGGAACTACAAAACTATACAAAGTGATTTTTGGAGAGGATTACGGCGCCGTTTTGACTGAAAACAACGTGTTAGTGATGCAAGGTCATCACTACCAACATACTGGGGACAGATTAGTTGCTAAAAATGACATGACAGGATCCCTTAAGGTCAGGACTCCAATTTGGCCATTCCAAAACTTTAACCATTCTTTAGTAGAACAACTTGCGCCCATTGTTTTGCTGCCGGACCCACGATCCTTTGAGATTGAGCTCAAGGTCAGATGTCCGGACATTTTTCATTAGAATTTACTGGTATCATTCAGAATGCAGCATTTGACCAATGATGGCAGCTGTCCGGGCCCAGGCGCTGAAAAACAGGCCCAATCCATATACTACCAATGTTCCATTATCCTGTAATGCCGCGTTCGTCCTTCCTTTCTCAATTAAAAAAAAAAAACACAACAACTGTACTTTGGTCACATCCATCCACAAAACATTGTTCCCATGGCCTTTTGGTTTGTTCATAGCATCTTGAGCACAAAGTAGACAGGCTGCACGAACCCACGCTCACGGCCCCGCCGTACCACCGCACACGGCCCCGCCGTACCACCGCACACGGCCCCGCCGTACCACCGCACACGGCCCCGCCGTACCACCGCACACGGCCCCGCCGTACCACCGCACACGGCCCCGCCGTACCTCCGCACACGGCCCCGCCGTACCTCCGCACACGGCCCCGCCGTACCACCGCACACGGCCCCGCCGTACCTCCGCACACTGCCCCGCCGTACCACCGCACACTGCCCCGCCGTACCACCGCACACTGCCCCGCCGTACCACCGCACACTGCCCCGCCGTACCACCGCACACTGCCCCGCCGTACCACCGCACACTGCCCCGCCGTACCACCGCACACTGCCCCGCCGTACCACCGCACACTGCCCCGCCGTACCACCGCACACTGCCCCGCCGTACCCTCACTGCCCCGCCGTACCCTCACTGCCCCGCCGTACCCTCACTGCCCCGCCGTACCTCCGCACACTGCCCCGCCGTACCTCCGCACACTGCCCCGCCGTACCTCCGCACACTGCCCCGCCGTACCTCCGCACACTGCCCCGCCGTACCTCCGCACACTGCCCCGCCGTACCACCGCACACTGCCCCGCCGTACCACCGCACACTGCCCCGCCGTACCACCGCACACTGCCCCGCCGTACCACCGCACACTGCCCCGCCGTACCCTCACTGCCCCGCCGTACCCTCACTGCCCCGCCGTACCCTCACTGCCCCGCCGTACCCTCACTGCCCCGCCGTACCACCGCACACTGCCCCGCCGTACCTCCGCACACTGCCCCGCCGTACCTCCGCACACTGCCCCGCCGTACCACCGCACACTGCCCCGCCGTACCACCGCACACTGCCCCGCCGTACCACCGCACACTGCCCCGCCGTACCACCGCACACTGCCCCGCCGTACCACCGCACACTGCCCCGCCGTACCACCGCACACTGCCCCGCCGTACCACCGCACACTGCCCCGCCGTACCTCCGCACACTGCCCCGCCGTACCTCCGCACACTGCCCCGCCGTACCTCCGCACACTGCCCCGCCGTACCTCCGCACACTGCCCCGCCGTACCACCGCACACTGCCCCGCCGTACGCTCACTGCCCCGCCGTACCCTCACTGCCCCGCCGTACCCTCACTGCCCCGCCGTACCCTCACTGCCCCGCCGTACCCTCACTGCCATATGACACCTCTGAGCACACAGTCACACACAGCGCATTACAGCCGTGTCTCTCACCCTGCAGCTCCTTCTTCTCCTTGCGGTGCTGTCTGACCAGCGCTGCCTCCTCCGAGCCGCCGCCGCCGTCCTCCTCCATGCTGCCGGCACACCGTCACCTTCCGCACATCCTTGTGCACTGACGTCACTGCACGGCTGTCACTTCCCCTCAACACGACAGCCAATCAGCGTTCGACGCCGATAGCGTTCCTACTATTGGTCAAACGTCAACCGAACACTCGTGGCTCCACGTGACCTGGAATAACCACTCTTGCTGAGAGCGCGGAGAACGTAATGTACAGTGTGTAGGGGAAACACGGGCGGCCATTTTTGATGAGGGCACATCATGCTGGCTGAGGAAAAAACTAATCACTTGTATCTGTGTATTGCTGTGTGAGACACAAGTAATGCAGTGAGTTATATCAACTGCACCTTTTCCTTGATAAATGTGTTTGGGCCTCATCTGGGGATATCAGGATGTCACACCTGGTAAAATAATGAAATATTGCAGAAAAAGTGCTGCTTCTGGTACACAGTTTGCAGTTTTGTGCACGAATGTTGAAGTCGTCTCACAAACTGAGCTGAGGTGATATGCCCGGGGGTCGTGCATCCAATGCCTGGGGGTCGTACATCCAATGCCCGGGGGGTCGTCCATCCAATGCCCGGCTGTCGTCCATCCAATGCCAGGCTGTCGTCCATCCAATGCCCGGCTGTCGTCCATCCAATACCCGGCTGTCATCCATCCAATGCCCGGCTGTCGTCCATCCAATACCCGGCTGTCATCCATCCAATGCCCGGCTGTCATCCATCCAATGCCCGGCTGTCGTCCATCCAATGCCAGGGAGTCGTCCATCCAATACCCGGCTGTCGTCCATCCAATGCCCGGCTGTCGTCCATCCAATGCCAGGGAGTCGTCCATCCAATACCCGGCTGTCGTCCATCCAATGCCAGGGAGTCGTCCATCCAATGCCCGGCTGTCGTCCATCCAATGCCCGGCTGTCGTCCATCCAATGCCCGGCTGTCGTCCATCCAATGCCCGGCTGTCGTCCATCCAATGCCAGGGAGTCGTCCATCCAATACCCGGCTGTCATCCATCCAATACCCGGCTGTCATCCATCCAATGCCTGGGAGTCGTCCATCCAATGCCCGGCTGTCGTCCATCCAATGCCCGGCTGTCTTCTATCCAATGCCCGACTGTCGTCCATCCAATACCCGGCTGTCGTCCAACCAATGCCCGACTGTCATCCATCCAATCCCCGGCTGTCGTCCATCCAATGCCCAGCTGTCATCCATCCAATGCCTGGGAGTCGTCCATCCAATACCCGGCTGTCATCCATCCAATACCCGGCTGTCGTCCATCCAATGCCCGGCTGTCGTCCATCCAATGCCCGGCTGTCGTCCATCCAATGCCAGGGAGTCATCCATCCAATACCCAGCTGTCGTCCATCCAATGCCCGGTTGTCGTCCATTCAATGCCCGGCTGTCTTCTATCCAATGCCCGACTGTCGTCCATCCAATACCCGGCTGTCATCCAACCAATGCCCGACTGTCATCCATCCAATGCCCGGCTGTCGTCCATCCAATGCCCGGCTGTCGTCCATCCAATGCCCGGCTGTCGTCCATCCAATGCCAGGGAGTCGTCCATCCAATACCCAGCTGTCGTCCATCCAATACCCGGCTGTCATCCATCCAATGCCCGGCTGTCGACCATCCAATGCCCGGCTGTCATCCATCCAATGCCAGGGAGTCGTCCATCCAATACCCGGCTGTCATCCATCCAATACCCGGCTGTCGTCCATCCAATGCCCGGCTGTCGTCCATCCAATGCCCGGCTGTCATCCATCCAATGCCAGGGAGTCGTCCATCCAATACCCAGCTGTCGTCCATCCAATGCCAGGGAGTCGTCCATCCAATACCCAGCTGTCGTCCATCCAATGCCCGGCTGTCGTCCATCCAATACCCGGCTGTCGTCCATCCTATGCCCGGCTGTCTTCTATCCAATGCCTGACTGTCGTCCATCCAATACCCGGCTGTCGTCCATCCAATGCCCGACTGTCATCCATCCAATGCCTGGCTGTCGTCCATCCAATGCCCTGCTGTCGTCCATCCAATGCCTGGGAGTTGTCCATCCAATACCCGGCTGTCATCCATCCATGCCCGGCTGTCGTCCATCCAATGCCCGGCTGTCGTCCATCCAATGCCCGGCTGTCGTCCATCCAATGCCCGGCTGTCGTCCATCCAATACCCGGCTGTCGTCCATCCAATGCCCGGGAGTCGTCCATCCAATACCCGGCTGTCATCCATCCAATACCCGGCTGTCGTCCATCCAATGCCCGGCTGTCGTCCATCCAATGCCCGGCTGTCGTCCATCCAATGCCTGGGAGTCGTCCATCCAATACCCGGCTGTCATCCATCCAATACCCGGCTGTCGTCCATCCAATACCCGGCTGTCGTCCATCCAATGCTCTGCTGTCATCCATCCAATGCTCTGCTGTCGTCCATCCAATGCTCTGCTGTCGTCCATCCAATGCTCTGCTGTCGTCCATCCAATACTCTGCTGTCGTCCATCCAATGCTCGGCGGTCATCCATCCAATGTTTGTGGTCGTCCATCAAATGACAGCGGTCGTCCATCCAATGCCCGGGAGTTGTCCATTCAATTCTCTGCTGTCGTCCATCCAATGCCCGGCTGTCGTCCATCCAATGCCCGGCTGTTTGTGGTTGTCCATCCAATGCCCGGCTGTCGTCCATCCAATGCCCGGCTGTCGTCCATCCAATGCCCGGCTGTTTGTGGTTGTCCATCCAATGCCCGGCTGTCGTCCATGCAATGTTTGTGGTCATCCATGCAATACTTGCCTGTCGTCCATCCAATGCTGGGCGGTCGTCCATCCAATGCTCGGCTGTCATCCAGTCATTGGATCAGAAAAGGGCCTTACTAAAACTGTTCTTACAAAGTTGGAAGCTGCAATTGTCCAAAATATCTTGTTCAGCTGAAGAATTAATAACATAGGGGCTGAGGCTAACCTCTGCAAAACACCCCCATAGCATTATCCCTCCTCACCAATCTGTACAGCTGACACAAACCCCGATTTGTCCATCAGATGCCACATAGAGAAGCATAATTCATGCCTCCACAATCCACAGTCTAGCTGACGGTTTACATCACAACTTCCGACACTTGGCATTGTGCTTGGTGATGTAAGGCTTGTATGCAGCTTCTCGCCCTATGAAGCTCCCGGAGTACAGTTTTAGTGTTGCTGTCATCAATATCAGACAAAGTTTGAATTCTGCATTTGTTGAATCAGCGACTTTTATGTAACCCCGCTCTGTAACTTTCTATAGCCTGTTGCTTTATGGCTGAGTTGCTGTGTACTTAATAAACAATTCCACTTTTCAACAACAACACTTATTGTTTATCGTGAAATACTTTGGGGGGAAAAATATGTAACGGACTGAGGTGTCCCACCAGATGCTTCCAATACGGGACGTGCTGGTATCATTGAGAATGTTAGAAAATCCATTTTACCACAATGTAAAGGCAGAGGACATTGGCGAGGGGCCGGACGTTCTACATCGGGGGCAATGGGACTTGATGAAAAGCCTGACTTCAATGATTCAGGTGACGTTCCCACACGGCGTAAACACTTTCTTTTTTTTACTGCATTTTTTTCTACAGAAAATCCGCTCTCTTTAACAATTCAATGAAACTGGATGTGATTTTATGAAAACACATAACCCCGTGGCTTTTAGGGTATGTGCACACGTAAGGATTTCTTGCAGAAATTTTCCTGACAAAATCCGGACATTTCTGCCAGAAATCCGCAATTTTTTTTTTTTTGCGTTTTTTTTGCGGAATTTTAGCTGATTTTTTGCGGATTTTTTGCGGATTTCCTCCCGACACTCCAAAATCATGGGAAATCCACAAAAAATCCGCAAAAAGAATGAACATGTTGCTTCTTTTTGCGGATTGCGTTTTTTTTGCGGAAAAAAACGCAAAATTTGCACAAAAAATGCGGAATGCATTCTAAATGATAGGATGCATAATTTAAGCGTTTTTTTTTGTGCAGAATTATTGCGTTTTTATCGGGGAATTCCGCAAAAAAAGCAAAAATTCCTGAAGAAATCCGGACGTGTGCACATAGCCTCAAAGACGTTTTTGTTGTTCTTTTGTTGCATTTTTTTCCAATTAAGTTTATATGAAGTGCCTGAAAAATGCATGTAAAAAGCTTAATTTTTAATTGCAGTTTCCCATGGTTTCTGCAGTGACAATGTATTATAAAAATATTTAATCAAATCTGCACAGAAATGCATCAAAAATGGGAAAAAGCAGCAAAAAAATGCATCGAAAACCCAAAAATTATTGCCGATCGCTCCCACGTATTTTGGTGTTTCATGTCTGCATGTGGGAACACGGACTAAGGCTATGTGCACACGTTGCAGATTAGCCTCAGGAATTTTTTGTGCGAATTCTGCATCTCTTGGCTGAAAACGCAGGTGCGGATTTTGTGCGCTTTTACTGCGGATTTTGTGTGGATTTCATAAGTTTTTTTACCCCTGCAGATTTCTATAATGGAATGGGTACAAAAACGCTGCAGATATGCAAAAAGAAGTGACATGCTCCTTCTTTTAATCCACAGCATTTCCGCACGGAACTTTCCGCGCCATTAGCGCAGCATTTTTTTTTTTCATTGATTTACATTGTACTGTAAATCACTTGCGGATCTGCAGCGTTTCTGCGCGGAAAAAAACGTTGTGGATCCGCAGGAAATCCGCAACGTGTGCACATACCCTAAAGGTTCCAATGCTCTTATTCATATAGTATATATACATTTTGTATCACTGTTATTAGATAAGCCCATAGAATAAAGCTAACGTCATTCATACCACATGGTGTACTTAATAAAAAAAAAGCCATAGTGGAGGAATGTCCATCCACCCCCCCACGAATAAAAAAATAGCAACAGTTGTTTGGATTTATTATATGTACTCCAGAATAAATCCGTCAAAAATAAAACTAGGTAGAAAATAAATGTATGAGACTTATGGGTTATCACAAACAGATGGCAGACATTTCTTGCGTGTTCACTTCTGTATCCTCATTGCACAACTATGATGTTAGCAGAGCAATGACAAGAAGGAATCCTTTATAATGATGGAGGAATCTTCGCCAGTAGGTTCCATTATAAAATCCCCCATCCCACAGTCTATTCACGACACTGGTAAGGCTATGTGCACACGGTGCGGATTTGGCTGCAGTTTTCCATGCGGTGTACAGTACCATGTAAACCTATGGAAAACCACTTCCACTGTGCACATGCTGTGGAAAATTCCACGCGGAAACGTTGCCGATTATTTTCGTCAGCATGTTAATTCTTTGTGTGGATTCTGCAGCGTTTTACACCTGTTCCTTAACAGGAATTTGCAGGTATAAAAACGCAGGCGAAATCCGCAGAAAACCCGCAGGGAATCCGCAGGTAAAATGCAGGTCATTTTACCTGCGGATTTAACGGAAAAATCCGCAATGGAATCCGCGACGTGTGCACATACCCTAATGGATTTCTGGGAACCTTTATATATGGAAGTAGTGGTCTAGCTGTAATGGTGCTTGTCCCCAAATAACAATTATACAGATTCTGGGCGGACTCTGCCTGAGAAGCATGCCCGCCCTTTGCTGCACAGGTGGCCTTAGGCTACGTTAACATTTGCGTTGTGCGCCGCAGCGTCGGCGCCGCAGCGCACAACGCAAACGAAAACGCTGCAAAACGCACGCTAAAACGCTGCGTTTTGCGCCGCATGCGTCGTTTTTGGCCGCAAGTTGGACGCAAAAAAAATGCAACTTGATGCGTTTCTTGCGTCCAACGCTTGCGGCCATGCGGCGCTAAACGCAGCACAACGCATGTCCATGCGCCCCCATGTTAAATATAGGGGCGCATGACGCATGTGGCGCCGCTGCGGCGCCCGACGCTGCGGCGCTTACCGCAAATGTGAACGTAGCCTTAGACTTGTCTTGGGAATCCAGAGGTGGCGCAGTATAGGGCAGGGCGAGACATCTCCAAGCTTCAGAGGGCGAAGAAAGGCATGATCGGAAAACGTGTCCCCCTGTCCTATCCAGCCCCTATTTTGTGTAGTGTGTTTTATTGCATTAGTTTTCTGATGTCAAAAAGTCAAAACATTGGTATTTGTGCAAATGTGGGCTTAGATGTCATTTTCAGGAGCAAAAATAGCGAAAAACAACCTGCACCAAACTTTTTAAAAGTCGTGCAAAATTTGACACAAGCTCTAGATTCCAGTCTTGCGCATGATGCTCCAGTTTCGATCATTTTTCCCCTGTTTGGTTTATGGTGTTTTTTTTTATCCAGTGTTATTTTCTTTTAAAACAATGAGTTATCCAGGTGCAGAATTTTTGGGGAACTTGAAAAATGGCATATGTGTTTTAAAAATGTTATAAAATTACTAAAACATTATACAATATGCTTACAATGACGGCACATTTAATGAAGCTGCTGAGATGCCCTATTTGTGCCATTGGCCTGACTGTGGATGAGTGAGGTGGGAGGCTGCCTCGCCGGCCGTCTCCTCCCCTCCTTCCTTGTGATTGCCAGCCCTGTGACATGCACATCATGAGAAGAATCAGCCTCCTTCCCTCCCCTCTGCTGGAGCTGCAGCTGCTGCAGTCATGGCTGCTGATGGCATTGATGAACGCTCTCCCCTGATCTCTCCACATTCTGGCAATGTCACCCCTACAGCACCTCCATACAGCCAGGAGAGCAACCTGCGGGGTAAGGCCAGGCTTCCTCCATACAATGCAGTCAGTCTGTCTGTGTCCATGTGTCCTCCAATTCCCACTCACAGGAGGGAGGTGGTACTGGCGGAGTGGCTGAATCCTACAGCTCAGGACCCTCACTGCAGAGGTCCAGGCTATCGCAGCTCTGATGCTTTGTTTGGCCGGGGTATAAGTACACCCCAAGACGTGCACTGGATCCCATACATCGCTGCCCCCCTATACTGCCACCATGCCTACATCTCCTGGAG
This sequence comes from Ranitomeya variabilis, assembly GCF_051348905.1. Lineage (NCBI taxonomy): Eukaryota > Metazoa > Chordata > Amphibia > Anura > Dendrobatidae > Ranitomeya > Ranitomeya variabilis. The sequence continues at coordinate 501,793,431 of NC_135237.1, read as the reverse complement.
ATGCCCCTTAATCCCGGTATACAATGTATCTGCTTCTTGCTACACGTGTGTTACCAGTTGTCTTCGGCCAGGTGGTAACTAAATCTGCGGGAGGTTAATCCCTGTAACGAGCTTTACCCCGCCAGGCACCAGTCCCAATATCGCACTGGTAATACGCCAATAATTAGTCGTCCTAATCATGTAAGACTCCATTCTGCGCTGATCATAGGATATTACTATAAACGAAACCCTCAAAACTATAAGTATATGCTGAAATATGGGCAAGTTTTCCGTTTTGTGTGTTTTTGTTCTTGACCTTACGTTGTATAGTATTATATAAATATGGCTGAGACAAAGGAGCACATGGGTGCTTGTAACTTTTGTCACGCGGTCCTTGTGGCTGTAAGACACATGGGGTCGTCCTTCTTTTGTCTCGCTGTTTATATGGGGGGCACAGGGTAGAGCGTCTTGACACATTCATCAAATTGCGTATATATCTGTACACTTTTTTTTTTTTGTGTCTTCGGGACATTTTAGGATAACGTATTTGCAACAGTGCAACATATCCATAAAAGATTTTGGACTATTAAATAATGTGAAAATATGAGTAACTCTAATTAGGGGTCTCATATGATGCCCCTCATGTATTGTGAGCCCCTGTCCTATATCCCATCACTGGGGCTAAAGTCATCTCAATATAGCAGTTTTGTGATGTGGATTTTTGGGTCAGATTCTTCTCCAAACTCCACATAGAGGGTATGTACACACAGCGATGCTGACCCGGATGCCACATTTTTCCAGGCGGTCATTTTCCTGACTCCAGTTCGCGGGCAGCTTTGCCATCATTCTTGCTGCATGGCGGCTACTGTTAATTGTAGAAAAGAAGCGGCTTCCAGGCAGAAGCACACGGAGAGTGAACACGTCACTTCTTTATAAGCTCTTTAGGGTTTCCACGGCCTGACAGAAGTGACATAGGACGGAGCATGAGAACTGTATTGGCGCTTGACATTACTGTGCACTCTGTTCGTTTTATGGCACTTTTTTTTTTTAGGTTGATCCCTCACGAAATCCACCTGAAAAAGTCTGTGTGCACAAAGCCAAGGAAATTCATCAAATACTCTTTAAATAATCTTCCTATTCGTTTCAGCGATGAAACCCGCCTATAGAGCACATGGCGCTGTCTGCTCCCATGTGTCGATTCTTGAATTGTTTCTGCTTGGGGAAAACAATGCTCCAAATTTGACCTCTCAATGGGTAAAAGCAGAAAAAAAAGTCTCGAACACAAAAATGTAAAAAGAAAAAAAAAAAGTTATAAGATTTTTTTTTTTTATGTGGATATTTCAGGCAGACAAATCCTCTATATGCCCGAATAGTATTTGAAAAGGTTCTTGATATGTTTTGTTTTTTTTTTACTGGATACTTTTCAAAATCCATGTAATATTCCATGTGAACATGTTCTCACACTCTGAAAACTAATAACATTTACACACCCGTTTTTTTGTATTTTTCATACTTAAGTTATTTTTTCTGTGTTTTTGTTGGTAAGTCCATTTTTACCATCATTATTCTTCTCGTATGACACAGCTTCTCCTAGCCATTGCAATTTTGAAAACCGACAGCACATGGATTGCACCCATGTGTTGTGTTATTTCCACAGGCCCATAGACTAGTGTGGGTGATTTTGATCCGTGCCTTGGATCAAGAATGGTCATATCATCACTCGAACAGCACCATTGATTATAATGTCTGTGAAAAACATGGATAGAACACATACATGACAGCACACATGTGAATAAGGCATTGGGCTGTGTCCACACGTTGCTTTTTTTATGCAAATTTAAAAGTTGCATTTTACAGTACTGGCAGAAGCATTGAGATTTCAGAAATCTTAGGCACTCGCTTCTTTTGACTTTTTTTTTTTTTCCCTGAATGTATTGGAAAACTGCAGCGTTTTTTTAAATCTGCAGCATGTCACTACTTTCAGTGTTTTTTTTCCTTCTGTATAAAAATGAGTGCAAAAACGCTTAGTTGCGTTTCTTGCATCATTTTTGGTGAATAAAACTAACTTTATTAAACATGTACTGTAGATCTGTTGCACAAGTAATCCGCACCAAGAAACAAGACCCAAACATTTTGAAAAGAAGAGCTTTGGTCGCAGCGTTTTTACTGCCAAGAGAGCAGGTCCTGGCTGCTGAGGGAAAAACCTGCAAAAATGCAACGTGTGAACATAGCTTTAGGGAACAGCCACACTGTTTGGATATGCAGCAGACTTTCCAGATGAGAAGAAAAATAAAATTAGCTAAATTTTTTTACGAGATGTTACAAAATCTGGAAAATCTATCATGTTAATTTAGGCCGCTGATGACACAAAGTTAGGAGGGATAGCGAAGACTAGAGAGGATTCAAAAGGATCTAAGCAAACTGGAACTGTGGGCACCAACTAACAGAATTTATCTCTGTTAAAAACCAAAGTCCTACATCTGGGCAAGAAAAATGAAAAAAGCATATAGAGAATGGGAGGGATAGAACTAAGCAACAGCACGTGTGAAAAAGATTTGAGTATACTAATAGATGACAGACTGCACATGAGTCAACAGTGTGATGCAGCAGCTTAAAAAGGCAATTGCAATTCTAGGGTGTATTAACAGAAGCACAGAGTGTAGATCAGATGAAATAATTATCCCCTGCTACTCCTTGGTCAGGCCTCATCTGGATTACTGTGTCCAGTTCTGGGCACCACATAAAAAAAAAAAAAAACATCAACAAACTGGAGCAAGTTCAGAGAAGAGTGACCAGAATGGTGACTGGTCTGCAAACAATGTCTTTTGAGGAAAGTAAGAGTATTTGGGAATGTTTAGCTTGCAAAAGAGAAGACAGAGGAGACTTAATAGCTGTCTACAAATATCTGAAGGGCTGTCACAGTATAGAGGGATCATCATTATTCTCATTTGCACAAAGAAACACGAGAAGCAATCGAATTAATTTGAATGGGAGGAGACACAGATTAGATATTAGAAAAAACTTTTTGACAGTGAGGGTGATCAATGAGTGGAACAGGCTGCCACGAGAGGTGGTGAGTTCTCCTTCAATGGAAGTCTTCAAACAGAGGCTGGACAGACATCTGTCTGAGACGGTTTGGTGAATCCTGCATTGAGCAAATCAAGAGTGCTGGTTAGTTTATGGTGCAGATTTTTATTTTTTTTTTTTTCTCAATGTATGCATAAGATTTTTTTTACGTCTCATATCAAGCATTACTTCTGCGAAATGCAGCTGGTATTCAATTTGTTTTGCTACGTGGAGAGATACTAATAGCGCATATTCCTACTTGGAAAACTTGTTTCAGAGATTTCTGTAAATGAAAATTCTATTATGTCCATCCGATTGGTATTTTTCTAGCAGCATGTGCATTGCTTTTCACATAGCCATTTTAAAGAGGACCTTTCTCCAAAGTGTTCATGTTGAACTGGACACAGGATGTAACAGTGGCTGCAGGGGCCTGATGAGTTAACCTTTTGTTAATGGGACTCTTTCAGCACAGAATGACTGTTCAAACCAAGTACAGGCGGTCGGTGCATCATGGCGGGGGCCAATCATTTATGTACACCTTCCTACCTGCTTGTTTTCCATCTATAGCCACCCTTCTCTGACTCTATGAAGTCAGAGCTGTAAATCAAAGAGGAGTAGGGTGGAGATTAAGGAAAAACAAGCAGGTGGGAAGGTGATAATTTATTGGCCTTGCCATGAAGCAACGGGCGTCGGAACTTGGTTACAACAGTCTTTCTGTGCTGACAGTGTCCTTTTTAGAGCAGGTGGGTGCTATCAGACAGTTTTCACTGGGGGCGTGGGTTCTCCCTGTAATGAGTTGCCCAATCATAAGCAGGCAGCAACAGCAGAAATAACACCCCCCCCCCCAACAATTAGGTTTTTCAGTGAGATGAATGACATACAGTTCTAAGCTCCTGCGTGATGAAAAAATGCTGGGAGAATGGAGCAAATGATCAACACCTTTTCAGATAAGGTCCCTGTGGGGGGATGGACAGCGGAGCTGAGTTTAGCTGTGTCACATTACAAACACTTATATCAGCTCTCCTTTTTATAGCGCTGGCTGTTCTGCTGTACTACCCCTCCCCAACACTGCCTCTGCCTGTGCAGAGAGGTATCATACTTATGTCTGTTGTGCTCAAAGCAACTTGTAATTGCTCTGATCTAGAGATGGACGGACACCTGGATGTTCGGGTTTGTTGGGTTCGGACAAACGGTTACAAAAAGTTCAGGTACTAGAACAGTACCCAAACCCGGACCCCATTCACTTGAATGGGGACATGAATATCCACTGTTTGCCACACTGTCATGTCCAAAAACAGCGTGGCAAGCAATGCTTCTGATTGGTGGTAAAATCATTACCGCCGGTCAGACAGCCGCGCTTCCCACGCTGTCAAAAGACTGCGTAAGCCAGCAGCTGTGATCGGAGGTAGAAAGTTAACCTCTAGTCATAGGTGTCTGTTACTTCTCCCACCAGACGAAACCTGTTGCCGCTAATAACAGCGAGAACAGGAGCGACTGATGAGATTATCCATCAGCTGGCACCTGCGCTGTAAATAATAATAAAAAAAAAAGTCTTTGGGTCCCCCTATTTTTGCTAACCAGCTTCCCTAAAGCAGACAGCTTCGGGCTGGTATTCTCAGGCTGGTAAGGCTACTTTCACATTAGCGTCGTGTGACACACGTCGTTTTGGAGAAAAAACGCATCCTGCAAAGTTGCCCGCAGGATGCGTTTTTTCTCCATACACTTGCATTAGCGACGCATTGCCACATGTTGCATCCGTCGTGGAATGGATGCGTCGTGTTTTGGCGGACCGTTGGCACAAAAAAAGTTCTATGCAACGTTTTTTTGTGCGTCGTGTCTGCCATTTTCGACCACACATGTGTTGCCGAAACTCCGCCCCCTCCTCCCCGAAACTCACAATGGGCAGCGGATGTGTTGTAAAACTGCATCCGCTGCCCACGTTGTGCTACATTAACACACTGTCCGTCGGGCCGACGGTTTGCGACGGCCTGTACCGACGGACTAGTGTGAAAGTAGCCTAAGGGGCCATTGATATTGGACCCCCTCCCCCAGCCAAAAATAGCAGCCCGCAGCTGCCCAGAAAAGGTGCATCAATTAGATGGGCTAATTCTGGCACTTTGCCTGGCTCTTCCCACTTGTCCTGTGACGGTGGCAAGTAGGGTTCATATTTGTGGGGTTGAAGTCACCTTTGTACTGTCCGGTGACATCAAGCCCTCGGATTAGTAATGGAGAGGTGTCTGTTCTGGTTCACTCATCTCTACTTTGGACATATGATGACTTTAGCTGAAAGGTGTGAGTCCTCTGTGCTTTACTCCTGCACTTTCTAATCATACAGGAGATTAGACCTGGAGATCAGAGCTGTATTCTTACATCTCACACCATGAGAAACTGAAGCAAAGGCAATGTGAAAATGACGGAAACAATTGGTCTTTGGGCGACTTCGTGTGGAATTCACCTGGTCTGTAAGGTAGAAGGTCTAGGCAAAAGACAAAAAACAAGCCGGCTGATCTGCTTCAGGAAAAAAGTGGCCATCTCTTTCCTGAATCGGCTTTGTGAGACAACTGCGATGGCTGCGACTTTGGATTAAAGATATTATGAGCACATAGCCACTGAGCAGAAAATCTGAGTTTTTGAGGAGGATTTTGAGAGTTTCCTCTTTCTTTGTGCCCATACACTTAGGCCATGTTTGGATGTCCCAATCTCAAAATGACCGGCTATCAGCTCTCAAGTGTGAGGAACCTCCTCGGCCGATGTCAATGCAGCTTGATTTCCTTGACCCCTTTGAGTGCCTGGCTGTATTTTGTGGGGGTGCTTTGAGACTTGTTCAGTTGTGTTTTACAGAGTGATATAATTTATAGGAGTCCTGTTCACATGTTTAGGATCTGACGAGGAGTTAATTGCAGCTTCTGTGTTAAAGGGGGATGTCCACCTCTGGCTACAATTTTTTTTTTTATTTCTTTTAATATAAATATGCATGTATTTGTGGTTAAAAAATCATATATTTGCAATTTGATTACAAATTTCGCACCATTTCGTTTTTCATATGTTTCCCTGCACGTTCAACTTTGATGTGGTCATAAATTGAAGTAAAGACACACAAGGGTTAGAAACTTTCCTGTTTGGGCCTTCCGAAAGAGTTCACTAAATGTGCTGTGGCCAGGAGTATGTATAACACATGTATATCCTCCAGTCCTGGGTCTGAAACCAGCGACTCCTCGCAGCGTGCAATATGCGTGTCCTGGGGGATTCATAAGTCTCCAGTCACACAAAGTAACTGCAGATTTATCGATATGTACAGACAGCGCCTAGAGGGCATAAAAATCCTAATCGCCGGACCCATAGACTTATATGGGTGATTTTGATTCCTGACTTGGATTTAAAAACATGACGACTTATCTCTGCGGTTTTGTGCGGACACACCAACATGTGGACAGCTCCATAGATTTTAATGGTTAAAAAAAAGGCCTTAGTGTACCTTCAAAGTCATACACTCGTTTATGGCTGCAGGCGGTCACGATTGACGGAAGCATGTGGCAGCCTCACCATTGGGTCCCAGCCATAGGCAGACCCTGAAGATGTGAACATACCTATAGGGTAACTCCCATGATCGCTGTAGATCTTGCAGTATGGAGACGGCTCAGCAAAATCCCCTGCTGTAACTATATGTATCTCACTGTGGCAGTGGTGCAGCCATGTTCCCGTATGTAGGTGATGTCCTCCACAATCCCTACATGAGGGGTAACAGGGCGGCCTCTGTGTGCTGCACTGTACCAGATACAAGGACGGCACAGTCCGGCTACTGTCGCTACATAGGACGGCATTGTGAAGACTGATAGAAACGCACGTGCCAGTCTCTATGAATTAACCGCAGCTGCTACAAGTTATCAGGATTGTAAAACAGATGCTGCAATAAAAGTAATGTAAGGGATTTAGTAAATTAGCATCCAGTTGAGCACAAATTGGATATACAGTATTTGCGATACAGACACACAAGGTGGATTTCCTCTGAATTTTCTGCATTGAAACTGTGACAAATTAGCAGCCAGATTTGCTACATGTGGATCTGCATCGCAGAATCCTCAGAGAAAGAAGTGACCTGCTTTCGAATTGACAATCGGCACCGTGGATCATTTTACATGCTGAACATTTCAGCAATGTGTACCTAATTTTTTTTAATTTACTTTTTTCAAAATCCCATCTATGTGAAATGATGGAAATCACAGGCTGGATAGACATTTTAATGACGTGCAAATAATGAAAAAACAGAAACAACATTTTCAAAACAGCCGCGTGCAGAAATCCCAACACTTACAGCCTTGGCTGCTATCACAGAGGTTATTAATGGTCGTCTGAGGAAGGTTCTACTACACTGATTCCGCTTGGGCAAATCCTCAAGATCCGCTGCTGGCAGCTGTTTGCTGTTGCCTATCAATGATGTCCCAGATGTGCTTGATGGATGAGAAGTCTAATGTTGCAGGCCATGGTAGCACGTTTAGGCCACGCAGGCTGCACACAGTAGCACAAGAAACTTATGTTCTGCTTGTCGTTGTCACTTTGAGAAAAATCTGCTTCTGGGACACTGCTGACATGTCCGTACCACTGGTTCCACGACCGATCCCTTCTGTACTGGAAGCAAAACTAGACGTCGCATACCAAGCCTGAACAGTGTCTACACAAACCAGTGGAACATCTCTGCCCAACATTGAGCTGCGAGCCAGATGTTGTGGTGTTCCCTGGCCTCATGCCAATACTCTGAAACGCTATCGTGGTGCAGAGCAAGACGGCAGTGGAGGTCCATCCTCTTAGCGATGAGTCTCTCTATTGCTGGATGCAAGATATTGGCCTCTAGATCGTGTGTATAACACCATGTAGAAGCCTTCACGAGGGAGAACGTCACAGCAGTGTTCATCCCGGGATTATGGTGTGGGCTGGCATAATGTAAAGTAGTCATCCTTCCGGGTACACGGACAGCTCAACATTAAGGCTCGTCCATATGGCCGTATTTTCGGTTCAAGTGCGATCCGACAAAAATGGGATCAAACTCGGACCAATGTTATTTTATGGGGCTTTGCGCATGCCAGAGTCTGATCTGATATTCAGATTGTAGTCCGCCATGTAAATCAATGAGTCCATGGAACCCATGGGACTGCACTCTACCAGCTGCGAGCAGAATAGAGGAGATGGAGAAACTGGTTTCTCCATCTTCACCTATAAGATAATTGGAGCGCACTGTGATCAGTGTGTGATTTGCATAATAGACCCGACTCTCTGGGATGAGAGAATACGCGGCCGTCTGCACCTTTCCTTTCATTGTTAGCTGTGGAACCAGTGTCTCCTTCACTGAAGCTAATCCGCATGGGACTCCCTGCCATGGTTTGCTCCTCACTTATGGAAGCTTTCAAAAGCTGGAAAAATCAGCGGCCACATAAGGAGCGCATCGTCTACAAAGGACGCAGATTGTAGGATATTTTGTGGAGTTTAAGTTCACGTTTTTGCTGCATTTTTTTGTTTGTTTTTTTTGCAAAACCTCTCTTGGCAGTAAAACTTCTGCATTCAAAATGCACATTTTGCATTGTTTTTTGAAGTTTTTTTTTCTCTTCTTTGCAGCATTTTCTGGGGTCTGGATTTTTTTTTTTTTTGGCTTAATAGTTTAGTTTTTGTTTTACCAAAAAACACTGCAAAAAGTTTGCATTTGTGAACATGGCCTTAATGTCACATGATATAATGATATGTTACTAGGTGACGGCAATGGCATGTAACCACTGCAGCCAATCACTGGCCTCCTAGAGGGCTAATCGGAAAGCATTTCACATACACAAATACCCCTGAACACTCCTAGCCTTGTCTATTTTCTGACTTAGGACAGTTAGCTGATTCATGAATACGATATGGGTATTACTGTAAATATATTAAAATAACTAATATACATCAGCAAAAAAATCCTAGTTCTAGTCTCTCAAACAGGTAATTTTGCATAGAGCCATTCACTTTATTTCATTAGTTTCAGCTCTTTTAGAGCCTCCCTGTAACGTCTTTATATAGAGGAGTCCCTGCTGCTGATTAATCCTTGTCTCCTAACACTACAGAATGATAACCCGTCTTACACCACTGACTACAGACCCTACATTTACACGATAGATCAGTATTTGGCCAATTAAACCGCTATGGGGAGAGCGCACTGTCACTTTTTGGCTAAACGCCTTGTTTTTCGCTGTGAAAATTGCAAAGCAAAGACCATAAGTAATTGTGCTTCAATCAATTCCTGCCTGGGGTTCGCACTGATTTTTTATTTTTTTTTCTCCTCGCTGACTTGATATTGTGGCTGAACGTCTCGGCCATGCAGAAGCAGCTGACTGTACAGGACTGTCTACCGCGGCTTATGCGGAACCATTTTGCTATGAATTTACAGATTAGATCCTGGCACAGTGATCACAAGAATTTATCTAATGAACCCTGTGGATAATGCTCAAGTTTATGTTCTTCCTTGGGGGGTGTCACATGGCGGATAAGCTTCCTCTGTGTCCAGTGGTGGGGAGGAATAACACCGCAGATGTGTTCATCCTGCATATCTTATTTCATGTCCGACTGGAGCTACAAGAGCACAAAGCCTGAAATCCTGAATGTTATGGCTTCTAAGAAACCCCAAAGTCTTAACTCTTACTAAGGGATCTTTTACGCTGTAGAGTGCCCATAGAGATCAACGGGATTATACCGCACCGCCATGCATCACATGTTTTACATGTTAGACTTGTAGCATGTCCTATTACATACTGCAGGTCGGTAATGGGGGTACCCACCATAGTTATGTGCAAAATAGCAGTGTGCTTAAAACTAGTGATGAGCGAACGTGCTGGGATAATAAGGTGTTATCTGAGCATGCTTGGGTGCTGACCGAGTGACTCTTTGGCATGCTCGAAATATGTTTGAGTCTCCGCAGCTGCATGTCTCACGGCTGATCGACAGCTGCAATACATACAGGGATTGTCTAACAATTGGGCGATCCCTGCATCTGTTGCGGTTGTCTAACAAAAAATTTGTGGAGCGACATCAAAAAATGCTGTTTTTGATACAAAACCTAAGAATGCAAAAGAAGCGTGGAATGTAGAGGAGTCGGCTCGGGCTGGAATATCTGTCCGTCCGCAGGGTTCAGATGTTGACTCCATGCCGCAGTGATGTAAAGCCGTCATCAGAAATAATGGCTACACAACTAATTAGTTCAGCGAAGTCTGTAACCAAACTTTCAGTCTCTGCTGTAAATATTCCAGTTTATAAATGAGAACATACACAGCTATTTTATATTTGTATTGTATATTTGATACACTGCTGATTTTCCAAGTTTTCCCACCTACAAAGAATGGAGAGATCTGTAATTATCATAGGTACACTTCACCTGTAAAAGACAGAATCGCGTTCACTCATCGTTAAAACCCCCTTTAAGGATTAAGAACAGAAGCCTTTATATTGGTATGAGCAGGGCCTGACCGCTATGCGAAGAAGGCCTCATTCACACATCCGTGGTGTTCTATCCGGGTTTTTTTTTCTCGTGGACACAACATGTCGCCATTATGATAAATTCTGCTATTCTCATGGGCGGTTTTCTCTTGGATCACGTATGAATAGTGCTCATAGCCTATGGGGCCGCGAGAAACGCGTGCTGCACTTGGATGGCATCGGTGTACCGTCAGTGTGCCGTCCATATTTAACATTGCAAAGTATCGGAGAAGCTTTGTAACTTATTTAATCATCCATGAAAAACGCTGACACGCTACCATTTTACCACGTATGTAAACACGGACTAATGGTGAGAGCTGCGCCCACACAGACGGCACTGCAGCTCCTGGTACAATGCAGCTGCTCGCATGTTACACTATGGAGATGCCTTGGACGACGCGTCTAAAGACAGTTTTAATTTGTAAGAAATAATATATATATTTTGCTTTAAAGGGAATCTGTCACCCCAAAATTTGAGTAAAGCTGCTGCTACCGGCATCAGGGGCTTATCTACAGCTTTCTGTAATGCTGTAGATAAGCTCCCAATGTATCCTGAAAGATGAGAAGAACAGTTATATTATACTCACCCAGGGGCGGTCCTGCTGCGGTCCGGGTCCGATTGGTTTCGTGTTCCAGGTCCGGGGCCTCCCATCTTCGTACGATGACGTCCTCTTCTTGTCTTCCTGGTCCAGCGCAGGCGTACTGTACTGCAGTGCGCAGGTGCCGGTGTAACAGGCCAGATTAACCCCCCCGCCCAGAATATATCCGGGGTATAAATTGGACTAGGCCAGATTATACCCCTCTGGGTCAGAATATACACCAGCTGCTGTAGATCAGATTTTTCAGGCTTTTGAGAACCATTGAGTGATATACTCCATAACAGGGCCCCAGGCAGCACACGGGGCCCTAGGTAGCACATGGGGGGCAGAGAAAGCATACGGGGGCCCCAGGCAGCGCACAGGGTGCCAGGCATCACTCAGTGGCCCCAGGCTGCATACAGGATCCCCAGGCAGTGCAGAGGGGCAGAGACATCGCATGGAACTCCAGACAGCGCACAAGGGGGGAGAGACAGTGCGAAAGGGGGGAAGAGACAGGGGGGCCCCAGGCAGCACAGAAGGGGCCCTGCGCGCTGTGTGCTGCCTGGGGCCCCTGTGCGCTGCTGGGGTCCCCTGTATGCTGCCTGGGGCCCTGTGCACTGCTTGGGGTTCCGTGGCTGCCTGGGGCTGCCGTGTGCTGTTTCTGCCTCCCCGTGTGCTGCCTGGGGACCAGTTTGGTGTCTCTGCCCCCATGTGCTGCCTGGGGCCCCTGTGCGCTGCCTGGGGCCCCTGTGCGCTGCCTGGGGCCCCTGTGCGCTGCCTGGGGCCCCTGTGCGCTGTCTGATCTGATCTACAGCAGCTGGGGTATATTCTGGCCCAGAGGGGTATAAACTGGCCTAGGCCACTTTAACCCCGGGTATATTCTGGGTGGGGAGGTTAATCTGGCCTGTTACACCAGGAAAGGTCAGAGAGGCCCAGTACCTGCGCACTGCAGCACTTTGCTCTGACCTCAACAGGGCAAATCAGTACGCCTGCGCTGGAGGCCGCAGCAGGAAGACAAGAAGAGGACGACGTCATTGTATGAAGATGGGAGGCCCCGGACCGCAGCACCCATCGGACCGCAACACCCATCGGACCGCAGCGGGACCGCCCCTGGGTGAGTATAATATAACCTTTATTTCTCATCTTTCAGGATACATCGGGGGCTTATCTACAGCATTACAGAATGCTGTAGATAAGCCCCTGATGATGGTGGCCTTTAAGTTTATAAGCCAATTTTGGGGTGACAGATTCCCTTTAATAATGTGGAACATCATTTTTAAGTAGTTTTCCTTTAAGTAGAATCATCTGGAAAACTAATTATCACGTGTTTAAGATTGATTTCAGTGATCCATTGAGCCCTGAGACACAATACCATCCATGAGTTTATTTGAAAAACAAAACCATTAAATCTTTGACACTTAAATCCAATCACACCGCACGTTCAGGCACATATAGTTCTGCCAAGTAGAGACGCAACTGGATACAAAATCCATCAAAAGGTATTGTTTAAAGGTATTTTCCCAACCACAGGATCAATGATAAATCGACTGCTGAAACCCACTCTATGTGAAAAGGGGGCCCAAAGACCCTTGTGGTCCCTATGGACCATGAATGGAGCAGGGGTCGTCTTTAGACCTTCCATCTTGTTGGTCAGTGTCTCGGCTATCTATTTATCATCTATCTTGTGGATAGGCAATATGATCATGGGAGAACCAGAGTCTTTGTAGCTCCATATTTTCAGAAATGGTAAAAAACCGTCATGTCACATATATCTGTATGTGTGGGGACATTACAGTATATGACCAGATCTGTTCTGACCACGTTTTATCAGAAGGCTCACAAGATGCATTTATGGGATATATTTGTTGCTTTTACAGTAGGCTAAGGCTATGTGCCCACGTTGCAGAATGTTCGCAGACCTTTCCTGAACAAAACTGGACTCCTTTCGCAGGAAATTCGCTCGTGTTTTTTTTTTTTTTTTTCGCTTTTTTTCTGGAGCGTCACACTACTATATTATATTTATATAGTGGCAAATCTGGAGATTTTCCGCAAAATTAATGAACATGCTGCGTTTTTTTCCGCAATGCATTTTTTGTGTGGGAAAAAAAACGCAGCATGGGTACAAAAATTGCGGAATGCATTCTAATAATGGGATGCTTAATGCAAGCTTCTTTTTTTTTTTAGCGTTTTTGCAGCAGAAAATCCTGAACGTGGGCACACAGCCTAAGGAGTGATATTTCTACTTGTGATTAGCCAAGCATGGCATGTCAGGGTGAGGAGACTTGTAGGCCATGCAATTCTCTGGGAAGTGAATTATGGAAACGGTCTCTTCAGAAGAACCATTTGCATACCTGCTTCTACAGCGTATTTATTCTGGAAAAGTATTTAGGAGAACGACCTCTAAATGTTAGTGTATGCTCCCCTGAGGAAGGATGGAGACTGAACAGTAATGTAGCAGGATGCAGTCTCCTCACATGTGGGGTAATAACGTTAAACCATCCCTGGCATTCCCTGGCGTCCAGCTGTGGGCTACTTTTCAGCCTCTCTGCCTTTGTCAGACTAGGAATCATATTGGGGTGGACAGAGAAGCCAATGTGTTCTGGATTCCAGAAATCTCTCAGCCCTCTAACCTTTTTTTTTAAGCTAGTTGTACTAATATATAGATATATATTTATTACTATAAGACCAGTGAAGTGGGAAGTCCAGGCCAAATGACAGACCCCCTCAGTCTCCTCCCGGCATCTTGATTTCAATGGTTGAACACAATGGAATAACGGAGCGGTCGGCTCCCTGCTCCCCCAATCATCCGTGCGTCTGAGTCTCAGTGCTGCAGGCGCAATTACATCACTAGATGACACCACCTGCGCTGTACGTTTTTGTGGTGCACTGGGGGTCCCAAGACCCTTATTCTGCTTGCTGAGATCTCCTATCCAGGTGGAGGATGAGTGAGGAGGTGGCCACACATGAGCTAACTCTCTATTTCCATGTTGCTAAGCTCAGACGACACATTACGTATGTGAACATACATCTGCTGATATCTAGAGCAGCTTCATTTTAAGACGGGGGTTTGAACAGTTTTGATCACGCATTTAAATTATGGAGATGCTTTTTTAATACCTTTTTAGTTTATGGTAAGGTAGGATGGAATTTTAAAGGGGTTGTCTGGTTTTAGGTTACAAGTCTGCAGTCACACAGCGCTGTGAGGATTGTCACCTGGGCAGCGGGTGGACATTTGACCCTCAAGTATGTGATTTGCACACTTCTGGCCACAGTCCTACTAGATGTGTCTGGCCTCGCTCAACATATTTACATTAAGAGAGGCCGTGCACGTCTAGTTGGCACGGGACCTCATGTATGCAAATCGCATACTTATGGTCATACTCCCGCTTCTTCAGACATCGGAGAATCCTCACAGCGCGCCCAGGACTCTAGATGAGTTCAGAGACCTCTAGTAAAAAACAAAAACAAAACCGGTCCTTTATAAATGGAACAAAAATGGTTGCAAAACGTAATGTAAAAGCCTTAGTTTTTAAGGGGTTCCAATCATTGTAGAGATAAACACAGAACTAGAAACTTTAGTTTCCATGTTGCGTCTTTTTTCTCCTTTTGTAACTGATCTGTTTTAATGCTGAATTTGTTATAAACTGATGACAACTGTACATGTGAACAAATCCTTCAATCTACATCTATGTTAGAGGTTTGGCTGTAGTAGTGTATATTGTGACATGTTCAATGTTTTTCTGCTGCAGAAAAACATGGAACATTTAAAAATGTTAAATAATGATGGTACTTGGGGCACAAATTTGTGTGAGCCCAATTGAATGAATTTAGCAATTTGTGTTTACATATTACAGCATTTCAGAGTGCAGCTTTAATTTGTTAGTTACATATTGAGTGGCTTTCTTAACATGCCCATGTTCACATTTTCTTTTCTGATTGGAAGTGCTGGTTATTTTGCTCAATACAATTTTTTTTTTTTTCTAAACGCACCATAGTATATGCAGTATGTAAAATAGGCGGCGGATCAGTGACCTGTCATAAGCCCATACCGATGCATATGTAAGCAGAGCACCACATGAAGACTGAAAATAAAGAATAAACAACAACCAGAAGACGGATTTCATCACTCGGGTATCATTTTAATCAGTATAACAGAGCCAACTTGACAGTGTCTGTAGTTTACTGAGCACAATCCTGCGGACATATTTGCTTTAAGGGTATTGGACTACAGGGGGCTGATTACAAATGCATGTCGCAATTTGCAGATTTATATTTTTAAAATAATTCGAAAACCATGTGTGGAGACACAGGTCAGTGGATGCTCTACTCTGTTAGCCAAAGCCTCATGGACCAGGGATCATCCCACCGAACACCTGCTCTCCTTTTACCATGGGCATAATACTGCTCAGACAACACAGGTTGAGGGCAAAACAGTATGGCAATACTTTATTGAACAACAAAACAGACAACACACAGAACAGTCCCAGCAAAATACCCAAGATGGTGCAAAATTAGTCTCGCCCTTCCGCTGACTTGCCCGGTTAGGAGCAGCTGTGACTTCAGAGCTTCCAGGGCCAACTACACCACCTGTATCATGCACAGAGAGAAGGTAATGACAAGCTTAGGAAGCTGACAATCCATTGAGGTACAAGGTCTGGTGACCGGAGGGTCACATCCTGGATTTTCCAAATGTATCCATGGGTTCAATGATGGTCAATGGAGCAAATGTGTCTCTTTTTTCAGCTGGGGCCATGGTCTCTTAAGCTGGCATCCTGTAGAATGTAAAAAATGGCAGCTATACTGTAGTGATCCTGGCTATGGTTTTGTAAAGAGTCTCTGGTTCTTTGGGTTTCTGGATCTCTTGGCTGTTTTGGTTGTATCTCATTACAAAGCCATATATCCCCTTTTTATAGTTCACAACTGTTGTCCTCCAAGCCATTATCCACAGCTCAAGGGGAATGGGTGATTGTTAACTCACATTGTTTGACTATATTTTTTTAGTTTATCCTTCAATGTTTGCAAGTCAACAGACTGCATGGCCCGGGCCAATGTGTAATCAGCATATTATTAAACGTCATTGTTCAGTGACCCTGCATCCCTGTTTTGCAAAGATAACAGTACAATAAACTGTGTCGATTATAAGAGGTAAATAACAACCATTCGTCCATTCACAAATATCAATTTAACCTACAAGAAGAGTCAACATTTCAAACTCTAGACCAACTGAAGAACAAACACATAAATTAAAAAGTCAACAAATAGATCAGTTAAGACCCCGCTGTGTCGTCACACCATGTAGAATTTCCTTTTAGGGTACTGTATCACTCTGCAACTTTCCAACGATCACGACCAGCGATACGACCTGGCCGTGATCGTTGGAAAGTCGTTGTGTGGTCGCTGGGGAGCTGTCACACAGACGGCTCTCCAGCGACCAACGATGCCGAAGGCCCCGGGTAACCAGGGTAAACATCGGGTTACTAAGCGCAGGGCCGCGCTTAGTAACCCGATGTTTACCCTGGTTACCATCGTAAAAGTAAAAAACAAACAAACAGTACATACTCACATTCCGGTGTCCGTCAGGTCCCTTGCAGTCTGCTTCCCGCTGTGACTGAGTGCCGCCGTAAAGTGAAAGCAGAGCACAGCGGTGATGTCACCGCTGTGCTCTGCTCTTACTTTACGGCCGGCAGTCAGTCAATGCAGGAAGCAGACTGCAAGGGACCTGACAGACACCGGAATGTGAGTATGTACTGTTTGTTTTTTTTTACTTTTACGATGGTAACCAGGGTAAACATCGGGTTACTAAGCGCGCCCCTGCGCTTAGTAACCCGATGTTTACCCTGGTTACAAGCGAACGCATCGTTGGATCGGTGTCACACACACCGATCCAACGATGAGAGCGGGAGATCCAGCGATGAAAGTAAGTTCCAAACGATCTGCTACGACGTACGATTCTCAGCAGGGTCCCTGATCGCTGCTGCGTGTCAGACACAGCGATATCGTATGGATATCGCTGGAACGTCACGGATCGTACCGTCGTAGCGACAAAAGTGCCACTGTGAGACAGTACCCTTACACTTCACAAATACTTGCTACTTTGGCATATCACTTAAATCCCAATATAATACATTTTAAGTTTGTGGGTGTAATGTGAAAAAAATTTGGAAAATGACACAATATGAACACTTTTTTAAGGCATTGTACATTCTTCAGCATTTAAATATTTTCCAGCCAAACCCACTATGTCTTCTAGTGAGGTCTGATTACTTTTCAGGGACTTATAGACTTTCATTGCGGATTTTGATCCAACCCTGTATCAAAATTGGACATTTTTTTTTTTTTTACTTCTATGGACAGCTCAGTTCTCGAAAAATCACGGACACTTGTATAACTCCAGTAGACTATCATGAGTATGAGTGCTATCTGTGGAAACTACAGGTATGGATCGTATGAGAATGAGCCCTAACAGTCAAAATCGACCCTTTAAAGGGTCTTCTCAGGACAATCCGTGAAAAATGTACAGCACTAGGATGCCTTGGACCCAATGATGTGAATCCTTGAATATGATCAGATTTGTCCCTGGTTTATTATGGTTACATTTTCTATCCCGGAATAACACTGATTAGAACATGAACCTGAAAAATAGAGCTATAAACTATGTCTAAGGCTGGTTACACATTTGCATTGGGCAGAGCTGCGAATGTGTGCGGATGCCTCCGCATGCGTCGATATAACGCCTCAATGACCGCAACAAAATGCAACATGTGTTTGGCGCAGTGTCATAACGACGCATGCGGAGGCATCCGCACACATTCACATGGCCTGCGTACCCAATGTTAAAGATAGGTACAGCAGGGCGAATGCCGACATAGGCGGAGCTGAATCGAAGGGGTGTGGCAGTGGGCGGGGCTTAACGGAGGAAGTACACAGCCCTCCGCAGCTCTGCCCAACGCAAATATGAAACCAGACTTAGAGGTAGAAAAAGTTTTATTTCCAATCTGATTGTCACATTAGTTAGCATCTTGACATTCAATGGCGTATCTGGGGGGGCATCTGGGGCATGTGACCCGGGCTCAGCCAGCAGGAGGCGCAGTTAGGCCCCCTAATGCGGCAGTCTGAAGTGTCTCCCTCGGCGACTGCGTTCTGCCACCTATCGGACTAGGAGTCGGTAGTCGACTCAGCAGCTGACAGCCGGCACAGAGAAGCTACAGTGCGCCGGCTCCCAGTGTTCAATAGTACTAGTGTGTAACAGACATGAGTACAATTGAAGCTCTGACCTTGGGGTCAGAGCGATGCCAGCAGTGTGATCATGTCATGTGATCACGCTGCTGACATCACTCGCCGACACTGCAGAGGTGCAGATGGGTGGTAAGTGCTCCACATTAGTGGAGCTGAAGATACTGAAGATGGGGTTTGGGGGGTAATTTACTGGGTGGTGTTTACTGGGGGAGGTTGTGTATTTAGTGTGTGTGTGTGTGTGTGGGGGTGTATTTACTGTGGGGAGATTTACTGTGATGGGTTTTTTAGTGTAATGGGGCTGGGTCAGATTCCATATAACTGCGTATGATTTGAGGACACAAAATTGGGGAGCGACAGGTGCACACACTATGGGGAGCGTAAGAGATTTGAAGACACGGTATGAGGAGGAAGGTATGAGATGGGGGCATGTATGGGGGAAGGGTGCAGACACAGTATGGTGAGTGGTAGTATGGGTGCGGACACAGTATGGGGGGTTGTAGGGATGTGTGAGGCAGTTGGAAAGTGAGCGGGTAAATGTATGAGGGAGGGGGGAAAAGTGTGAGTAGGCACAGAATAGAGACTGAGTAGTGTGGGGAGTGTAACATGGGACAACAGTGTAAGGGCTGTTGTGAATTCTGCTCTTGGGTTCCCTCCGGTGGTTGTTGGTAGTAATGCAGTTGTCCCTGGGTTGCAATCCTGGGCAGGTGTCCCTGCTGATTGCAGCTCTGACTGGGATGTTTAGGTGTGCAGGATTCATTAGCCCTTGCCAGTTGTCCATTGTTCTTGGAGGTTTTGCATCTCTGTCTGGTTCCTCCTGCCCTGCTGCCAAATCAGCAAAGATAAGTGTCTGGTTTTGTTTCTACAGCACACATGCTGTGTGCTTTACAATTCAGTACTATTCAATGTTTTTTCTTGTCCAGCTTAGACTGTGTTTGGATATTTCAGTCAAGTTGGATTCTCAGGAGATGCAGATATACATTCCATGTCTTTAGTTAGATGGTGGAATTTTTGTATTATCTGCTGTGGATATTTTTAGGGTTTTAATACTGACCGCTTAGTATTCTGTCCTATCCTTTCCTATTTAGCTAGCGTGGCCTCTTTTGCTAAATCCTGATTTCTGCCTGCGTGTGTCTTTCCTCTAATACTCACAGTCAATATTTGTGGGGGGCTGCCTATCCTTTGGGGTTCTGCTCTGAGGCAAGATAGAATTCCCATTTCCATCTATAGGGGTATTTAGTCCTCCGGCTGTGTCGAGGTGTCTAGGATGTGTTAGGTACACCCCACGGCTACTTCTAGTTGCGGTGACAGTTTAGGATTTGCAGTCAGTACAGATTCCACCTACTCCTGAGAAAGTCTCATGTGGCTCCAAGGTCACCGGATCACAACAAAGGGCACAGCCAGAAGGTGACAGTATACCAAGGGGGATGATGACTGGGCACAGTTTAGAGACTGGGCCCTATAGGGGGGACTCAGTGTGAGAGAACAGTGTGAAGAGGGGGCCCAGTATGGAAAGGAGGGAGCAGTGTGGAGAGCATGTACCATAAGAGGGACAGCATGGGGTCATTTTTTGTGCAATATAGTGAGGGCCAATTATTTACTCAGGGGCTCAGCACAGGGCAGACATTTCTATATGGGAGCATTATAATGACACTGCTATCTTTAAGAGCGTCGTGTGCCCATGCGCTGCACAAAGACCTGAGAAGATGGAAGTTTGCAGAGATGGCTGTGGATGAGAAGACTCATGGAGTCTGGACAAGATGAAGAAGAAAAGGAGAATGACTCCAGAGACAACGTCCTCTATAAGGTACCTGGATGTAATTTTTTTTTTTTTTTGTGATACTGACTTCTCATGTTTTTATTTAAGAGCATTAAAGGGGTTGTCCAAGTTTGTGATGAGTCTGCAGTCATTCCATGTGACTGCAGACTTCTGAAATCTCGCAGTGCGTACTGCACGCTGTCAGGATTCTCTGGTGCCGGTGATTTGCATACATGTGGTCATGTGCTGACTAGACATTCGTGGCCTCACTCAATGAAAATGAATTGAGCGAGGTCGGGCAAGTCTAGTCGGAATGTGGCCAGAAGTATCCAAATCACATACTTGTGCAAGGGAGAATCGTAAAAGTGAGCAGTGCATGCACTGGGAGAATTCAGAAGCCTGCAGCCACCTATAGTGACTGCAGTTTTTCACCTAAAACCTGGATGCACCCTATAATTCTAAAATGAAGCCCTGCAGCCAATCCCAACAGTGTGTAATATCCTCACTTTCAGGATTCTGCTCTGCTTGATGGTTCCACCGGTTATCACATGGCCGCTTCACTCATATGCGACTTTCATACTTGCGCTGTTACGTGACAATGAGCTTCTCTCAGTTTTTCACTGGACATTGAATTAGGGAGAGCAGCTCATCGGCACGTGACTAAGTGTGCACATCGCATATGTGCTTGGGGGGCACAAACTGAATTCTTGCCCCGGGTGCCAGAAAATCTAGATACATCTCTGATGACATGGATCTTGTACAAAAGTCACCTCGTAAAAAGAGCAATCGCACTTAATTGATGGCTGCTTGGGGCCATTTTTTTAGGAATTGGTTGCTGTGGTGTTTCTGTTAATTAGCACTTTGTATCCATTGTTAGAAATTAAGACTTCACCAAAGATTTAAAAGGAATCTGTCATCAGGTTTTAGCTATTTTATCTGACAGCACCAAAATACAGCTCTGACAAAAATTAAGAGACCACTGCAAAATGTTCAGGTTGTCTGATTTTTCTCTTTATAGGTATATTTTTGAATAAAATGTAAATTGTTCATTTATTCTATAAACTTCTGACATGCCTCGGAATTTCCAAGCAATAATTTATTTTTTTTTCTGACAAAGAAAAATGGTCAAAATTTAAAAAAAACAAAACAAAAAACCGCCAGTGCTTTCAGACCTCAAATAATGCAAAGAAAACAAGTTCATAATCATTTAGAAAGAACAATACTAATGTTTTAACTCAGGAAGAGTTCAGAAATCAATATTTTGCAGAATAACAATGATTTTTAATCCCAGCTTTCATGTGTCTTGGCATGCTTTCCACCAGTTTTTCACACTGCTTCTGGCACAAAAATGTAAGCAGTTCTTCTTTGTTTGATGGCTTGTGACTATGCATCATCCTTTTGATTACATTCCAGAGGTTTTCAATGGGGTTCATGTCTGGGGATTGGGCTGCCCATGACAGGGTTTTGATGTGGTGGTCTTAGTTTTTGCCAGAGCTGTATATGGCAAGACAGCCTGATTCTAGAGATGTATCACATATTCGGCTGTGTTGTAGTTTCAATGCAACCAGTGTTTATCAGCAAGAGATTATCATTGCCTTACTAGGATTCATGTGCAGACCAGTCCAGCTAATTTGTGTAACCCCAACCCCACCACTGATTGGCTGTTTGTTGACCATGTATACAGGAAGCTGCCAATCAGTAGTGTGGGCGGGGTTATAGACGGCTCAGCATTCATAGCACTGCTTCATCCACAGCGGAGAAAACAGGGATTCTAGTAAAACTACAACAAGCAGCCCAGTAAGTGACACATTGCTGGATTCAGGATCTCAGCCCCTACATCATGCTCCTCTCAGATTACATAGCAAAAAGCTGCTGACGAATGGATTTCCTTCAAGAAAATGAAAAGACCGAATAGTGAAATTCTATTAGTTTTGCTCTGAGGAGCCCATGGCAATAATGAACGTTATGTTATGAAAATCTGTGATCAATTGGATTTTTTTCTTTTTTAGTTTGAGGTTCAGTTTGAGCAATGGCCCCTTCTCCTCTTTAGTACCCCGGGTGGAGATCTGTACATTTCTCTTTTGGATTTATTACAAGTATTGTCATTTAACAAGAAATAAAGGCCGATTCCGCACAGTCACATTCCATGTATGACTCCAAGCTTCAGCGTTAAAATGGTCAACGGAAAGATTTCTGCCGCACCATTACCGCTGTGTAAATCTGATCGCTAGTTATTCTTACGCTTTGCATTGTGCTGTTAATTTAGGCATATACAATAGTAATAATAGAGTCCTGGATGTTTCGCCCGGGTCTGCACCGCTACACTCGGGTTGTGGCCAAAGTCCAGCACAACGCACCCGAAAGTCACACGGACACGCTTTTTGCTGCTGTCATTTACAAACTGTGCTTGTGCGGCTTTGTGGCCCGTACCTAGTTGATAGTCTTTAAAGTGATCTTCCAATGCTAAGGCCATGTTCACATCACATGTGTCGGCCAGCGTCCAAACCTAACTACTGTGTGTATATTACTCACTGTCGGCATTTGGCAAGAAGAGGTGCTGGTCCTGGGGTGGAAAATCTGTTTGAGGCTACGTTCCCACTATGCATTTTTGGTGCGTTTTTGATGTTGCAGATTTTCTGCACCTATCATGTAAATTAACTATCACATTTTGTCTCTTGTTGGCACGTCCTGATATATATATATATATATATATATATATATATATATATATATATATATATATATATATATATATATATATATATATATATATATATATATATATATATATATATATATATATATATATACTTTGTTTTTTGATACTTCCTGGTATTTGGTTTTGAGAACTTTATGGACAGTCATATGCGAAAAAAGACAAGTTCACCTGTGGTTGCTGCTTCTTCTCGTGTGTGCTGCCACGCTGGTCCTCCATACAGAGCGGGTGGCGCATGAGCAGATTGAATTCATCGCTTGCCGAAAGATGCCACCGTGCATGTGCCCGCCACTGGCGCCATTTTGTTGTAGACCAATTTTTTTTTTTTTTATGAAGACATGCTACCTATTGTGCAGGCACAGCATTTAGAATAGGAGGCAGGTCTCTGACGGTTCGGTGACCTGTCATTTCAGCACAAAATAATGACAATGAGGCCAGACCACCAAGAAAAGAAAAGCATATCACTCACTTCAAACAAGGATTACACAAGAACCACAAGACTGATTTCTTCACCCCAGGTATCAATTTAGTCAGTAGAACGGCACCAACCTGACAGTGTCTGTAGCTTACTTAGCAAAATCCTGCTGGCAGCCTCTCTTGAAACTGAGTTGGTACTGTTCCACTGATTCTGGATAAGTTGGTTACCCCACCCCAAAAGGAGATTTGTCTAACGTGACCATGCTGAGAACCCCCACAGTTGCCCCTTCTTTTTCTGCTATTGAAGCGCTGGAACCCACAAAGCACATCACTTGTAATGTAGTCGGGGGGGTCTGGTGCTCCGACCCCACTGCACTGCGGCCCTCCTGTGTTCTGGGACCTTCTCTGTGGGCGTTTGCTTTTCTGCTTTATGGTGTCACTTTCACCACATGCTGGACAAACGTGTACACTTTATTATGCAGGTCATGGGATGGATGCGGCAATACCATTGATGTAAGGATGCTTTCACTGTGCATTCAGGCACCTGTTCAGTGGTCTTGTTGGGACTTATGTCTGAACCCCCCACAAAACAGGATTCGGGAGTACAATGGTGCAAAAGAACAAACATGCAGTCTGTCAGGCATAATTTTATGGCGTATTTGCCTACTAGAGGCGGACACTCATATATGTAGCAGTCTGTGTCTGGGAGTCCTGTTGTGAATTCTGCTCTTGGGCTCCCGCCGGTGGTTGTTGGTGGTAGTGCAGTTGTCTTGGAGTTGTAATCCGGGCAGGTGTTTCTGCTGATTGCAGCTCTATTAGGTATTTAGGTGTGCAGGATCCATGAGTCTGTGCCAGTTGTCCATTGTACTTGGAGGGATTGCATCTCTCTCTGGCTCCTCATGCCCTGCTGCCAATTCAGCTAAGATAAGTGTCTGTTTTTTTGTCTCTGTGCACACATGCAGTGTGCTTTGCAATTCAGTGCAATTTATTGTTTTTTTGTCCAGCTTAGACTTTGTTTGGATTTTTCAGTCATGCTGGATTCTCAGGAGATGCAGATATACTTTCTATGTCTTTAGTTAGATGTGGAATATTTGTATTATCTGCTGTGGATATTTTTAGGATTTTAATACTGACCGCTTAAGAATTCTGTCCTATCCTTTTCTATTTAGCTAGAAGTGCCTCTTTGCTAAATCCTGTTTTTCTGCCTGCGTGTGTCTTTCCTCTTATACTCACAGTCAATATTTGTGGGGGGCTGCCTATCCTTTGGGGTTCTGCTCTGAGGCAAGATAGAATTCCCATTTCCATCTATAGGGGTATTTAGTCTTCCGGCTGTGTCGAGATGTCTAGGACGTGTTAGGTACATCCCACGGCTACTTCTAGTTGCGGTGTTAGTTTAGGGTTTGCGGTCAGTACAGGTACCACCTACTCCTGAGAAAGTCTCTCATGCGGCTCCAAGGTCACCAGATCATAAGAGTCCGTCTCCAGTATGTGTACACACCCAAAAATGATGCACAACCGCACTCGTTCATTCTGTCGGCACCATTATAGTCATTGGCGCATACGCTCGAATCCTGTTTTGCTGGGGGTTCGGGCATAAGCCCCAATGGGACCAATGAAAGGGTTGAAAGCATCCTAAAGTAATTGCTTTTTTTTTGTCTGAGAAGGGAATTTATTTAAACATGCAGTCCTATGATCACTTCTTTAATACACTCCAATGACCCTGTATTTCAGAGCACTATTCTGGTCAGTGTAAGCCCACGTTCACACAGTATTCAGTATTTTACCTCAGTATTTGTAAGCTAAAACCAAGAGTGGAATAATCAGAGGAAAAGTATAATAGAAACATGTCCCCACTTCTGTATTTATCACCCACTCCTGGTTTTGGCTTACAAATACTGAGGTAAAATACTGACCAAATATTGAAGGTGTGAACGTGGCCTTAAGCCGATGGGCAGTGGTTTGATCCCTCCTGTGTAAGCCATGGTTGGCTTTGATCACGGCATATGAAAGGTTTACCAGTCTACATCAAAGTGCAGCAGGGTGTTGGCAGTGTGGTAAACCTTCCTTCTAATTTTAGATTTTCCTCTAAAATCACAGGTATTTTTCACATTTATTATTTTTAATGATTACTGAGATTACATGATTATAAACCAGATTTCATTGAAAATCAATGTGCAAATGGATGCATAATCCTGATACTATATTGTAAGCATGTGGGCCCATTCCAGTCCAATAGTTCTACCATGACAGAAGAGCCTAGCTGCTTTGAAGGTGTTGGAGGGCGACATTACCTCTTGGGCCCCTGTGCGACTGCACATGCTGCACCAATGATATGTCCGCCCCTGACTTTAGGACTCCAGCAAAAGAGTCTGAGCGTTTGTGTCCAAGTGTATCTAGACTGTATCCAGCCAGCCTTACAGCTGCAGCTTGTACTGAGCAGTGTGAGATCTCAGCTGCATCAGCCAGGAGGAGGGACACTGAGGAGCTGTTTGTCAGGATGGGTGGGTGAGATTTGGCTGTATAATCCTTTAGGAAATTTAACTCATTCTGACATGGATTGTCAGCGTAAATACATCATTATCAGGTCTATGAGTTCTGTTTAGTATGGAGTTTGTATTGTGGAATTAGGCGACAGATCCAAATTAATATAATAATCCATCCCTTATACACCTAACCTATACTAATACTTTGCATATAAACCAGTCCTCTAATTTAACAGGACCGTGCTTTAGGGCGACATCTCTATTTTTCATCTCCCTTCCCATATACTGCAGTCAGTGTGTTGTGTTATTCTTCCCTCCCAGAGCTGCCGGCTCCATCACCTTCCTCGTGTCACAAAATACTAAAATGATTTTCGCAGACTATCGCCCGAGTCCCTATTGTCTGCCTTCCACCCCCGCTGACGATAATGACATGTGAATTCTTGTCAGTTTAATAGACGGCCAGAATGTGATTTATATTCAGAGGAGTGGGAAGGACACAATGGAGATCTGAATTTTTTTTTCATCA
This sequence comes from Ranitomeya variabilis, assembly GCF_051348905.1. Lineage (NCBI taxonomy): Eukaryota > Metazoa > Chordata > Amphibia > Anura > Dendrobatidae > Ranitomeya > Ranitomeya variabilis. The sequence continues at coordinate 501,767,183 of NC_135237.1, read as the reverse complement.
AAGATGCAGTAAAGGGGTTTTCCAGTTTTAATGAAAATGAAGATTTATCAGTTGCAATTTTCTAATAAACCTCCTTTGCTTTTGAGATCTGTTTTCTGTCGGTAAATGGAAATATTCTTGCTTTCCTTTTAAAGGGAACCTGTCACACCCCCCCCCCCCCCCCCCCCCCCTAGGCGTTAGTAACTAAAAGAGCCACAAGGTGCACTAATGCTGGATTCTGACAAGGTGGCTCTTTTAGTTCGGGTCCCTGACACTGCTGCGATAATCGCTTTTGAAATTTGTCCCTCATACCTGTGAAATCGCCCCGGGGCAGGCCTTTTCCCCCCCTAATCCAGATTCCTCACAGCCATCACTCATGGCCTCTGCACACCTCCTCTTCCTTCAGTAGCGTACCCGTCGCCTGCGCTGTAAGTTCGAAGGGCAGCGCAGCTGCGCATGCCCCCCCCAAAATAAAATAAATAAATAAATGGCGCAGGTGCCAGGGACGCTGCTGAAGGAAGAGGAGGCGGTGCCCGGCGGCAAGAGAGGCCATGAGTGACGGCTGTGAGGCATTTGGATTAGGGGGGAGAGACCTGCCCCCCGGACGATTTCACAGGTATGAGGGATAAATTTCAAAAGCGATTATCGCAGCAGTGCCAGGGACCCGAACTAAAAGAGCCACCTTGTCAGAATGCAGCATTAGTGCAGCACAAGGTGGCTTAGTTACAAACGCCTGGGGGGTGACAGGTTCCCTTTAAAGTCTTTAAAAGAAATGTCCAAACATAATTCTGCTCCGGAGCACCGCTCTCTATTCTATGATTGCACTGAGTTTTGTATTCTGTTATTATAGCATCTGATGGTAAATATAAAGAGGTTATCAGTGGACGTACATAAAAGGCTGTCCGGTAGTGATGAGCGAATAGCACTGTTGCTTTGGTGATCTCCGAGTATTTGTCAGTGCTGGGAGATTGTTTTCCTTGCCTCAGCTGCATGAATTACCACTGCTGGACAGCCTGAATACATGTGGGAATTCCCTAACAGAAAGGCATTCCTCACATGTATTCAGCCTGTCTAGCAGCCGTAAATCATGCAGCTGAGGCGACAAAAACTAAATTTCCAAACACATCCAATTACTCGGAGATCACCCGAGCATGCTCGGGAAAACCCAAGCAACGAGTATACTCGCTCATCACTACTATCCGGCCTTGGGGTACAAGTCTGCAGTCTCTTTGTGACGGCAGATCTGTGCATCCTTGTAGCGAGATGTGAGGGTTCTCCGGGACTGGCATCGTGAGAATCGAAAATGGCAAAACTGCTTTCTACAAGAAATGTAAAGATTTACTCAGCAGTATAGCTCCTTTACATACGTGCTATTAGTTTGGGGTATAAAATGCTGATGACCGATTCTGTTTAAAGAGACTTTCTCAGCACAAAATGACTGTTCAAACCAAGCACAGGTGCCAAGTGCAGCATGGTGTGGCCAAACGTACTACACCTTCCCACCGGCTTGTTTTCCCTCAATCTCCTCCCTCCTCTACTTTGACTGTTCTGACTTGATAGTCAAAGAAGGGTGGATGTTGTGAAATTGGATTCTGGGCTCCCCCGGTGGCCACTTGTGGAATTGTACTTGTGTGCATCATCCCCTCTGTTCACCTGCTCCTATCAGGATGTGGGAGTCGCTATATAACCTTGCTCCTCTGTCAGTTTCATGCCGGTCAACAATGTAATCAGAAGCCTTTCTGTGCATGTTCCTGCTACTAGACAACTCCCAGCTAAGTTGGACTTTTGTCCTTGTGTGTTTTTGCATTTTGTTCCTGTTCACAGCTGCTGTTTCGTTACTGTGTCTGGAAAGCTCTTGTGAGCGGAAATTGCCACTCTGGTGTTATGAGTTAATGCTAGAGTCTTAAAGTAATTTCTGGATGGTGTTTTGATAGGGTTTTCTGCTGACCATGAAAGTGCCCTTTCTGTCTTCTTGCTATCTAGTAAGCGGACCTCGATTTTTGCTAAACCTATTTTCATACTACGTTTGTCATTTCATCTAAAATCACCGCCAATATATGTGGGGGCCTCTGTCTGCCTTTTGGGAAAATTTCTCTAGAGGTGAGCCAGGACTGTCTTTTCCTCTGCTAGGATTAGGTAGTTCTCCGGCTGGCGCTGGGCATCTAGGGATAAAAAAACGTAGGCATGCTACCCGGCCACTTCTAGTTGTGCGGCAGGTTTAGTTCATGGTCAGTATAGTTTCCATCTTCCAAGAGCTAGTTCTCATATATGCTGGGCTATGTTCTCTCGCCATTGGGAATCATGACAGTTTGACCGGCCCAAAAAAAAGGGTTAAATTACTGGCTGAGAAAGGAGAGAAAAAAGAAGTCTGCTACAATTTTTTTTTTTTTTTTTTTCCTCTAGTTCTGAGTGTGCTCTTAATTGAATCACTTGCTAGTCTGCCTATACTGCAGCCTTCCTCTCTTTCTCTCCTTCTTATCCTTGAATGGCTCTGTGTTCACCTGTTTCAAATGGATCTTCAGAGTGTAGTTACAGGTTTGAATAATCTCGCCACAAAGGTACAAAATTTGCAAGATTTCGTTGTTCATGCACCTATGTCTGAGCCTAGAATTCCTTTGCCTGAATTCTTCTCGGGGAATAGATCTCACTTTCAAAATTTTAAAAATAATTGCAAATTGTTTTTGTCCCTGAAGTCTCGCTCTGCCGGAGACCCTGCACAGCAGGTCAGGATTGTAATTTCCTTGCTCCGGGGCGACCCTCAAGACTGGGCTTTTGCATTGGCACCAGGGGATCCTGCGTTGCTCAATGTGGATGCGTTTTTTCTGGCCTTGGGGTTGCTTTATGAGGAACCTCATTTAGAGCTTCAGGCGGAAAAGGCCTTGATGTCCTTGTCTCAGGGGCAAGATGAAGCTGAAATATACTGCCAAAAATTCCGCAAATGGTCTGTGCTTACTCAGTGGAATGAGTGCGCCCTGGCGGCGATTTTCAGAGAAGGTCTCTCTGATGCCATTAAGGATGTTATGGTGGGGTTCCCTGTGCCTGCGAGTCTGAATGAGTCCATGACGATGGCTATTCAGATCGATAGGCGTCTGCGGGAGCGCAAACCTGTGCACCATTTGGCGGTGTCTACTGAGAAAACGCCAGAAAATATGCAATGTGATAGAATTCTGTCCAGAAGCGAGCGGCAGAATTTTAGACGAAAAAATGGGTTGTGCTTCTATTGTGGTGATTCAACTCATGTTATATCAGCATGCTTTAAGCGTACTAAGAAGCCTGACAAGTCTGTTTCAATTAGCACTTTACAGTCTAAGTTTATTCTATCTGTGACCCTGATTTGTTCTTTGTCATCTATTACCGCGGACGCCTATGTCGACTCTGGCGCTGCTTTGAGTCTTATGGATTGGTCCTTTGCCAAACGCTGTGGGTATGATTTGGAGCCATTGGAGGCTCCGATACCTCTGAAAGGGATTGACTCCACCCCATTGGCTAGTAATAAACCACAATACTGGACACAAGTGACTATGCGTGTTAATCCGGATCACCAGGAGGTTATTCGCTTTCTGGTGCTGTATAATCTACATGATGTTTTGGTGCTGGGATTGCCATGGCTGCAATCTCATAACCCAGTCCTCGACTGGAGAGCTATGTCTGTGTTAAGCTGGGGATGTAAAGGAACTCATGGGGACGTACCTTTGGTTTCCATTTCATCATCTATTCCCTCTGAGATTCCTGAATTCTTGTCTGACTTTCGTGACGTTTTTGAAGAACCCAAGGTTGGTTCACTACCTCCGCACCGGGAGTGCGATTGTGCCATAGACTTGATCCCGGGTAGTAAATACCCTAAGGGTCGTTTATTTAATCTGTCTGTGCCTGAACACGCGGCTATGCGAGAATATATAAAGGAGTCCTTGGAAAAGGGACATATTCGTCCTTCGTCATCTCCCTTAGGAGCCGGTTTTTTCTTTGTGTCTAAGAAAGACGGCTCTTTGAGGCCGTGTATTGATTATCGACTTTTGAATAAAATCACGGTTAAATATCAATATCCGTTACCACTGCTTACTGATTTGTTTGCTCGTATAAAGGGGGCCAAGTGGTTCTCTAAGATTGATCTCCGTGGGGCGTATAATTTGGTGCGAATCAAGCAGGGGGATGAGTGGAAAACCGCATTTAATACGCCCGAGGGCCATTTTGAGTATTTGGTGATGCCTTTTGGTCTTTCAAATGCCCCTTCAGTCTTCCAGTCCTTTATGCATGACATTTTCCGCGATTATTTGGACAAATTTATGATTGTGTATCTGGATGATATTCTGATTTTTTTCGGATGACTGGGACTCTCATGTCCAGCAGGTCAGGAGGGTTTTTCAGGTTTTGCGGTCTAATTCCTTGTGTGTGAAGGGTTCTAAGTGTGTTTTTGGGGTTCAAAAGATTTCCTTCTTGGGATACATTTTTTTCCCCCTCTTCCATTGAGATGGATCCTGTCAAGGTTCAGGCTATTGGTGATTGGACGCAACCCTCTTCTCTTAAGAGTCTTCAGAAATTTTTGGGCTTTGCTAACTTTTATCGTCGATTTATTGCTGGTTTTTCTGATGTTGTAAAACCATTGACTGATTTGACTAAGAAGGGTGCTGATGTTGCTGATTGGTCCCCTGATGCTGTGGAGGCCTTTGGGGAGCTCAAGCGCCGCTTTTCTTCCGCCCCAGTGTTGCGTCAGCCTGATGTTGCTCTTCCTTTTCAGGTTGAGGTCGACGCTTCTGAAATCGGAGCTGGGGCGGTGTTGTCGCAGAGAAGTTCCGACTGCTCCGTGATGAGACCTTGTGCTTTTTTTTTCCCGTAAATTTTCGCCCGCCGAGCGGAATTATGATATTGGGAATCGGGAGCTTTTGGCCATGAAGTGGGCTTTTGAGGAGTGGCGTCACTGGCTTGAGGGGGCCAGACATCAGGTGGTGGTATTGACTGACCACAAAAATTTAATTTACCTTGAGTCTGCCAGGCGCCTGAATCCTAGACAGGCGCGCTGGTCGTTGTTTTTCTCTCGGTTTAATTTTGTGGTGTCTTACCTACCGGGTTCTAAGAATGTTAAGGCGGATGCCCTTTCTAGGAGTTTTGAGCCTGACTCCCCTGGTAATTCTGAGCCCACAGGTATCCTTAAAGATGGAGTGATATTGTCTGCCGTTTCTCCAGACCTGCGGCGGGCCTTGCAGGAGTTTCAGGCGGATAGACCTGATCGTTGCCCACCTGGTAGACTGTTTGTTCCTGATGATTGGACCAGTAAAGTCATCTCTGAGGTTCATTCTTCTGCGTTGGCAGGTCATCCTGGAATCTTTGGTACCAGGGATTTGGTGGCAAGGTCCTTCTGGTGGCCTTCCCTGTCACGAGATGTGCGAGGCTTTGTGCAGTCTTGTGACGTTTGTGCTCGGGCCAAGCCTTGTTGTTCTCGGGCTAGTGGATTGTTGTTACCCTTGCCTATCCCGAAGAGGCCTTGGACGCACATCTCGATGGATTTTATTTCGGATCTGCCTGTTTCTCATAAGATGTCTGTCATCTGGGTGGTGTGTGACCGTTTCTCTAAGATGGTCCATCTGGTTCCCTTGCCTAAGTTGCCTTCTTCTTCCGAGTTGGTTCCTCTGTTTTTTCAAAATGTTGTTCGTTTGCATGGTATTCCGGAGAATATAGTTTCTGACAGAGGGACCCAATTCGTGTCTAGATTTTGGCGGGCATTCTGTGCTAGGATGGGCATAGATTTGTCTTTTTCGTCTGCTTTCCATCCTCAGACTAATGGCCAGACCGAGCGGACTAATCAGACCTTGGAGACATATTTGAGGTGTTTTGTGTCTGCGGATCAGGATGATTGGGTTGCTTTTTTGCCTTTGGCGGAGTTCGCCCTCAATAATCGGGCCAGCTCTGCCACCTTGGTGTCCCCGTTTTTCTGTAATTCGGGGTTTCATCCTCGATTTTCCTCCGGTCAAGTGGAATCTTCGGATTGTCCTGGAGTGGATGCTGTGGTGGAGAGGTTGCATCAGATTTGGGGGCAGGTGGTGGACAATTTGAAGTTGTCCCAGGAGAAGACTCAGCTTTTTGCCAACCGCCGTCGTCGTGTTGGTCCTCGGCTTTGTGTTGGGGACTTGGTGTGGTTGTCTTCTCGTTTTGTCCCTATGAGGGTTTCTTCTCCTAAGTTTAAGCCTCGGTTCATCGGCCCGTACAAGATATTGGAGATTCTTAACCCTGTGTCCTTCCGTTTGGACCTCCCTGCATCCTTTTCGATTCATAATGTTTTTCATCGGTCATTGTTGCGCAGGTATGAGGTACCGGCTGTGCCTTCCGTTGAGCCTCCTGCTCCGGTGTTGGTTGAGGGTGAGTTGGAGTACGTTGTGGAAAAGATCTTGGACTCTCGTGTTTCCAGACGGAAACTCCAGTATCTGGTCAAATGGAAGGGATACGGTCAGGAGGATAATTCTTGGGTCACTGCCTCTGATGTTCATGCCTCCGATCTTGTCCGTGCCTTTCATAGGGCTCATCCTGATCGCCCTGGTGGTTCTGGTGAGGGTTCGGTGCCCCCTCCTCGAGGGGGGGGTACTGTTGTGAAATTGGATTCTGGGCTCCCCCGGTGGCCACTTGTGGAATTGTACTTGTGTGCATCATCCCCTCTGTTCACCTGCTCCTATCAGGATGTGGGAGTCGCTATATAACCTTGCTCCTCTGTCAGTTTCATGCCGGTCAACAATGTAATCAGAAGCCTTTCTGTGCATGTTCCTGCTACTAGACAACTCCCAGCTAAGTTGGACTTTTGTCCTTGTGTGTTTTTGCATTTTGTTCCTGTTCACAGCTGCTGTTTCGTTACTGTGTCTGGAAAGCTCTTGTGAGCGGAAATTGCCACTCTGGTGTTATGAGTTAATGCTAGAGTCTTAAAGTAATTTCTGGATGGTGTTTTGATAGGGTTTTCTGCTGACCATGAAAGTGCCCTTTCTGTCTTCTTTCTATCTAGTAAGCGGACCTCGATTTTTGCTAAACCTATTTTCATACTACGTTTGTCATTTCATCTAAAATCACCGCCAATATATGTGGGGGCCTCTGTCTGCCTTTTGGGAAAATTTCTCTAGAGGTGAGCCAGGACTGTCTTTTCCTCTGCTAGGATTAGGTAGTTCTCCGGCTGGCGCTGGGCATCTAGGGATAAAAAAACGTAGGCATGCTACCCGGCCACTTCTAGTTGTGCGGCAGGTTTAGTTCATGGTCAGTATAGTTTCCATCTTCCAAGAGCTAGTTCTCATATATGCTGGGCTATGTTCTCTCGCCATTGAGAATCATGACAGGTGGAGATGGATGGGAAAACAATCAGGTGGGAAGGTGTAGTTAAATGTTTGGCCGCCATGATGCCCCGAGCACCTGTACTTGGTTTGAAAAGTCACTCTGTGCTGACAGTCTCTTTTAAATGTGGCTAATCTGTAGTTTAGTTCTAGTTTTTGTTTATATTCTTGTGGATTTAAAATAATGCCGGCGGCTCAAAATTGTCGTTTCCATTGGAAATTTGAACATGGCCCTACTGCGATTGTTGACATCGGATAGATAATAGTTGATGTGATTCCCAGACAAATCATTAGTTGTGCTGGTGGCTGCTGTTGTTGTGGCTGCTGTTGTTGTGGCTGCTGTTGTTGTGGCTGCTGTTGTTGTGGCTGCTGTTGTTGTGGCTGCTGTTGTTGTTGTGCCACTCATGTTGTCACCAAATATTGACAGTCACTTTCCCCACAATGTTTCTGTGCAGCTGAATTACCGCCTCCATATACAGCAATCGTCAGTCCAGATGCCAGTGGTGTTCCCGTAATCAACTGCCGTGTGTGCCAGTCCCTCATTAATTTGGACGGAAAGCTTCATCAGCATGTAGTGAAGTGCACAGTCTGCAATGAGGCTACGGTAAGAGAAATGCCATGTGACGTTATGTCGGGGAGGGTGCTGATTTTTCTTTCCTTGTCTTAGATCCTGTGCACACTTTGCAGGTTTTTCACATTTTTGTTTTGTTTTCTTCTGCACTAATTTGTCAGAAAACCTAAAGGGTTTCCTGATGCCAGCAAAGTGAATGAGAATCCTGAAGTCTCATACACATTGAGCTTATTTGTAACTTGCAGATTTCACCCATACCCATGAATGGGGAAAAATCTGCAACAGAAACGCATGTAAAAAATTCAGCAAAAAACGCATCTATTTTACACTGTTTTTTTTCCCTGCCAAGAAATGCAGATATGGTGCATGCATTTCTGCACTAAATACGTGTGCACAGAGCCTTATTCACACACTGCGTATAAAAACATAGGACTTGCTAATGCCTTTTTCAGTTTTGTATAACACCTGCTTTATGAACATTTCAAAGAACTACTTTATATTAAAAAAAAAAAAAAAAAAGTCCATAGCAAAAACTGCATGTCAGAACATGCGTTGCTTTTTTATTTATTTTTTTTACATGGTTTCTGGTAAGCGGTAACAGTTCTGCACCACAAAGCAATGTGTGAATCCGGCCCTTGAACGTCTACCAAAGAAGCCATTAAAATTCTTGGCCTACATTGAGAAGCCATGAATATTTCATCAGTGTGGTCCACCAATTAGTACAACCATATGTATGGTGCTGTTTTTTGTAAACCGTAAAGTAAACCTATAGCTCTTAAAGGGTTTGTCCACTTTTGGAACTGTAAACTAACAACTCAGCACGTGCTCGCCCTCCTTGGCTGCAGCGATGACATCACTTGTCGCCCCCATAGCCGATCACTGACATCAGCGGCTTGTGCACTGAGCTCGGTGTCATGTGCCGTCAGCCTTGGCAGAGCCGCTGGGCCCCGTGCATGAGACCGCGGACCTTTTATGACTGGAAGCCATTATGGTACCATTCAGGTTGCAATTTGACTCCACTCAACATTGTGCTGTGATGTCCTGTGATCTGTTTTGTGGCCAGAGTTTGTTTTGTCCGAGTCTTATGTGGACTATAGACTGGAGAAAAAAAAAAAAAAAAAAAAGCCCAACAAAGTCATAAAAATAAATTTATATAATTTTTAAAACTGCACCAATATTGGTGAATTTACACTCTGAAACATTGAAATGACCACACCAAGAAGAAAGCCATGGAGTTCTGGAAATCACCGGACAGACGTATTATTGATAAGTAAATGTTGAAAAAATGGAATCCAAATATTCAAAACCTCCGTCATTTATTCAGTATGGAGTATGAGGGTCACTTGCAGAAATCCCCACACTTGTGTCTTGGCTGTTATTAATGAGGTTATTAATGGTTGTCTGAGGAATGATCTGATGCACTGAATGCACGTGGGCAGCAAATCATCAAGATCCGCTGCTGGCAGCTCCCTTCATAATTTGCCAATCAATGAGGTCAAGGAAGACCAGTCCGGAAGGAAGACCAGACCAAGCAGGCTGATCACAGTTGGCTGAGCAACATGAGGCCTGTTGTAGTTGTTGAAAAAAGGGCTCCTAGGACACTTCGGAGAAATGGCCGCACCAATGAATCCATTATGTGCTACAAGTGAAGATAGATGTCACATCCCAAGTCTAAGGTGTCACTGTCTACACAAACCATTAGAATGCGTTGCATGACATTGGCGTCCAGGTGCAAGTGTTCACTGACCTCACGCCACCGCTTTCAAAGGCCGTCATGGTGCAGAGTAAGACAGCAATGGCGGTCAGTCGTCTTTAGCGCTGAGTCCTGCTTTTATCAATAATAGCCAAGTGCAATCAGCATGGCAGAACATTCCTCAGACAGCCATTAAGAGCCTTACTGATGGCAGCCAAGACGTATATGTGGGATTTCTACACGGTTCTGAATAAATCGATATCTTGTCTGTATTTGTAGATCATTAATACGTTTCGGTGATGAGCGAACGTGCTCTGATAAGATGTTATACATGCTCGAGTGCTAACCGAGTGACTTCAGCATGTTCCAGGCCCTGCAGTTGCTGTTCGACAGCCGCAACACATTCAGGCATCGCCTGTTTGTAGACTACTGATCTACATATATAAATCACTGTTATATTCTCTTGTGCTTTTTTTTTTTTTTTTAAAAAGCCAATCAAAACCCCTCCCTCAGGGAAGAAATATGTCCGATGTCCTTGTAATTGTCTACTCATCTGCAAGGATACCTCACGGCGAATAGGATGCCCACGACCAAACTGGTACGTAGAACGTCAGTCATCCGTAGTCTCTGTCTCCAATAAATAGTCATGAGCCCAAGCATAATCCCAACGATGGACGGAGGCGAGGAGTGGGCAGACCGGGGGTTGTCGCCTACTGGGAGTAATGCGGATTTCTCTCTATAGCAGACGTATTATTAATCTGGGTCCGGTGATGCTGATTCCCGAAGAGCAGCCGGCACAGCCCGCTCTACCAGTCCAGCCAGAGGGCACCAGAGTGGTCTGTGGTCACTGTGGAAATACCTTTTTGGTGAGTTGTGGACCCCTAAGTATTATATGAAATGCTGATATTGCATATATAACTTAGTAGTTTTGTTAAATTTAAGAATTTCCATCATTAACGTAATAATGTTAATAAATTAGAACATAACCGTGGTTGTAAGCTTTATATTGCCTAGAGAGATTGTCAACTTTCATGGATCGATTTATACTTTGCTTTTCATGTTGTCACTTTTTCAATCTTATTGGTTTTCCAATTATTGGTTGTCGCCATACCATACCATTAAAAAGGTATTCACAGCTCCAAGATCTTATCCCAATACGTAGCAGGTGTAGTAGTAGTAATAATAATAATTTTAGCAAATACCTCCTGTTAGAAATGTAGTACAGCTCTTCTGCTACGCTATGTCTCTTACCCCATGTGCAGGGCATTGCAGTAGCTTAGGTATCCATGGTTATGACCACTCATATAGTGACAGTTAGTTGTTAGTGGTCGTAACCATGGATACCTAAGCTACTCCAATTCCCTGCACGTGGGGTAAGAGACATAGCGAATCTGAAGAACTATATTACATTTCTAATTTGAAGTATTTGCTATTATTATTATTATTATTATTATTATTATTTAGATAGGATCTTTGAGATGGGAATACCTTTGTCTTTAAGAAGCTAAATCAAATGAGAACCGATATGTCTGCACTTCATAGTATGTACGGAAAATGACATAATAATGGAAAAATTAAAATAGAATGACCAAACTGTGACTGCTGCTCTAACTTTAATGTTATTGGCACTAGATGGGCGGACACCTGGATGTTCGGGTTCAGCCACAAAAAGTTTTGGTTTGAGTATCAGAACAGTACTCGAACCCAGACCGCATTCACTTGACTGGGGGGCCCGAACATCCAGTGTTTGCTGCTCTGTCATGTGCATGAAAGCACGGGAAACTCCTCTTCTGATCAGTGGTGAACTCATCACTGCCAGTCAGACAGCCGCGGTTCCCACGCTGTCATAAGACAGCGTGAGCGCACAGCTGTGGTCAGAGTAATAAGGTTCACCTCCAGTGACTGGTTTCAGCTGATGGGACTACTGCTCCCATCAGCTGACGCCTGCTGCTAATAACAGTGAGAGCAGGAACGGCTGATGAGCGTATTCATATAAAAAAAAATTTTACAAGCCGGTGTGGGTTCCCCTATATTTTTGATAACCAGCCAGGCAATACTCATAGCTGGGGGCTTCAACCCTCAGCTGTCAGCTTCAGCAAGGCTGGTTATCAAGAATAGAGGGGTCCCCACGCCATATTTTTTAATGATTTAAATAAATAATTTAAAAAAACAGTATGGGATCTCCCTGTTTTTTACAACCAACCTTGCTAAAGCAGACAGCTGGGGGCTGGTATTCTCAGGCTGGTAAGAAGCCATGGATATTGGCCTCCCCAGCCTAAAAATAGGAGCCCGCAGCTGCTCAGAAAAGGTGCATCTATGAGATGCGACAATTCTGGCTCTTTGCCTGGCTCCTCCCACTTGCCCTGTATCGGTGGCAAGTGGGGTAATATTTGTGAGGCTGATGTCACCTTTGTATTGTCTGGTGACATCAAGCCCATGGATTACCAATAGAGAGGTGTCTATAAGACACCCATCCATTACTAATCCTATAGTTATATTGTAAATAAAGACAAAGCTAGATTAAAGTGTTTTATTTGAAATGAAACAAAACACCATTTTACTTTTTTATTTAAAAATAACAAACCGTTATATTCATCTAACACCTATTCCTCAGAATCCTTCTTCTCCTGTAATAAAAAGCCACCATATCCCTTACCTCTCCGTAGTTGTGTCCCATGCCGTAATCCATGTCTGGGGGGATTAATAGTTTTCAACCTGGACGGTGCCAAGGTGTGACCTACCAGGCTGAGAACCACTGGTGAATGAGCTGCTGTGAGCGCAGCATCAGTGACTAGTAGTGACGTCATCAAGGCTACCTCGGGTCACTGAGGCTGCGTTCCCAGCTGGACTGAACTGCGGAGATCTCACCGCGGTCACCGCAGTTCATCCCGGCTGGGAACGCAGCCTGAGTATCACTCCCATCAGCCGATACCAGTGACCAGAGGTGAACTTTATACCTCCGATCACAGCAGCGGGCTCACGCTGTCTTTTGATAGTGGGAACCACGGCTGTCTGACTGGCAGTGATGATTTTGCTGCGCTGTCATGCACATAATGTTTGTGAACCTCCTACATGCAAAATCTAATAATAAAGCATACATGGTTCCTTATTCCCATCCTTGCATTCATGGCTCCTTATTCCCATCCTTGCATGCATGGCTCCTTATCTCCATCCTTGTATATATGGCCTCCATGAGAAAAGCAGAATAAAACAAAACATCCTTTACCTTCCATGCGTGCCCTTGTAGTGTCTCGTTCTTGTCCCGTGGCCCCGCTCATTAAGGTATTGAATAGTCACCACTCTCCATGCTTATCGGAGTGGAGAGAGGTGAATATTTATTACCTTAATGAGCGGGCACCAATGATAGCCCGGCAGCTGCTTTGAAGCCGGTGACTGCTGCCTGACACTGTTTGTGCACTGTAAGAGAAATGAATGTTCACTGCAAGTGCAGTGAATAGTCATTTCTTTTTAGCTGCAGCCGCTAGCTCCTGCCTCTTGTGACCCGCTACTCCCTCGATCCCCCTCACCCACCATCTTCTGGGACAATGTCATGTGAAAAAGCAGAGGGGGGATTTTCAAAGTGCTGAAAAACTCTGCTTACCCCAAGTGTATGTATATATGTAAGTGTGTGTATATGTATGCATGTATCTGTGTGTGTGTGTATATATATATTTATTGTTATTATAGTTATTATAGTTATTATTATTAGTTATTATTATAGCGCCATCTATTCCATGGCGCTTTACATGTGAGGAGGGGTACACATAATAAAAACGGGTACAATAATCTTGAACAATACAAGACACAACTGGTACAGGAGGAGAGAGGACCCTGCCCGCGAGGGCTCACAATCTACAAGGGATGGGTGAGGATACAGTAGGTGAGGATAGAGCTGGTCAATCGGTGGTTACTGCAGGTTGTAGGCATGCCGGAAGAGGTAGGTCTTCAGGTTCTTTTTGAAGGTTTCGATGGTAGGTGAGAGTCTGATATGTTGTGGTAGAGAGTTCCAGAGTAGGGGTGATGCGCGAGAGAAATCTTGTATACGATTGTGGGAAGAGGAGATAAGAGGGGAGTAGAGAAGGAGATCTTGTGAGGATCGGAGGTTGCGTGCAGGAAAGTACTGGGAGACGAGGTCACAGATGTATGGAGGAGACAGGTTGTGGATGGCTTTGTATGTCATGGTTAGGCTTTTGTACTGGAGTCTCTGGGTAATGGGGAGCCAGTGAAGGGATTGACAGAGGGGAGTGGCCGGGGAATAGCGGTGGGGACAGGTGGATTAGTCGGGCAGCAGAGTTTAGAATAGATTGGAGGGGTGCGAGAGTGTTAGAGGGGAGGCAACAGAGCAGGAGATTACAGTAGTCGAGGTGGGAGATGATGAGGGCATGGACTAGGGTTTTTGCAGATTCTTGGTTTAGGAAAGTACGGATCCGTGAAATATTTTTGAGTTGAAGGTGGCAGGAAGTGGAAAGGGCTTGGATATGCGGTTTGAAGGAGAGATCAGTGTCAAGGATTACCCTGAGACAGCAAGCTTGTGGGGGGGTCGCATGAGATGGGGGAAAGACAATGAATTCTGTTTTGTCCATGTTAAGTTTTAGAATTATAGCGAAGAAGAAGGATGGAATAGCGGATAGACATTGAGGGATTCTGGTTAGTAGGGTGGTGATATCTGGTCCGGAGATGTAGATCTGTGTGTCATCAGCATAGAGATGATACTGAAAACCGTGAGATTCTATGAGCTGTCCCAGGCCAAAGATGTAAATGGAGAAGAGCAGTCCTTGCGGGACTCCGACAGATAGGGGGCAAGGTGAGGAGGTGGTGTGTGAATGGGAGATGCTGAATGTTCGGTCAGTTAGGTATGACGAGATCCAGGATAGGGCCAAGTCTGTGATGCCAAGGGATGAGAGAGTCTGTAGTAACAGGGAATGGTCCACTGTGTCAAAGGCAGAGGACAGGTCCAGGAGGAGGAGGATAGAGAAGTGCCGCTTGCTCTTGGCGGTTAATAGGTCATTGGTGACCTTTGTTAGGGCAGTTTCAGTGGAGTGGTGTGACCGGAAGCCTGATTGTCAGCGGTCGAAAAGGGAGCAGGAAGATAGATGGGAGGACAGTTCAAGATGGACGTGTTGTTCCAGTAGTTTTGAGGCATAGGGGAGAAGTGATATAGGGCGATAGCTAGATACAGAGGATGGGTCAAGAGAGGGCTTTTTGAGGATAGGTGTGATTGAGGCATGTTTAAAGCTTGAGGGGAAAACACCAGTTGTTAGTGATAGGTTGAAGAGATGGGTTAGAGTTGGGATGAAGACTATGGCGAGTTTTGGGATGAAGTGGGAAGGGATCGGGTCAAGTGCACAGGTGGTAAGATGCGATCTTGAGAGTAGAGTGGAGAGTCAATCTTCTGTAATGGTGGAGATGTTGGTTTTCGAGGTGGAGGGCTGGGTAGTTGGGAGGAAGGTCTCTGGGGGTTGTCGACTAAAACTGTCTCTAATGTTCTCAATCTTCTGCTTGAAAAATGAGGCAAAGTCTTCAGCTGAGATGAGTGGGGAGGGAGGAGGTGCTGGGGGAAGGAGGAGAGAGTTGAAGGTGTTGAATAACTGTTTAGGGTTGTCAAACAGGGAGGATATGAGAGACGAGAAGTAGGTTTGTTTAGCTGTGGTGAGTGTGGCCTTGAAAGTAGTGAGGGACTGTTTGAATGTGATAAAGTGCTCGTTGGAGTGAGATCTTTTCCATCTCCGCTCTGCAGCCCTGGAAGCTCGCCTCAGTTCTTTGGTCAGGCTGGTGTGCCAGGGCTGTTTGTTGATTTTGCGAGCGTTGGTATGTGTGAGAGGGGCAAGAGATTCCAAAGCTGCAGCTATTGTGGTGTTATATAGAGCCGCAGCGTCATCCGCATTGTGTATGGAACTTATGTCTGTGAGAGGGAGGAGGGATTCAGAGAGTGAATGTAGATCAAGGTGTTTAAGATTTCTGCGAGGGTGTGCAAGTTTGTGGGGTGAGGATTGTAGACAAGGAGTGGAGAGGGAAGAGAATGTGAGTAGATTGTGGTCAGAAAGAGGAAGCGGTGATTTAGAGAGGTTAGATAGGGAGCAGAGGCAGGTGAAGATGAGCTCCAATGTGTGACCATCTTTGTGAGTGGCTGCAGAAAACCATTTAGCAAGGCCGAAGGAGGAAGTGAGAGATAGAAGTTTAGTGGCAGCTGAGAGGGAAGTGTCAATGGGGATGTTGAAGTCGCCCATGATGATAGTGGGGATGTCTGCAGAAAGGAAATTAAGTAGCCAGGTGGTGAAGTGGTCAAAGAAGGTGGTGGCTGGCCCTGGGGGGCGATAAATGCCAGTTGGAGGTTGGTGGGGGCATAGATGTGCACAGAGTGAACCTCAAAGGAAGGGAGGGTAACAGATGGTGGCAGTGGGATTGGGGTGAAGGAGCAGTTATCTGACAGGAGAAAACCAACTCCTCCGCCATGCTTGCTGCTGGAGCGGGGTGTGTGAGAAAAATGGAAGCCACCATAGGAAAGTGCAGCAGGAGAGGCTGTGTCAGAAGGGGTGAGCCAGGTTTCCGTGATGGCGAGGAAGGAAAGTTTGGAAGTAACAAAAAGATCATGGATGTAAGAAAGCTTGTTGCAGACAGAGCGAGCGTTCCACAGAGCTCCCGTTAGTGGGACTGGGGAAGTGGCCATTCTTGGTGACTACCTCTTGAAGCTCATCAAGAGAATGCCAAGAGTGTGCAAAGCAGTCATCAAAGCAAAAGGTGGCTACTTTGAAGAACCTAGAATATAAGACATCATTTCAGTTGTTTCACACTTTGTTAAGCATATAATTCCACATGTGTTAATTCATAATTTTGATGCCTCCAGTGTGAATGTACAATTTTCATAGTCATGAAAATACAGAAAAATCTTTAAATGAGAAGGCGTGTCCAAACTTTTGGTCTGTACTGTGTATGTGTGTGTGTATATATATATATATATATATATATATATATATATATATATATATATATATATATATATATATATATATATATATATATATATATATATATATATATATATATATATACATAAAATTTACAAAACCAAGCTCTTCTAAAGACAGAAAACAAACCCTCTTAGTCGTATTATTGAAAACAAATAGTAGAAGATTTATAACATTTTTAAAAAATAATGGCCACAGGAGTGAAGGAAGGGGTTGGCCGGGCATTTGGAGATGGTCAACCTCTCGTATATTGTATAGGTATTTTCTGTCCGTAGTGTTTTGGCTCGTATTCCTCCTGTATGATTAGAGATGGCCTTCGTTTCACAAGTTCACGTTCTCTTCCCAAAATACTGTAAACTCCAGAAGAAGTCTGGTTCCAGCAGAGGCCGGTGCGGTATTATTATGCCGAGCTGTATTAGGAGAAGTTGGCACTTTTGTAGATCCTTTCCCGTCTGTCTTTTGTCAACCAGTCATTGACCCACTTTCTCCAAAGCACGGGAACCTTCCTGTCTGAGGGGCATGGTTGCGGGCAGACCTCATTTACTGTTCATTTGACCATGGGACAGAAGATTCTTTTTGTCTGTGATATTCCGATGACGCTGAGATGAAAAATAAATAAACTCAGTCTTTTCTCAATTTACAGTGGATGGAGCTGAGGTTCAACACTTTGGCAAAGTGCCCGCACTGCAAGAGAATGTGAGTATGATGGAGCAGCGTGTCTGGTGTGCTGCGGGGAGGAATCCAGCACAAGGGGGGACGGTCACTAACGGCCGAGCAAATGTCAGTGTTCATGCGGTCACAATGCAGTCATATGAGCGGTTTCATCTTTGTATGGAGCCAATAGTCACACTGTTTGGCTTTTCGTTTTTTCTTCCTAATCTTCTTATGAATATGGGACAAAATGTAAGAAATTCATATAATCCAAACCGATGCAGAAAAATGAATGACGCAAGACTGCTTTCGCTATTGTGTAGCTGAGATTAAAACCTTTACTCATAGTAAATCGGTGTGTTGTTCTCCACTTTAAGGTTATACTTTGGAGGTTGGCAATTTTCAGAAAAATACTGTAACTTTTCGTACATCTTAAAAGGTGGGATATAATATATATTTATATAGCACTTCGCAGCTTGGCAGGCATGGGGTTGTATGGCAGAAGACCTGTCAGAATGCCCATGCTAACCTTGTCCTCCACCAAGAGCTCCTACAATGGTCATGTGAGCGTCAGGATTGGACCAAGGGGCAATGGTGGCATCATCTAGAGAATCATATTTTCCTCTTACAACAGGTATATGGCCATCTGCTGTGCATAGGTTACCTGGGGAGATGGCAGCAGTGTAGAAAGAAGCAGGCGGAGGCAGTGTGGTGCTCTGGGCAATATGCTACCACTTACCTAAACATTAGTGCAGTCCATGTACACACTTCCTGGCATCAAATATTTCTTAAAATTGGTGTTTTCAGCCACACAACAAAGATTATTAGAGTGTTTTTTTAGGTGCTTGATAAATAAGGTATTTCAAATTGTTGAATTGGCCTCTAAAGTCCTCAGATCTCAATTTGCTCAAGTATCTGCTTGAAATACTGGAGGAAAAAAATTTGCAAGGTCACTTCTTACAGGACCTAAAAAGAATCTTTCACTAAGATAAGGTCTACTCTCCACTACCCCTTCAAATTGTACATGTAACAATGCATGTACATTTAACCCCTTCAAGCAGCAGCCATTTTCGTTTTTGCATTTCTGTTTTTTGCTCCCCTTCTTTCCAGAGCCATAACGTTTTTTATTTTTCCGTCAATATGGCCATGTAAGGTCTTGTTTTTACGAGACGAGTTGCACTTTTGAATGACACCATTGGTTTTACCATGTCGTGTACTGGATAACGGAAAAAAAATTCCAAGAGCAATGAAAATGCAAAAATGTGCAGTTCCACAACTGTTTGTTTTGTTTTTTTTAACCATGCTCACCAATTGCTAAAACTGACCTGCCATTATGATTCTCTAGGTTAAAAAAAAAAAATCCAAAGTTGTTTAAAAAAAAAAAAAAAAAATTGCATCATTTTCCAAGACCCGTAGGGTCTCCATTTTTTGGCATCTGGGGCTTGGTTATGGCTTATTTTTTGCATGCCTGGCTAACGTTTTTATTGATACTATTTTGATGTAGATACGATCTTTTGACCTCCCATTATTGCATTTAATTCAGTTTTGTGACGTCCAAAAAAACTTAATTCTGGCATTTGGGGCAAATGGGGTGATTTGAACTTTTATAATTTTTTTAAATAATTAAATAGCAGAATTGCTCGCTTGCTACGAGGGCCAACCACTGTGCGGTGCCCATAGCAATACAGCAATGACAACCACAGAGGTCTGCTGCAGACCCCAGGTTGCCATCCCAACCCATCGGCGACCCGCGGTCTTGTGACACAGGCGCCGATGGGCGGGATTAGTGATGCGCGTCCGGTGCAATCACAGATGCCGCTGTCAGAGATTGACAGCGGCATTTAACAGGTTAACAGCCATGGGTGGATTGCGATTCCACCCACGGCTGTTAGAGGCACATGTCAGCTGTTGAAGTCCAGCGCCGAAGCCCAAATCAAAGGAAGGGACACAACATGCGCCGTACATGTACAGCGCATGTTGTGAAGGGGTTAAAATGTAAATCCCTTGACACCTATTTTATTTGTTTCTGCATTCCTGAATGATTAGTGTTTTCATGTAGAAGGGAAGCTTTTAAGAGCTCTGGGTGTGATGGAGCACTTAACAAACGTCTGCCTCCCGAGGTTGTTTTCCCACCCTGCACCAGCCTCTTTAGCCTGAGAGCACACCGTCCGTATGACGACCACCTTAAGGCTACTTTCACACTTGCGTCGTGTGACGTACGTCGCAATGCGTCGTTTTGGAGAAAAAACGCATCCTGCAAAGTTGCCCGCAGGATGCATTTTTCTCCATACACTTGCATTAGCGACGCATTGCGATGTATGGCCACACATCGCATCCGTCATGTGACGGATGCGTCGTGTTTTGGCGGACCGTCGGCACAAAAAAAGTTCCATGTAACATTTTTTTTATGCGTCGTGTCCGCCATTTCCGACCGCGCATGCGCGGCCGGAACTCTGCCCCCTCCTCCCTGGAACTTACAATGGGGCAGCGGATGCGTTGAAAAACTGCATCCGCTGCCCCCGTTGTTCATTTCTTTCACAACGTGCGTCGGGCCGACACATGGCGACGGCCCCGTACCGACGCTAGTGTGAAAGAAGCCTAAGAGGCAGCGGATTGTTGTGTGCTCCGTCACACCCTGAGAACTTAAAGCCTCATTTCTATGTAAAAACACTTAATTATTCTGGAATGTAGCAACAGATAAAAGATATAAAGGCGTGAATGGATTTACATTTTAAAGATCTGCATGCCCACATGTGCAGCCAGAGCAGGTAATGCCTTATATTGCATATGAATGCTGGATTCACAAATAATTAGCAACAGATTGAAAGGGAATATGTATTTTTTTTAACATCTGATGCTTCAATCTTGTTGATTCAGAGGTCTTGTGGAGTCCATTCCTTGAGCTGTTGTGACAGGCTCAGAGGGTTGTGTGATACATTGCGTGACTCCTGCCTCCATTGGTGCCTCTGCAGCTTTTCACGTGCTTCCACCCTGTAGGGCATGTGATAAATCAGGCTAAGAAAGCTGGGATATATATATATATATATATATATATATATATATATATATATATATATATTTCTTCCAGTGGCCAATCCCTTTAATGGGAAACGAAGTGTTAACATTTTGTATATGTTTTTCTTGCTCTTTTAATTGCAAACCGATCGGTTTAGGTCCAGTCTTTTCCCCCGCACCAATCTGTAAAAAATACACTTCCAGAAGTGCGCAGCTTAGCTACAAGAGCGCACAACTCCTACTTAGTGTGCAGACAGATTGGAGAATGGATGCCCATGCCGTCTACTGCACCCATACTCCAAACTGTGTGAGTGCATAGATAGGAGCTGTGCATTTCTCTGGGCCATATTGAGTGATCAATGGGGGTCTCTAGACCCTGTATACCTACTGATCTGCTTGTAATTAACCCCTTAACCACTGGAGCTTTTTTCTGTTTTGCGTTTTCATTTTTTGCTCCCCTTCTTCCCAGAGCCCTAACGTTTTTATTTTTCTGTCAATATGGCCATGTGAGGGCTTGTTTTTTGCGAGATGAGTTGTACTTTTGAACAACACCATTGACTTTACTATCGTGTACTAGAAAATGTGAACAAAATTCCAAGTGCTGTGAAATTTCAAAAAAAGTGCAATCCCACACTTGTTTTTTGTTTTGGCTTCTTTGCTAGGTTCATTAAATGCTAAAACTGACCTGCCATTATGATTCTCCAGGTCATTACAAGGTCATAGACACCTAACATGTCTAGGTTCTTTCTTATCTACCAGTAAGTAGTGAAAAAAAAATTCGAACTTTGCTAAACAAAAAAAATAAATTAATTGCGCCATTTTCTGATACCCGTAGCATCTCCATTTTTCGTGATCTCGGGTTGGGTGAGGGCTTATTTTTTTGTGTGCCGAGCTGACGTTTTTAATTATACCATTTTGGTGAAGATACGTTCTTTTGATCACCGGTTATTGCATTTTAATGCAATGTTGCGGCGACCAAAAAAAAACAGTAATTCTGGCGTTTTAACTTTTTTTTTTTCTCGCTACGCTGATTAGCGATCAGGTTAATCATTTTTTTTTTTTTATTGATCAGGCGATTCTGAACGCAGCGATACCAAATATGTGTATGTTTGATTTTATTTTTGTTTTATTTTGATTGGGTGCTAAAGGGGGGTGATTTGAACTTTTTATATTTTTTTTAAAAAAATTTTAAATATTTTTAAAAACCTTTTTTTTTTATTTTTGGCATGCTTTAATAGTCTCCATGGGAGACTAGAAGCTGCTGCAACCCGATCGGCTCTGCTACATAGAGGCGGTGAGCTTATTTCGGTGCAATTGTTAAATGCCGCTGTCAGCATTTGACAGCGGCATTTGAGGTAGTAATAGCCGCGGGTGGATCGCGATCCACCCGCAGCTATTGCGGGCACATGTCAGCTGTTCAAAACGGCTGACGTGTCCCGGGAAATATGTGGGCTCACCGCCGGAGCCCACATCAAAGGGTGTCCACCATCGGCGTACTATTACGCCTGATGTCGGAAAAGGGGTTAAAGGAAAATAACATATAAAAAGTATATGCAGCGCCCCAGAGTCCTGGTCGTTGCAGTACTGTGGCTCCGCCACTAAGGGAAGCTATGGTACGTCTGATGGCACTGAAGGAGTTCATCTGATCAGGTATCACAGACACCAATACATTTCACAGTCTGGCCTCCGGGGGGAGCTAAGGGTTCTATTCACTAGGCCACTCTCCACACACTGGTAAAACTGGGGGTCAGGCAGGAAGTTGGACAGAAAGCTGACTGGATGGGAACCAGGCAACACCTTGTGGCAGAGGGTGTTGCGGGAGAAGATTCAGTAGGGTCCCTGTCAGGGGTGGGATCCTGACAGGGGCTTGGCAACTAGAGCGAACGTAAAGGGACCGTGCCTGCTCAGTATAGCGGCGGTGCCCGAGAAGGGATTGGAAGCGAGATAGATTGTGCTGAGTGAGAAACGAGATCGAAGCAACAAGGAGAATACCAGTAGGGGTCGTGCTGTAAGACTGAGGCAACATCCTACTGAGGCGCAAACAACCGGTGGCCGGAACGCCGAAGGAAGTATTTCTACATACAGCTTCAGGCAATACTTCGAACCTACGGCAGGACAGTCAGTCTAAGGCGGGCTGTCTCACCTAAATCACCTATGCAGTCTTGGGGGGCAACTTGTGGAGAGGGGCGACTCTAGGGTCCCGGAAGAGCTCCGAGCCTACCCGTCAAACGGGTGCCGTCCTGACCGCATCATCAGGGAGGGACGGAAGATTAGCAGAAGATCATCTAATCAAGTTGTGAGGGAACTTAAGAAACAGACACAACAGTTGTGGGGACTTTCCGTAAGCACAGCAGGGAAGGACCGCAACACATAGCGCTAGAAGGAAGGCACAGATTTCCACCTGTTAAGGGAACTCTGGAGGTGCCATTGGACCGGCCGGACTTGCGCAGCCTGGTGATCTGGATTCCGGACTGAGGACCCAGAGATCTACAGTAAAGAGGTAAAGAGACTGCAACCTGGCGTCCTCGTTATTTGCTGCACCGCACCACTGCACCGCATCACTACAGCCTCACAACCGCTACCACTATCTACATCTATATTCACTGATTGTGCGCCCCTCGGCAGGGTCACGGACCGGGGCCTAGCCACCGTGACTACCCCAGAGCAGAGACTCAGAGGCCCGGTACCGGGTACCCCTCGGCCCTGCGGCAGAGTGGGGGCGCTACATATACGTTTAGTTACTCTTTAAAGGGAATCTATCAATAGGATGAACCCTCCTAAACTGTTTATATTGGCATGTGAATCATAGGAAGCTGAATAAAATGATACCTTGATATCCATCATCTGATGTCTTATTCCAGAGAAATCCACATTTTACTTAATATGTAAATGAGCTGTTAAGATCTATGGGCGCAACATAAATCTCCCGGAGAATCTGCCACCAAATAGTATCAAAGGGGTCATTACCAGTGTGAGACGTAGTGACTGACAGTCTGCTGTCCTGATCTACATGTCTCACACTGATGACACCTCCTTTCATTTACAATAAGCTCTGGAGGCACATTCTTGGGGAGATCTATGTCTGGCCCAGAGATCTTAGCCTCTCTCTTACAGATTAAGGAAAACATGTATTTCTCTGGAATAAAACATCAGATAGCAGATATCAAGGTATCGTTTTATTCAGCTTCTTATGACCTACATCCCCATATAAAAGTCTTAGGAGGGTTGATCTCTACCTATAGATTGCCTTTTCATCCTGTTCAACCATTTCTTTATCATAACTAATATGGCTGTCATTATAGTTTTCACAAATACAAGGTTTTAGCCTTTAATCGGGTCTTCTAAGCAGAGAAGAAAAGTGTGCAGTCCTCTACATGACTGCAAACAAAAAAGGCAGCACTCTGTAGCGCCATAGCATGCAAATATGAAATATGAAAACTGAATTGCATTACTGCACTAGAAATATGAAAAATTGAGAAGGCTTAGCGCATAAATTGACCAATTCATGTGTACCTGGAATCCACGGTAAGGCGTTACTCTTTTCCAGGACCTAACAATGCCATTTGTCTCTTAGAATAAAGTCTTCATCTGAATGGGAACCTAATGCAATTCAATTTTCATATTTCATATTTGCATGCTATGGCGCTACAGAGTGGAGCCTTTGAGTGTTTAGGAGTTGGTGACTCTAGGTTAGCACCTGCTCTCACTTAAGTTTGTTTGCATGTGACGGTCAGTTTTTTAAATTTCTCTACATTACTGCAGACTGCCGTAAGGTGACCATGTGCACACTGTCGTGATTCTCCTGTGTTCCCTGTGATATTTGGCGGTCACGTGACTGCATGTATGAGGTTTCCATATTTTTGGTCATGTGCCGACAAGATTCTCCGGTGCTTTTCTCAAACATTGACAAAAGCAGAGGAGAAACAAGTCAGCACATGACCATAACGATGTAACTGTCATACATGCAGTCGTGTGGCCGCCAACTCGCACGGGGAACACAGGAGAGTCGTGACAGTGTGGGCACAGTCAAGATTCTGCAGTCACACAGAGACTGTAGACTTTTATCACCACTAAAGACCCCTTCTAACATGCAACTCCAGACGTCTGTCTGCCCCTTTGCTCAGATGTTACTTCTGGTTACCTCCCTACCTAGTATGAGGAGGTCTGAGATGGAGGCAATGGCTGGTGGGTCCTACTGGAAACACCGACTATTGGAGCTTGTCTGTACAGCGCTGTGGCGTATGTTGGTGCTAGTTATTCCCTGCTCATCTAATGTTACTTCATGCATAGCGATAGATTGGTGAGATGATTGCATCTTGAAAACTTAATGGATTTACTGTATATAATTGTTTTTGTATTGTAGATCATCTGTAGGAAGTGCGTTACCCCGCAGACGCTGCTGTGCGTACATTACTATGGGAATGATCTGCATTTTTATAGGAGTTGGCTTAACCGTAAGTCATGTAACTATAAGTTACTGTATAACAGGATGGGCATTTTGAGTATTCAGAAACGTTTACTTTATCAATAAGTGATATCCCAAGTTACTTTGCAGACCCATCAACGGGTTGTGAGGTAAATCATTTCTTTGCCCAATTTTAAACAAGTATGGAAATGTTTTACCTCACAGAAAGCAGCTGTGATCCTCTGCTGTCCTGTCTGTATTCTCTTTTGCTTCCTCTTCTGCCAAGGAGATGTGATATGGTCAGACCATATTCCTACACGGTACACAGCCATTACACAGTACACAGCAGGGACACATTTATAAGATTATCTCAGCACAGGAACATCTAATTTTTTTAACACATCCAATTGTGGATCTTCTTATTCAAAGATCTATTGATTAAAATTTTGCTTTGTTTGTGGGAAAACTACTTTAGGACATATCGAACAGGCTTGTTGACGGTCTCCAATAATGACTTGTAACGGTTACATGACTACGTTTTTTTGTGTTTTTTCAGGTCGGCACACAAGATTTCGCCAGACGCTTCCACGCGACATACGTCTCCTGGGCGGTGGCCTACCTCTTAGGCTTAGTTTGTCTAGTCCGGGCGTGCTACTGGGGAGCCATAAGAGTCAGCTATCCAGAACACACCTTTGCATAAAATTGTCCACTGTCCATCGTTTCATGTGATTTTCATCAAAATGATTCTGGGTATTATCTTAATTTTAACCACTACACTGCTGGATTTACCTCAGAACAGAACCCCGAGAGTCTTCTGCCTGGAAAAGGGAATATCCTCCCTTGTGTGTGGGGTGTTTTCATCATACCTCACTTTTACACCCGGGGCCGTGCTCTCTTGCCCTCGGCTACAGTCCACCACAGCTTATTACCCAGGTGCTGGTGGCATGGGTGCCCATAGATCAGACTGTCAGGCTAGGGGTCATCATATCATTATTATCTCATCCCATGAAAACCCTTTGGCTGTTGATTTTCAGGTTGGTGTACGCAGGCTCCTGAAGGCTGGAGCTTACGAACCTGCGTTTCTTCAACGTTGTGTAACATCTAGGCCAATGTGAAGGCTTACTATCCATATTCATGATGTCTTCTGACAGGAGTTAGTTGTACATGAGCTGAATACCATTGCACTACGTAATATGCAACTTAGTTTCGTCCGCGCTGCTAGAATTTGCAGCTTTGAATATCTCGCCCGTGTCCATGTTCCTGCATCCGCCATTGTTCTGTGCTTTAGCGTGTCATATATAAAGCCGTTGTTTTCCCTTTTATTTTCTGTCTTTGCCATGGGTATTATACGGTCAAACATGAATAATACTGTTTCTACCTGTCTGCACTGCCACTGTAAATCTCTGGTGAAGGCGCCATGACCTATTGGGGAGCTATATTTACAGCCCGGAGTGGCGATGGCTTCCACAATGATCCCTGTGGCATCTGTCAGCAGTGAACAGAACTGTAGATTAACTATTAAATATGTGTTTTGAGGCCTTACTGTATTTTTTTATTATAGGGTTATTTCCAAAATAATAAGTTGATTAAATTACTGATGGCTGCAGGTCCAAACGCTGGGTCCCCTCCTGCAATATCAAGATCGGTGCCCCATCCTCAGTGGAGCAGATATGTCCATGCTTGGCCTCCATTGTTTATGGGACTGACCGAGAAAGCGGAGCACAGTGCAGCATCGAGCATTCGCAGCTTCACTTCATTCATTGTTTACAGGACTAACGGAGAAAGCTGAGTGCAAAGTTGATCATGCACATTGACACTAGTCATGGTCTACAGGACTGATAGACAGAGCATAGTGCAGCATTGGGCATGCTCGATCTCCGTTCATTGTTTATGGGGCTTACTGAGAAAGCCGAGCACCACGCAGCATTGGGCATGTGCATCTCCACCCCATTCATTGTCTACAAGTCGGCTGGAGAAATCCAAAATCACCATTGAGCAGGCGAACCTCTGCAAGGCTGTGGCCCCAATTTTTGTGTTCCAGAACCCATTCTTGGGATTGCAGAGGGTCCCAGCGATCAGACACCCAGCAATCAGTGAGTTGTCTTCTGGATAGGGAAAAAACTTGATTTTTTGGAAATAACTCCCTAAAAGTGCAATTTTGTTTCACTAGTTCCAGGATATTGCTGCTCCTATCGGGGATGACAAATTATAGTTAATTTAGCAATCAAGACAGCTGTGGTTTTAGGCTTTTAGAGTTTAACGCTAGGACAAAAGGCACCAACAGCACCCCCCCAATGGAGGTTGTTTTACACCAGGGCTTTATAAGAGCACTCATTATAACTTGCTGGAAAAATGTCTGCATTATCACTAATATTGCCTCCTTGGCGTTACTCCACACATGGAGACTTTCGCAAGTCTCTTGGGTCCCTGGGAGCAATATTATATTCTACAGCATTAGATACATTTATAGGTATATTCACACAGCAGATTTTGTTATAGCCTTTATTCATCTGAAAGGGGTTGTATCACGCACATGGATTTCTGCAAACCCCATATAGATGACTAGGAAAGTCACAGAAATGTCTACACCTAACTTTTAGCGTTTGTGGACGGATGCCTTGGCGTGTACGTGCCAACAGTGTGCACAGACGTAGTGTGGACCGAGCCCAATGCTGGTTTTAGAGTCGGGGTGAAGGCCTCTAACCCTACTAATATCCAAATGATAATTTATTTGTATATTTCTAGGAGCATCACAATGCAGAGTTATGATTTTTTTTTAATAGACCTGTGAGACAGATCCTTGGTGACCCATCTTGTGATGTCCCTGAGATAAATAGCATACTGCAGATTGGTGAACCACGATCTATCTTCAGATGCTGAGAATAAGGTCGGTTTTACCATTCTTCCATTGGGACATGGGGAGGTCTCTTGACCTGTGCATACTGCTTCATAGCCAAATGTGAAGTATTCATCTCAGGTCGGGAGAACTGGCTCTAGGGCCAGGTCATGTGATCTGCATAAAACCGGGCTAAGGAGACATGACCTTTTAATTAAAGGGAATCTGTCATGAGATTCATGCTGTCTAAACCACAGGCAGCATGAAGCAGACACTGGCTGTTATTGCAGCCTTGTATGTTTTACTCTTTAAAGCTGCGGCGTTCCATAGAAAACAGTCTGAAAACCGGGCGGGGGCTTTGCGTCTTGGATGACTAATCCAAGAAGCCGGTCCTCGGCAGCTTCTCCTTGCCTCACTCCCCATGACTGACAGGTCTTTCCCTATCAGTGTAGGGAAGCGCACTGGGGAGAATCCGCCAGGGACCAGACTCTTAGACTAATCCTCTTAGATGCATTGTCCTCAGCTGACTTCTCATAGTAGGTCTTCTCTGAAACGCCGCACTGTTTCACCATCAAACATACACGGGTGCAATAATGCTCGAAAACCAACAGCAAAAGAAGCGGAGCACAAAAAAACCTACTTCCTTTATGGATTAGTCAACTAATAAACTATCATCTACAAATTGAAAACGGACCCATCACCAGATTTCACGATACAAACTACATATATTAAATAGATCTTACACCCGGTGTACTTACTTTGAAAATCCATGTTAAAATGGCTGTACAATCCTGATGTTAAGATGAGCATTTTAACAGGGGATTATACCACCATTCTCACACAATTATCAAAGTAAGTACACCTGTCTCATTAGATCTCATAGCTCTTTTTGATAAGGTATGCTGTGTTTAATGTTGAATTTGAGGACCATCTCATTTGAAGGCTCCTAGTTTGGATAGATTACATATAGAATAAAGTCGGCCGACTCTCCTCAGTTTCCTTCTAAGCATCTGTGTGTGGGGTACCATGAGGATCTGCATTCTGAATTCCTTCTGTATTCAGAGGAGATGAGCTGCCATCACAGCTGCTGGACTGTGGCCTTCTGCATTTTCAACAAGGATAGAGGAGAAGTGCTGAGCTGAGTTGAACGTTCCTGTATATTGGAGGAGTTGAGAGAGAAAGCAGATGGCTACCCAAGAGTGTATGGGCACATTTAGCTATCTGGTGCTTCGGTACGGCCATTCCTGACTGCTTAAAGCAACCTATGAGATCAGATGATAATGATATAACCTACAGATTTGGAGTTAATAACATTATGAAGGTGCCCAGATGCTGAACTGAAAGTGCAGCACTAAGGAGAATATTTACTTTATTTCTCCTGTGAGCCGCCGGCTTTCAGTCATGCAGGCGTGTCCGGAGCAAATAATCACCACTCACAGCAGTGAAAGCGCTGTAAGCACGCCCCGTCACTGACTGACAGCTGCCTCTGTACTGATGGACTCACTACTTGTGTTCTTACAGCACCCTTGAGCGCTCATCCTAATTGCTCTGGCCACATCTGCATGACTGAAAGCCGGTGGCTCCTGGGAGAAATAAAGTTCACTTTCTCCCTGATGCCGCGCTTTCAGTACAGCAGCTGGGCACTTTAATAACAATTTTAACAGATTTTCCCTATATCTGTAGGTGAATAGTGTCATTGGACCTGACAGGCTACTTTAATCTGCCCCCGGTTGGTATTCTTATAAGTAGTTAGGTGACGGAGATCACTTTTTGGTATTTTCAGGAATAATTCCCCCCTGCAGTATTTCCTATTACACATGCATATCGCCCCTGTTTTATCTGAGCCACTTTTTTCCCCATTACAAAGACTTTTGCACTTTTTGGGCTCTTGCTGTCCTCAGCCATTAAGCAGCCGCACGGAAAAAAATATAAACTAAGTGCACACTAATAAAGTAATAGCCAGTTTACCCATCATCCATCCCCTGTATGTGTATTAGTAAGTGTACTTCTCTGGATATTGCTATTTCAGGTTGCGGTGTGGGATCTTCCCTTTTGCGATGTGTGGGAGGGCTGTAGTATTTGCGCTTTCCATTCATTGATCTCCAGCAGGATTATAGGACCTTTGTACCAGTCATAGGATGGTTCTTTTCTTGCGTGGTACTGCTTTACTCAAGGATCTTAATTTTGTTTTGTTTTTTTTCTACAAAAATGAGAAGCCATTGTTTTCAATGTATAGAATGTTCCAATTCCAGTTTGTATGATTTCCTAACCAGAGTTGGTGGATGTGTCCTTTTATCTGATTTTTGTTATGTGGCGGCACATGGCATCCTGGTGGACGGGGTGGGGATTTACAGTCCGCGCGTTGTCTGGATGCGGTGGAGGTGGCTACTTTGTGCCTAATGGCTCGGTGTTCATGAGCCTAGATGTCTCCATTATACATAGGCAATGGTTAGACTTTAGATATGTTTGGCCTAAAGAATTGAACCTTGTCCGATATTAATAATGCCTGTGACTTCTTCTTGAACTCTAGAAAATCCATATGTAACATCACGAATGGCTTAATGTATATTGTACATTGCATCTAGGTGGCGTCGCCTTGTTCAAGAACCGTAGAGCTATGGCTGAGACCCTACACATGACTTATACACTACGTGTCGCTGTCCCCGTGTTTATTTCTTTTTCTGAATTTAGACAAATTGTAACCTTGTTAGCAAAATACAAGAAATTTAGGCAGCGTGGCTATTTTATCCAGACGCCAGAGCACAATATTCTGTATTTCCTAAGTTCTGTTTCCTGTTTGTATGATGTATATTACTATTAGCTTCTTTAGGAATCTCTTGTATCTTTTAAATAATACTAATAAAGATTATTATACAAATGGAGTTAAATATCATTTTATTGTCCATTCCCCTCCCCCAAAACAGAAAAATCACCTGTGAGACTGGCAATGCCAATATGGCACTATTGCAACTCCTACAGAATCTGGAACGCTGGGTTTCTGGCTGGTAAATCCGCTAAGTGACCAGGTGAATGGAGAACTCATCGGTTTAGGGACTAAGGATTTTAGGAGATTTGCGGACATGGGCGCATGATTTCACCCAGCTACATTCACTAATTATAAGGCTTCGCTAAAGGGAATCCTCAGTCGACTGATGCTGTCCGAACCATAGGTGGCATGAATCGGAGGCTGGCTGCATAGTTTAAAGAGTAGTCATTGTTTTAATCTTGTTTTCATAATGCAACACATGAAAATAAGAAACCTTGTAATATACAGGTGCTTTGACCAAAATTAGAATATCATCAAAGTTAATTTATTTCAGTTCTTCAATACAAAAAGTGAAACTCATATATTATATAGTCATTACAAAAAGAGTGATCCATTTCAAGTGTTTATTTCTGTTAATGTTGATGATTATGGCTTACAGCCAATGAAAACCCCAAAGCCATTATTTCAGTAAATTAGAATAATTAACAAAAAACCTCTGCAAAGGCTTCCTGAACATTTAAAAAGGTCCCTTAGTCTGTGTCTGTAGGCTCTACAATCATGGGGAAGACTGCTGACTTGACAGATGTCCAGAAGGCAGTCATTGACATACTCCACAAGGAGGGTAGCCACAAAAGTTCATTGCTAAAGAAGCTGGCTGTTCAGAGTGCTGTATCCAAGCATATTAATGGAAAGTTAATTGGAAGGAAAAAGTGTGGTAGAAAAAGGTGCACAAGCAACCAGGAGTAACTGCAGCCTTGAAAGTATTGTTAAGAAAAGGCCATTCAAAAATTTGGGGGAGATTCACAAGGAGTGGACTGCTGCTGGAGTCATTGGTTCAAGAGCCACCACACACAGACTAATCCAGGACAAGGGCTACAAGTGTCACATTCCTTGTGTCAAACCACTCATGACAACGCCAGAAGTGTCTTACTAGGGCCAAGGAGAAAAAGAACTGGACTGTTGCTCTGTGGTCCAAGGTGTTGTTTTCAGATGAAAGTAAATGTTGCATTTCATTTGGAAATAAAGGTCCCAGAGTCTGGAGGAAGAGTGGAGAGGCCACAATCCAAGCTGCTGGAGGTCTAGTGTGAAGCTTTCACAATCAGTGATGGTTTGGGGAGCCATGTCATCTGCTGGTGTAGGTCCACTGTGTTTTATCAAGACCAAAGTCAGTGCAGACGTCTACCAAGATATTTTAGAGCACTTCATGCTTCCCTCTGCCGACAAGGTTTTTGGAGATGGAAATTTCTTCTTCAGCACGACTTGGCCCCTGTCCACACTGCCAAAAGTACCAATACCTGGTTTACAAACAACAGTATCACTGTGCTTGATTGACCAGCAAACTCGCCTGACATTAACCCCATAAAGAATCTATGGGGTATTGACAAGAGGAAGATGAGACACCAGACCCAACAATGCAGATGAGCTGAAGCAGTGGCGTAACTACAAAGTTATGGGCCCCGGTGCGAACTTCCAAATGGGGCCCCCCCCCCCTACCTCCGTGACGCCCCCCCCACCCCCTTCCCCTAGATACGCCTCGGACTGTTGCAGGAATCTCCTGCACTGCAACATGGTGTTGGGTGCCAGCACAGCCCGCACAGTGGTATATCCAGCACAGCCCGCACAGTGGTATATCCAGCACAGCCCGCACAGTGGTATATCCAGCACAGCCCGCACAGTGGTATATCCAGCACAGCCCGCACAGTGGTATATACAGCACAGCCCGCACAGTGGTATATCCAGCACAGCCCGCACAGTGGTATGTACAGCACAGCCCGCACAGTGGTATGTACAGCACAGCCCGCACAGGGGTAAATACAGCACAGCCCGCACAGGGGTATATACAGCACAGCCCGCACAGGGGTATATACAGCACAGCCCGCACAGGGGTATATACAGCACAGCCCGCACAGGGGTATATACAGCACAGCCCGCACAGGGGTATATACAGCACAGCCCGCACAGGGGTATATACAGCACAGCACGCACAGGGGTATATACAGCACAGCCCGCACAGGGGTATATCCAGCACAGCCCAAACAGGGGTATATCCAGCACAGCCCACACAGGGGTATATCCAGCACAGCCCGCACAGGGGTATATACAGCAGAGCCCGCACAGTGGTATATACAGCACAGCCCGCAGTGGTATATACAGCACAGCCCGCACAGTGGTATATCCAGCACAGCCCGCACAGGGGTATATACAGCACAGCCCGCACAGGGGTATATAGAGCACAGCCCACACAGGGGTATATACAGCACAGCCCGCACAGGGGTACATCCAGCACAGCCCACACAGGGGTATATACAGCACAGCCCGCACAGGGGTATATAGAGCACAGCCCGCACAGGGGTATATAGAGCACAGCCCGCACAGGGGTATATAGAGCACAGCCCGCACAGGGGTATATACAGCAGAGCCCACACAGGGGTATATACAGCAGAGCCCGCACAGGGGTATATGCAGCACAGCCAGCACAGGGGTATATAGAGCACAGCCAGCACAGGGGTATATAGAGCACAGCCAGCACAGGGGTATATAGAGCACAGCCCGCACAGGGGTATATAGAGCACAGCCCGCACAGGGGTATATACAGCAGAGCCCGCACAGGGGTATATAGAGCACAGCCAGCACAGGGGTATATAGAGCACAGCCAGCACAGGGGTATATAGAGCACAGCCCGCACAGGGGTATATACAGCAGAGCCCACACAGGGGTATATACAGCAGAGCCCGCACAGGGGTATATGCAGCACAGGGGTATATAGAGCACAGCCAGCACAGGGGTATATAGAGCACAGCCCGCACAGGGGTATATAGAGCACAGCCCGCACAGGGGTATATAGAGCACAGCCCGCACAGGGGTATATACAGCAGAGCCCGCACAGGGGTATATGCAGCAGAGCCCGCACAGGGGTATATGCAGCACAGCCAGCACAGGGGTATATAGAGCACAGCCAGCACAGGGGTATATAGAGCACAGCCAGCACAGGGGTATATAGAGCACAGCCCGCACAGGGGTATATAGAGCACAGCCAGCACAGGGGTATATAGAGCACAGCCAGCACAGGGGTATATAGAGCACAGCCCGCACAGGGGTATATACAGCAGAGCCCACACAGGGGTATATGCAGCACAGCCAGCACAGGGGTATATAGAGCACAGCCCGCATCTCATCCCCCCCCCCCGATAATGGCCCCACAGTCCGGTGAAAAAGAAAAAAAAAAACTCTCCTCACCTTTCCTTTTGCCCGCGCTGCTCCTGGTGGCTGCAGTCTGCCCAGGACACTGCAGGTGCGCGATGATATGACATCATCGCGCACCCGCAGTGTACTGTCAGAGGCAGAGCGGGGAATGATGGGAGAGGAAGCGTCAGGTGACGCTCTCCTCCATCATTGCATTGAACTATACCGGTGTCATAGACGCCGGTATAGTTAAATGCGGCGGCGGCGGCGGGGGGGGCGGGAACAGTGCAGCGGCCCACTACTGGCATCGGCTCTTCTGGCATTTGCCAGAAGTGCCCGATGTCCAGCCCGGCCCTGCCCTGACCTGCCGGCCCGGGGCCCCTGACCTGCGGGGCCCGGTCGCAATGGCGACCGCTGCGACCGCGGTCGTTACGCTCCTGAGCTGAAGGCTGCTATCAAAGCAACCTGGTCTTCCATAACCCCTCAGCAGTGCCACAGGCTGATCGCCTCCATGCCACGCCGCATTGATGCAATAATTGATGTAAAAGGAGCCCCGACCAAGTATTGAGTGCATTTACTGAACATACATTTCAGTAGGCCAACGTTTCGGATGTTAAAATCATTTTTCAAGCTGGTGTTATAAAGTATTCTAATTTACTGAGATAATGACTTTTGGGTTTTCATTAGCTGTAATCCATAATCATCAACATTAACAGAAATAAACACTTGAGATAGATCACTCTGTAATGACTCTATATAATGAGTTTCACTTTTTGTATCGAAGAACTGAAATTAACTTTTTGCTGATATTCTAATTTTGTGAGAAGCACCTGAATATTATCAGAGAAATTTTATTAAAATAAAGCTTCATGTGAATAAAAAGGGTCAAATATCACCGTGGATGATAAAGGACAACAAATG
Source organism: Ranitomeya variabilis (assembly GCF_051348905.1). NCBI lineage: Eukaryota > Metazoa > Chordata > Amphibia > Anura > Dendrobatidae > Ranitomeya > Ranitomeya variabilis. The sequence goes on along the minus strand of NC_135237.1, from coordinate 501,732,677 downwards.
GTTCTACGCCACAACACTAAAATCATATAAACTAAAAGGTGTATAATTAACACAAGTGCTAAAAACTCATGATTAAAAAGGTATAATTTTATTAATGACAAAAAATAAACTAATAAAGAAACATGTCAAATACATATCAAGGTTGGCCAGAAGGTGTTGCCACAGTATAATAAGAATGTTAAAAAATATATATATACAGGTCCCTCAAAGTGATTGCAACAATAATATAAAATTGATAAACGTGGTTATAAAGATGAGCAATGTGTGACAAAATGCATTGAAAAAACACCAGGATTTGTTTTGAAGATGAAGTGAGTACCGTGGATATGCTGTGGAGCCAACCTGTCCCTACGCACTTTTCAGCAGTATAAGCCTCCCCCCCCCCCCCCCCGTGTTTCTCTCATCCTTAAATTTCACTCCTGTTCTGAGGGTTTGCATCAGTTCATGTAAAGAACATGCCTACAACTGTTAACATTTTGGTTTCCTATTTTTTTTTTTTTGTTGTTGGGGGTGGGGGGAAGCAAATAGTACAAAATAAATGAAACTTCAGTGTGCATAACTATTCATCCATGTAAAGTCAGTACTTTGTAGAGCCTCCTTTTGCGGCAATTATAGCTGCAAGTTGCTTTAGATAAGTCTCTATGAGCTTTCCACATCTTGCAACTGTGATTTTTGCCCATTCCTCCAGGCAAAGCTGCTCCAGCTCCTTCAATCTTGCTGTTCACCAGAGGAAACCATCCATCTTCAAGTCTGACCACAGATTCTCAAATGGATTAAGGTCTGGGCTTTGACTCGGCCACTCCAAAACATTTTACCCATTAAACCCCGCTACTGTTGCTTTAGCAGTATGCTTTGGGTCATTGTCTTGTTTGAAGGTGAACATAGGCCAAGTGTGAACAGGTGCTGAACCTAGAGTCTCCAACTCGTACACAGTCAAATAAACAAGGCAGCACACTGTAGCGCCAAAACCTGCAACCATGAAACCTGAAAATTGAATTGCATTACTGCACTAGAAATATGAAAAATGTTTGCGCTAAACTTTCTCAATTTTTGGCCTTTTTATACTTTGGCCATACTGCTTTTCTTGTTGTGGCCAGAAGAGGGCAGTATAGCCCAATATAATGTAATGTAGAAAGATCGGCAATAAACCTCTTAAGTACAGTGGTGGCCAAAAGTATTGAGACTGCGCAAATTTTGTTTTTCACCAAGTTTATTGCTTCATTTTTTTTTATAATGGCAACTTACATTCTCTCTACATTGTTATGAAGGGGGATCAGATGAATTGTAAAGTCATTCCTTGCCATGAAAATTAATTTAGACACAAAATAAACAATTCCACTGATTCTCAGCCCTGCTACATAATGACATCACTTCACATTAGCTTTGGAGAAAGTGTTAAACAGGGCAAGGCAGCTGATATCACTCCGTCAGGTCTTATTCAGACATCCGTGGTGCCAGTATGTGTTTTATCCTTATTTTTCACAGATGCAACACAAACCCATTATATTCTCTGGTGGTATATGTGTTTTTTCTCGGACACTGAGTCTGTGCACAACTCATAGAGACATGTCAGTCTTTCTGTATTTTATGTCCGTATTTGTAGCCACAACCAGGAGTGGAGCAATCAGAGGAAAAGTATAATAGAAACACGTCACCACTTCTGCATTTATCTCCCACTGCTGGTTCTGGCTACAAATACTGATGTAAAATACTGACCGAATACTGCTAGTGTGACGGCAGCCTAAGAAAAACCTAGAGGACTGCCAATGACTAGGGTAAAGCTATTTTCTCTGATGAAGCCCCCTCCAGATTCTTTGTGACATCTTGAAGAATGATTATCCCTAGAAGAAAAGGCGAGTGCTTCCATAAACAAAAACACGAAAAATTCTAATAAATGCCAAAAAACGGATTAGGCAAGAATAGATTATCATCAGTCAGGATTCGGCCCAGAAGCTGATATCCAACATGGCAGGGAAAATTGCAGAAGTCTTGAAAAATAAGGAAAAACACTGCAAATATTGAGTCTTTGTAGAAACTTGATGTATTTGTCAAAAGTTTAAAAACTTCTGAAATGCTGATAATTGTACTTAAAGGGAACCTGTCACCCCGTTTTTTCGATATGAGCTAAAAATATCATTCAATAGGGCCTGGGCTCTGCTTTACATTAGTACCTTTATTATCCCCTGATTTCCCACCTTTGCAGAGAAAAAACCTTAGTAATCTCGCCGTTTTTGGCGGGGCCTAATCGCTATCTCTCCCACCGCTCCTTGGCATGTCAGACGTACCTCGATCTGTGAATAGCACAGATTGCGCTAATTTTTTGCGTTTGCGCAGTGCATTAGCCTCTAGCGCATGCGCAGTGTGTATTGCCCAACAGTGGGCAAAGCATACAACACATCATTGCGCATGCGCCGGCTTTTCACAGTAACCTCTGTGCCCCGGATGTCTGTTTTATGCAAATTGTGTTGTTCAAGACGCCGGAAAACGTTTCCCATCCAGTACATAACGCCGTAACCCACTGCACTGCTAGCGTAAGTTTTGTGACAAAATCGCTTATCTATATCTATCTCTTTACATCATTCTATCTATCTCATTCTATCTGTTATTCTTTCTAACTTTCTGATTCCTTTCTATCTACTGTATATACTCGAGAATAAGCCGAGATTTTCAGCCCATATTTTGGGGCTGAAAGTCCCCCTCTCGGCTTATATTCGAGTCATACCCAGGGATCGGCAGGGGAGGGGAGTCTAATAATACTCACCTGCTCCTGGCGCGGTCCCTGGTTCTTCCGGCGCCGCAGCTTCTTTCTGTAGTGAGCGGTCACATGGTACCGCTCATTACAGTAATTAATATGGACCCCACTCCCATAGGGGCGGAGCCGCATATTCATTACTATAATGAGCGGTAACGGAGACCGCTCAGTACAGGAAGAAGCTGTGGGCACGGAGAACCAGGGACCGCGCCAGGAGCAGGTGAGTATAATGGGGAGGGGGAGCGCTGCGCGATATTCACCTCTCCTCGTTCCGAGCGCCGCTCCGTCCTCAGCGTCTTCTGCAGATATCCAATTAAAAGGAGTGTCCCTCGACGATCTCCCATGGAGAGCAGCCACATCAGCTGATGTGACCGCTCTCCAGGGGCTCCAGGAATACAATGATGGAAGGTATCTTTCCACAATGTATTCCTACGTCCCTGTGAGAAAATCGTCCCTAGTCTCACTTCTGGCACTGCTGTGTGGGAAAATTCCCAGGCAGCTTTGCCATAAAGTGAGACTCTGAACTAAGGTAACCTCAGTGATACACTGCAGGAGCCATTGTCTCCTGTCAGTGTGTCACTGGAGGTCTATAGAGCAGTGACATCACCCGATGTCGCTGTTCTATAGGGGAGATCGTCGTGGGACACCCTATATTTTATAGCCAGAAAGGCTATGCAGACAGCTGCAGGCTGATATTCATAGCTTAGAGAGGGGCCATGGATATCCCCCCCCCCCCTCCGGCTACGAATACCAGCCCGCAGCCACCCTAGAAATGGCGCATCTGTAAGATGCGCCAATTCCGGCACTTAGCCCCTCCCTCTCTTCCCACTCCCCTGTAGCGGTGCAATATGGGGTAATAAGGGGTTGTCACCTTGCTAATGCAATTCATTGTGGTAATGTCTATAACCAAAATTAGAAAAATGTTGTCACTGTTCAAATATATATGAACTTAAGGGTACCGTCACACAGTGCAATTTTGATCGCTACAACGGCACGATTCGTGACGTTCCAGCGATGCATTTACGATATCGTTGTGTCTGACACGCTACTGCGATCCGGATCCCCGCTGAGAATCGTACGTCGTAGCAGATCGTTTGAAACTTTCTTTCGTCGTCTAGTGTCCCGCTGTGGCGGCATGATTGCATTGTGTGACACAGGTTGTATACGATGTGCGCACAGTAACCAACGGCTTCTACATCGCAAATACGTCATGAAATTATCGCTCCAGCGCCGTGTATTGCAACGTGTGACCGCAGTATACGACGCTGGAGCGATACTTATACGACGCTGCAACGTCACGAATCGTGCCGTCATAGCGATGAAAATGGCACTGTGTGACGGTACCCTAACTGTACTTACCATACACACCTAATCCCCGAAGCCATCGATCAGCTGCAAATAAAATTCAAATAATAAACAAACAATATACTCCCTGTGTCTGATGTAATCCAATTAATAATGATTGTCCCACAACAATCTCCCGTGGAGAGCTATCACATCAGCAGATGCGACCGCTCTCCAGGGGCTCCGGTGAAACAATGATGGAGATAATCCTCCGCACTGTATCCCTCCGATGCTGACAGGTCACCTGAGTTCACCTGTCACTTGCGGCACTACAGCGTGAGAATTTTCTCACTGCTGTAGTGCCGTAAAGTGAACTCTGATGATACACTGCGGGAGGGTTATCTCTGGTCAGTGTGTCATCGGAGGCCTTATAGAGTGGTCATGTCTGCTGATGTGACCACTCTATAGGGAAGATCGTCGTGGGAGACTCGTTATTAGGCCGGAGACACACTGGTGCGAGATACGGCCGAGTCTCGCTGGCTAAAAGCAAGCTGTGGCACCGGCACTCCGGAGCGGAGCGTGCGGCTCCATGTATTGCTAAGCGGCTGCACGCTCCGCTCCGGAGTGCCGGTGCCACAGCTTGCTTTTAGCCAGCGAGACTCGGCCGTATCTCGCACCAGTGTGTCTCCGGCCTCAAAGAGGGACTACATCGGAATGGGGAGTATTTGTTTTTACATTTTTTGCAGGTGATCGATGGCTTCGATTGGATTAGGCGTGAAATAAAAATTATGAAAAAATGTGTAGGGTTTTTTTTCATTAAAATACTTTTTTTCTGGCGCTGGTTTTTTTTTTTAACCCATTAATAACTATAGGATTAATAATGGATAGGCGACTTATTGATACCTCTCCATTATTAACCAGGCTTAATGTCACCTTACAATCAACGGTGACATTAACCCCTTATTACCCCATATGCAACCACTACACGGCAGTGGGAAGAGAGAGGCTAAGTGCTGGAATTGGTGCATCGTACAGATGTGCCATTTCTGGGGCAGCTGGTATTTGTAGCCGGGGGGGCAACATCCATGGCCCCTCTCTAGCCTATGAATATCAGCCCGCAGCTGTTTGCATAGCCTTTCTGGCTATTAATTATAACAGGACCCACGTCATTTTTTAATAGCCAGTAAAGGCTAAATATACAGCTGCGGGCTGATATTCATAGCCTGGGAAGATCCATGGGTATTAACCCCTTCCCAGGCTAGAAACATCGACCCCCAGCTGTCAGCTTTCCCTCTCTGGCGCAGAAAATTGTGGGGGAGCCCATGCCATTTTTTTTCTAAATTGAAGATATTGTGTGACTCTGTTAGGGATCAAATTCCCACCTCTGCACAGGGGGAATCTCAAACCATCTCCGCTGCGGTCTCTCATTCTTTTCCAGCCGCAGTGGAGCCTGCTCAGCGGAGAAGTCGGTCCCAGCGTCTGGCTCAGCCCGATACTCTGCGGATGGTTACTGCTGTCTTTCCAGGCTCAGCCATTGTAGCCACTACTAGTCAGCGGTGAGCAGACATCTCTGGGACTAAGTGCTGCTTTTCCCCTTCTGAGCATGCCCGGGGTAAGACCTCTCATTAGCGGTCAAGGGTCACATGCTCAGGTACTGTGGCAGCTCCCATTGGTCCTCTAGGAAGGTCCTGAAGTTGCTGCGCTATAAAAGGTTTGCTTGGCCGCACGGCCATGCGCTAGTATCAGCTTATGTCATGAGCTTTTGCTACTCAGTGGTCTTGTCTGCTTGTGGTCAGGGTCCAGCTGAAATAAGCCACTAGAATACCGGCACCTCCGGTGAGTTTGTATGGTGAATACAGGGCTGGCGTAAAGCCATTAGAATTCCGGCTCCACCGGAGAGGAGGTGTTTGTGTGCTTGCTACTCCCTGACCACTGATTGCTTTTGCTCTGTTAGGCAGCTGTGTTCCCCTGTGACGCTAAGGTTATGGGCACATGCTGCGGATTCTCCTGCGGATCCGCAGCGGATTTGACGCTGCGGATCCGTAGCAGTTTTCCCAAAGTTTACAGTACCATGTAAACCTATGGGAAAAAAAAACCCGCTGTGCACATGCTGTGGAAAATTCTGTGCGGAAACGCAGCAGATTATTTTCCGCAGCATGTCAATTCTTTGTGCGGATTCCGCAGCGGTTTTCAACCAGCACCAATAGGAAAGTGCAGTTGAAAACCCGCAGAGGAATCCGCACAAGAAACCGCGAGAAAATCCGCAGTGAAAACCGCAGTGGTTTTGCACTGTGGATTTTCCAAATCCGCTGCGGAAAAATCCGCAGCAGAATCCGCAACGTGGGCATATATCCTAACAGGGCACAGCGTTTTCCCTTCTGTGCAACTCTGTGAAGTAAGAGTTCTCTTCTACCGCCATATCGTGCCACCATTTGCTAGCAGCAGGTTGGTCTCCTGCACGGTGGACCCCGGGCTGCGAACGCACCAATAATAATATCTAAATATACTCTGTGCGTTCCGCCAGCCCTAACAGTGTCTTTATTTATGTACCATTTTTTCTATCTTTGCGTGTGTAAACACTATTCTTCCATGGAGTGTGTAAAATAAGAGGTTGGACAAAGAAATGACAATTCTTTTTTTTTTTTTTTTTTTTTTTTAAATAATAGATCTTTGGTCTACGTTTTTGTAACCTAAATAATCTGCATGAAAAAATGCATCAAAAAAGCACAGATTTTTACCTGAGTTTTGTGCCAAGAGGTGCAGATTCTGTGCAGAAAAGTCTGGAGGCAAATCTGCAACCTGTGCACATACCCTAAGGCCATGTTCACACAGTGCGTTTTTTACCGCGGAACCGCGGCGGTTTTGCCGCTGCGGTTCCGCAGCTGTTTTCCATGCAGGGTACAGTACACTGTACCCTATGGAAAACAGGACACACTGTGCACATGGTCCGGAAATTTAAAAAAAAAAGCCGTGCGGAATAGCTCCCGGAAAAAAGAAGGAGCATGTCAATTCTTCGTCCTGAACCGCAGCGGTTCTGCACCCATAGACCTCCATTGTGAGGTCAAAATCGCAGTAAAACCCGCAGATCAAAAATATATCTGCGGGTTTTACTGCGGTTTGTTGTGCAGAACCGCTGCAGCCGGAAGTGCGGGGAAGCCGGCGGAAGTGCGGGGCCGGAAGTGCGTGGGCGGAGAGACATGGAGGCGTACCGTCGCATGGGGATCGTGTCGGCCGTTTGATTGATTTGGTATGTGTGTCTGTGTGTGTGTGTGTGTGTGTGTGTGTGTGTGTGTGTGTGTGTGCGTGTGTGTCCCCATGCGACGCTAGTGCCTCCATTGTGCTAAGTCGCCGTATGGACTACTACTCCCATCCGGTATTAGGATGGGAGAGTTGTCCCTGTGTCCGGCGACTTAGCACAATGGTAAAGTTACACCAAACACCTACACACAATACACATACATGACACACAGTACAGTACATACAACACATAACACAGAGTGTATACTCACCAACAGCACACTTGTAGGCGAAGCCCTCGATCCTCCAGGAAAAAATCGCAAAATAATAAAGCAAATTCATACTCCCTGTCCGCAGAATCCATAAAACGAGTGTCCCACGCCGATCGGCTGCTCTCCGGCGATACACTGCCAGGAGCGAAGCTCCTAGCAGTGTATCGCGTACTGTCCCGGAGCTCAATGACTCCGGCGTCTCGGTTAACAGCAGTACAGCTGCGTTGAACTTTCCCACGCAGCACTGCCGTTAAGCGAGAGTGCCGGGGTCAATGACCGCCGGTAAACTCGCTCGCGCATGCGCAGTGACACACCGACAGGAACTATGGCTCCTGTCAGTGTGTTGCTGCATCCGTGGAGAGCAGACATATCTCTGGATGTGTCTGTTCTCCATGGAAAATCTTCGTGGGATACGTGGCACTTAAATACGTGGCACTTAAATACGTGACACGTGTCACTTATACGTGATACGTGTCACTTAAATACGTGACACGTGTCACTTATACGTGATACGTGTCACTTATACGTGATACGTGTCACTTAAATACATGATACGTGGCACTGAAATACGTGGCACGTGGCACTTAAATACGTGGCACGTGGCACTGAAATACGTGGCACGTGGCACTGAAATATGTGGCACGTGGCACTTAAATACGTGGCACGTGGCACTTAAATACGTGGCACGTGGTACTTAAATACGTGGCACGTGGCACTTAAATACGTGGCACGTGGCACTGAGATACGTGGCACGTGGCACTTAAATACGTGGCACGTGGCACTTAAATACGTGGCACGTGGCACTGAAATATGTGGCACGTGGCACTTAAATACGTGGCACGTGGCACTTAAATACGTGGCACGTGGCACTGAGATACGTGGCACGTGGCACTTAAATACGTGGCACGTGGCACTTAAATACGTGGCACGTGGCACTGAAATACGTGGCACGTGGCACTTAAATACGTGGCACGTGGCACTGAAATACGTGGCACGTGGCACTGAAATATGTGGCACGTGGCACTTAAATACGTGGCACGTGGCACTTAAATACGTGGCACGTGGCACTGAGATACGTGGCACGTGGCACTTAAATACGTGGCACGTGGCACTGAAATACGTGGCACGTGGCACTGAAATATGTGGCACGTGGCACTTAAATACGTGGCACGTGGCACTGAAATACGTGGCACGTGGCACTTAGGCTATGTTCACATTTGCGTTGTGCGCCGCAGCGTCGGCGCCCCAACACACAACGCAAAGTAAAACGCAGCAAAACGCATGCACAACGCTGCATTTTGCGCCGCATGCGTCCTTTTTTGGATTGATTTTGGACGCAGCAAAAATGCAACTTGCTGCGTCCTCTGCGCCCGGATGCGTGCGCTGCAGTGACGCATGCGGCGCAAAACGCGGAGCGCTGTCATTCAAAACACGTCCACTCATTTTGGTGTTTAGTCCCAAAATGGAGGATGGAAGAAGAAAAGGGTTGGACAAGGAAATGACATCATTTCTTTTTTTTTTTTCCCCCACTGCAGTTAAAGCTTTATTTGTGTCAAACACAGACAATTTGCAGAGAAAACTGCATAAAAAAACGCACAAAAAACCGCACCAAAAAACGCACCAAAAAACGCACCAAAAACGCACCAAAAAACGCACCTGCGTTTTCTGCAGAGACCTGCAGATTCAGTCAGGAAAAAAAAAGGATGGAAATCCTGAACGTGTGAACATAGCCTGAGGCTTCTCTCACGCTTGTGTCGGTACGGGGCCGTCGCTAAGCATCGGCGCGACGTACCGACGCACGTTGTGAAAATTCACAACGCATCCGCTGCCCGTTGTAACGTCCCGGGGAGGAAGGGGCGGAGTTCTGGCTGCGCATGCGCGGTAGGAAATGGCGGACCCATTGTACGAAAAAAGTTTCCTTGAACGCTTTTTCTTGATGGCGGTCTGCCAAAACACGACACATCCCGTGCACGACTGACGTTACGTATGGCCATACGTTGCGATCCGTCGGCAATACAAGTCTATGGGGAAAAAACCCATCCTGCGGGCACATTTGCAGGATCCGTTTTTTTTCCCCAAAACGACGGATGCCAAACAACGCAAGTGTGAAAGTGCTGCTACCACGCCTGAAGGATGTGCCGAGGAGATGCTCCCAAGAGGAGTTTTCGGGCTGCAGAATTTCTGCAATGATCTGAAATGACCTGCAAGTGCCACGCCCACCGCAAGTGCCACGCCCACCCCGTGATTGCCATGTGTGACCACGCCCACCCTGTGATTGTCATGTGTGACCACGCCCACCCCCGTGAATGCCATGTGTGACCACGCCCTACCCATGACTGACATATAGTGACCACGCCCTTCCTGGAAATGATCTACAAGGGCCACGCCTACCCTGTGATTGACTTATGGGACCACGCCCACTCTGCCTAGCAATTTTAGAGGGCTACGCCCACCCCATAAATGAATGCAAGACCCACGCCCGCAAGTGACTGACATTTAGGAGCCACGCCTACCTCATAGATTAAATGCGAGAGCCGCGTCTCCAGGTGACCGAAATGTAGATGCCCCTCCCACCGTGTGATTGACCCATGGGGCCACGCCATTGACAGGCGTGTCCCGCATACTGAACGCTGCTTTAATTGCTTTATTGGCTTCCTGCAGTGGCTGCCGGCCTGAGGAGAGTCGGAGCTAGATATGTCGCGATATAGGGAGGCCATGACACACAACGGAGGAGGTAAAGCCGCTGTGCTGTGTGCTCCCACCACGCCCGGTACACACATAACCACCCGCAGGCCATGCAGTGCGGCCCGTGGTAGCAGCAGCCCCGTTATGTGACTGCGGAGCGGCCAGTCGCGCGCACTACTTCTGTCACACGCACTGCGCGGAGGTGGACAGTTACATGGGTCGTTACTGAAAGATCACGTGACAGCGAGCGGCGCGGAGGGATCTGTGGCAGGTAAAAAGGGGTATATAAAATGTCGGCAGCGCTGCTCCCCCCAGTCTCCTCACAATCACATTACACCCTACAGACATGATACGTGCGAGCTGCTCCGCGGCTTCTCTCGGCGCCGTCAGTCAGCCGTGCCAGTAGCATAGCTACTGGGGGGCAGAGGGGGCCATCGCCCCAGGCCCTGTCACATGAAGGGGCCCAACGGGAGCCAGGGCCACGTCTGTGAGGAGGCAGAACACCGCATAGGAGCAGAGCAGTATAATGTCTGCTCCCGTCTGACGGAGGCTCTGCAGGCTGCTGCTAGCACAGTGGCGGCTGCAGTTTCGCCCGTCTGACCTGATGATGAAGCTTTTCCTGGCTGCAGTTTTTCTTCACTCTGTGCACGCTGGGTCCTAGTGCCCACCTTGCATTTCACTGACGCTTCCTGGTCCTGCCTGCAGTGCAAACTTTATCAGTAAGTGGGGATGGAACTTATTAGGTTTATTAAATTCAGGTATGTCACTGTGAGACCGTTGGGGTATTGTGGGGGAGGGGGGACAGGGTACTGGGGGGTGAATGTGAGACCATTTGGGGGTGGTGAGGGCAGAAGGTGGGTGAGGGGGGACAGGGCACTGAGGGGTGGATGTGAGATGATGGGGGTATTGGGGCTGAAGTGGGGGAGGGGAGACAGGTCACTGGGGGTTAATATTATAATGTTTTGTTCTGATATATGTACTTCATCACATAATAGTTGCTGTCTGGGGAGGCTGGAGATGGGGGGGTAGGGGGCTTTTGATATGTACCACCTGGGTCTTTTATGAGTATTAGTATAAGGAGCCCCCATACAGTAACCAAGAGCTGCATCACATTTACAGCACCACTCCAGCATTATTATTTTATTTCACTGCTGGAGCGGTGCTGACAATCCCCGTCCCCTGCCCCCTGTCTGATACTCACCTTCTGGCGTTTTCATCTGTCTTTGTCTCCGCTCGGCTCCGTCTCCTGCAGTTTGTGACTTGTCCGAGGCTCCAGTGTTTCATGGAGCAGCGCATGACTTGTCCGAGGCTCCAGTGTTTCATGGAGCAGCGCAGAGGTCACTAATCAGTGTGAGTCTGTGGGAGCCTCGTTCTGGCCTCGTTCTCACTCTCAGGCTATGTGCACACAGTGCGGATTGGCCGCTGCGGATCTGCAGCAGTTTTCCATCTGGTTTACAGTGCCATGTAAACCTATGGAAAACTAAATCCGCAGTGCCCATGGTGTGGAAAATACCGCGCGGAAACGCTGCGTTGTATTTTCCGCAGCATGTCAATTCTTTTGCGGATTCCGCAGCATTTTACATCTGCTCCTGTATAGGAATCCGCAGGTGGTAAAACGCAGGTGAAATCTGCACAAAAAACACAGGAAATCCGCGGTAAATCTGCACATGAATCCACAACAAGTGCACATAGCCTCATAGTCTTACATTGAGCGCCTGTGACATGGCTTCTAACTTCTGGCCAGTCAGAAGCTGCGCTCACAAGTTTGAGCAGCGGCACTGCAGCAGTGCCACAAAATAGTGAATACACCGGAGGATGAGTAAATGGCCAGGACATCCAAATCATGACAGCGAGCTGCGAGTCCACCATACTGTGTATAAGGGAGCTGCGGGCCCATCATACTGTGTATAAGGGAGCTGCGGGCCCATCATACTGTGTATAAGGGAGCTGCGGGCCCATCATACTGTGTATAAGGGAGCTGCGGGCCCATCATACTGTGTATAAGGGAGCTGCGGGCCCATCATACTGTGTATAAGGGAGCTGCGGGCCCATCATACTGTGTATAAGGGAGCTGCGGGCCCATCATACTGTGTATAAGGGAGCTGCGGGCCCATCATACTGTGTATAAGGGAGCTGCGGGCCCATCATACCGTGTATAAGGGAGCTCCGGGCCCATCATACCGTGTATAAGGGAGCTGCGGGCCCATCATACCGTGTATAAGGGAGCTGCGGGCCCATCATACCGTGTATACGGGAGCTGCGGGCCCGTCATACCGTGTATACGGGAGCTGCGGGCCCGTCATACCGTGTATACGGGAGCTGCGGGCCCGTCATACTGTGTATACGGGAGCTGCGGGCCCGTCATACTGTGTATACGGGAGCTGCGGGCCCGTCACACTGTGTATACGGGAGCTGCGGGCCCGTCACACTGTGTATACGGGAGCTGCGGGCCCGTCACACTGTGTATACGGGAGCTGCGGGCCCGTCACACTGTGTATACGGGAGCTGCGGGCCCGTCACACTGTGTATACGGGAGCTGCGGGCCCGTCACACTGTGTATACGGGAGCTGCGGGCCCGTCACACTGTGTATACGGGAGCTGCGGGCCCGTCACACTGTGTATACGGGAGCTGCGGGCCCGTCACACTGTGTATACGGGAGCTGCGGGCCCGTCACACTGTGTATACGGGAGCTGCGGGCCCGTCACACTGTGTATACGGGAGCTGCGGGCCCGTCACACTGTGTATACGGGAGCTGCGGGCCCGTCACACTGTGTATACGGGAGCTGCGGGCCCGTCACACTGTGTATACGGGAGCTGCGGGCCCGTCACACTGTGTATACGGGAGCTGCGGGCCCGTCACACTGTGTATACGGGAGCTGCGGGCCCGTCACACTGTGTATACGGGAGCTGCGGGCCCGTCACACTGTGTATACGGGAGCTGCGGGCCCGTCACACTGTGTATACGGGAGCTGCGGGCCCGTCACACTGTGTATACGGGAGCTGCGGGCCCGTCACACTGTGTATACGGGAGCTGCGGGCCCGTCACACTGTGTATACGGGAGCTGCGGGCCCGTCACACTGTGTATACGGGAGCTGCGGGCCCGTCACACTGTGTATACGGGAGCTGCGGGCCCGTCACACTGTGTATACGGGAGCTGCGGGCCCGTCACACTGTGTATACGGGAGCTGCGGGCCCGTCACACTGTGTATACGGGAGCTGCGGGCCCGTCACACTGTGTATACGGGAGCTGCGGGCCCGTCACACTGTGTATACGGGAGCTGCGGGCCCGTCACACTGTGTATACGGGAGCTGCGGGCCCGTCACACTGTGTATACGGGAGCTGCGGGCCCCTCACACTGTGTATACGGGAGCTGCGGGCCCCTCACACTGTGTATACGGGAGCTGCGGGCCCCTCACACTGTGTATACGGGAGCTGCGGGCCCCTCACACTGTGTATACGGGAGCTGCGGGCCCCTCACACTGTGTATACGGGAGCTGCGGGCCCGTCACACTGTGTATACGGGAGCTGCGGGCCCCTCACACTGTGTATACGGGAGCTGCGGGCCCCTCACACTGTGTATACGGGAGCTGCGGGCCCCTCACACTGTGTATACGGGAGCTGCGGGCCCCTCACACTGTGTATACGGGAGCTGCGGGCCCCTCACACTGTGTATACGGGAGCTGCGGGCCCCTCACACTGTGTATACGGGAGCTGCGGGCCCCTCACACTGTGTATACGGGAGCTGCGGGCCCCTCACACTGTGTATACGGGAGCTGCGGGCCCCTCACACTGTGTATACGGGAGCTGCGGGCCCCTCACACTGTGTATACGGGAGCTGCGGGCCCCTCACACTGTGTATACGGGAGCTGCGGGCCCCTCACACTGTGTATACGGGAGCTGCGGGCCCCTCACACTGTGTATACGGGAGCTGCGGGCCCCTCACACTGTGTATACGGGAGCTGCGGGCCCCTCACACTGTGTATACGGGAGCTGCGGGCCCCTCACACTGTGTATACGGGAGCTGCGGGCCCCTCACACTGTGTATACGGGAGCTGCGGGCCCCTCACACTGTGTATACGGGAGCTGCGGGCCCCTCACACTGTGTATACGGGAGCTGCGGGCCCCTCACACTGTGTATACGGGAGCTGCGGGCCCCTCACACTGTGTATACGGGAGCTGCGGGCCCCTCACACTGTGTATACGGGAGCTGCGGGCCCCTCACACTGTGTATACGGGAGCTGCGGGCCCCTCACACTGTGTATACGGGAGCTGCGGGCCCCTCACACTGTGTATACGGGAGCTGCGGGCCCCTCACACTGTGTATACGGGAGCTGCGGGCCCCTCACACTGTGTATTAAGGGAACTGTGAAGGCATATTGTGCATATGGGAGCTGTTGGCCCATTACACTGTATATAGGGGAGCTCTGGGGGCATTATACTGTGTATAGGGGAGCATTGGGCTCATACTGTGTAGAGGGGAGTTATAGAACCATCATACTGTGTATAGGGGAGCTGTGGGAGCCTTAGACTGTGTATAGGGAAGCTTTAAGTTCACAATACTGTGTATACTGGAGCAGTACATGGGGGAACTTAGGGGACATTATTATTGTGCATATGGTCCAATATGGCGGTGAAGTCAATGACAATGACAGTAGGGTCATATTCTGAGGTTCCCCTATATTCACAATAAGTGCGCAACCGTAGCTGTAATCAGGGTTAGCTGGTTAGGGGCCCACTCAGATGTTTTTTTTTTCCCCCCCTAAGCTGAAACCCTAGCTACGCCTCTGAGCCGTGCATCACACCTACGGGGCGTTTCCCTCCATATACCGCTGGTGCGGAGCCGCAGCGCCCCTGCTGGTTACTGGGGAGGTCCTTGCCTCTAGGTGCCAGCCTGGGGGGTAACTGGGGTCACATAATTATTTGGCTTGTTTCCATGGTGAAGTAACGGTGTGACATCGGGGGGTACTGGGCTGTGATTGTGGCCCTCATATATTTGCTCAGTCTGTGGACCCCCCACAGTGTTATTTGTGTTGATGGCGTGTGATGGGGCTGATCAGTGGGGGCCGGGTGTCGGACATGTTGTCACTATGCCTTAGGTGTACGGGTGTATGCACATGCCAAATTATTGTATTAAAAACCAAATTCTGTTTTACTATATAAATAAAATTGTGGAAAAAGAAAAAAAATAATTTTCCTTGAGTTGCGATATTTTTAGAGCCTTAAAGGTTGTTTTCTGGTTTCTGGAAAGTTGTGTCCCCAGGGGCTCTTGATTGCAGACCCCCTGGATCTGTGCTTTAGTCACCATCCCCAGGTCTGCGCGGAGTCTCTGCTCCCTGTGCCCCTTATTGTCTGCAGCGCTCCCAGATTGCCGCCTTAATAATGTCAGCGCTGCAGACAATAATGGACACTGGGAGCGGCGGTGGAGGAGGATGTGGAGAAAACATTCCCATCATTCCTGACAGCGGAAAAACCTTCATCTACCAGCGATGAAGCTCTGCGGGGGCTTGTGTTTTTTATGGGATGAGATGTAGTTTTTATTGGAACTATATTTAGGATGCAATTATCGGATCATTTTATTGGGGGTGACGAAAAGGATATATTTTTTCTTTTTCTCCCTGGAAGAATAGAACCTACAGTGACTGTACAGATACCTTCATATTGCAGTGTATTGTAATATCATGGTCATGGCGGGATGGAGGCATCCAGAGGGTTAGGCTATGTGCACACGGTGCTGATTTGGCTGCGGATCCACAGCAGTTTTCCATGCAGTGTACAGTACCATGTAAACCTATGGAAAACAAAATCTGCTGTGCACATGCTGCGGAAAAAAGCGTGTGGAAACGCTGCGGTTTATTTTCTGCTGCATGTCAATTCTTTGTGCGGATTCCGCAGCGTTTTACACCTGCTCCATAATAGGAATCCACACTAAGGGTATGTGCACATGTTGCGGATTTGCCTGCGGATTTTTCCGCACTGAATCCGCACCTCTTGGCAGAAAACGCAGGTGCTTTTTTTTTTTTTTTTTTTATACGGATTTGTATGCTTTTTTGGAAGCTTAATAAAGATCTCTTATTGAACAAAAAAAAAGAATTGTGATGTCATTTCTTGTCCAACCTCCTCTTTTACATTTGTCCAACCCACGCTCCATTACACACAGACAGATAGATAGATCTATAGATATATATCTCTATAGATATATCCATAGATATATAATAGGAAGGCCGATGTTTATTAATGAACAACAGGTACAGACTGGGGGTGATATTCAGCCCTGGCATTTGACATCACACTGGCCCAGTTTGTCCCCGTCCCCAAGCACCAGATAAGATATATTACTAATATTGCCCTGGCTGGAGGAAAGCAAGATTTACGTCCATACCAGACCAATGTTTCTAATGATGCCAGTAGCCTGCTGGGGTAAGTGATGGAGTCAGCGACTTTGTGTTCCATCACAACTCTCAACAGTATGGGTGTGTTGAGAACACCGATTCTGTTAACAATGTCAACAAGCAGCCCACGACCAGACAGGCCCTTCTGGCATTTGCCAGAATAGCAAGATGGCCAGTCCAGCCCTGATGAACAATGTTAAATTTGTAAAAAAAAAATGGCATGGGCTCCCGCGCAGTTTTCTGCACCAGAGGGGGAAAGCCATGGGCCAATATTTGTAGCCTGGGAATGGGGTAATACCCATGGCCCCTTTCCAGGCTATGAATATCAGCCCGCAGCTGTCTGAATAGCCTTTACTGGCTATTAAAATAGGGGGACTCCCCACAAAAAATGACGTGGGGTCCCCCTGTATTTCATAGCAAGAAAGGCTACGCAGACAGGCGGGCTGTTATTCATAGCCTAGAGAGGGGCTATGGATATTCCCCCCCGGCTACAAATACCATAACCCCAGCCGCCCCAGAAATTGCACATCTCTAAGATGCACTAATTCCGGCACTTAGCCCCTCTCTTCCCACTTCCGTGTAGCGGTGGGATATGGGGTAATAAGGGGTTAATGTCACCTTTGTATTGTCAGGTGACATTAAGCCCGGTTAGTAATGGAGAGGCGTCAATAAGACGCCTATCCATTATTAATCCTATAGTAGTGAGAGTTAAAAAAAACACAGCCAGAATAAGGTATTTTATTATTCTTAATTTCACCATACTTACAAACACGCCTAATTCCTGCGACGCCCTCGATCGCCTGCAAAAAATAAAAAAACAACCGTATACTCCCTGTCCGACGCAGTCCAATTAATGTCCCACGAAGATCTCCCCTATAGAACAGTGACATCTGGTGATGTCACTGCTCTATAGGGCCTCCCAGTGATGAACTGACAGGAGACAATGGCTCCTGCTGTGCATCACTGAAGAGGTTACTGTAGTTCACTCTCTCGCTTTATGGCAATGCTGCGTGGGAAATTTCCAACACAGCAGTGCGAGTATGAACTATACTCACAGCAGCGGAGGGATACCGTCCGTCATTGTATCTCGGAGCCCCTGGAGAGCGGTCACATCAGCAGATGCTCCTGCTCTCCATGTGAGATTGTCGTGGGACACTCGCATTAATTGGATTTCTGCAGATCAGGGAGTATATTGTTTGTTGTTTTAATATTTTTTACAGGTGATCGATGGCTTTGGGATCAAGGTGATTGGTCAGTATGTGCTGCATGTTGTATGCGCTGCATGCACTGTATGTAATATGTACTATGTACTGTGTGTTTGTATGTATTGTGTGTTTTATGTATTGTATGTACTGTGTGTTGTATCATACAACATACATTACATACAGTACATACAACTTGTATGTGCTGTATATGTGTTTTGTTTTTTTTTTACATTCAACACATTAGCCGGATGATGGGACTACTATTGTCCCATCATTGGCTAATGTGTCACTCACTGTCACTGTAGCAGGCATAGCCGGATGGGACTTGTAGTCCCATCGGACTATGCCTACACACAAACGCACCAAACCTGCAGATCTTTTTTACACCTGCGGTTTTGCTGCGGATGTGCCCGACTCAATGCAAGTCTATGGGTGCAGAAACACTGCAGATCCGCAGAAAGAATTGACATGCTGCGGAAAAAACAACGCTGCGTTTCCGCGCGTATTTTTTCCACAGCATGTGCACAACTGATTTGGTTTTCCATACGTTTATGTGGTACTGCACACCGCATGGAAAACTGCTGCTGATCCACAGCATCAAAAACGTTGCGGATCCGCAGGCAAAACCGCAACGTGCGCACATAGCCTAAATCCACGGGGGATCCACAACGTGTGCACATACCCTAAAACTGCCGTTGATAACTGACCACAGTTTCATGTATGGCAGTGATATCTTATGTTGTTTCTGAGTCAGCCCGGTGCAGGTTTCTCAGTCTTGTCAGCTTTGGTTATTTTTCTGCTGAATTACACTCCAAAGGCCCCAACACATTCTTGTTAACCCATTAAAGCAGGTCTGTCAATGTAGTGTATGGATCTGGGTCATCTCCTAAGGCTATATGCACACGATGCGGATTTCCTGCGGATCCGCAGCGGATTTTTCCACGCAGAAACGCTGTAGATCCGCACTGTGATGTACAGTACAATGTAAATCAATGGGGTAAAAAAATAGCTGTGCGGAATTGCTGCGGATTTCAAAGAAGTGCATGTTTTTTATTTTGTGCGGAGCTGCAGCGTTTCTGTACCCCTCCATGTTAAAAACCCACAGTGGCAAAAACCGCTGAAAATCCGCACAAAATCCGCGTCAATTCCGCATAAAAACTGCAGCAAATCTGCGGCCGCGGATTCTGCCAGGAGCTGCGGATTTTGTGCAGAAAATTCTGCACCTCTTTTCTTACGTGTGCACATAGCCTAAGGCTACGTTCACACGATCCGTTTTTTGCTGCGGATCCGTAGCGGAATTGCAGCTACGGATCCGCAGCCGTTTTCCATGCAGGGTACAGTACAATGTTACCCTATGGAAAACAAAACCCGCTGTGCCGATGATCCTTTTTTTCGCTGGAAAATCCGCGCGGATTTGCCAACGGAAAAAAGAAGTACCATGTCAATTCTTTCAGCGGATTCCGCTGCGGGTTTCCAACAGCACCAATAGGAAACTGCAGTTGGAAACCCGCAGTGGAATCCGCAGAAGAAAAAGGACACAAATCCGCCGAGAGAAGCACCGCCGTTTTCCACTGCGGATTTCCCCGAAAAAGGACCGGAAAAATCCGCAGTGAAAAACGGATCGTGTGAACGTAGCCTAAGTCTCATCCATAGGCCGGAGTCACACTAGACCGTAATACGGATGAGTACTGTGTGATAAAAAATCACTCGGACCTATGTTAATCTATGGGGCAGCTCCTATCATCCGTTGTTTTCTTGGCCGTATTATACGTGCAAGAAATCTCAGCATGCTGCGACTTGCACCATGTATCGGCCGAGACTCGCCAATGAAAGTCTATGGGTGCGAGAATAACTCGCACACCACATGGACCACACGTGTGACTTGCGAGAAATGCGCATCGGTGTCCTTTAGAAAAGCCGGTAATTCAGTGCGGTGTAATGTAAAATCACACTGACAGGTTAAAATAGAATAAATGTCTACACATAGAATAGGTGTATATATATATATATATATCATACAGAGCTAGATGGCAGAATAGCTGATAATTCAATTGTCGGGTTCTGTAAAATCATTGCAGAACCCGACAGGATTTGACACATGGTTTACATACAGTAAACCATTGTAGAACAGTTAGATTTTTATATGTCCCACACTAATAATGTTAGTAGTGTGTGTAAAATTTGGGAGCTCTAGGTGTTATATTAAAGGATTAATTCACGGAAAAAATTGGCTTGGGCTCCCGCGCAATTTTCTCCGCCAGAGAGGGAAAACCAGTGACAGAGGGCAGATATTAATAGCCTAGAGTGAGACCATGGTTATTGCCCCAGCCACCCCAGAAAAGGCGCCCATTCTAGCACTTAGCCCCTCTCTTCCCATTGCCCTGTAGCATTGGCATATGGGGTAATAAGGGGTTAATGTCACCTTGCTATTGTAAGGTGACATTAAGCCTGGTTAATAATGGAGAGGTGTCAATAAGACACCTATCCATTATTAAGCCACTAGTCTGAAAGGGTTAAAAAACAACAATATCCCATACCTGTCCGCTGTACAGTCAAGTCCCACACAATAATCCATATCTGGGGGAATTTACATTTTACAACCAGGAGCGCTGCTAATGCGACTGCTCCCGGCTGTAAACGACTGGGGAATGAATGAAATGCTGGGAGCGGAGCCGTCACTGAAGCTGTGGCCCCTGGCGGCATGAACTAAAATGAACTTTTCAGCCTGGGAAAATCAGCTGGCATGTCATAGGTTCATGTCCCCTAAGGGCTCATTCAGACGTCCAATTTTCTCGCGTATGAGAAAAATGGCCCTGTTATTTTGATCACATTTTGATCAAGTGTCATCAGTTTTTCTAGTGAATTAAAAAAAAATAATAAATAAATATTTCTACTCTGACAGTCTGAAAATCGGACTGTACTAAGATATCATCTGAGTGCTGTCCAATTTTTTTTTTTTTTTTAGAACGACATCTGGATGAACCCAAAGGGCAGTAAAAAATTACAAGTCATGTTACCAGGTCACTTTTAAAAGACCATAAATATAAAGCTCTAAAAATAATGGCAAGATAAAGGTTTTTTTTCTCCCATCATATCACTGCACTGGGAATTTTTCTCCAGTTTTCCATCACATTGTAATGTGAATAGGCCTCTGATATGATGAGGTTGGAAAATTTGGGCTTGTTTTGCTTATAAAAAAGACAAAGGACTGGCATATGATGTAACCCTTCCGAAGAGCACACTTGGGGCCCGGGAGAGCTCAGTACGGGTGGAAGAAAGGCGATTCCGGCAGCTAAATAAGAAGGGGTTCTTTACAGTTAGAGCAGTCAGACTGTGGAATGCCGACCACAGGAGGTAGTAATGGCCGACACTATATGAGCATTGTAAAAGGGCTGGATAATTTCCTCAATACACCTAGCATTGGGGGTTACAGATAATTTAATGACAAAAAATGTATAATTGTTGGAGAAAGGTCGAACTTGATGGACCGAGGTCTTTTTTCAGCCTACGTAATTACGGTATGTAAAACTACAACTTATTCTGCAAAAAAAGAAAACCCTCATACGACTATTACCACACAAAAAAAAACGTTATGGTCCTTGAAAGATGGGGAAGAAAAAAAAAAAACAACGAAATTGTGAAAACAATAGCTGGCTGTTGTGATAAGGGGCTCGGGCTTTTGGCCACTTTTGTAGCTCTGGTTTTGGCCACACTTGAGGATTGCTGAATATA
The DNA here is from genome assembly GCF_051348905.1 of Ranitomeya variabilis. Lineage (NCBI taxonomy): Eukaryota > Metazoa > Chordata > Amphibia > Anura > Dendrobatidae > Ranitomeya > Ranitomeya variabilis. The sequence continues at coordinate 501,711,118 of NC_135237.1, read as the reverse complement.
TTTGGTACCACAGTTGGGATCCTCCGATGCAGGAGGGGGCGCTGTGCAGTTTCATTAGAGGAGCATAATGTAGTGAAAGTCGATGTTGGAGCACATTTGGGTACAGGGGCGGACGTATTATTGGTGCAGCTGCCGGGGCCCAATAGGTAAGATGGCCATGTCCACCTCCAAAGCAACTTGTGCCACACACAGCTCATGCACTGCTCTTGCCCTGTCTGTGTCTGTAGGTTATACCCCCTTGTGTACCCCTATGTGAGCTGTTTCATAGCCGGCTGCTTAATGTGTGTTTAGGGGAAAGGTGTGGGGCCGGATCACGCACGTGAGGGAAGAGCAGGTGAGTCAGCTGTATTTCCAGATGGTTCTGGATAAATGGTTCTGTCCCCTGCAGCGATCAGGTTAGTAAGGGCCGCTAGTCTATAGGTGTTTGGTGTGATCAGTGCCGGTGACATTACTATGTGCACCCCACTTTGTCTCTAGCCCTTTCTGTCCACATTGCCAGTACATTCATTATATCTATTGTGAGTGCGTGTGGTACTTTATGTTGGTTCTGTGTGAATAGCTGAGTGAGCATGGTACTGTCCTGTCAGTGGGGGCGGCCATGGTTGTTTTTTTGCTGGATTACCCTCCAAAGGCGGCTGATTTCCACTTTCAGCAGTGCAGCGCATTCATGTTAACCCATTAGAGCAGATCGATCACGTCGTATAATGCCTTATGTAAGGGCAGCATATTACAGAGACAGGTCTGCTCTTCTAATAGTCTGAACAGTACAGAAAATATCGTATAGTTGGCCAGAAAGAAAAATCAAAGAATGCTGCCCATCTCTGCATCGTGTATGTGACAGCCTGTCAGTCCCTGCAGAGAGGACTCCTCCGCAGTATTGTCATCACCATTAACTACATAACAAGGGCAAAATCAGGTATTTTTTCCTCTTTTGCACGAGCTGATAAGCACAGGAATGCTCATTCCAGATTAAAGGGAGTCTGTCACCCCAAAATCGTATATGAGCTGCGGCCACCGGCATCAGGGGCTTATCTACAGCATTCTGTAATGCTGTAGATAAGCCCCTGATGTATCCTGAAAGATGAGAAATAAAGGTTATGTTATACTCACTCACCCAGGGGTGGTCCCGCTGCGGTTCAGGTCCGATGGGCATCGCGGTCCGGTCCAGCGCCTCCTATCTTCATACGATGATGTCCTCTTCTTGCCGTGGCTCCGGCGCAGGCGTACTTTGTCCTCCCTGTTGAGGGCAGAGCAAAGTACTGCAGTGCGCAGGCGCCAGGAAAGGTCAGAGAGGTCCGGCGCCTGTGCACTGCAGTACTTTGCTCTGCCCTCAACAGGGAAGACAAAGTACGCCTGCACCGGAGCCGTGGCAAGAAGAGGACGTCATCGTATGAGGATAGCAGGCGCTGGACCGGACCGCGATGCCGATCGGACCCGGACCGCAGCAGGGCCGCCCCTGGGTGAGTATAATATTCAGGTTACATCGGGGGCTTATCTACAGCATTACAGAATTCTGTAGATAAGCCCCTGATGCCGGTGGCCACAGCTCATACACGATTTTGGGGTGACAGATTCCCTTTAACAGCAAGTGTAAATGGGCGAAATGTTGGTTACGTCAAGTAATTTGATTTTCTCTGTCGCCCATGACGGCACCACGGAGAGAGGGTTATCCGCCCACCAAGGACAGGAAACCTACAGATAAAAAGGCGGTACCACTCTCCCGCATCAGTTGGTTTCCTGTCCTTGATGGGAGACCTACGGACTTACCAGAAAGAAGATCGACGTGGGATTCCGGGGCCAATCAGTCCGACTCAGTCAGCTGGGGTCCCTCTGCCTCGGCTGGTGTGGTTACCCGAGGCACCACCGCTGGGGCTAGTAGGCCTTTAGGGTGTGTGGGGGAGGTGACATGGAGTTCGCGGTCACCTCCCCAGGTAAGATGCAGCAGCTGCAACATCCAGGGGGGTCCCTCTGTGGTTGCGGGAGGTGTAGCGTGGCCCTCCCTGTAAAAGCGTCAGCCTGCACACTGCACCGCCACCCGGCGTGCAGAGCCGCGCGTTAAGGCCGCATGGAGCCGGGGCCTCTCCATATGTGCTTCTAGGGCGACATCTTGGTCCGACGGCGCATGCCCGAGACTTACCAGTCTCTCGATAGCGCAGGAGCTGCGCAGGCCCCGGTGGGGCGCTTCTGCGCAGGCGCCGACGGCGGGAGCTTCTGCGCGGGCGCCGGAGGATGGCTTCTGCGCGGGCGCTGGCATTGGCCGCTTCGGCGCATGCGCCGACGATGGGCGCATCTGCGCAGGCGCCGGCATTGATGGTTCGGCGCTCGCGCCGGCGTTGGGCGCATCTGCGCCGGCTCTGGTCATCTGCGCAGGCGCCGGCGAATGGGCGCATCTGAGTGTCTGCGCGTGTCTGGCAGGGGGCGCATCTGCGCCGGCGGACGGCGCTCGACGCCGAGACTGTGAGCTCTGCGCAGGCGCAAATTTAAAAAAGCGGCGGGAATCTCCCGTTTAAGAAGGGAACTGCATCAGTTACCAGCGGCTCCGCAGCGTTAACCGCAGTGTTATCCGTAACACGAGCCAAGCAGCAGTACGAGCCTCAGGCCAGCGTGAGCCTCGTGTCACAGCATTAGCCGCCACAGTAGCAGCACCAGCCGCAGCGACAATGGCAGTATGAGTGACCCAGCATCACCCGTGCCAGAATCGCCACCTCCAGGGTCGTCGCAGCACCAGCAAAAACGGCGACAACTGAAAGGACACCAGGATACCACCGGTAAAGAACGCCAAAGGTCTCAGCATAGCATGGAGTCCAGAACGGCGTCAGGGAAAAAGACGGACGCAGAGCATCCCCAACCGGTATTTATGGGTCCTTGAGGTGGTAAGTGATCTTCGTGAATGTCAGAGGCAGTAAGATTATTATTTGTCTCTTTTATAGGGGAAGAAAAGCTTAGGGAAAACTAAGCATAGAATCTGTGCCCTTTGTAGAGAAGATCTCCCATCTACCTGGGAGAAAAGACTATGTAATACATGCAGGTCCCCGTCTCCGGCATCAGATACAGACAGTGATAGTTCAATCTCAGTTTCCTCTGACTCCTCTTCTTCATCATCGTCCTCTTCTTCCTCGGGGGGGCACAGTTGTTTTCCCATAGAAGACACTGACGGCCTCATAAAAGCAGTAAGGAGCACTATGGGGCTGGTAGACTCTCACCCCAAAAGATCGGTTCAGGACATTATGTTTGGGGGCCTAGAACAGAAAAAGAAGAGGGCCTTTCCGCTTAATGATGCAATCTCGTCACTAATTAAAAAAGAGTGGAAAAAACCCATAAAAAAGTCACTGTTAACTCCGAAAAGAAAGTACCCCTTCGAGGACGAATCCTGCTCCTTCTGGGATAGAGCCCCTAAACTGGATGTCGCCATTGCTAAGGCATCAAAAAAATTTGCTCTCCCTTTTGAAGACATGGGGGTTCTAAAAGACCCTATGGACAAGAAGGCGGACGCCTTTCTCAAAAGCTCCTGGGAGGCAGCGGGAGGAGGTCTAAAACCGGCAGTGGCAGCCGCATGTACATCCCGCTCCCTAATGATCTGGTTGGATCAACTAGAGGGCCAGCTTAAAGGGAAATCATCCCGGGACTCAATCCTCAATACCTTGCCGGTAATGAAAGGGGCAGCGGCATTCCTGGCCGATGCTTCTGCCGATTCCATCAGATTAGCTGCTAGATCAGCGGTCTTCTCGAACTCCGCTAGGCGCGCTCTCTGGCTTAAATGCTGGCCGGGCGATCTGCAAACAAAACTATGTACCATCCCCTGCGAAGGAGAATTTCTGTTCGGCTCCACCCTAAACGACATCCTGGAAAAAGCAGGGGATAAAAAAAAATCGTTTCCCCTCCTATAAGAAGCCCTTTCGGAGCAAGAGGTTTTTCCGTAAAAAAACGGGGAGAGGCCAGGAGAGATGGGAAGATAAGAAAAACAAGAACGAGGGATTCATTTTTAACAAAAATCCCAACGATAACAAAAAGCCTTCCCAATGAAGGTTGGCCCCGGGGGGGGGGGGGGGGGGGGGAGACTGTCACTCTTTCTCTCGGCCTGGGAGAGAATTACCTCCAGTCACTGGATTCTGAACATAATAGAATCAGGGCTGAAATTGACATTTCAAAAATACCCTCGTCCCTCCTTTACGATGACATCTCCAAGGTCTTCAGCGGAAGAACAACTGGCATTGGAGAACGAAGTCATCGGGTTAGTAGGAAAAGGAGTACTCCTGGAAGTTCCCCCTCAAGAAAGAGGGCAAGGGTACTATTCCCCTCTGTTCCTGAGGAAAAAACCAGACGGGTCCTACAGGACGATCATAAACTTGAAAACCCTAAACAGTTGCCTAGAGATTCAAGATGGAAACAATAAAGTCATCTATAAAAATGCTGTTTCCTCAATGCTTCATGGTAGTCCTGGACCTGAAGGACGCGTATTACCATGTCCCCATACACAAAGATCACCAGAGGTTTCTCAGACTGGCAGTTCACATCGGGGGGGTGGTACGCCACTTTCAATTCTCGGCTCTACCCTTTGGTCTAGCCATAGCCCCGAGAATTTTCACAAAACTGATTGCGGAGGTAATGGCTCATCTCAGGGAACAAAACACCCTGATTGTGCCTTATCTAGACGACTTTTTGGTGATAGGCTCCTCCCCTCAACACTGGGAAAATCAGCTGACAACAGTAATACACTCTTTAAGGGAGTTGGGCTGGCTAATAAACTTACAAAAGTCCAGGCTGTTGCCTTCCCAGATCCAGGAGTATCTAGGACTCATTCTAGACTCCATAAAAATGGAATGTCGGCTCCCGGAGAACAAAAGACAAAAAATTCAGGGTCTAGTATCAAAAATGCAATCTCTACCCTCCATAACCCTCCGCCAGGCCATGTCCCTCTTAGGCTCTATGACTTCATGCATCCCCGCAGTCCAGTGGGCTCAGTTCCATTCAAGAGACCTCCAATGGCAAATCCTATCAGAACAGGTCTCACTAGGGGGGCATTTAGAAGGGCGGTTAACATTATCTCCTCGCACAAGTCACTCACTAATCTGGTGGACATCACAGGAAAATCTTTCCCGGGGAGTCCCGTGGGTGTTCCCAGTTTCAAAGGTCCTAACCACGGACGCAAGTCCCACGGGGTGGGGTGCTCATCTCGACGATCTAGTAGCCCAGGGCCCTTGGTCGTCAACACTAAAAAAAAACAAATCCTCCAATATGAAGGAACTTTTAGCAGTCCAGTTTGCCCTGCGGGAATTCTTGGGTCCCCTTCACTCTCACCATGTCAGGGTGATGTCAGACAACCGGGTGGTGATATCATACCTAAATCACCAAGGGGGTACTCATTCCCAGAGTCTGATGGAAGTGACCAAGTCAATCCTACAAACAGCCGAGACCAACCTCCTATCCCTAAAAAGCCTGCATATAAAGGGAGTCGACAATGTCAAAGCAGACTTTCTCAGTCGCTCCAGTCTAAAACAGGGGGAATGGGAGCTAAATCAGGCAGTATTTACCCAGATCACAGAAAGATGGGGTATTCCCAAAATAGACCTCTTCGCAAACTACCTGAACAAAAAAGTGGATTCCTTTTGCTCCATAGCTCCCCTGGGGAACCCAGTAGTAGTAGATGCATTCCTGATCCCTTGGCATCATCAGCTGGCTTATGCTTTTCCTCCTCTCTCTCTGATTCCGGCAGTGCTGAGGAAAGTTCGGGAGGACGGGGCTCTTGTGATATTGATAGCCCCGTTCTGGCCGAAGAGGCATTGGTTCTCCTGGATGAAGAAAATGTCAATATCCGACCCATGGGTGTTACCAGACCTCCCAAACCTTCTATCTCAGGGCCCGGTCCATCATCCGCAAGTCAAGAGCTTGCACTTGACGGCTTGGCTTTTGAGAGGAAATTATTAGAAGGCAGAGGATTCTCTCCGGGGCTAATTTCAACTCTACTTCAAAGTAGAAAACCAGTCGCAACAAAGCAATATGGTAAAATATGGAAAAAATTCCTTTCATCATCAGGTGCGAAAATAGGGGAAGAAATCCCCCTTAAATCCATATTAGACTTTTTGCAAAATGGGTTGGAGATTGGTCTAGCCACGAGCACCCTAAAAGTTCATGTCGCAGCTTTAGGAGCCCTATTCAATTTCGATTTAGCTTCAAATAGGTGGGTCTCTAGGTTTATCAGGGCAGCCGGGAGATCTAGACCTCTTCCAGTAAGGCCGGCGTCACACTCGGCGTAAGACAATACGGTCCGTATTTTACGGTCGTAATACGGAGAAATGTTCCCAAAATAGTGATCCGTAGGCAGGGTGTGTCAGCGTATTTTGCGCATGGCATCCTCCGTATGTAATCCGTATGGCATCCGTACTGCAATATTTTCTCGCAGGCTTGCAAAACCGACATCTAATGGATTTATGTGCTCAAATGTTCGGTAAAGCATATACACTCACCGGCCACTTTATTAGGTACACCATGCTAGTAACGGGTTGGACCCCTTTTGCCTTCAGAACTGCCTCAATTCTTCATGGCATAGATTCAACAAGGTGCTGGAAGCATTCCTCAGAGATTTTGGTCCATATTGACATGATGGCATCACACAGTTGCCGCAGATTTGTCGGCTGCACATCCCAAAGATGCTCCATACAAGGCAGGATGGATCCATGCTTTCATGTTGTTTACGCCAAATTCTGACCCTACCATCCGAATGTCGCAGCAGAAATCGAGACTCATCAGACCAAGCAACGTTTTTCCAATCTTCTACTGTCCAATTTCGATGAGCTTGTACAAATTGTAGCCTCAGTTTCCTGTTCTTAGCTGAAAGGAGTGGTACCCGGTGTGGTCTTCTGCTGCTGTAGCCCATCTGCCTCAAAGTTCGACGCACTGTGCGTTCAGAGATGCTCTTAGGCCTACCTTGGTTGTAACGGGTGACGATTTGAGTCACTGTTGCCTTTCTATCAGCTCGAACCAGTCTGCCCATTCTCCTCTGACCTCTGGCATCAACAAGGCATTTCCGCCCACAGAACTGCCGCTCACTGGATTTTTTTTCTTTTTCGGACCATTCTCTGTAAACCCTAGAGATGGTTGTGCGTGAAAATCCCAGTAGATCAGCAGTTTCTGAAATACTCAGTCCAGCCCTTCTGGCACCAACAACCATGCCACGTTCAAAGGTATATATATATATATATATATATATATATATATATATATATATATATATATATATATATATATATATATATATATATATATATATATAATATTCTGTATTTATATTTACTTCAGCGCGATATCTGTGAAAAGCCGGTAATTCAATTGCCGGCTTTTCATTTCTCCTGCCTAAACCCGACAGGATATGAGACATGGTTTACATACAGTAAACCATCTCATATCCCCATTTTTTTTGCATATTCCACACTACTAATGTTAGTAGTGTGTGTATGCAAAATTTGGGCGCTGTAGCTGCTAAAATAAAGGGTTAAATGGCGGAAAAAATTGGCGTGGGCTCCCGCGCAATTTTCTCCGCCAGAATGGTAAAGCCAGTGACTGACGGCAGATATTAATAGCCAGGAGAGGGTCCATGGTTATTGGCCCCCCGTGGCTAAAAACATCTGCCCCCAGCCACCCCAGAAAAGGCACATCTGGAAGATGCGCCTATTCTGGCACTTGGCCACTCTCTTCCCACTCCCGTGTAGCGGTGGGATATGGGGTAATGAAGGGTTAATGCCACCTTGCTATTGTAAGGTGACATTAAGCCAGATTAATAATGGAGAGGCGTCAATTATGACACCTATCCATTATTAATCCAATTGTATGAAAGGGTTAAAAAACACACACACACATGATTTAAAAGTATTTTAATGAAATAAACACAGCGGTTGTTGTAATATTTTATTGCTCTCTCAATCCATTTGCAGACCCTCGCTTGGCAAAACAATAAACGCACAATATACATACCTTCTGCTGACCCGTCACGTCCCACAAAGTAATCCATCTGAAGGGGTTAAAATAATTTACAAGCAGGAGCCCTGCAAATGCAGCTGTGCTTGTAATTCCCCGGCGAATGAATGAAATGAAGGTCATTGACCTACATTTCCTTCAGTCGTGGTGATGCGCCCCCTGGTGGATGTCCTCATATGACCTGGAGTGTGGGAAAAAGTTCCCAGGCTGCAGTTCATGAGAACATCCAGCAGGGGCGCATCACCGCGACTGAAGGAAATGTAGGTCAATGACCTTCATTTCATTCATTCGCCGGGGAATTACAAGCACGAGCACAGCTGCATTTGCAGGGCTCCTGCTTGTAAATTATTTTAACCCCTTCAGATGGATTACTTTGTGGGACATGACGGGTCAGCAGAAGGTATGTATATTGTGCGTTTATTGTTTTGCAAAGCGAGGGTCTGCAAATGGATTGAGAGAGCAATAAAATATTACAACAACCGCTGTTTATTTCATTAAAATACTTTTAAATCGTGTGTGTGTGTGTGTGTGTGTTTTTTAACCCTTTCATACAATTGGATTAATAATGGATAGGTGTCATAATTGACGCCTCTCCATTATTAATCTGGCTTAATGTCACCTTACAATAGCAAGGTGGCATTAACCCTTCATTACCCCATATCCCACCGCTACACGGGAGTGGGAAGAGAGTGGCCAAGTGCCAGAATAGGCGCATCTTCCAGATGTGCCTTTTCTGGGGTGGCTGGGGGCAGATGTTTTTAGCCACGGGGGGCCAATAACCATGGACCCTCTCCTGGCTATTAATATCTGCTGTCAGTCACTGGCTTTACCATTCTGGCGGAGAAAATTGCGCGGGAGCCCACGCCAATTTTTTCCGCCATTTAACCCTTTATTTTAGCAGCTACAGCGCCCAAATTTTGCATACACACACTACTAACATTAGTAGTGTGGAATATGCAAAAAAAATGGGGATATGAGATGGTTTACTGTATGTAAACCATGTCTCATATCCTGTCAGGTTTAGGCAGGAGAAATGAAAAGCCGGCAATTGAATTACCGACTTTTCACTAACACCGCTGCGTATTTCTCGCAAGTCACACTGCTGGTCCGTGTGGAATCCGTATTTTTACTCGGACTCCCATGACAGCACGACGAGAGAGGGGATCCGCCCATTAGGAACATGAAACCTACAGATACAAAAGGGCGGCACCTCTCCCCTGCATCAGTTGGTTTCCTGTTCCTAAAGGGACGGGTGCCTACAGATTAGCTAAAGGAGCCCAGGCCGGCCGGACCGAATCTGGTAGCGGGGGGGTCTCCTACCTCGGCCGGTGCGGAGAACCCTGGAGACGCCACGGTGGTCCTGGCTGGACTGCACGCGGTGGCGTTCGCAGCAGGGAGCGGAGTCCGGAGGATTTCCTGCCTCCATCAGCGTCGGCGCCGGTAAGTATACCCATTGGTGGTGCAGCGGTGCGGTGAATGTGGGGTGCCGGCGTCAGGGCTGCCTGGGTGAACTCTCGGAGCGCTGCGGTCCGTTCCCGGCGTCCTGCACCGCTCTCAGCGTGTGCTGGAGCGTTTCCGGGTGCAGTGACGTGAGGGGGCGGAGTTAGCAGCCGCTTCCGGGTCGCCGGGTGTCTGCGCATGCGCAGTCGATCCAAGATGGCGGCGCCCATAGCATCCTGATGCCGGTTTTCTCCCACATGGTTCCTGCCTCCCTGCGGTATCCTGAGCCAATGGGGCAGCGTCTGACCTATCTGCTGACCGGATCCAAGGGGGATTTAAGCAGGTGACAACTACAGAGCCCTGCTTTTGGTCGCAAATCATCATGGAGAGTGGTGGTGAGCAGCAGCAGCAGCAGCAGCTGGATGAGGTGCGTCAGAAGCCCAAAGACAGAAGCGACCAGTCCAGTCGAAGAAGCTCGTCCGCAAAAGGATCCAGAGCTTCGGCTAGGAAAGAACCCCCTCGTATTCTGGTATTTACTTTGGCGCACGGGTAAGTGATCTACGTGAAAGTTCACTCTGTGACGCAGGCCCCCTATACTTTATCATTCTAGGGGAAGAAAAGCACGGACAAGTCAAGGCATAAGGAATGTGCCCTCTGTGGGGTCCCCTTACCTGATTCTTGCCCCAAAAAATTATGTGCCCCCTGTATACAACAGACGGTGAGGTCTACAGGAGTGGTTGGGTGGAAGTGACATTAGGTCAGATAGTAGTTATCACCTATATTGTCCTCCCCTAGGTAGCGGAAGAATCTGTGAGTGCGGCTAACCTGAAAGAAATGATCCGTTTGGAAGTAAGGGAATCCTTACGGTCCCTGTCTCAAGCGGGAGGTTCCAAACATAGGACCCCCCTGGACTCTAATTCTTCGGAGGAAGAAAGAGAAGAGGGTGCCTATCACTCAAGTCCTTCCTCCTCTTCATCAGATGAGGAGTCTGGACGATTCTGTCTACCCCTGGATAGAATTGACAGTCGTCAAGTCTGTTAGAGGCACAATGGGGATAGAAGAGCCCAAACCGCAGCCCTCAAAGCAGGATATGATGTTCAGCGGATTGGATCGTAAGAAACATAGATCTTTCCCGGTGACCGAAAAAATCCAAGACCTGATTCTCCGAGAATGGAAGAAACCCGAGAAAAAGGGTTCCTTACCGCCAGCGTTGAAACGCAGGTACCCTTTCGACGATCCGGTTGTGGAAACATGGGATAAAGCCCCTAAGCTGGATGCGGCGGTGGCAAAAGCGTCGAAGAAGGCCTCATTGCCGTTTGAGGATATGGGGACCCTCAAAGACCCCCTTGACAGAAAGGCAGATGCTTTTCTTAAAGGAACCTGGGAGACGGCGGCAGGATCTCTAAGACCAGCAGTTGCCGCGACTTGTACAGCCAGGTCTTTAATGGTCTGGCTGGATCAGTTAGAGTCCCAGCTCAAGGACGGCGCTTCCAGAGATTCCATTCTGAAGGCTTTACCAACAATGCAGAATGCTGCGGCCTTTCTGTCAGACGCATCTGTGGACTCAGTCAGGATGGCGGCTAGAGCGGCAGGACTCTCCAACGCGGCTCGTAGAGCTTTATGGTTGAAGTGCTGGTCTGGCGACATTCAATCCAGAACTAAACTCTGCGCCATTCCGTGTAAAGGAGAATATCTCTTTGGACCAACTCTGGATGAGTTGCTGGAGAAAGCGGGGGATAAGAAATTTCCCAATCCATCTTCAGCATCCTACCGCAGACCCTTCATTAAAAGGAGATTTGGTCGCGGGAAAAAACGCGGATCCTCACCCTCTAGAGAGAGTTTTAGATGGGAGGACAGACGCGGAAGAGGTACGGGCTATATGTTTCGCCGTTCCTCGAAAGAACAGAAAAAAACGGACCAATGACTAGCGGTCCCCGTGGGGGGTAGACTGTCAGCATTCTCATCAGCTTGGTTTGACATTACAAACAGTAAATGGGTCCGAGGCATCATAGCGAAAGGTCTAAGACTTGACTTTGATCACTGGCCTCGAGATAAATTTAATTTAACCCCTTTACGTTCCTCCCCCCTTGAGCAAGCAGCCTTGGAAGCAGAGGTCACAAACTTATGCTTCAAGAATGTTTTGGTTGAAATTCCAGTATCAGAAAGAGGGAGAGGATTTTACTCTCCTCTCTTTCTGATCAAGAAGCCAGACGGATCATTTAGAACGATCATAAATCTTAAAGGCCTTAATAATTTTCTGACCAATGAATCGTTCAAGATGGAATCAATTGGTTCAGCAATAAAAATGTTGTTTAAACACTGCTTCATGGTAGTTGTAGATCTAAAGGACGCGTACTATCATGTCCCAATACATGAAGACTTCCAGAGATTCCTGAGGGTAGCTGTGTCAATGGGGGGACAAATTCGTCATTTCCAGTTTAGAGCTCTTCCCTTTGGCTTATCAGCGGCTCCTAGGGTGTTTACCAAGATAGTGGCCGAAGTCATGGCGCACTTACGAGAGTCTGACATCTTAATTGTCCCCTATTTGGATGATTTCCTTATAGTTGGGAATTCAGCAGACCATTGCTTCTCTCAGCTACAGACAACCACAACCAAACTTGAGCATCTGGGGTGGATTGTGAATTATGAAAAATCCCGATTACAGCCCCAGAAAATAGAGATTCTTAGGACTGTTGTTAAATTCAGAGACCCAACAGTGTTGTCTTCCGCCCGACAAGTTATTACACATCCAACAACAGGTGTCTAGAGCAACTGATAATCCATCCATGACACTTAGACAGGCTATGTCACTGTTAGGATCTCTAACCTCGTGCATTCCTGCTGTCCGGTGGGCCCAATTTCACACCAGACCCTTACAATCCGAGGTACTGGTTAATGACAGAATCTTGCAAGGCTCCTTGCAAAGTCAGATTACTTTGGGTCCAGAAGCACTGACATCTCTTAGATGGTGGCTAGTCACTGACAATTTATCGGCAGGAGTTCCCTGGGTGACACAGGCGACACGTATTGTAACGACAGACGCTAGCCCTTCAGGTTGGGGAGCACACATGGACGACATGATAGTTCAGGGTCTATGGGACCCCTTAACATCAGCCTCCTCCAACCAAAAAGAATTAATGGCGGTTGAACTGTCAGTTAAAAAATTACTCTCATATCTGCAGGGTCACCACGTCAAGATCCTCTCGGACAACCAGGTGGCGGTCGCGTACATAAATCACCAGGGTGGAACTCATTCCGAATCATTGATGAGGGTGACAGATCGTCTATTCCAGACTGCGGAAGACCATTTTCTATCTTTATCCGCACTGCACATAAGAGGAAAAGAAAATGTAAAAGCGGACTTTCTAAGCCGCAACACCCTGAAACAAGGGGAGTGGTCTCTAAACAGTCTTGTGTTCGACCAGATTGTCCACAAATGGGGACATCCAGAGGTGGATTTATTTGCCACCAGGGACAATCGAAAGACAGTAAAATTCTGTTCCCTAAATCCCAGGGAGAATCCTCTAGCGGTAGACGCCTTTCTGATCAGTTGGAACTTTCGGCTGGCTTATGCGTTCCCCCCGCTGGCCTTGATACCTCTGGTAATCAGGAAGATAAGAGAGGATCAGGCAAGAGTTATTTTGATTGCCCCATTTTGGCCCAGAAGGGCCTGGTTCACCTGGCTCAGGATCATGTCAGTGGAGGACCCCTGGGTGCTTCCGGACATCCCAGATTTGCTCCACCAGGGTCCGATCAGCCATCCTCAAGTAAAGAATCTCCATTTAACGGCATGGAGTTTGAGAGGGCGTTACTGAGGGACAAAGGGTTCTCCCCAAATTTGATTGAAACCCTTATGAAAAGTAGAAAGCAGATTACAACAACAATCTATGCTAGAACGTGGCGGAAATTCCTAGCCTCTTCTGACTTTAATTTAGAGGAGGGAATTCCTATAAAACAGATCTTAGAATTCCTGCAAAGGGGCTTAGAGCTAGATCTATCCACTAGTACCCTAAAGGTACAAGTCTCGGCCCTAGGGGCCTTGTTTTCCTGTAACATCGCCAATAATTATTGGATCTCAAGGTTCATTAAAGCTTCTAGCAGGGCTAGACCCATACATAAGGATAGATCTATGCCGTGGGATCTTAATCTAGTCCTGTCAGCATTGACTAGAGAGCCGTTCGAACCATTACAATCAGCTTCAATCAAGGCCCTATCCCTTAAAACAGCATTTCTGGTAGCGATAACATCTGCCCGTAGGGTAGGGGACATACAAGCTCTCTCCAGAATTTCCCCTTACACAGAGTTTCTGCCAGATGGGGTAGTCCTCAGACCGGACCCAGCCTATTTACCAAAAGTGTCATCACGGTTTCACAGGTCACAGGAGATAGTTTTACCATCCTTTCTTCCCAATCCCTCCAACCCTAAAGAAGAGCTACTCCATACACTAGACGTTAGGAGATGCCTGTTACAATACATCTCTGTTACTGATACATGGAAAAAAGATAATGCGTTATTTTTATCTTTTCAAAACCCTAGAAAGGGACTCAGAGTATCAAAGTACACACTAGCGAAGTGGATTAGGGAGGCTATCTCTTTGGCTTATACTGCAGGTGGGGGTCCGACTCCGCAGAATCTGAGGGCGCATTCCACCAGAGCCATGGCTACATCCTGGGCGGAAAGATCTGGAGTATCAATCGACCAGATATGTAAGGCGGCCACATGGTCATCCCCGTCCACCTTCTTTAAACACTATAGGTTGGATTTAGGGGCCTCCTCTGATCTCACCTTCGGGTTAAGGGTGCTGAAAGCTATAGTCCCTCCCTAAGGTAGTGTTACATCTCTGTAATTCTCTCGTCGTGCTGTCATGGGAGTCCGAGTAAAGCATTAAGCTACTTACGGTAGCGGCATTTCTCGGAGGCCCATGACAGCACCCTTAGTTCCCTCCCTATTCACGTGGGGGTTGCACCTCCTATAATGTATATATCTCACGTATGATACCCAGTTCCAATATATGGGTTATAATATTGTATATAAACTGTATATAATGTATATTTTTGTGTGCCACTAACCGCGGTGGTCCTCTCAAGGCTCTGAAATACAACTGATGCAGGGGAGAGGTGCCGCCCTTTTGTATCTGTAGGTTTCCTGTTCCTAATGGGCGGATCCCCTCTCTCGTCGTGCTGTCATGGGCCTCCGAGAAATGCCGCTACCGTAAGTAGCTTAATGCTTTCTCGCCCCCATAGACTTTCATTGGCGATTTTTTTTTTTTTTGCGCAATACGCTGACAAACGCAGCATGCTGCGATTTTGTACGGCCGTAGAACGCCGTATATTACGGATCCGTAATATACGGCTGATAGGACGAGACCCATTGAGAAGCATTGTGCCGTATGTTATGCGAGTTTTACGAACGTAGTTTCTGCGCTCTTACGTTCGTAAAACTCGCATGTGTGACGGCGGCCTAAGGGTTACCCCCCAATGGGATTTAAATTTGGTCCTTAAAGCACTGACTAAACCACCTTTTTGAACCATTAGATGAAATCTCATTGAAAAACCTATCTCTCAAAACCTCCCTGCTGGTCGCCCTCACATCCGCCCGCAGGGTTAGTGACATACAGGCGCTTTCAGCTAACCCCCCTTACACTCAGTTCTTAGAGGATAGGGTCATTTTAAAGATAGACCCAGCATACCTCCCGAAAGTGGCTTCCAGATTTCACAGATCTCAAGAGATATCTCTCCCCTCCTTCTCTCCTCCCTAAAAATAGGGAGGAACAAATATTGCATACATTAGATGTCAGAAGATGCCTCCTGCAATACTTAGAAGCCACCAGGGAGAGTAGGGAGGATGCTTCTCTGTTTGTGTGTTTCCAGGGTCCCCGAAAGGGGAAAAAAGCCTCCAAAGCCACACTAGCGAGATGGATCTCGGACGCTATCAGCCTTTCATACTCGGCAAATGGGACTGTCCACTCCAGGGGACGTCAAGGCTCACTCAACAAGAGCAGTAGCAGCCTCTTGGGCGGAGAAGGCCGGAGCTTCTATAGACCAGATATGTAGAGCTGCTACTTGGTCATCACCTTCCACATTCTATAGGCACTATAGATTGGACCTTATCTCCTCTTCGGACCTTACCTTCGGTAAAAGGGTTCTAGAGGCGGTGGTCCCTCCCTGAATGTACAATCTATTCAAATCTCTCCGTGGTGCCGTCATGGGCGACAGAGAAAAATATAGTTCTTACCGATAACGGTATTTCTCTGAGCCCATGACGGCACCCGTACATTCCCTCCCTTCACTCATGGGTCTACACATCAACATAGTGTCATAGATTATTTGATATTAGGCACGCGGTATCTTGATTATACTAAGTAATGTTAAAACTAACTAGCTTTTCGTAGTCTCCCATCGTTCTCTATGTAAACAACTGATGCGGGAGAGTGGTACCGCCTTTTTATCTGTAGGTTTCCTGTCCTTGGTGGGCGGATCCCCTCTCTCCGTGGTGCCGTCATGGGCTCAGAGAAATACCGTTATCGGTAAGAACTATATTTTTTATGCACATATGAAATCATTGTTCTCTGCAGCACATCGCCCTGTGTTAACAGGATGTGCTGTTGAAAACCTTTAGTGTATGTGCACACATTGCGGATTTGCCTATGGAATTTTCTGAGCAGAATCTTCCTCTCGGCAGAAAAAGTAGTTGAAAATCCGTGCGTTTTTGATTTGGATTTGTATGTGTTTTTATAAGCTAAATAAAGATATTAGCAAAAAAAATTGTGATGTAATTTCCTTGTCTAACCTCTTTTACATACTCCATTGAAGAATAATGTTTACACACGCAGATATATCTATAGGTAGGTAGATAATACCAAGCCCAATGTTTAGTAATAAACATAATATAATGGTACATAAAGAGTTAAAAACACAAAATCTGCATTAGACCGGGGTCACACGTGCGAGAATCTCGCACGAGTCTCGCACCTCAATACCCGGCACTGCCGCCGCCACTCGGGGCTGGAGCATTCAGCTGCATAGAAATACTTGCAGCCACACACTCTGGTCACGAGTACCGGGTATTGAGGTGCGAGACTCATGCAAGTTTCTCGCAAGTGTGACCCCGGCCTTAAACGCAATATCTGTTTAATTTAAAAAAAAAAAAAAAAAAAAATGGTGTGGGCTCCCATGCAATTTTCCAAACCGGAGAGGGGAAAACCAGTGACTGGGGGCAGATGTTTATAGCCTGGGAAGGGAGTAATACCTATGGATCTTCCCAGGCTATTAAGATCAGCTCTCACAGCTGTATATTTAGCCTTTACTTGATATTAAAATAGGGGAGACCCTCCCAAAAATGATGTGGGGTCCCCCTATAAATAATAACTATAATTAATAAACAGAAAAGGCTATGTAGACAGCTGCGGGCTGATATTTATAGCCTAGGAAGAGGCCATGGAAACCCCCCTCCGGTGGCAAGCACCAGCTCTCAGCCGCTCCAGAAATGGCACATCTCGAAGATGCGCCAATTCCGGCACTTAGCCTCTCTTCCCACTTGCCCTGTAGCTGTGGCAAGTGGGGTAATAGTTTTGGGGTTGATGTCACCTTTGTATTGTAAGGTCACATGAAGCCCACGGCTTACTAATGGAGATGTGTCAATAAGACACCTATCAATTACTAATCCTGTAGTGGTTATAAGTTAAATAAAGACACAGCCAGAATAAAGTATTTTAATTAAATAAAACACTACAGTTTCCCAAATTTATGATACAGCTAATCCATGGGACGCCCTCGTTCTCATGCAAAAATAAAAATAAACTAACACATACTCCCTGTTCCGATGTAATCCATTTAATAACGAGTGTCCCACGACTATCTCCCCTATAGAGTTGTCACATCAGGAGATGTCACTGTTCTACAGGGCCTCCGGCGTTGCACTAACAGGAGATAATCGCTCCTGCAGGGCATCACTGAAGGTCACCGGAGTTTGTGCTCTCACTTCACGGCTCCACAGCGTGTGAATTTTCTTACACAGCGTTGCCGGTGACGGTATGAACTCAGGTGACCACTCACTCGGCCGTGGAGGGATACACTGTGGAGGATTACCTCCTGTCAGTATGAAGCGATGGCCGGGGAACCACCATGGTGTGGTACGGTAGTGTACAGAAGATGAGGTACAAACAATAAAGGGTGAATTTATTGGAAGGCAAGGAATGAAGTGGATGAGGAAGGTGCAAACTGGTATGCAATGGCAAGAGAACATTTACAAGAGTTGTATTCTTTAGCTGGGCCGTCAAATAGCACGGTGCTCCAACTATTACAGAATCAATATGCATACACAAGCAAATGCAAACAATAAACAAAGAATGATGCTCCCATACGTATAGCCTCCCTGGCCTCTACTAAGCAGGCCACACGGCTGCCGTGTTCTGTCTGTTGAAGCCTACACTAGGCCCTGACATGTACCCAAAACAGGAACAAACTCACGGTGATCCAGTCCTGGGGGCCCCCAACAGTCTAGTACGATGGTGTGCACGGTTCTCTGCCAGCTCCGTGAAATGTGGTCTTCTCCTTGCTTCTGGATCCGGGAGGTGCTCCTGGAAACTGTAAATCACTTTCTCGGTATCTTCGTGGCTTCTCAACCTAGTACAGGACAGTCACCCTTGCTACACCCGAAGAGTCCTATTTCACGAGTCCACTCTGTCCCAGGCTGTGGGTCCTCTTTTACAGCTACAAACACAAAGTACTCTGCAGCCGCTTCAGCTCACACACACAGTCCAGGCTCCACCCCTCCCCTCATCACAGTGCAGTTCATTCAGTCTATTGCAGGGGGGAAGCAGAACAATCCATCACACCCTACAAGGGTGTGCTGTCTCTTAACATGGCAGCGTGTTCCTTACTGTCCATAACAGCACCACCCCCTTACATGTACATCGCTGGAGGCCCTGTAGAAACGTGACATCTCCCGATCTCCTCGTTATTAAATAGATTACGGCGGAAAGGTAAGTATAGGTTGGTTTATTTTATTTTAGCTACAGGAGAACGAGGGCGTCGATGACTAGGTGTTTGGTGAGTATGTACTGTATCTGTATGGTGTGTTTTTTTTTTTTTTTTTTTTACAATTGAGCACAGGCATCGTCTTATGGTACTGTTGCCCAATCATTGGCTAATGCTGTCACTGTTATATGTGGTAGCAGACATAGTCGGTTGGGAGCAGTAATCCCATCAGACGATGCCTGCCTACACAGACCCGCACACAGAGACACACAAAGTTATCAGAATCGTCGTGGGACATTATCGATTATTATCTTTTCGGCGGACAGGTGAGGAATATTGTGGTTTATTTTATTTTTGTTACAGGAGACGGCTTCAGTGGATTAGGCGTTCGGTGAGTATTGTTTAAATTAGATTCAATAAAGGACTGTCATTTCAAATAAAGACTTTACTCTGAGTGTTTTTTTTTAATTAGAATATCACTATGGGTACAGTAAATTACTAACCTGTGGGCTTGATGTCACCTGACAATGCAAAGGTGACATCAACCCCCCTCCCTCCAACCATTACTCCAATTGCCACCGCACCAGGGCAAGTGGGAAGGGCGAGGCTAAACGCTAGAATTGGCGCATGTTAAATATTTACCTTTTCTGGGGCAGCAGAGGGTTGTTGTATTTTTTATTTTTTTTTGTCTGGGAGGGGGCCAATATCCATGGCACCTTTCTAGGCTATTAATAATAGCCTGCAACTGTTTGCCTAGCCTTTGCTGGTTAGATTTTATTGGGGGGACCCTATGTCAGTTTTTTCTGGGGTCCTCCTGTAAATTAGCCAGTAAAGGCTAAGCAAACAGCTGTGAGCTGATATTAATAGCCTGGGAACCTTTATGGCTATTGGCATCTTCCAGAATATTAGCATCAGCCGTCGGCTTTCCCTCTGCTGGTTATGAACATTATGTGGGAGCCCACTCAACTTTTTCATTTCTTTTGTAAAAATTAACCGTTGCTGTTTGGTTACAGCCTATGTAGGTTCCTTCTGATAACGCTCATGTTGTGTTACCGCCGATAAGAACCACCGCGCCGGTGTTTCTCACACTGTCACATAGATGGCAGCGTGGAAAACACCATAGGGAGCTGTTAAAACACAAAACAAAACCTCAGCAAATCTGCAAACATTTTTATACCTGCGGATTTGACTTTCCCCCATTGACTTCAATTGCGTCAAGCGCTACAGAAACGCACAAAGAATTGACATGCTGCAGAAAAAACGCACTGCGAATACTTAAGGAAATTGACTGTGCAGAACACTTCAGGATTGTCATTGAATTAGCTTGCATAAGGATTCCATAGTGTTTTTGGCCCATTTCCGCGTGGGAAAAAACGCCGCAAAAACGCACTGTGTGCACATAGCCTAAAGAAGTTTTCATAGATCCCAGGAAATAGACTGAACTATCTGTGAGAGTCCAAAATATTAGGGCTAGTTAGTTTTTCCTTCTTTGGACATCAGGAGGTGCCTGCTTAAATATGGTACCTTGAAGTCACGAGCCCCTGGCGTAAGTCCTCGTCAATGTTTGTGGCGTTTCATGGTCCCTATAAAGGTAAGGGGGCTACTAAATTCACCATAGTAAAACAAACATCCATTAACCAGGAATATGACTGGCAATGCACAGAGGCAAAAAACGAAAAGTAAAATAATATATATTTTATTAATATCCATAAATTAAAATACATACATAAACAAAACAAGGAAATTTCTAAACAGAAATAACCGATTTCCTTGTTTTGTTTATGTATGTATTTTAATTTATGGATATTAATAAAATATATATTTTACTTTTCGTTTTTTGCCTCTGTGCATTGCCAGTCATATTCCTGGTTAATGGATGTTTGTTATTCTAGTTAAGAGGTGGGCACTTTATGATTGGACCCATTTTGGTAATGTATAAATTCACCATAGCTAGGCGAGTTAGAACAGCCATAACCTAAAGGTACCTTCACACTAAACGATTTACCAACGATCACGACCAGCGATACGACCTGGCCGTGATCGTTGGTAAGTCGTTGTGTGGTCGCTGGAGAGCTGTCACACAGACAGCTCTCCAGCGACCAACGATGCCGAGGTCCCCGAGTAACCAGGGTAAACATCGGGTTACTAAGCGCAGGGCCGCGCTTAGTAACCCGATGTTTACCCTGGTTACCATTGTAAATGTAAAAAAAAACAAACAGTACATACTCACCTTCTGCTGTCTCACACGTCCCTCGCTGTCTGCTTCCTGCACTGACTGTGACTGCCGGCCGTAAGGCACAGCACAGCGGTGACGTCACCGCTGTGCTCTGGTTTTACTTTACGGCCGGCACTCACAGTCAGTGCGGGAAGCAGACGGCGAGGGACGTGTGAAAGACAGCAGAAGGTGAGTATGTACTGTTTGTTTTTTTTACTTTTACAATGGTAACCAGGGTAAACATCGGGTTACTAAGCGCGGCCCTGCGCTTAGTAACCCGATATTTACCCTGGTTACCACTGTAAAACATCGCTGGCATCGTTGCTTTGGCTGTCTAACACGACGATACATGCCGATCTGACGACCAAATAAAGTTCTGAACTTTCAGCAACGACCAGCGATATCACAGCAGGATCCTGATCGCTGCTGCCTGTCAAACACAACGATATCGCTAGCCAGGACGCTGCAACGTCACGGATCGCTAGCGATATCGTTTAGTGTGAAGGTACCTTTAGCTTGTTCAGCATCAGGTCACAATCCCCCTCTGGAGATTACACTGTGTTCCAAGTTATTATGCAAATTGGATTTAAGTGTCAAAACGATTTAATTGTTTTGTTTTTCAAATAAACTCATGGATGGCATTGTCTCAGGGCTCAATGGATCACTGAAATCAATCTTAAACACATGTGATAATTAGTTTTCCAGGTGATTCTAATAAAAGGAAAACTACTTAAAAATGATCCACATTATTAAGCAGGCCACAGTTTTCAAGTAACATGGGAAAGAAAAAGGATCTCTCTGCTGCTGAAAAGCATCAAATAGTGCAATGCCTTGGTCAAAGGATGAAAACATTAGATATTTCTTGAAAATTTAAGCGTGATCATCTTACTGTTAAGAGATTTGTGGCTGAATCTGAGCACAGTTGTGTTCGTGCTGATAAAGGCATAATGAGGAAGGTTTCTGCAAGGCAAGTTTATCGGATAAAGAGAGCAGCTGCTAAAAAGCCATTACAAAGCAGCAAACAGATATTTAAAGCTGCTGATGCCTCTGGAGTCCCTCGAACCTCAAGGTGTAGGATCCTTCAAAGGCTTGCTTTGGTTCATAAACCTACTATTCTGCCACCCCTAAACAGTGTTCACAAGTAGAAACGGTTGTAGTGGGCCCAGACATACATGAAGACTAATTTTCAAACAGTCTTGTTTACTGATGAGTGTCGAGCAACCCTGGATGGTCCAGATGGATGGAGTAGTGGATGATTGGTGGATGGCCACCATGTCCCAACAAGGCTGCAATGTCAGAGAGGAGGTGGAGGAGTCATGTTTTGGGATGGAATCGTGGGGAAACAGCTGGTAGGGCCCTTTAAAGTTCCTGAAGATGTGAAAATGATCTCTGCAAAGTATATAGAGTTTCTGACTAACAACTTTCTTCCATGGTATAAAAAGCAGAAACGTGCCTTCAGGAGTAAAATCATCTTCATGCATGACAATGAATACCTCTGAGTAATTGGCTGCTATGGGCATAAAAGGAGATAAACTCATGGTGTGGCCACCATCTTCCCCTGACCTCAACCTTATAGAGAACCTTTGGAGTATCATCAAGCAAAAGATCTATGAGGGTGGGAGGCCGTTCACATCAAAACAGCAGCTCTGGGAGGCTATTCTGACTTCATGCAAAGAAATACAAGCAGAAACTCTCCAAAAACTCACAAGTTCAATGGATGCAAGAATTGTGAAGGTGATATCAAAGAAAGGTTCCTATGTTAACATGTAACTTGGCCTGTTAGGATGTTTTGGAGTTAAATAGCTTTTTTGTTCAGTTAATGTGATCTCTTAATGCTGCAAATTCCACAAATGAGCATTTTCAATTCTTTAAAACAGATCAAATGTCTAGAAATTCTACTGTGCCTAATAATTTGGAACAGTGCATTTTGAGGTTTTATTCATTTTGGAGATTATGCTGTTATTATTGGGAGGTTTCTTCAATAAAATTCGATGTATACTCTAAAGGGTGATGACTTTTATTGGACTGACTGTCATTTAGACCGACCATTTAGGAAAATCCGAGAAAAATATAATTTGCATAATAATTTGGAACATAGTGTAAGGCTGATTCTAGAGCCATGGCTACCTCTTGGGCAGAGAGGGCTAATGCTTCTGTTGATCAGATTTGCAAAGCTGCTTTCTGGTCCTCTCCCTCTTTAAATACTATGGGTTAGACCTGGGATACTCTGATCTTTCCTTGGGAAGAAGGGCTCTTTCTGCGGTGGTCTTTCCCTAGGGGTTTCTTCTAGTTTGGTCTCTCCGTACAGTGCTGTGTGGCGATCTCTTATGCTCTGTAGACACTCTGAGGTGTATGGAGAGGTTTTGCTTTTTTTATTCTGTTGATTTCCTGTTCCTGGTTGCAAATGCTCTCTCTCCATACGGTGCTTTATTGTTTTGGGAAATCCCAATTCTCGGTAGGTAATCTTTTCCGTCCACCTAGGCATTTATGGGCTTGTGTTTGCAGGATGAGTTGTACTTTTCAATGACCCCATCCATTTTATCATGTGATGTAGTGAAATGTGTAGGAAAAAAAATGTAAGTTTGGCAAAGTTCAATTCCACAATAGATTTTTTTTTTTTTTTTTTTTTTTTTTGACCGGACCGTTTGACTCTTCAGGTCAGTACTATACCAAAATGTATACGGTAGTTTTGATAAGTTTAGAAAATTTCAGTATCTGTCAGCACAAATTGACTGTTCAAACCAGGCACAGACTGTGCACCCTCGGTGTGGCCAGACTAAACAGTGCACCATCTCATCCAGGCACAGACTGTGCACCCTCGTGTGGCCAGACTGAACAGTGCACCATCTCATCCAGGCACAGACTGTGCACCCTCGGTGTGGCCAGACTGAACAGTGCACCATCTCATCCAGGCACAGACTGTGCACCCTCGGTGTGGCCAGACTGAACAGTGCACCAACTCATCCAGGGACAGACTGTGCACCCTCGGTGTGGCCAGACTGAACAGTGCACCATCTCATCCAGGCACAGACTGTGCACCCTCGGTGTGGCCAGACTGAACAGTGCACCATCTCATCCAGGGACAGACTGTGCACCCTCGGTGTGGCCAGACTGAACAGTGTACCATCTCATCCAGGCACAGACTCTGCTACCTCGGTGTGGCCAGACTGAAAAGTGCACCATCTCATTTATTTCTGCCTTCTTTTCCTTTTATTGACCGCTCTGACAGGAGCCAGAAAAAGGTGACGATAGATGGAAAACATGTAGGTAGGTGCACTGATCTGTGTAGCAAATGCAAGGATGCACTGAGTGCTTGGTTTGAACAGTCATTTTAATCCAACAGGCTATCACCTGAATGACTTCACTGTGTAGTGACTGTGACATTATTTTGTCAGGTTGTGAGGTGCTGCTGAGAAATAACAACATGGAAGTTGGAAGACTGAGCCGTAGGCCTCTTCAGCCAGCAAGACCGATTCGTCGCACCATTCCTGACAGGGGTGAGTACTCGTACACTTGTCTTCCTGCAATCAGTCATTTTATATAATGTAAATGGTTATCGCCTCTACACAGGGTAGATGTGGGGGTCCTACTGATCCAGAGCACGGGGTCTGACGCCCTGTAGGAATTGAGCAGTGGGTACAGCACCATTCATTGCTCTTACCCTGAGGCTCTGCTGCTATACAGTACAGACCAAAAGTTTGGACACACCTTCTCATTTAAAGATTTTTCTGTATTTTTATGACTATGAAAATTGTACATTCACACTGAAGACATCAAAACTATGAATTAACACATGTGGAATTATATACTTAACAAAAAAGTGTGAAACAACTGAAAATATGTCTTATATTCTAGGTTCTTCAAAGTAGCCACATTTTGCTTTGATGACTGCTTTGCACACTCTTGGCATTCTCTTGATGAGCTTCAAGAGCTAGTCACCGGGAATGGTTTTCACTTCACAGGTGTGCCCTGTCAGGTTTAACAAGTGGGATTTCGTGCCTTATAAATGGGGTTGGGGCCATCAGTTGTGTTGTGCAGAAGTCTGGTGGATACACAGCTGATTGTTCAGTAGGACTGACTGTTAGAATTTGTATTATGGCAAGAAAAAAGCAGCTAAGTAAAGAAAAACGAGTGGCCATCATTACTTTAAGAAATGAAGGTCAGTCAGTCCGAAAAATTGGGAAAACTTTGAAAGTGACCCCAAGTGCATTGGCAAAAACCATCAAGCGCTACAAAGAAACTGGCTTACATGAGGACCGCCCCAGGAAAGGAAGACCAAGAGTCACCTCTGCTTCTGAGGATAAGTTTATCCGAGTCACCAGCCTCAGATATCGCAGCTTAACAGCAGCTCAGATTAGAGACCAGGTCAATGCCACACAGAGTTCTAGCAGCAGACACATCTCTACAACAACTGTTAAGAGGAGACTTTGTGCAGCAGGCCTTCATGGTAAAATAGCTGCTAGGAAACCACTGCTAAGGACAGGCTACAAGCAGAAGAGACTTGTTTGGGCTAAAGAACACAAGTAATGGACATTAGACCAGTGGAAATCTGTGCTTTGGTCTGATGAGTCCAAATTTGAGATCTTTGGTTCCAACCACTGTGTCTTTGTGCGACGCAGAAAAGGTGAACGGATGGACTCGACATGCCTGGTTCCCACCGTGAAGCATGGAGGAGGAGGTGTGGGGGTGCTTTGCTGGTGACGCTGTTGGGGATTTATTCAAAATTGAAGGCATACTGAACCAGCATGGCTACCACAGCATCTTGCAGCGGCATGCTATTCCATCCGGTTTGCGTTTAGTTGGAACATCATTTATTTTTCAACAGGACAATGACCCCAAGCACACCTCCAGGCTGTGTAAGGGCTATCTGACCAAGAAGGAGAGTGATGGGGTGCTACGCCAGATGACCTGAACGCCACAGTCACCAGACCTGAACCCAATCGAGATGGTTTGGGGTGAGCTGGACCGCAGAATGAAGGCAAAAGGGCCAACAAGTGCTAAGCATCTCTGTGAACTCCTGCAAGATTGTTAGAAGACCATTCCTGGTGACTACCTCTTGAAGCTCAACAAGAGAATGCCAAGAGTGTGCAAAGCAGTCATCAAGGCAAAAGGTGGCTACTTTGAAGAACCTGGAATATAAGACATAATTTCAGTTGTCACACTTTTTTGTTAAGTGTATAATTCCACATGTGTTAATTCATAGTTTTGATGCCTTCAGTGTGAATGTGCAATTTTCATAGTCATAAAAATACAGAAAAATCTTTAAATGAGAAGGTGTGTCCAAACTTTTGGTCTGTATTGTACCTCTGAGAAGGGCAGATGGAGGCTTCATTATCCAAGGTCCTGCACCCACTGAACATCACAGCACGGGGGTCCACGATTGAGGAAGCATGGATATGATAAAGCGACTTTCAGTGTTTGTTTTGCAGGTGCCATATTCACGTTGACCTCGCAAGCTAAACTTACCGATCAATGCAAAGATGGCATTAAAGGTAATGTGCTGCTTATGCGAAGGCTTTAGCAACGGTCTGGAAGGCCCAAATGAGATTTCCCAGTGGGAGACATACAGCCGAAATCAAAACTATTCAGCCCCCATTGCAAATTGGGTTTGTTAGCAATGGGAATTTATTCTGTTTCTTACCCATCCGTGTCTTTCTGTGTGCAGGCAGAATCACATACAGCAGAGACGTCTTGATGCAAATATCGAACTTGTCTGTGAGCAAAACGAAGCCGAAGTATTTGCCGGATCTTCCCATTATTGTTCAGGACCCGGTAAGTTCTAGGACTAATGTATAATCCTGGTCGGTATCCAGGAAATGTTCTGTTCCCCACAAGTCTGACTGCTCCTGCCAATAAAGAAACACCATGATTGGATGTTTTGCCTGTCCTCCAACTTTACCAGGTCCAGTATCTATTTTGGTCATTTTCTGGTGCCTTGAACCATTTTCTCTATCATTTTCCACTCTCTGTAGAGGCTGATGCTATGGGGTCTCCAAAATGCTGCTGGCTTAATTTGTATATCAGCACGGCTTCTCTTCTGTGCCTCGTGTGCTTTCCCTCCTAACACTGGTCCGAGTTTTCTTTTCATGGACTGCATACCGGCCAAAAATATGGTTGTGTGAATGAGTCCTTACACTGAGGAAAGGGAGGTGGACAGCAAGCACATCTGACTCATTTATAACATTTTTGCAGATGACTTTGCTAAATATAGGGACCTACAGATGCTCTGCAGCAACAAAATGAAAGCAAATGAGCAATAATAAAAAAAAAATCTGTGCGAAGGACAGACATATTAAGGGTTATTTTCAAGAAGTGTTATTCCCTGGGACTATAAGAATGGAGTTCTGCTGTCCATTTTCGAATGATTTGGAGGTTTAAATGCGTGACCTTTCCTCCATTCGTCCACTCCATGGGACAGCCAAGTGCTTAATTTCTCCATTCTGTCAGTGAGCCGACGTATATCAGGCTGCACTCGGATGACAATGGAGTGCAGTCTGATGTTTGGCATGCATGCATAGACTTGTATTGGTGCTCGCTGCCCGATATACACTGCCAATGACACCATGCAGCGATAATTTATTGGAGCTAGTGCTATCCGATAAAGCATCGGATAGCACAGAGCATCGTGGATTAGGGTCTCGAGCATGTCACTTGAGCACCCGCAATATTTGGTGATTACCCAAGCACCCAATGCAAACTGGAGTAGCGAGCACTTGCGCTCAACACTAATAACATATTCAATGTGACAACCTAATGTTCTCAAATTCTGTGTCGTACCTGTGGGTTCAAAATGCTCACTATATACCCCTGGATAAAATCCCTGAGGAGCATTTCCAAAATGGGGTCACTGGTGAGGGGTTTCCACTGTTTAGACACATCAGGGGCTCTCTACGGCTATGTGCACACATTCATGTTTTTTCGCTTTTTTTTTTTCCAAGTTCTTTCGCTAAAAAACCGCTTACATTAAGCATCCTATTTATTAAAATGCAATCCGCAATTTTTGTGCACGTTTTTTTCCGCGGCGGAATCGCATTCCGGAAAAAAACGCAGCATGTTCATTCTTTGTGCGGAATCCCAGGGATTCCGCACACATAGGAATGCATTGATCCACTTACTTCCCGCATGTGGCTATGCCCACCATGCGGGAAGTAAGCGGATCATGTGCGGTTGGTACCCAGGGTAGAGGAGAGGAGACTATCCTCCAAGCCCTGGGAACCATATAATTGTTAAAAAAGAAAAAAAAGAATTAAAATAAAAAATAGTGACATTCTCACCTTCCGGCGGCCCCCCGCAGCCTTCCCGCTGCTCGCGATGCTCCAGTTCCCAGTAATGCCTTGCGAAAATGACCTGTGTGACCGCTACGTCATCTGGGGTCACAGCCATTGGTTTTACCATGTCTTGGAATTTTTTTCCCGTTTTCTAGTACAAGTGTGGTGAAATTGCCAAAAAAAATTGCAATATCACACTTCTCCAGGTCATTACGAGTTCATAGACACCTAACATGTCTAGGTTATTTTTTATCTAAGTAGTGAAAAAAAATTCAAAACTTTGCTAAAAAAAACAAACAAAAAAAACAAACACCTTTTTCATGATCTGGGGTCGGGTGAGGGCTTATTTTTTGCGTGCCGAGCTGACGTTTTTATTGATACCACTTTTGTGCAGATACGTTCTTTTGATCGCCCGTTATAGCATTGCATTAAAATGTCCCAGCGACCAAAAAAACGTAATTCTGGCGTTTCAAATTTTTTTTCTCACTACGAATATATATATATATATATATATATATATATATATATATATATATATATATATATATATATATATATATATATATATATATATATATACACTCACTCACTCGCCACTTTATTAGGTACACCTGTCCAACTTCTTGTTAACACTTAATTTCTAATCAGCCAATCACATGGCGGCAACTCAGTGCATTTAGGCATGTAGACATGGTCAAGACAATCTCCTGCAGTTCAAACCGAGCATCAGTATGGGGAAGAAAGGTGATTTGAGTGCCTTTGAACGTGGCATGGTTGTTGGTGCCAGAAGGGCTGGTCTGAGTATTTCAGAAACTGCTGATCTACTGGGATTTTCACGCACAACCATCTCTAGGGTTTACAGAGAATGGTCCGAAAAAGAAAAAAAATCCAGTGAGCGGCAGTTCTGTGGGCGGAAATGCCTTGTTGATGCCAGAGGTCAGAGGAGAATGGGCAGACTGGTTCGAGCTGATAGAAAGGCAACAGTGACTATATATATATAAATATATATATATATTTTTTATTTTTATTTTTTTAACTTTTGCCATGCTCCAATAGCCTCATTGGGAGACTAGAAGCTGACACCACTCGATTAGCTCAGCTACATAGCAGCGATCATCAGATCAGCTGAAATGCAGGCTTGCTATGAGTGCCGACCACAGGGGGCGCTCACAGCAGGCCGGCATCAGTAACCATAGAGGTCTCAAGGACCTCTATGGTTACCATCCTGACGCATCGCCGACCCCCGATCCTGTGATGGGGGTCGGTGATGAGCGCATTTGCAGCCGGAAGCGGTAGTTAAATGCCGCTGTCAGCGTTTGACAGCGGCATTTAACAGTTTATGGCTATTGCGCGCACATGTCAGCTGTACAAAACAGCTGACATGTCGCGACTTTGATGTGGGATCTCCACTGGAGCCCACATCAAAGGGGGAGACATGACATGCGCCGTACTAGTAACTACTTTTACCATGAAAATGCAGACTAATCTGCAGAATCTGCAGGCACCATGTTATAGAGGAGGAGATTCTGAGTAGATTGATTCCATAGAACCTGTGTCTTAATCATTTTACGTGTCTGCTCGTTCCAACATTTTTGGTCCAGTGGGCTTTCCTATTAGTGACTGATGGCTCTGTTTTTTCACTATTTTAGTGTATGTTTCCTCTGGCAGAAACCGGCAGCGCTTTGGATACAGCACACGTCCGCTCCGTCCAAAGTGCTTCCGGCTTTTGAACGCCGGTGATTCCGCCTGTGTTAACTGAACCTTTCGAATCACCGCATCCTATACATTGGACTGGTGATATTTATCCTGCGGAAACTGAGCGTCTCCACAAGATAAATAGACATACTGCGGTCTGGAGAGACGCGCCGCACGTCTGTTTACGCAGGGCCGCTGGAGGCGTCTGCACGCATATTGGAGATGGGATTTCTTCAAATCCCATTCACTATGCTGTAACATCTGGCTGCTGCGGATGAATGCCGCGTCAAACCCGCAGCGTTTACTGACCATGCAAACCTACCCTTATACATTTAGATGTTGCAGATTTTTTACACTTAAGTCAAATTGGTTACTTGCTTTTTTTTTTTAAACACTCTGCATAAAAAACTCACTAAAACTCATGAAGGGAACATACGGTAACTTAAAGGTATCAAATTAGTCGGTATAACAGCGCCATTATGGCCATGCCTTTACTTTACACTGCTAAATCATGCTGACAGGTTCTCTATAAAGCAGGAAGTCAACAAGCTGCGCCCAGTGGTCTGCATGGCCCCCAAGGGACGCCCAGTGGTCTGCATGGCCCCCAAGTGACGCTCAGTGGTCAGCACGGCGCCCCAAGCTGCGCCCAGTGGTCTATACGGCGCCCCATGGTCTGCACTTTCAGAGGTTGGCTTACAGAAGGAGCTGCCTGGGATCCCTCAAGATCTGAGGTAATCCAGTGATCCCTGAGTTGAGACGAGATGGGAGCTTTTAACACTTCATATGCTTAGACTAAAAAGATCCTACATGTTAAACGTCCCCCTTTTAAAGGTTAGCAGTAGATAAAGACCCATGGCAGGAGTTGCAGAATTGCCGCGGAAATTCTGCAACGTGTGCACTTAGCCTAAAAGCGACATGGCATCCGCTAATTATTCCAGCAAATTTTACATTCAAAAAGATAAATGGCGCTCCTTCCCTTCCGAGCCCTGCCGTGCACCCAAACAATAGATTTACCCCCATTTTTTTTGTGAAAAATTAAATGTTCATTTTTTTCCTTCCACATTGCTTCAGTTCTCCTGAGAACCTGAAGGGTTAATAACTAGAGATGAGCGGTGTTCTAGTCGAACTGTTCACCAATTTCAAATTCGAGCTGTTTTGGGCGATGTTCGAGTCGTTCGTCGAACTATTTGCTTAAAATTATTTATAATTGTTAATGAACTGTTTCAGTGTATAGTGGGGGGGTTGGGGGGGCGGGGGATAGATCTGTGCTGAAATAACGCCGATCTCCTTTTTTTTTTTTTTTTTTTCTCTTTCCTGCATTTACAGAGGGACGGTGCAGTCTCTCAGCCTATCAGCAGAGCGCACACACAGCAATGTGCATGTGATGCACACAAGCAAGGGCATGTGTCATTGGCTGTGTATGTTACATGTCCTTCCCCTATAAGAACCAGCCATTTGCCCTGTCGCCACCATTTCCTCACTGCTGCAGCTTAGTGTTAGACGGCACAGCTGCTGCTGTGGGCGCTATACAGACTAAGTGTTTTTTGGGAGCAAATTTTCTGAGAGATAGGTTTAGGGAGTCGGGACTAGTTGTAATATCAGCCCTTTTCAGGGTAGGTTACAGCAGTTCATAGCACTTTTTGCCAGGCAGGTCTGTGCCACTGCTGTGCAAGTGTTAGTCACAGCATTTGGTGTAATCTAGCTCAGCCAATCCTTTTGGGCTAGTAGCATTGTCTGATAGTCATCTGAGTAGCTCGCCTGTGAAGCTAGCTACACCGCCTGTGTATCTAAATTTTTACTGCATCTAACCCAGTAAATCGTTTTGGGCCTAGGAGCACAGTTTGGCCACTCAGCTCTTCTCGGTTTCCATCCATCGTTTTTTGTTCCAACAACTACAGAGTTGCCAATTAGTAAAGCACCAAAATGAGTGGCAAAAGGCCTGCTGCTGGTGGAAAGGGGAATAGGCGTGTTGGAAAGGGGAAAAAAAGGTTGTGTCCGTGGGGTAGGTGGTAAAGCAACAGTAACATCTGCAGAAGAAAGACCATCTTCCAGCCAAAGTAAGATGTCTACTTCTTTTCGTGGACAACCTGATATGATCCCTTTCTTAAAAGCATTGCCAAAAATTCCAGATGAGGCACAAAAACAGCAGGTGCTTGAATGGATATCAAGTGCTTGTTCAAGTGGGCTGTCCTCCACCTCAACTTCAACATCACAAATACTCCACTCCTCAGAGGTGTCACCCCAATCGCACTTGCTTCCTCACAGCTCCCAAGTCTCCAGCTGCCCGTCTGAGTATGGGGTAATACAGATGGTTGAGTCTGTAGAGCTGTTTACTCATACTATAGCCTGGGAATCTGCTCCAGAGCTTCTGTGACTTCAGACGAGGAAATGATCTTCACTGATGCCCAGAATCCTTGTGATTCGGATCCAGGCCCAGATGAAGAAAGTTCTGAGCATAATGTAGACCCTCGTTCCCAAACTGTAACTCCTGTTGGTGGAGACAATGAGGAAGATGATGATGAGACTGAGATACCTGATTGGAACGAAAACGTGACTTTTCGGTCAGGGCAGGAAGAGGTTGGAGACCCCACCTACTGTCAACCCACAGTCCGCTAGTCCATGAGGTCAGCAGAGGAGGTGGAAGAGGATGCTAGTGACGACGAGGTTAGGTTGCGCCTTCCTGGACAGAGACGGAGTACTGGAAGCACGTCAGTAACTGCATCCTCAACCACAACTGTGCCTCTGAGCACAAGTCGTGGTGGCTCTTCGGGTCGCACGGGCTCTAAGCCGGGCATAGCCTGGGCATTTTTTGAGATCGCAAAGGATGACCCAACTCATGTTGTCTGTAAGATTTGTCACCAAAATCTCAGTAGAGGCCAAAAAATAACTAGTTTGAGTACTTCATGCATGAACCGTCACTTGGATATGAGGCATAAGTTGCAGTGGGAAGCTCACTGTGCTACAATGCAGCCTAGTGGGCCGGGCCAACCACTGTCTGCCCCATCAAGTGCATCCGCGGCCTCTTTATCCTCTGTGACTGTGGGGACAGCAGTCGCACATAGTTTTTGACGCAGACCTTCCACCTCTTTACCCGCAACAGTCAGTGTGATTGACAGGTCGTCAGTAAATTTGCAAGTGGAAACACCTGCTGGTGTTGAGCGCTCTCCGACATCGAGACCACATTTTGATCAAGGCAACATATCACCGCCTACACCTTCCTCACAGACCATCAGTTTGCCGGGGACACCCTACTCAACCCCGTTTAAGCACGGCGGCCAACCCTCGGTCCCTCAGATGTGGACAAGTAAAAGACCATTTCCTTCTAGCCATGACAAAGCTAAGAGGTTGAATTTCACCATCTGCAAGCTATTGGCTACAGAAATGCTGCCTTCCCGCCTGGTGGACACAGAGAATTTTCGAGACCTTATGTCCTTCGCAGTGCCCCAGTACCAGATGCCCAGTCGCCACTACTTCTCACAGAAAGCTGTGCCTGCGCTACACAAGCATGTCGCACACAACATCACTGCTTGCTTGAGAAACTGTGTGTGACAGGGTGCATTTCACCACACTTGGACGAGTAGACATGGACAGGGGCGTTACATGTCGGTGCCTGGTCACTGGGTAACTATGGTGACATCAGGAGAAGGGACTGCTGTCCAAGTCTTGCCGTCCCCACGAGTTGCTCGTCCATCCTTTGTATCTAGAAGTTCCTCCAATGCTTCTGCCTCCTCAACCTCCTCTCAGTCCTCCTCCTGCTCCCAAAGCCTGTCTGGTAATGCCACCCGCGTTTTAACTGCGCAGAAGGAATCCTGCACACCTCCTTACTATGCTGTCACCAGGGCTCAACGGCATCAGGCGGTGTTTACCTTGAAATGTCTGGGAAATGTGAGTCACACAGCTGAGGAGTTGTGGTCAGCTCTGGAGACCGAGTTCCATCAATGGTAGTCTCCGCTGAACCTGCAGCCAGGGAAGGCCGTGTGCGACAATGCTGCAAACCTGGGTGTGGCCCTTTGCCGGGGCAATGTCACACACGTGCCTTGTATGGCTCATGTTTTGAACCTGGTTGTCCAGCAATTTTTATCCAACTATCCTGGACTAGATGGGCTTCTGCAGAGGGCACGGTCGCTGTGTGCTCACGTCCGCCGTTCGCATCCCGCAGCTCAATGACTTACATCAATACAGAAGTCGTTGGGCCTGCCAGTTCACCGGTTGAAATGCGATGTGCCCACACGGGGAATTCAACTCTGCGCATGTTGCAGTGACTGTGGCAGCACCGACGAGCCCTGTGGAATACGTTATGATGTATACCCTGGGCCAACGAGATCCAGAGGTGGGGCAAATCACGCTGCAGGAGTGGTCTCAGATCAGGGACCTATGCACCCTTCTGCACAGTTTTGAAATAGCGACAAAGAGGTTTAGTGCTGACTATGCCATTATCAGCATGACTATTCCGGTCATTTACATGCTGGAGCACACCTTAAACAGTATTCGGAGTCAGGTGGTGGAACAAGAAGAGGAGGAGGAGGAACAGGAGAGTCGTATGCAGAAGGGATACTATCTCCAAGGTCCAGACGGTCGGCAGCATCAATGCGGCTAGCATTGGAGGGTGGGGGAGAGGGATTACTTAGGGCGCATGGTAGCAGCCAAACTGTTGAGGAAGGTGCAGGAGGCGAGGAAGAAGTGGAGGATTAACTGGCGCTGGGCATGGAAGGCTCATCAGATGAGGGAGACCTTGATCAAATTTCTGTTGTGCGAGGTTGTGGGGAGAGGGCAGAGGAAGGAAGCATGATTCTCACCTCGCCGCCACCAAGACAACAAGGACTTGGTCCTCCTGGAATGCGCAAGACACATGAGTATCTTCTTGCTGCACTACCTGCAACATGACCCTCGGATTGTCAGAATCCGAAGTAATACCAACTACTGGGTTGCCACACTCTTAGATCCCCGGTACAAAAGCAAATTTGGCGAAATAATTCCTGCCATAGAAAGGGATTCACGCATGCAGGAGTATCAGCAGAGACTGTTACAGAATCTTACATCTGCTTTTCCACAAAACACCAGTGGTGCACTTAGTGAATCTGAGTTCTAACTTGCCAACCGTGGAACTCGAGTCATCACTCAAACCGTAAGGCTGTGTGCACACGTTGCAGATTTTTCGCTATAAAAACGCGAAAAAAACGCATACATTATGCATCCCATCATTTAGAATGCATTCCATAATTTTTGTGCACATCGCGGTAAAACCGCAGCATGTTCATTAATTTTGCTGATTTTTTTGCGGATTTCCCACTGTATTATTGCATTGGGAACCTCTGGAAAAATCCGCAAAAAAACGCGGTAAAAATGCAAGAAAAACGCATGTGGATTTCTTGCAGAAAATGTCCTGTTTTGCTCAGGAAATTTCTGCAAGAAATCCTGAACGTGTGCACATAGCTTAACAGTAACATCATATCTGGAGGTAACAGCAATTTTTTTCCAATCCTTTCAAGAATTTTTTAGACCATCCTTTGCAAGGCCACAGGAGACGAGAAGTCTGACGCATAGCCAACGCCTAGAGAGGATGGTACAGGAGTATCTCCAAGTTAACATCGATGCCATGACTGTGGAACTGGACCCTTGCCCATTTTGGGCTTCCAATCTGGAAAAATGGCCTGAGTTCGCCACTCACGCCTTGGAGATCTTGTCGTGCCCCACAGCCAGCGTTCTCTCTGAACGCTGCTGGTGGTGTGCTGACAGATAAGCGCACGCGGCTGTCCAGTGACAATGTAGACAGACTAACGTTCATCAAGATGAACAAATTCTGGATCCGCAAGGACTCTTCTACCCCTGTGTCACCCTGGGGAGACTTAAAGCTTGATGATTTTTAGAAAATCACCTCACCAACTATTTTAAGAAACTCTGGCGAAATTGATGCCACTTAAGTGGTGTCTGTGCCCCAATTTTGGGAAAAAATGGAAACTTTTTTTGGGAGTCCCCTTGCTGTGTTTTACATGACGTTGACATCATCAATACCAGGTGGGCGGGGTCGCCCCCCCCCCCCCCCCTTTTAACCTTTGGAAACGACATACACTATGGCTTGGGGTAACACAGATGGTTGAGTCTGCAGAGCTGTTTACTCATACTATGGCCTGGGATTCAGAGGTCTGCTCCAAAGCTTCAGTGTCTGCTAGTCAGCAGAGTAGCCCACCCATGAAGCAAGCTATACCACCTGTTTATCTAATGAATAATTTTTAACTACATCTAGCCCAGGAAATCCTTTTTGGGCCTAGTAGCATTTTGTGCTACTCAGCAGAGTACCCCACCCATGAAGCAAGCAACACCGCCTTCTTCCTTTCTCAACCTAACCCCTCGGCTCTGGGGTGTCCGCTCTCCCTCCAGCTCTCTTCTCATAGGTGGACTACCGCGTGTATTCACACTGTGGGGAAAAATTTTAGGGCCCAGGCATAAGAAGTCATCAAGGAAATGGATAATATGTGCCCCCTTAGAAACGTCCATGACGACCCATTCGAGGAAGCAACTAATCGCCTCAAATAGTGAGCAGGATATGGAGCACCCCATGGGCAAACAGCGATCTATGTAGCATGCTCCTTCACATAAGCCCAATAGGTGGACACAATTCGGAGGCACAGGTAGTAACCGGAACTCCCCCTCAATGTCTTTTGGCCATTAGGGTGCCCCTTCCCAACTTCTTGACTCGCCTGATTGCCTCATCAAAGGAGGTACAGTACATAGTACTGTACTTGGTTCCTTGTCTGTTGTCATTTACTGACCTGCCCCTTGGATATGACAAATGGTGGATTAGTCTGAATGTATTGGGTTCCTTTTTTGGCATGACTCCCAATGGGGATACCACTACGTCTTCTAAGGAAAGTGTTCTGAATGGGAGGGGGTTCATTTCCACTTTATATAAAGGTTTGCTACATACGTACCTATTGGGATTCCCGATAAATGCGAGAATTAGGTGGGAAAGGGAGCTGGGCCCTCTGGAGGATGAAACGTGGGAGTCTGTGCTGGATTGGGTTCCAAGGCTGTCACTGAGTGAACCGTATAGGCTGTAGCAGTTTTATATAATACCCAGAGTGTACAAATCTCCGGAAGTATTGCATAGAGCAGGGTTGCGAGCTAATTCTGAATGCCCGAGGTGTAAAGGCCCCGTCTCACATAGCGAGATCGCTATGTTTGACACGTACCAGCGACCAGGCCCCTGCTGTGAGATCGCTGGTCGTGTCGGAATGGCCTGGACCTTTTTTTGGTCGTTGAGGTCCCGCTGACATCGCTGAATCGGTGTGTGTGACACGGATTCAGCGATGTCTTCACTGGTAACCAGGGTAAACATCAGGTTACTAAGCGCAGGGCCGCGCTTAGTAACCCGATGTTTACCCTGGTTACCATCGTAAATGTAAAAAAAAAAAAACAGTACATACTCACATTCCGGTGTCCGTCAGGTCCCTAGCCGTCCGCTTCCCGCACTGACTGAGATCCGGACGTAAAATGAAAGTACAGCACAGCGGTGACGTCACCGCTCTGCTGTTATGGCCGGCGCTCAGTCAGTGAAGGAAGCGGACGCTGGGGGACGCGAAGGTGAGTATGTACTGTTTGTTTTTTTTACTTTTCCGCTGGTAACCAGGGTAAACATCGGGTTACTAAGCGCGGCCCTGCGCTTAGCAACCCGATGGTTACCCGGGACCTCGGCATCGTTGGTCGCTGGAGAGCGGTCTGTGTGACAGCTCCCCAGCGACCACACAGCGACTAAACAGCGACGCTGCAGCGATCAGCATCGTTGTCTGTATCGCTGCAGCGTCGCTGTGTGTGACGGGGCCTTAAGAATGAAAATACTGGAATATTTCACATGATGTGGACGTGTCCGAGATTGGCTGCTTTTTGGTTGGTGGTTCTGAGTCGTGTTGAAGGAGCGTATAGATGCTCGATACCAAGGGAACCGGTGGTGTGTTTGCTGGGTTATGTAGATCAGGGGTGTCAAACTGCATTCCTCGAGGGCCTCAAACCATGCGTGTTTTCAAGATTTCCTTCTCATTGCACAAGGTGCTGGAATCATTCTGTGCAGGTGATTAAATGATCACCTGTGCAATACATGGAAATCCTGAAAACATGACCTGTTTGCAGCCCTTGAGGAATGCAGTTTGACACCCCTGATGTAGATGAGATTGGAGTGGACAACACCCTGAAGATATTGCCAGATTATTGTATATGGCCCGAAAGGTAATAGCGAGAAATTGGATAAAGGAGGAACCGCCCACAAGAGGAGAATACCTTCAATATGTGAAGCAGGGTCTGGCATTGGAAAAAGGGGTCTATAAGAAAAGAGCGAAAGGGGAAATGTTTGACAAACTGTGGTCTTTGTGGCTTGAAATGGGCTGAAGCTGGGTAAAGGGGGCAAGGAGGTTGAGGGCCTGTGGATGGAAGAAATACTATATATGCTGTCTTAATTGTGATAAGATATATTATGTCTCGCTTGAGGAAGCGGTAATAAAAGATGTGAGCTGTCTACTGGAAGGAGGGGATAAGTTGGGGATAATGGGGTTTGACACTGTTAAAAATTTGAAATGTAAACAAGGATGTCACATGTAAAATGTAATGTTATTCTTAATAAAAATCTATTTGATTTAAAAAAATAAAAAATAAAAAAAAAAGTTCTGAATGGACCTGCCACCACTCTACCTAAAGATATTTTTTTTTAAAAAAATTTTGTCACGACGTCTGGGTGTTGGTAGGCTGATTTTAGATTTTTACTCCAGCCTTTCTTGACTTTAGAAGGGCATGACATGCCTATATCTGTGTCTCCTCCTCCTTTTACTCCTCCACCTCTTTTTTTTCGCATGACTATATGTACTTTTGACTTTTCCATGTGCTTGTTTGGGTCTTCTGAGCAGTTTGTCAGCTTTTGGACACCTTTTTAAGGTGTTTTCTATGTGTTTTCTATGTTTGCCTGGCATTGGTTTCAATGGGGTTCGGCGGTGTTCGTTGAACGTTCGACGAACATTCGTTGAACACGCCCCAATTTGAAGAACCGAACTCGAACACTGGGGGGGGTGGCTCGACACTATTAATAAACTTCTTGAATGTGGTTTTGCGCACCTTGAGGGGTGTAGTTTTTAGAATGGTGTCACTTTTGGGTATTTTCTGTCATCAAGATCCCTCAGTCGCTTGAATTGTGAGGTGGTCCCTAAAAAAAAAAAAAACATTTTTTTTTTTTTATCTAAATGTTGTTGGAAAAATGAGAAATCGCTGGTCAACTTTTAGCCCTTATAGCTTCCTAACAATTTTTTTTTTTTAAATGTTGCTGATGTAAAGTAGATATGTGGGAAATGTTATTTATTAACTATTTTATGTGACATGACTAATTTAAGGGCATAAAAATGAAGTTTGAAAATTTTTACCAAATTTCTATTTTTCCAAAAATAAACACAAGTCATATCGAAGAATTTTTACCACTATCATGAAGTACAATATGTCATGAATAAACTTTCTCAGAATCTTTGGGATACGTTGAAGCGTTCCAGAGTGATAACCTCATAAAGTGACAGTGGCCAGAATTGTAAAATTTAGCATGCTCAAAGTTTTGTCAATAAACTTTAAAACTTCTTTTACCATGAAAATGCAGACTAATCTGCAGAATCTGCAGGCACCATGTTATAGAGGAGGAGATTCTGAGTAGATTGATTCCATAGAACCTGTGTCTTAATCATTTTACATGTCTGCTCGTTCCAACATTTTTGGTCCAGTGGGCGTTCCGATCAGTGACTGACGGCTGTCTGTGTTTTCACTATTTTAGTGTATGTTTCCACTGGCAGAAACCGGCAGCGCTTTGGATACAGCACACATCCGCTCCGTCCAAAGCTCTGCCGGCTTTTGAACGCCGGTGATTCCGCATGTGGTCATTAAACCGTGCGGAATCACCGCATCCTATACATTGGACTGGTGATATTTATCCTGCGGAAACTGAGCGTCTCCACAAGATGAATAGACATGCTGCGGTCTGGAAACACTCGCCGCATGTCTGTATATGCAGGGCCGCTGGAGGCTTCTGCACTAGTGATGAGCGAATATACTCATTACTCGAGATTTCTCAAGCACGCTCGGGTGTCATCTGAGTATTTTCTCCTTCGCCTCATTGGGGGACACAGGACTGTGGGTGTATGCTTCTGCCGCCAGGAGGCTGACACTAAGTAAACGTGAAAAAAAGTTAGCTCCTCCTCCGTAGTATACACCCTGACACTGGCTACCAGAGAATCCAGTTTTTGCCTAGTGTCTCAAGGAGGCACACCTCTGGGTCCTGTATCCTTTGGACTCTGTTTTCATCATCTATGGATTGAGGGGGCGACGGACCCTTTTGAGGGTCCGATCTCCCCAAACCATCAACGGGCAAGCACGTGTGATCCCTCAACGTATCCTTTCCCGCTACGTGGGATCCTTCACCGGACTTTGCCCTGACCACCCTAAGGTATTTAGACCCTAGGCTGTACAGGTGCCCTTAGATGTCCGTGTGACCCCACTGATTCCTACACCCCTGCTCTGATGCGGTGATAGATGGGGTGGTGGACGGTCCCTCTCCTTATCCTGGCAGATTATGGAGATGGGGTTCCTGCACCGTCTTTTGCCTCGCCCTTGCTGGATTTACACTGGGAGGGCAAGGGGGGGGTGCCTGACAGGGTGCACTATGCATCTTTTTGATGTGGTTTTACCTGGAGCTCTGTCAGCAGGTGCTCTGCGGTGCTGCGGTACTTTAGATAGCCGGCGCCTCAGCTGTGGTTGTGCTGTCGGCGCTGCGGCAGTGCGGTGCCACCGGCGCCGTCTCTATTTTCGGCGTCCGGCTCTGCGGCGGTATGTACGGCCGGCGCCGCGGTCTTTCCCAGGCTCTGCCTGGTCTCCAGCAGGCATGGGGACTTCCGGGTAGCTCAGGCCCGGACTTCCGCCCAGCAGACTGCGCTGTTAGGCTCCGTCCCCTCCAGCGCGTCCACTTCCGGTTCCGCCTTTCCTCTCTCAGGGAAAAATTGAGGCACCGGCTTCAGGCCTACTACAGACCGCATCGCAGCATGGCGGTCCCGCCCCCAGAAGTCGGCTGCCTGCTGACAGAAGAGGATAAAGGCAGCATCATTTGGCTGCCGCATCGTGCGTTCGGATCCGTCGCTGTAACCGTGGGGACACAGGACTGGGGTAAGTGCTTCTCCCTCCTGCTGACAGAAGCAGTAAGTTTTTTCCCAGTCTCAGGCCCTGGGTATAGCTTTACGGATCACTATGTCTAGAAGGGTTAAGTCTCACGGTTCTATATACTGGTTGTGCAGCTTGTCGTGTCTCATTCCTGCGTGCCCAGAGTAATCGTCTCTGTGAGGCCTGCGATTCTTAACGCGCCCAGGAGCCCTCCCCCTGCCAGCTCCCCAGCAAACTCTCCGACTCCTGCCTCCCAAGCCGAGGCTGGGGCAGTTCCGCCAGAATGGGTTACGTCCTTGTCGCAATCCATGGCGTCCCTTACTGAAGCAATTAAATCCCTTCAGACCCCGGCAGTCATGGCCAGCAGTCAATCTGTCTCGGAAAGGGCCTCGGGGTCTCGGGAGCCTTCGGCCTGCAGGGGCCGCGCTCGCTCTAGGCCCTCAGGTGCTTCTGCATCCTGGAGCTCTGTATCCCGTTCTCCTTCCCCAGCAGAGAGTGGGGAAGCTGAGACAGACTGAGTCAGAAGGGTCCCTTAATTTTGAAAATCCTGGATTTCAGGAGTCGGTAGATAGCCTGATTGAGGCTGTCAATCAGTCCCTGGGAATTGAGGACTAGCCCGCCTCATCTTCAGATCATAAGGTCTCATCTAAGCGGGCCAAACAGGCCCATAGGGTGTTTTCCTCTCACCCTGAATTTGAGGACCTGATCCGGCGTAACCGGGAGCACCTGGGCAAGCGCTTTTCGGGGCAAAGTGCTCTGAAGGCTAGGTATCCCTTTGCTACTGAGCTTTGTAGTAAATGGGCAGAGAATCCTGCTGTGGATCCTCCGCTGTCCCATTTAGCCTCTAACACGTTGCTATCTCTCCCCAATGGATCGGCGATTAAAGATCCTATGGATCGTCTTATAGAGAGCTTGGCTCGTTCCGTTTTTGAGGCTTCAAGTTCGGCACTTTTCCCTTCTTTTGCGGCAACTTGGGTTGCCAAGGCTATGATGTCTTGGTCAGAGTCTTTAACAAAGGCTCTTCAAGAAGGTGATTTGTCAGCAGAATTGGCGGAAATGTCATCCCAGATAGCTCTAGCTGGTAGTTATCTGATTAATGCATCCTTAGATGCTGCAGATTGTGCCTCTTCGGCTGCTGCTAATGCTATTGCTATTAGAAGGGCTCTCTGGTTAAGAACTTGGCGGGCTGACTCTACCTCTAAAAAATCGCTTACAACCCTACCGTATCAGGGAGGTCGCTTGTTCGGAGAAAAGCTGGACCAGCTGATTTCGGACTCCACAGGAGGGAAGAGTAAGTCTCTTCCTCAGCAGAGGATTAGACAGCCTTTTCGCCGCCAATTTCAGGCCCGTTTCAGACCCTTTAGCAATGCTAGATGGGCCCCAACATCGGGCTCTGCTGCGCCGGGTCGACCCAATCAGGACCGAGACGTTCGGATCTCTTATACGGCCAACCAGGGGGGAAGAATGCGTTCCCAGTCAACTAGATCCAGAGGATCTAGGACTCAAAGGTTTTCGGCCAAGTGACTGGAGGCCTCCTCGGAGTGCCTCCAACAGAGTAGGCGGTCGTCTACTTTTGTTTCACCAGGTCTGGCTTCAAGTGATCCACGACTGGTGGGTGGGAGAACTCGTATCTTCAGGTTACAAAATGGAGCTGGTCTGTCAGCCTCCTCCCCGGTTCTTCCCATTCCGTCTTCCCAGGTCCGAGTCCCTCCGACAAGACCTGTACAATTCCATAGAGTCCCTTCGTCTCAGCGGAGTAATTTCTCCTGTTCCAAGGGAGGAAAGGTTTCAGGGCTTTTATTCCAAACTTTTTGTAGTACCCAAAAAGGACGGAACAGTGAGGTCTATCCTAGATCTAAAACTCTTAAACAGATTTGTCCGCGTTCGTCACTTTCGGATGGAATCGCTCCGGTCAGTCATCGCCTCACTGGAAAAGGGAGAGTTCTTGGCCTCAATAGACATTCAGGATGCCTACCTACATATTCCCATTTTTTCCTCCTCATCAAATATTTCTCCGGTTTGCCTTAAACAATCTGCACTTCCAGTTCACGGCTTTACCCTTCGGGCTGGCCTCCGCTCGCAGGGTGTTCACAAAGGTCATGTCAACGGTGGTATCCATTCTGCACTCCCGAGGCATAGTTGTCTTGCCTTACCTAGACGATCTTCTGATCAAAGGGCCAACTTTTCAATCTTGCAGGGAAAATGTCGGCATCGCTCTAGACACCCTCTCTCGTCTAGGTTGGCTACTAAATTTAAGGAAGTCATCCCTTCAACCATCTCGGAGGATCTCATTTCTAGGCATGATCTTCGACACCTCTCAAG
Organism: Ranitomeya variabilis; assembly: GCF_051348905.1. Classification (NCBI taxonomy): domain Eukaryota; kingdom Metazoa; phylum Chordata; class Amphibia; order Anura; family Dendrobatidae; genus Ranitomeya; species Ranitomeya variabilis. Next base: position 501,668,060 of record NC_135237.1, on the reverse strand, counting down.
CCCTATCAATTCTTCCCCAGGACAAGGTCCTAGCCCTTCGGCGGGAAGTGAGGATTCTTCAGCAACCATACTCTCATACGATCCGGTCCTGCATGAGGGAATTAGGAAAGATGGTTGCAACTATAGAGGCAATAACATTTGCACAGCTCCATCTTCGACCTCTCCAACAGGCAATCCTTGCAGTTTGGGACAGAAATCCGCTCTCCCTCAACTGCCGTTTTCGGTTGTCTCTCCAGGTCAGGCAGGGTCTCTCTTGGTGGTTAAACAGCTCATCCCTAATCAGGGGGAAGCCCTTTCCCCCAACCAATTGGCTAGTGGTTACAACAGATGCCAGTCGCCTGGGTTGGGGAGCAGTGTTCTTTCTCCACACAGCTCAAGGGCGCTGGTCTCCTAGGGAATCAGACCTCCCCATCAATCTCTTACAGATTCGGGCAGTTCGGCTAGCCTTGCAACATTTCCACCATCTTCTGGCGGGTCGCCCTGTCCGAATTCAATCGGACAACGCCACAGCGGTGGCCTACATAAATCACCAGGGGGTCACCCGCAGCAAGGCAGCCATGCAGGAAGTAAAACAAATACTGTTCTGGGCAGAGAGAAATCACTCAGTAATTTCGGCTGTCCACATTCCGGGTGAAGAAAACTGGGCGGCAGATTTCCTAAGCAGTCAGGGTCTGGCATCCGGGAATGGTCTCTCCATCCCGAGGTATTTCTGCAGATATGCCATCTTTGGGGGACTCCGGACGTGGATCTAATGGCGTCAAAGGGCAATGCCAAGGTACCCAGATTTGTCTCTCGGTACCGAGATCCACAGGCAATCGCCGTGGATGCGCTAGTACTCTCTTGGAACCAATTTCATCTCCCTTATCTGTTCCCTCCTCTGGCACTGCTCCCGAGGGTAATCAAGAAAATCAAGTCAGAGAGAGTACCTGCTATTCTGATCGCCCCGGATTGGCCACGACGGACCTGGTATGCAGACCTAGTACAGCTTCTCACCGGAGTTCCGTGGCAGCTCCCCGATCGTCCAGACCTTCTATCTGAAGGGCCGATTTACCACCAGAACTCAGGGGTCCTACGTTTGACGGCCTGGCCGTTGAATCTTGGGTTTTAACTCAGGCAGGCTTCTCCCAAGAGGTAGCAAATACCGTGATCAGTGCACGTAAATCTGTTTCGTCCAGAATCTACCATCACACTTGGAAAGTTTTCCTTTCTTGGTGTAGAGAGCGCGAGCTGCCTCCTCTGCGTTTTTCCGTTCCGAACATTCTAGCCTTTCTTCAAGCAGGCCTGGATTCAGGGCTTGCTCCAAGTCCTCTTAAAAGGCAGATTTCGGCCTTATCGGTCCTTTTTCAGCGCAGGATTGCTACTAACCGTCAGGTGAAAACTTTTTTCCAGGGAGTCGCTCATAAGGTCCCTCCTTATAAGGGTATGTGTCCACGTTCAGGATTGCATCAGGATTTGGTCAGGATTTTTCATCAGTATTTGTAAGCCAAAACCAGGAGTGGGTGATAAATGCAGAAGTTGTGCATATGTTTCTATTATACTTTTCCTCTAATTGTTCCAGTCCTGGTTTTGGCTTACAAATACTGATGAAAAATCCTGACCAACTCCTGATGCAATCCTGAACGTGGACACATACCCTATGACTCCTTTGGAAGCTTGGGACCTTAATTTGGTCTTAAGGGCATTGCAGGAAGCCCCTTTTGAGCCTCTTCAAGATATTTCCTTAACGTTCCTTTCTTGGAAGGTTGTATTTTTGGTGGCCATAGCTTCCATAAGGCGGGTAGAGCTGGCAGCCCTCTCCTGTCGTTCCCCTTTCTACGTTTTCATCAGGACAAGGTAGTCCTCAGACCAGCACCCTCTTTTTTGCCGAAGGTTGTTTCCTCATTCCACATTAATGAGGATATAGTTCTTCCTCCTTTTTGCCCGGCGCCTGCGCACCGTGTAGAAAAAGCTCTCCATATGTTGGACCTGGTGAGAGCGCTGAGGAGATACATTTCCCGAACGGCTCCTTTCCGCCAGACGGATGCTCTGTTTGTCCTTCCGGAAGGTCGCAGGAAGGGTTGCGCGGCCTCAAAATCCACCCTGGCCAGGTGGATACGGTCAACCATTCAGGAGGCCTATCGCACCAGGGGCGTGGTCGTTCCGGCTGGAATCAAGGCTCATTCCACTAGAGCAGTGGGGGCTTCCTGGGCCATTCGGCACCAGGCCTCAGCAGAACAGGTTTGCAAAGCTGCGACCTGGTCTAGTCTGCATACTTTTATCAAACATTATAATGTCCACTCCCAGATCTCTGCAGATGCAAGTCTGGGTAGAAGGATTCTTCAAGCGGCGGTGGCGCACTTATAGACAACCGTTATCTGGATAATTATTACTGGTGAGTTAATTTCCCTCCCAGGGACTGCTTTAGGACATCCCACAGTCCTGTGTCCCCCAATGAGGCGAAGGAGAAATAGGGATTTGTGTGTTACTCACCGTAAAATCCTTTTCTCCGAGACGCTCATTGGGGGACACAGCTCCCTCCCTGGTAGCCTGCTGGCTGCTTTTGTTGATTTTGTCAGTCAGTAGGACCTTTTCTAGACATAAGTTTTCTGTATTTATGCTGTTATATTATCTCTCGTTTTGTTCTCCTACTGCTTTTGCACCAAACTGGATTCTCTGGTAGCCAGTGTCAGGGTGTATACTACGGAGCAGGAGCTAACTTTTTTTTCACGTTTACTTAGTGTCAGCCTCCTGGCAGCCGAAGCATACACCCACAGTCCTGTGTCCCCCAATGAGCGTCTCGGAGAAAAGGATTTTACGGTGAGTAACCTAAAAATCCCTATTTTTAGTGCTCTTAAATTTAGTTTTTATTGCCGCAGCTGAATGATTTACATCTGTTAGCCAGCATAAGTACATGTGGGGATTCCCTAGCAACCAGGCAACCCCCACATGTACTTATGCTGGCTAACCGATGTAAATCATTCAGCTGTGGCGCTAAAAATTAAAACTCCGAGCACTGAAAAAATACTCGGAGGGCACCCGAGCGTGCTTGAGAAATCTCGAGCAATGAGTATATTCGCTCATCACTAGTGGATTTCTGCAAATCCCATCCACTATGCTGTAACATCTGGCCGCGGCGGATGAACATCGCTTCAAACCTGCAGCGTTTACTGACCGTGGAAACCTACCCTTATACATTTAGATGTTGCAGATTTTTTTGTACCGATAAGTCATGATAGGAACATGGCTTAAAGGTATCAAATTAGTCTGTATAACAGCGCCATTATGGCCATGCCTTTACTTTACACTGCTAAATCATGCTGACAGGTTCTCTATAAAGCCGGAAGTCAACAAGCTGCTCCCAGTGGTCTGCATGGCCCCCAAGTGACGCCCAGTGGTCTGCATGGCGCCCAAGTGACGCCCAGTGGTCTGCATGGCCCCCAAGTGACGCCCAGTGGTCTGCATGGCCCCCAAGTGACGCTCAGTGGTCTACACGGTGCCCCAAGCTGCGCCCAGTGGTCTATACGGCGCCCCACTGTCTGCACTTTCAGAGGTTGGCTTACAGAAGGAGCTGCCTGGGATCCCTCAAGATCTGAGGTAATCCAGTGATCCCTGAGTTGAGACGAGGTGGGAGCTTTTAACACTTCATATTCTTAGACTAAAAAGGTCCTGCATGTTAAACGTCCCCCCCTTAAGGTTAGCAGTAGATAGAGATGTCTTATCACATGTGGGGTCTGGTGCAGAGAACATCCTGCTTAGATGGTAAAGCTTAGTGCCGTTCTTTTTATGCAGTTCTCCTTATTTCTCATCCACCATATAATGTGCTGTTCCCAGGTCTCCAGCCTCCACCATGCCACGGACCCCTCTGTGTCGGCTCACCTGGAGAACACCCATCGCTCGACCAGACTCTAGCATGCCATCTACCATCCGTGAGCGGATGACGGTGATCGGCTCGTTATCCGCCAGCTCATTTCATCAGACTTTAATAATAAAATAGGAATTCTGTGCCTATTCTGTTACTGTACGGTGAAGATATTTATTTTGTTCCTTTTGTATATACTTTGTGTTGATATTTAATAACCTTGGCTGCTTTGGTTCGATCTCTTTATATGTCTGTTTTATCTAGATCTGTCTAAAGCGACATGAGTGTTTTTTTTTTTTTTTGTTTTTTTTTAATCTGTTGAAAAGTAAGAGTCCATTCCCACATTTGTGATGATGAAAAATCCCTTTTAGTTTTTTACTTTGCTGGATAAAGTTATTTTGAGAAGGGTTTGAATGCCTTAGATTTGTTTCGGGATTTCAATGATTGTTCTTCTGTTTGAAACAAAATTTATAAAAAAAAAAAAAAATAAACACGGCAGAAAACTTTCCTCATTTTAGGTCGCGCTACGGTTTTATTATTTTTAATACAGAAAGTTTCCTCCACAGTAGATCAGAATAGAAATCAGTGTAAGCCGGGCAGATTGGAGGGAGCACAGGATAAAGATCTTGTGTGCCCTGTCAGGCTTGGACCCCCCTATATCCTGATGTAAGGTTGCGGTGCGTTCACCATAGGACTGACTATATGACTCTCAGCTTTGTAGTGATGAATGTAAGAAAGCTTCAGTGTCGCTTGTGGCATTTGTGAGATGCAGCACCTTCATCGGGCCATAGACCGGACCTGCAGGTCATGGTGGGTGCCGTGTGTACCGGTGTTTGGCCTTTGTGCAAACTCCTACCGGTACGGTCACTAGTAGTGTGCCCATTAAACAAGAATTCTGCACAACAACCCATTCTTTATACTGTGGCATATAAATAAGTCTACATGAGGCGCGACGTCATGTGTTTGTTGTTTCATTTCAGGTGGGACCAGTCCTCTCCATGCAAAGGAAATGGATCAGATATCCTAGAAGTGCAAGTTACTGAGGCAGTAATACAGCGACACAACACACATACACCAGCAAGCGGTGTGCGCTCATCTGTGTGCAAACATCAAACATCTGCGTTACTGCTATATAGAGTAGTTATACATCCTTGGGAACATTTTGATTACTGTATATACTCTTGTATAAGCCTAGTTTTTCAGCACTTGTGTGCTGAAAATGCCCCCCTCTCGGCTTATACACGAGTCATTGTCCCAGTTTACGGCGGGGGAGGCGTAGCGGTGGGTCACAGGAGGCTACAGCCTGTGCCCGCTGCTAAAGAGAAATTGATAGTCACTAAACTGGCAATGAATATTCATTTCTTTTTTAGCGTGCGCACAGTTGCAGCCGCCGGCTTCCAACAGCTGCCGGGCTCTCGCTGGCTGCCCGCTCATTAAGATAATGAATATTCACCTCTATCCACTCCCATAGACGTGGAGAGAGGTGAATATTCATTACCTTAATTAGCGGGGACACGTGATTGGCCGGCTGCAGAAGCTGCTGGAAGCCAGAACGAGATGCATGCAAGGATGGGGATAAGGAGCCGTGCATACCAGAATAGGGATTAGGAGACCATGCATACCCGGCTTATACTCGAGTCAATACGTTTTCCCTGTTTTTCAAGGCAAAATTAGATTCCTTGGCTTATACTCAGGTCGACTTATACACGAGTTTATACGGTAAATTCCTTTCTGTCGATTACAAGGTTGGGCTAAGTTCCCAAATTTATTTCCGGTTTTCTAACCATGTAAAATACTTAAGCTGAAACTCGCTAGGAAAACTGCAGTACAAAGGATGTCTTCTGTGTTTTAATGCCTCCCCATAGACATGAATTGCCAAGTCTGATGCGCAAAATACAATACCAATTGCCCAAAGGCAAGACGTATTGCCTCAGTTACAAAACAAATTAAAACGTACGTGTTACTAGGAATTAATAAAATGAGAATCTATTTTGTGAATGTGCAAACATTGTCAATTGATTACTGGTGCCATTATAAAAAGTTGCATTAACTGAGGTTCGAATACTACGATTTTCTCTAATATCATGGTCAATCTGTCAGTGCTTTTTCTCAATTAAGTTCTAACCAGTAACATGCAGTTGGCCAATGTACCATATATCTTTGATCGATCATTGAACAAAATTATTAGAATGATTAGTCGCCATGATTCTAATTTACTGACCAACAGTGAAATATGTTGAAGCTAATAGTTGGCTATAGAGTAAAACAAGCGGCCCCAGATCGTTCACATTCTCCATCACTGCCTTGTAGTCTGTGCCATTGTGATTGTACCAATGGGTTTAATACTGTTTGAGAAAAATTATAACACCCTCCTCAACGTGTTTCACCCAAGTACAGGCTTCATCAGGGAATTGGGGCTACTCTAGCACAAACAGCCTACTTGTAGTCTTTCCATTTACCCTCACCCGGGCTCTTCCCTCTTGTAATTGTTAATGTGCAATCACTGCCCAGAAACCAATACATTGCAGTATAAGGATGCCAAACAAGAGTCGCTATCATCATTACTAATCAGGTAACCTCATCCAACTTGTGACACTGGAAAAACACAGCAGGCACCTGCTTGAAAAAAGCTTCATTACATGTCAGTATTGCTTGGTGTCCCCAAGTGGATTTTGCCCAAGATAAGGACGCACATGCGTTGAATTTCGATGGAAGCATGTAGTGCATAATCCAGGTCCCGTATTTGACCCTTTCTTTGCACAGGTGCTTCTTTCTTTTTCTTGTGTCATGGGTTGGATGAGGATGCCTGATTAGTTATGAAGTGTACGACCTTTGATCTGTGTCGTTATACTGCAGGGTATTGGCTGCTTGTAAGTCAATCAATTGATAGTGATTGCACATTGGCACTTAGAATTTTGTTTTTTTTTAATATGCGAATAAAGGTACCTTCACACTGAACCACTTAACAACGATATCGCTAGCGATCCGTGACGTTGCAGCGTCCTGGATAGCGATATCGTTGTGTTTGACACGCAGCAGCGATCAGGATCCTGCTGTGACATCGTTGGTCGGAGCTAGAAGGCCAGCACCTTATTTCGTCGCTGGATCTCCCGCAGACATCGCCGAGTCGGTGTGTGTGATGCGGATTCAGCGATGTCTTCACTGGTAACCAGGGTAAACATCGGGTTACTAAGCGCAGGGCCGCGCTTAGTAACCCGATATTTACCCTGGTTACCAGTGTAAATGTAAAAAAACCCCAAACACTACGTACTTACATTCCGGTGTCTGTCGGGTCCCCCGGCGTTCTGCTTCCCTGCACTGTGTCAGCGCCGGCTGGCCGTAAAGCAGGGCACAGCGGTGACGTCACTGCTCTGCTTTACGGCCGGCGCTTACAGTGCAGGGAAACAGAACGCCGGGGGACCCGACAGACACCGGAATGTAAGTATGTAGTTGGTTTTTTTTTACATTTACACTGGTAACCAGGGTAAACATCGGGTTACTGAGCACGGCCCTGCGCTTAGTAACCCGATGTTTACCCTGGTTACCCGGGGACTTCGGCATCGTTGGTTGCTGGAGAGCTGTCTGTGTGACAGCTCTCCAGCGACCACACAACGACGAAACAGCGACGCTGCAGCGATCGGCATAGTTGTCTAGATCGCTGCAGCGTCGCTAAATGTGACGGTACCTTAAGAGAGGGCAGCTCTTGGGAAAATGTCAGAAGACATAACATGACTTTCCTTGGGAAGGCCTCTTCTTTAGCACCAAGCCACCTCTATTAAACGCTATCATGGGGCAAACTAAGATTCAAATGAAGGCTGGAATGGAGGTCTATCCTCTTCATGGATGAGTCACACTTTTGTGTTGGACGTCATGATGGCTAGAGATTGGTCTGGAGACGGCGAGGGAATGTCACATCGGTCCTACTCCCAAGATTATGGTATGGAGGGGCATAATATACAGTAGTCAGACGCCTCTAATCCTCATTCCAGGTACTCTAACAGCTCGGTGTTACATTGATTTGGTTGTGGAACCAGTAATACAGCCATTTCTCCAAAGTGTGCCAGGAGACGTTTTTCAGCACAACAATGACAGACCCCATGTTGTTCGTGCTGCTGTGAGCAGCTTCGTGGATCTGTCGTGCTACCGTGGCCTACAACAATCCGTCCGTTACACTATAATCCCTCCATCATGCATTGCAAAAATTGGACAATATGCATCTATCAGATAACATGATGATGGTTAAAGCAGATGTGGAGTTCTTATATACTTCTATCAGGCACAAAGATAGTTTGGCGCCTGCCTCGTGGTATTTAAAGACTAGCAATCTTGATCCGTTTTTGGTGGACCTCCTGCTATTTCTGCTGTAATTCATTTTAACCCATAACACTTTCATTTTCAACAAAAAAATCTATCTACTGAAACGGTACCGCCATGGGGGCCTCCTGTGCACCCTCTTATGCCAATTTATTTTTGGGTGCATGGGGGAGAGAGATATTCATCAGTAATCCTGTCCTGGGCATAGAGAACACACACCAGTGGATGCGCTATATAGATGGTGTGGTTCATCTGGGATGGCTCGAGACAGGATTTGGATTCTCTCATGACTAATCTAAATAAAAATAACTTAAGCATCAAATTGATATATAAGGCTAGTAGGAATTTGGATTTTTTTTAGACCTACAAATCAATACTTTACCCAATGGAAATTTGACAGTGGAAGTTTATAGGAAGTAGACAGCAACGAACACCCTTCTACATGCTACGTCTTCACATCCACCATCAGGGGAATACTGACTGGTCAATTTCTTAGAATCAAGCGGATTTGTTCGGATGAACAGGCGCTTTAACAGCACTCTCGTGAGTTAAGAAGATTCCAGGGTTACAATAGGCAAATGATTAGAAGCAGATATCATAGAGCAAAAGATAACATGAGAAATGAACTTCTTTATAAGAACAAATCTAAAACGAGGGACTCGGACAACAATGTCCGCGTGATAGCTACATATAATAGTCAATGGCCTGAATTTCGCAAAATCGCCCCAAAACATTGGCCAATTCTATTATCGGATCTGATTCTTGGCAAATGTCTGCCAACCTCTCCACTCATCAAAAAATCTCAAGGATATTCTAGTACATAATCACTACGAACCACCGATGGTAAGAAGCAACACTTGGTTGGAGACTAGGTTTTTACCCATGTGGACATTGCAAGGGATGTGCCAACATGACAAAAAGTAAAGTATTTTCCAATGCGGCAGGTACCTGCACTTTTTCCATCAGACATTTAATCACGTGCTCCACAAGAGGAGTAATTTATGGCGCACAATGCCCATGTGGGAAACTATACATTGGACTCACAACGTGTGAACTTTGTATACGCACAAGAGAGCATGTGAGGGACATAGAGAAAGGGTGGACCATTGAGGATCCATCACTTTTACATAACAATGACTCTAGTCTACTTAAAGTGATGGGGATAGATGTTGTCCAAATGGGATCCAGAGGGGGTGATCTTGCCAAGAATTTAGCTAAATTAGAAAGCAAATGGATGTGTAGGTTGGGGAGTATAGCCCCTTATGGGCTCAATGAAAATTTTGGTTTCAGTGCTTTTTTATAATGGTATCATTTCATCACTACCATTTTTAGGGGATTAGGGTTATTCACAGAGATTATGGTTTTTAATGGCATATTTTAATTTTTGTTGTTTTAGCTATCTTAAGATCTCTGTGCCATCGGACTGGTACCCCGCCTGCATTGAGGCCATTGATGTTCTTCACGTTGGATAAAAGGGCATGGAGTTCATTACTGACGATTCTGGACATTAATAACTACAAGACTCCCAACCTCTATGGACATTTAGAATTTTCACTGGTTCAGTTTCCAGTATTAGAAATTAGATTATTGCAGTGATTACGGTACTTTGTTATATTGGGGTCAATAATAATTTTTAGTATGTATATTTTTTAATATTATTAAATACACAGTTGGCACTTTAATTGGCAACAGTTCACTCATTTTTGTGTACTAATGCATTATTTAAGTCATGGTAATTATTGATTATTGGGTAGGCAGTACAGCTTTTTTCTGTTATTTTCTATTATGTAACCCATTAGTAATAATACATGCCCCCATTTTTTCTGATTGCTAGTGCATTAGCACATTTAGTACTCTAAAACTAAATTATCTACACACATTACCGTTACTACATATATCCCGTAGTCTTAATTTATTCAATATTAGCCTATTTAGCATCAAATATCACAATTAGACACGTTAGTAGTAATATGTTCCTTAGTTTTGTTATTTTTGCTTTAGCACATTATACAATTGGTATACATTTGTTTTAGCACATTTAGATTTATGCACATAGACACTGTGCACTTTATTTTTTTCAAACTGCTTACTAAATCTTACACCATGCCATTGTTTTTGCCCGTTCCATAAGTTGATTCTGTCTGGAAGAGAATGCGCTGGTTTGATCTGCTTGCTTTTGGACTTGTCTGTCCCCGGTATACTGGAGGTTGCTGACCCACATATTGACCGTTACCGTGGCAGCCTGCTTGTTTTTGGCTCAACTACCGGAGTTGACGAGTCCTTTCCGGGGGAGTGGCTGAGGAACTTGTGTTTCCAAGGCAGTTTCAACTGTTCACGTGAGGCTCTTTGTGGGGTTTTGATTGGTCCTAAGGGATTTATAAGGTCCAGTATCCCTCTTCCCCGACACGCCCCCTGAAGAAGTGTGGACGAAACGCGCATCGGGGTGGAGGGACACGGCACCGAATCCACAACATCATGTAAGTACAATTGATAGGTTTTATGCTTACTTTCCACATGCTGCAATTTGCGGTCCTTTGCTTTTATTGTTATTTGTTGCTCTTAATTCAGGTCTATTACAGGCTATCAGAGTTGCCAGGTGGTGGTCTATGAAAGATGTAGATATACAGCCCTTATCCATTTGGCATAGGCACTTTTCATGCAGCATGAAGTTGCACACAGCATGATTTAATAAGAATAGGTGTTTTTTTTTTCCTCTTCTATTGCACAGTATTGCACATTAATATACTATAGTACATTTTTCAATTTTGGTGTGTTTAATGGAGTTTTTTAGCCACGAGTGTCTCTCACATCGGAAGTCACTAGATTGTTTTTAAATTTCTGGTTCTGTATTTAAAAAAATAAATAAATAAAAGTTTATTGATATTAAAACCTTTTTTTCTATTAGTGCTTATTCTGTTCACTCCTCCATGATGGAGGGATTATAGTGTAACGGACGGATGGTTGTCAAGCACATGATGTTTGGATCATTGACTGATTAAAGTGCTACCTTGGCCTTCAGCATTTCCAGACTTGTCTCCCATCTGGAATGAGATTCTTTGGAAAATACACAGCAGGCAGCATGCAGTCAGCGTGGCAAAGCATTCCTCAGATATATATTAATAACCTCCTTGATGACAACCAAGGCATGTTAGTGCGAAGATTTCATACTGTTACTCGGTATTGAAGATGTTTTGAAAACTGTTGTCATTAACATGTCTATCCGTCCTGTGATTTCCATAATCCCATCACTTTTTTTCGTTCTGGGTGTTGCAATTTCGATGTGAAGGCCATAAATCAATGCAAAAATAAACTTTATTGAACAATGAATAAAAACATTAACCACTAATATAGCTTAAAACTGACTTGAGATATGTGACCAGCATCCTCCGATGTGCCAAAATACGTCAGATGCATCAGTCACGATCGAAGTCGACCCCGACCATGGTCGTTTATATCCTTCGATGCTGCCGTCAATAGTGATTAGAATGTGAGGACTCTAGTTAACCCCACGAGCACCCTGAGATCATGATTGTCTGATCTTTATGTTTGCCATGGTAATTCACAACTAAATAATTGCCTTAGCGTCTCCCTGCTGTAGTTGTCAGTTACTTCCGGCCAGAGCGGACGGACGTGCACCCTGGCCCCTGAAGGGCTGCAGCACTCTCGTGAATAACACAAGACTACCAGGGGATATAACTGATTCTATCACAACTGTTGCACCCTGTATACGAAGTGGTACACTGCTGGGATCAGGGTCTCAGCCTCTACATTATGCTGCTGTCAGATTACACACCAAAATGTCTTGACATATTCCCTTTAAAAAGTGCATGAAGAGCCTCAAATGTATTTGTATAGTCTATAGCAATAATGTAGTTGAAAATTCATATATTCAATATATACATACATCTTACATCACTTAGTGCACTGTGCCTTGTGTTTTGTAAGAACTAAAATCCATCCTTGACCCTGTGATGCCTTCCATCAGGGCTGTCCAACAGGCTCTGTATATACCCTGCTAGTGTTGCAGTTTTTTTTAAGGAATCTGTCAGCAGGATTTTGCTTTTTAATCAGAACAGCATGATAGAGTCAGAGACGTGGATAACAATGATGTATCACTTACTAGTCTGTGCTGTAATTTCAATAAAATCAGTGTTTTAGCAACAGGAGATTATGATCACTACAGGACTAGGTGCCTCCTGTTCTGTGTAACTCAGCCCCCACCAGTGATTAGCATCTTTCTGCCTATGCACAGTGTACACAGAAAGCTGCCAATCAGTGGTGTGAGTGGGGTTATACAGAGCAGCATTCAAAGAACTGCTACATCTGCAGCAGAGAAGAATGTGATTACAGTGGCATGTAAAAGTTTGGACACCCCAGGTCAAAATTTCTTATTGTGAACAGTTAAGCAAGTTGAAGATGAAATGATCTCTAAAAGGCCTAAAGTATTTGCTTTGTATTTTAGGGGGAAAAAAAATCTATATTGTAATTTTTTGCATTTTTAAAATTATAAAAAGGAAAATAGGCCTATGCAAAAGTTTGGACACCCTTGGAGATTTGTGTGTTCAGATAACTTTGACCAAGGTTTCAGACCTTAATTAGTCTGTTAGGGTTATGGCTTGTTCACTATCATCGCTAGGAAAGGCCAGGTGATGCACATTTCCCAGCTTTATAAAAACCCATCCTCCTCTAACCTTGTGCCAAAAAATCACAGCAATGGGATCTTCTAAGCAGCTGCCTAGCACTCTGAAAATGAAATGGTGGAGGCCCACAAAGCAGAAGACGGCTATAACAAGATGGCAAAGTGTTTTCAAGTTGCCTTTTCCTCAGTTTGAGAAATAATTAAGAAATGCCAGTTAATAGGAAGAGTTTAGGTCAAGATAATGTCTGGAAGGCCAAAATTTCAGTGGGAGCTGCTAGGAGGATTGCTAGAGGCAAATCGGAACTCCCGCTTGACTGCAAAAGACCTTCAGAAAGATTTAGCAGACTTGAATTGTGGTACATTGATCTACTGTTCAGAGACACCTGCACAAATATGGCCTTTATGGAAGAGACATCAGAAGAAAACCTCTCCTGTATCCTCACCATAAAATTCATCTTCAGAAGTATGCAAAAGAACATTTAAACAAGCCTGATGCATTTTGGAAACAAGTCCTGTGGACCGATGAAGCTAAAATAGAACTCTTTGGCCACAATGATCAAGGGGATGAGTGGAGAAAAAAAGAACACAATTTCAGGAAAAGAACATCTCGACAACCATTAACCTTTTTAGCACCTTGGACATATAGGTACGTCCAAGGTCCTTCTCCCTGTTTGCTGTGGGCTCTGGCAATGAGACCACAACGTTTCAGGCACATGTCAGCTGATTTTATCAGCTGACATGTGCCCCTAACAGCTGCGGGTGGAATCGTGATCCACTCGTGGCTGTTAACATGTTAAATACCGTTGTCAATCTCTGACAGCGGCATTTAACATAATCGCATGTCACAAACCACACCCATTGGCATGACAACCCGGGGTCTGCAGGAGACCCTTGTGGTTGTCAGTGCCGGATATATTTAAGCGCCGCCCAGTGGCTGATGTTCCTAGCAAGTGAGCATTTCTGCTACAAGGAGCAGGGCTGAGCTCTGCTGTGTAGCCCAATCGATCAGAAGATCGAAGCTTCTAGTCTTCCATGGAGACTATTGAGGCTAGTACAACCCCTGGCAAAAATTATGGAATCACCGGCCTTGGAGGATGTTCATTCCGTTGTTTATTTTTTATTTAAAAAAAGCAGATCACAGACATGGCACAAAACTACAGTCATTTCAAATGACAACTTTCTGGCTTTAACCCCTTCCCGACCTTTGACGCATACGCTGCGTCATGAAAGTCTGTGCCAATCCGACCTATGACGCAGCGTATGCGTCATGGAATGATCGCGTCCCTGCAGATCGGGTGAGGGGGTTAACTCCCATTTTACCCGATCTGCAGAGACAGGGGAAGTGGTGCTTCAGCCCAGGGGGGGTGGCTTCACCCCCCCCCCCCCCCCCCCCCCGTGGCTACGATCGCTCTGATTGGCTGTTGAAAGTGAAGCTGCCAATCAGAGCGATTTGTAATATTTCACCTAAACTGGTGAAATATTACAATCCAGCCATGGCCGATGCTGCAATATCATCGGCCATGGCTGGAAATACTTAAGTGACCCCCCCCCACACCCACCGATCGCCCCCCCAGTCCTCCGTTATGGGGTCCGGTCCCCTCCGTCCGCCTGCCGGCTCCCCCGTCCTCCTGTCCGCTCCCTCCTTGTTTGTATTCACCCCCCCTGTGGTCCGATCACCCCCCCCTGTGCTCCAATCCACCCCCCCACCACCCCTTCATACTTACCGATCCTCCCGGTGTCCGTACGTCTCCTCGCTGGGCGCCGCCATCTTCCAATATGGCGGGCGCATGCTCAGTGCGCCCGCCGAATCTGCCAGCCGGCAGATTCCTTACAAGTACATTTTGATCGCTGTGGTAGGTTCTATCACAGCGATCAAAATAAAAAAAAATAATAAATAAACCCCCCCCCCCCCCCCCTTTATCACCCCCATAGGTAGGGACAATAATAAAATAAAGAAAATATATATTTTTTTTTTTTCTTCGTTTTCCACTAGGGTTAGGGTTAGAACTAGGGGTAGGGTTAGGGTTACGGGTAGGGGTAGGGTTAGGGTTATGGCATGTGCGGATTTGGCTGCGGATCCGCAGCGGATTGGCCGCGGATCCGCAGCGGATTGGCCGCGGATCCGCAGCGGATTTGGCTGCGGATCCGCAGCGGATTGGCCGCTGCGAATTCGTTGCAGTTTTCCATCAGGTTTACAGTACCATGTACACCTATGGAAAACCAAATCCGCTGTGCCCATGGTGCGGAAAATTCCGTGCAGAAACGCTGCGTTGTATTTTCCGCAGCATGTCAATTCTTTGTGCGGATTCCGCAGCGTTTTACACCTGTTCCTCAATAGGAATCCGCAGGTGAAATCCGCACAAAAAAACACTGGAAATCTGCTGTAAATCTGCAGGTAAAACGCAGTGCCTTTTACCTGCAGATTTTTCAAAAATCGTGCGGAAAAATCTCACACGAATCCGCAACGTGGGCACATAGCCTTAGGGTTAGGGTTGGAAATAGGGCTAGGGTTGGAAATAGGGTTAAGATTAGGCTTGTGGTTAGGGTTACGGATAGGGTTAGGGGTGTGTTGGGGTTACAGTTGTGGTTAGGGTTGGGATTAGGGTTAGGGTTGGGATTAGGGTTAGGATTAGGGTTAGGGTTGGAATTAGGGTTACGGGTGTGTTGTGGTTAGGGGTGTGTTGGGGTTAGGGTTGTGATTAGGGTTATGGCTACGGTTGGGATTAGGATTAGGGGTGTGTTGGGGTTAGTGTTGGAGTTAGAATTGAGGGGTTTCCACTGTTTAGGCACATCAGGGGTCTCCAAACGCAACATGGCGCCACCATTGATTCCAGCCAATCTTGCGTTCAAAAAGTCAAATGGTGCTCCCTCCCTTCCAAGCCCCAACGTGCGCCCAAACAGTGGTTTACCCCCACATTTGGGGTACCAGCGTACTCAGGACAAACTGGGCAACAACTGTTGGGGTCCAATTTCTCCTGCTACCCTTGCAAAAATAAAAAATTACTTGCTAAAACATAATTTTTGAGGAAAGAACAATTATTTTTTATTTTCAGGGCTCTGCGTTATAAACTTCTGTGAAGCACTTGGGGGTTGAAAGTGCTCATCACACATCTAGATAAGTTCCATCGGGGGTCTAGTTTCCAAAATGGGGTCACTTGTTGGGTGTTTCTACTGTTTAGGCACATCAGGGGCTCTGCAAATGCAACGTGATGCCCGCAGACCATTCCATCAAAGTCTGCATTTCAAATGTCACTACTTCCCTTCCGAGCCCTGACATGCGCCCAAACAGTGGTTTACCCCCGTATATGGGGTACCAGCACACTCACAACAAACTGGGCAACAAATATTGGGGTCCAATTTCTCCTGTTACCCTTGTGAAAATAAAAAATTGCTTGCTAAAACATCTTTTTTGAGGAAAGAAAAATGATTTTTTTATTTTCACGGCTCTGCGTTGTAAACTTCTGTGAAGCACTTGGGGCTTGAACGTGCTCACCACACATCTAGATAAGTTCCTTGGGGGGTCTAGTTTCCAAAATGGGGTCACTTGTGGGGTGTTTCTACTGTTTAGGCACATCAGGGGCTCTGCAAATGCAACGTGATACCCGCAGACCATTCCATCAAAGTCTGCATTTCAAATGTCACTACTTCCCTTCCGAGCCCTGACATGCGCCCAAACAGTGGTTTACCCCCACATATGGGGTACCAGCACACTCACAACAAACTGGGCAACAAATATTGGGGTCCAATTTCTCCTGTTACCCTTGTGAAAATAAAAAATTGCTTGCTAAAACATCTTTTTTGAGGAAAGAAAAATGATTTTTTATTTTCACGGCTCTGCGTTGTAAACTTCTGTGAAGCACTTGGGGGTTGAATGTGCTCACCACACCTAGATAAGTTCCTTGGGGGGTCTAGTTTCCAAAATGGGGTCAATTGTGGGGGGTTTCTACTGTTTAGGCATATCAGGGGCTCTGCAAACGTAACATGATGCCCGCAGACCATTCCATCAAAGTCTGCATTCCAAAACGTCACTACTTCCCTTCCGAGCCCCGGCATATGCCCAAACAGTGGTTTACCCCCACATATGGGGTATCAGCGTACTCAGGAGAAACTGGACAACAACTTTTGGGGTCCAATTTCTCCTGTTACCCTTAGGAAAATAAAATATTCTGGGCTAAAAAATCATTTTTGAGAAAAGAAAAATTATTTTTTATTTTCATGGCTCTGCGTTATAAACTTCTGTGAAGCACCTGGGGGTTATAAGTGCTCACTATGCATCTAGATAAATTCCTTGGGGGGTCTAGTTTCCAAAATGGGGTCACTTGTGCGGAAGCTCCAATGTTTAGGCACACAGGGGCTCTCCAAACGCGACATGGTGTCCGCTAACGATTGGAGCTAATTTTCCATTCAAAAAGTCAAATGGCACGCCTCCCCTTCCGAGCCTTGCCGTGCACCCAAACAGTGGTTTACCCCCACATATGAGGTATCGGCGTACTCAGGAGAAATTGCCCAACAAATTTTAGGATCCATTTTATCCTGTTGCCCATGTGAAAATGAAAGAATTGAGGCTAAAAGAAACTTTGTGTGAAAAAAAAGTACTTTTTCATTTTTGCGGATCAATTTGTGAAGTACCTGGGGGTTTAAAGTGCTCACTATGCCTCTAGATAAGTTCCTTGGGGGGTCTAGTTTCCAAAATGGGGTCACTTGTGGAGGAGCTCCAATGTTTAGGCACACAGGGGCTTTCCAAACGCGACATGGTGTCCGCTAACGATGGAGATAATTTTTCATTCAAAAAGTCAAATGGCGCTCCTTCCCTTCCGAGCCTTACCATGTGCCCAAACAGTGGTTTACCCCCACATGTGAGGTATTGGTGTACTCAGGAGAAATTGTCCAACAAATTTTAGTATCCATTTTATCCTGTTGCCCATGTGAAAATGAAAAAATTGAGGCTAAAATAATTTTTTTGTGAAAAAAAGTACTTTTTCATTTTTACGGAACAATTTGTGAAGCACCTGGGGGTTTAAAGTGCTCACTATGCCTCTAGATAAGTTCCTTTGGGGGTCTAGTTTCCAAAATGGGGTCACTTGTGGGGGAGCTCCAATGTTTAGGCACACGGGGGCTCTACAAACGCGACATGGTGTCCGCTAAAGATTGGAGCCAATTTTTCATTGAAAAAGTCAAATGGCGCTCCTTCCCTTCCGAGCCCTGCCGTGCGCCCAAACAGTGGTTTACCCCCACATATGAGGTATCAGCGTACTCAGGAAAAATTGGACAACAACATCCATGGTCCAGTTTCTCCTTTTACCCTTGGAAAAATAAAAAAAATTGTTGCTAAAAGATCATTTTTGTGACTAAAAAGTTAAATGTTCATTTTTTCCTTCCATGTTGCTTCTGCTGCTGTGAAACACCTGAAGGGTTAATAAACTTCTTGAATGTGGTTTTGAGCACCTTGAGGGGTTCAGTTTTTAGAATGGTGTCACTTTTGGGTATTTTCAGCCATATAGAACCCTCAAACTGACTTCAAATGTGAGGTGGTCCCTAAAAAAAATGGTTTTGTAAATTTTGTTGTAAAAATGAGAAATCACTGGTCAAATTTTAACCCTTATAACTTCCTAGCAAAAAAAAATTTGTTTCCAAAATTGTGCTGATGTAAAGTAGACATGTGGGAAACGTTATTTATTAACTATTTTGTGTCACATAACTCTCTGGTTTAACAGAATAAAAATTCAAAATGTGAAAATTGCGAAATTTTCAAAATTTTCGCCAAATTTCCGTTTTTTTCACAAATAAACTCAGAAATTATCGACCTAAATTTACCACTAACATGAAGCCCAATATGTCACGAAAAAACAATCTCAGAATCGCTAGGATCCGTTGAAGCGTTCCGGAGTTATTACCTCATAAAGGGACACTGGTCAGAATTGCAAAAAACGGCAAGGTCATTAAGGCCAAAATAGGCTGGGTCATGAAGGGGTTAATAAACACTAAAAGAAATCAAGAATAAAAAATGTTGTAGTCAGTATTGGTAACTTTTTTAGAACAAGCAGAGGGGAAAAATTATGGACTCAATTATGTGGGAAAAAATTTAGCATTTAGTGAACATGGTAAAAAAAACCACAATTGTGGAATTGCATTTTTTTTCAATTTCACCGCACTTTAAATTTTGTTCCCTTTTTCCAGGACACTATATGGTAAAACCAATGGTGATGTTCAACAGTACAACTTGTCCCACAAGAAACAAGTCCTCACATGGCCATATTGACGGAAAAATAAAGTTATGGCTCTGAGAAAAAGTGGAGCAAAAAAACAAAACTCCAAAATGGAAAAACCCAAGTTAGTGAAGGGGTTGTGCATGGGAGTGGATCAATTATGCTTTGAGGTTGTGTTGCAGCCAATGTCCCGAGGAACATTTCCCAGGTAGAGGGAATAATGGATTCAATTAAATTTCAACAAATTCTTGATGCAAACATAACACCATCTGTAAAAAAGCTGAAGTAGAAAAGAGGATGGCTTCTACAAATGGATATTGATCCCAAACACACGTCAAAATCCACAACAGACTGCCTCAAAAGTCGCAAGGTGAAGGTTTTACAATGGCCCTCACAGTCCCCTGATCTGAACATCATTGACAATCCATGGCTATATCTCAAAATAGCAGTGCTGTGCATGCAAGATGACCCAGGAATTTCACAGAACTGAAAATTTTCCAAGGAAGAATGGATGAAAATCCCTCAAACAAGAATTGAAAGACTTTTGGTTGGCTACAAAAAGTGTTTTCAAGCTTTGATACTTTCAAAATGGAGTGCTACTAGGTGGTAACCTTGCAGGGTGCCCAAACTTTTGCATCGACCCATTTTCTTTTTTGTAATTTCTAAAATGACTATTTGTATTTTTGTGCATAAAATACAAAGAAAATGTATCATCTTTAACTCTAGGCCTTTTAGAGATCATTTCATCTTCAACTTGCTTAACTCTTCAAAATGACAGTGTGCAGCCTAGTAAGTGACACATCCCTAGAATCAGGGACTCACAACCTACATCGTGTTCATCTTGGATTGCATATAAGAAACCTGCTGACCGTTTCCCTTTAACACCAAACTGTTAGCCCAGATAATAAAAAGACTATAGGCCCGATTCATCATTTACATTTCTTTAAGGCTACGTTCACATTTGCGGTCGGCGCCGCAGCGTCGCCGCATGCGTCATGCGCCCCTATATTTAACATGGGGGCCCATGGACATGCGTCGCACTTGCGTTTTGCGCCGCATGCGTCCCTGCGGCGCCCGCGTCCGGGCGCAGAGGACGCAGCAAGTTGCATTTTTGCTGCGTCCAAAATCAATGAAAAAAAGGACGCATGCGGCACAAAACGCAGCGTTGTGCATGCGTTTTACTGCGTTTTTGTTTGCGTTGTGTGTTGCAGCGCCGACGCTGCGGCGCACAACGCAAATGTGAACGTAGCCTAAGTCAATTTTTGCATTTGTTGTTGTTTTGCCTCAAAATGGCACACGTAGTCCATAAATTTTGTGCAAATTCAAAATTCTTTTTGTCTTAAACCTTTTTTTGTGACTTTTTAGTGTAGAGTCGAAAATTTCGTAAAGTGGTACAAAAATGTGCCAAAATATCTAGCATACATAAAATTTGTGACAAATTCTATGACTTTGAAAAAGTAGCAAATGATGAATTAGGCAAAAACATCTGGAAAACTTAAACTCTGCTCACAATGGTGACCATAAAAAGAAAAACAAAATTGGCAAACACATGTAAAATAGAGTTTAGGAAAAATAGGCACAAATAAAAAAACAGGCCAAAAAACAGCATAGATTAGACAAAAAACTGGCGCTATAGTTTAAGAAAATGCCATTCATGCCAAAGCAAATTTCCAATTTGACATTTTAGTTTTTTCCTAGTCTTCCAAGAGCCAGACAGAAGGTTTTTATTTTTTCGTCCACAGTGGTGTATGAGGCTTGTTTTTTGCGGGATGAGTACTTTTGAATGGCACCATTCATTTTACCATATGGTGTACTGAAAAACAGGAATTCCATGTGCAGTGAAATTACAAAATAAAAGCAATTTTGATTTTACTTTTTGAGTTTTGTTTTCATTGGTAAAACTGACCAGGCATTGTGATTGTCTATGTCAGTACAATTACGGCGGTGCCAAACATGTCCAGTTATTTTTACATTTTTGAATTGCAAAAAAAATAATTTTTTGATTGTATTTTCCATTAGCCTCAATATTTACATGTTTCAGTTGATAGAGCTATGTGAGTGTTCATCTTTTGCAAAGTGAGCTGATGTTTCTATTGATATCAATTTGGGATGGATGTGATATTTTGATCACTTGTGGTGACGTTGTGGCATCCATAAAAACCAATATTATGGCTGGATTTCAATGGAGTTATGTGATGGCAGGCACAGGGGTCTTCAGCATACCTTTGGCTACCATAACAAACCATCGGCGTCTGCGATCATGTTGGTGCCATGACGGCACGCTGTTATCATACCAGTCATGAGTGCAGTTCAGCTTCACCCACGGCTCTTAGAGGCAGATGACACGCAGCCATTATCTGATAAGTACCATGCGGGCTCAGGGTGTGAGGCCGATCCATACACCTGCTCCCAACTTGATGTCCAGAGTGGGTTTAAGGCAGGAACCATTTTAGCTCTCACTCCAAAAACTGCATCAGAAACGTGTGATTCCAGCCGGTAGGTATTTGCACATGACGTCTTTCAGGAGGATTTTGCCTGGAACCCACTCGAAAAAGAGCTCCCAGGTAAAACACCACCAGGGGTTTCCTGAAGCATCTTTGTCATGATCTGTACTTTTGCCCTGTCCTGTATTTGAATCATATGTATTTTCTTGTGCTTTGAGTCAATCTGTAACAAAATGTCTCCTTCCCCCAATACTTGCAGCCCTAAGCTATAATGTAATTAAGCTTTGTCAACATCACTAGGAAGGAATAGCCATTGTTCCTCACAGCAGGTGGCTAGTCAAATGTACATATTACTAAGGGTACCGTCACACATTGAAATTTTCATCGCTGCGACGGCACGATTCGTGACGTCGCAGCGTCGTATGATCATCGCTCCAGCGTCGTAGACTGCGGTCACACGTTGCAATCACGGCGCTGGAGCGATGCCGAAGTCCCCGGGTAACCAGGGTAAACATCGGGTAACTAAGCGCAGGGCCGCGCTTAGTAACCCGATGTTTACCCTGGTTACAAGCGAAGACATCGCTGGATCGCTGTCACACACAACGATCCAGCGATGTCAGCGGGTGATCAAGCGACGAAAGAAAGTTCCAAACGATCTGCTACGACGTACGATTCTCAGCAGGGTGTCTGATCGCAGTAGCGTGTCAGACACAGCGATATCGCTAGAACGTCACGAATCGTAACGTCGTAGCGATGGAAATTTCAATGTGTGACGGTACCCTTAGACTATGTGGAGCTGACCAAAATAGAATCTTCTGGTGAACTCAACCATTGAACAGAAGATGTGACCCCTACCCCCTTCATGGGCGGATCCCAGGAGCTCAGACAATCCATTCTTATGTTGAGATCAGATGTGAGTTGATGCTGGAAGGAGAAGGAGTGGGGATTCTTAGCTGAGGCAAGACCCTACGTTCATCTGTGACTGCGGAAGCGAGACTTGAGCTGAGGCCATATCTCGTCATTCGTGAGATTGTTTGGGATCTCTTGGACTCGTGTGGACTATAATTTTGTTAGCTAGCACAAGGATTATCGGGAGGTGCCCCCGAACCTGTTCCGTTGGACTAATTGTGGACTCTGTAGATCTACCTGCCTGTGTTGTTCCAGCGTTCTTGATAATAAATCTGTGGAATCATCCCTTGGCCTGTTGTCCCTTCTTGCTCTGCCGTACACCCCGTCACAATCTTTACCTTGGAGAAATCAACTGGTACGTTGGTGTCTAAAAGAAGGAGTATACCTGACCTGTAGTGATGTATTGGGATAATGCTGCTCCTTCACCCTTGGAGACACCTACTGGAGAAGTGGCCATGCATGTGATTTTTTTTTTTTTTTATTGCAATTCATTTATTTTTTGTTCCATTATTGCCTTGAATTTAGAGCATGTGGTGGAGATTTACTATGTGAAATACACCAGAAGAAACTTTCCTCCATGTCATGTACGACATTCATTATGGGATACTTTCAGAGGCTTGCTAAACAAGAGGTGAGACTTTATATGAAAGGGGGGAGGAGCTAACAAAAATAAGTTTTGGCACAAAGTAAGCAAAAAAAAAAAATTGATGATGTAAAGACGGTTGGTAGACCTGGCCCGTGTCAATATTTGGTTCCTTTTCTTTTACAAATTGCAAACAAATGACACAAAAACAACGATAGAAATGATTACAAAGCACCGAACATGCTTTATTAAAATTTGCCATCTAAATTATGTGAAGGTTTACTCTTGTACGATCTAAGGTACAACTTTAAGATGAAGAACAACTCGTCTGCAGTGGTCGGTCAGTACGACGGGTAATTGTCACAATGACAGTAATGTTACAGCAGCAGATATTCCAGTAAACTTTTCATATAATAACGTACATGACGACAGTCTCACAAATGACGGATCTGGACCTGCGGTGGTTACTACTTTGGTCAGATCTGCACCCCCCATGTCTTAGCAAAGCACAGACCTGTATAGAAGGTGATCTGTGATACATGATAACACAAACCTTGCCCAGCACCCTGTGATTCTAGATATTTAATTTTATGGAGAATTTCTTCTTTGGGGCTTGATTTTGTGGTTGACCGTTCCTGAGTCTCTAGCACTGGTAAGTGAAGCAGGGTGACGACCACATGTGGCAGCCATTGCCCCCATAGTGCTTATCGCCAAGCATTTTATGTGCTGGTGTGTAAATCTATTATAATGGAACACATGCGAGATGTTATTTTATTATGTGCTTCCCATAAGTGGTAATATTACTGGCAGTAATGGATATTATCACAGTAATATAAGGCATTTTCAATGCAAGATAATCGTGAACAAGCATTGTTAAAAACGCTTGTTTCACATTTATCTTGCCATGTAAACAGACATGCTTGCTCGTTCATCGGATGAAATGATCTTTTGTGCAGCATCAGGGCTCATGCAGATGTCTGCGCAACATGGCCTGAGCACGGACCTCAATGCACAGACTGGCCCCAAATCTCCTGACCTAAGTGTGACAGCCTCGTAGCATTATACGAATCCACTCGGGTCAGGAGTCCCTTGGCCAGCACGTGCATTGAGGTCTGTTCTAAGGCCATGTTGCACAGACGTCTGCATGAGCCCTTAAAGATTGTTCTCGGTGCCATGTCATCCTGCAAGCAGCTGGTGAGAAGTATGGCAGCCTAGGCGCCCTGAGCAATACGCTTCATCCTCTTTGATCTGCCTGTCCATTCTAACAACCACTGATTAATAATACGGTAATATGCCGATAGCAGTCATATCGTGCCGGTGGTCGTAATGTGCTGGTGGTCGGTCCATGAAAGCAGAGCTTAAGACTTTTTGTAGAAATTTTGATTGATTCTTAACAATCAAGCTATAGTAGCAGTCCTAAGAAAGATCCTAAGTAATATGAAATCCTGTGGCCTGCCGCTCTCACTCCCCCAAAAAACTGAAGAGCTAAGAGGTTGAGCAAAAAGAACCACAGGACCCGTACCATAGCCCTATGAACCTCTTACTACCTGCGGCATCCTGTAAGGCTATGTTCCCATGATGAGTTTTTTAAGCTGCTTATTTTGAAATAAATGCAAGTAAAATATTTTACTTAATGTGCAGAAATGGTGCAAAAAATCTGCAATATTAAAAATTCACCAAAAGCTCATTGTGGGAACATAGCCTAATTTGTAAGTCCAAAGCAATGTTATGCCTGCTTTGCTCTGCAATAACGACAGAGAAGGTTTTCAAGGCTTTGGTTCAGCGGCCACAGAGTACCAACATGGCCACTGGACCAGTGACGCTACTAAAAATTTTATTGTACCTTTAGGTTGCATTCACACATACGTTGTACATTACTGTGTGCGGTCTATTTTGTTTTTAGAATCCACAAATTCTGCATGTGTTATATGCATATTTTGGCGCACATTTCACACTTTATATTTCTTGCTATATTTTCTATCCAGATATTGTCCAGTACATGGGATTTTGACTACCCCATCCACTTGTACTGCAAATTGCCATAGTTTTGTCAAGCAGAATCCACACATTACCTGGACTGGTGGACTAAGCCTTAGGCCGGTTTCACACGTCAGTGGCTCCGGTACGTGAGGTGACAGTTTCCTCACGTACCGGAGCCACTGACACACGTAGACACATTGAAATCAATGCATCTGTGCAGATGTCATTGATTTTTTGCGGACCGTGTCTCCGTGTGCCAAACACGGAGACATGTCCGTGTTCGTGGGAGCGCACGGATTACACGGACCCATTAAAGTCAATGGGTCCGTGTAAAACACGTACCGCACACGGACGTTGTCCGTGTGCAGTCCTTGTGCCGTGCAGGAGACAGCGCTACAGTAAGCGTTGTCCCCCCCACATGGTGCTGAAGCCGCCATTCATATCTTCTCTGCAGCAGCGTTTGCTGTAGAGAAGATATGAATAATCCTTTTTTTTTGTTGTTTCTCGTGTTTAACATAAAGATCCATGTCCCCACCCCCCTGCCACCCCCTGTGTGCCCGCCCGCTGTTATTAAAATACTCACCCGCCTCCCTCGCAGTGTCCTGTCCTGGCCGCAGCGTCTCCTGTATGCGGTCACGTGGGGCCGCCCATTACAGAAATGAATATGCGGCTCCACCCCTATGGGAGGTGGAGCCGCATATTCATGACTGTAATCGGCGGCCCCACGTGACCGCTCATACAGTAGAAGGTGCGGCCAGGACAGGAAGCAGCACCAGCGAGGGAGCCGGGTGAGTATTTTAATAACAGCGGGAGGGCGCACAGGGGGTGGGAGGGGGTGGGGACATGGATCTTTATGTTAAACACGAGAAACAAAAAAAAAAAAAAAGGATTATTCATATCTTCTCTACAGCAAACGCTGCTGCAGAGAAGATATGAATGGCGGCTTCAGCACCACGTGGGGGGGACAGCGCTTATCTCTAGCGCTGTCTCCTGCATGGTGCGTGTGGTACCCAGTCGGCACACGGGCAGCACACGTGTGCCACACTGATGTGCCACAGAAACGCACGGACACGGATAACTCCGGTACCGATTTTTCCGGTACCGGAATTATCTGGATGTGTGAGACTGGCCTTAGCCATAGTTTAAAAAAAAAGCAGTAAAGCCGCACCCTATAATTATATAGTCTCTATGGACATCGGGGCGCACGTCCTCACCAGGGGGTCCATCCCAGATAGAACATCCAAATCCAAACTGAAGAAAAGGACAGCGCCACACCGGATAGTGAAAAGCAGCTCACATATTTATTCTGCCTCCTGCAGCAACGTTTCAGTCCAAAGACCATTGTCAAGGCTTGACAAAGGTCTTTGGACTGAAACGTTGCTGCAGGAGGCAGAATAAATATGTGAGCTGCTTTTCACTATCCGGTGTGGCGCTGTCCTTTTCTTCAGTTTGGATTTGGCCTTAGCCATAGGCTGTCGAAGACTTAGTTAAACTTCGCCATAACTCTTGACCAGATTCATCAAGACTGTTGATCTTCACGCCGATTTTGATGATTGGACGGGAGATAGTGCACACCTCTTGATGAATCTGGGGTATCTAACGAGCAGTGTACACCTCAGTGTGCGCCTCACCACGGTCCCTACTGGAGTAATGAATGCCACCTTTCATCATCAAGCGGCAGTCACCATGCCCCCATCACGCCCCAGCCTTGCCCACTTTGTCGGAGCTTGGTGAAAATGAATTGAGAACACCAAATTTCACAAAATTTGTGCTCAGCCTTCAGTTGCACTTCTCCTACTTCTCAAAACTTTTTTACACCGTGTTTCTAGGTTTTTTCTGGAAGTGAGAAAAGCAACACCTGATACTTTAAGCAGATCCAACCAATGCAGAACTAATCCAAATTTCTGTATGTAACATATGTAATTTGTCTAAACGATACAGAGGGGGAGATACAATAGTACAGATTTCTTCATATATGATGTCAGGGTATGTCCTCCTCACTGCTCGTCTTTGGGACGCTGTGCACCTCTAATTATTATTGAGGACCCACCAAGAAGCTGTAAAGAAGGGGAGACAAAAATCAGGTTACACACAAACATGTAAATCCCTCAAAACAAGAGAGTCCTAAGCATAGAGCTAATGGCTCAATATGACCCGACATGGCAGATGGTCCTGACAAAATAGTCTTTTTTTTTTTTACAGTGGAATTAAAGAATATGGTTAAAAAATGTATATTATAGATATTGTAAAAAAAACAAAACACCTAAACATTATGAGTGCGTTTGAGTTAAAGTTTTGCTTTGAAACCTTTAAGATCTGGTCAAATGGTTTTATTTAGAAGTAACATAATTAGCTGAATAAAGTCCCCCATGTGCAGTCAGCGGCACATCACGTCCGTAAAAATTCTCCTGTTCTGAAAGGTCCTGGAGTCTGTAACACCACTAAGCAAGTAACATGAAGACCAAGAAGTCCTCCAGAAGTCCAAGAAGTCCTCTATAAGTCAGAGACAAAGTTGTGGGGAAATATAGATCATGGTTGGGTAATAAAATATTCCAAGCTTTGAACGTCCCATGGAGCACCGTGAAATCCAATATAAACGGAATGGAAAGAATATGGTACAACTATGACCTCATAAAAGGCGTCCACCCACCAAAACCAAGGAAAGCATTAACCTAGGATACATCAAAGACACCTAAAACACTGAAGTAACTGAAAGAATCCACAGCTGAGATGGAAGTGTCTGTCCATAGGGCCTCTATACACTCTACAGAGAAGAGTGGACAGAGATAAAACACTGTTTAAAGAAAGTCAGAAGAAAACATTTGGATTTCGCCAAACAGCATATGGCAGACTCTCCAAATACATGGATGAAGGCTCTCTGGTCAGAGGAAGCTAAACTTGAACTGTTTGATCATCACAGGAAATGTTGTCTATGGCACAAACCCAATATTCTCCATCACCCCAAGAGCACCATTCCCACAGTGAAGCATATAGAGACATACCTCGGTAAGCGGACATCTGAATTTCACACAACAAAGGTGGCTCCACGCAGTATTGACTTTCGGGAGTTGAATATTTATAAAGGTCTCCGTTTTTTAGTGTGTCACCGTAAAGAAATACTTTGCACCTTTGAAACACACATCATGGCTACTTCTTCGAAGGTAAAAAAAAATTAAAAATCCCCCCAAATCTATTTTAATTCGAAGGTGTAATGCTACAAAATAGGAAAGATACCAAGGGGGGAAAACTTGCGTTATAATCCTGCCTGTGATGATGATGAAAACTAATGTCTACCCAATAGAAAAGTCCGTTTTTATAAATCGCAATTAAAATTTTGTTTTCATCATTTTTTAATGTAAATAATAATAATAATATGGAAAATTCCAAAATCTACTTTTTTTACCATGTTTAACATAATATTGTGATGTGCAGAACGTAGCTTCCTGACCACACAATCCATCTAATGGAGGTAAGAAAACTTCATATAGAGAACTTCCATAGGGTTTCCAGTAAAATGAAGGAAACTGGTCTCTGCTCTGAGTCAGGTGTTCTCGAGGGAGCGGGGTTGTGGTAGAGTTCGCCATCTACGAATGCAGTGATGATAATTATACCTACCAGGTACCAGCATCGTTGTTATCAGTTCTGGGGTTTCCAGGAAATCGACATTGCTCCTCTGAAATGTCTTGCTGTAATTGGCTTGGAGGTGGCTGTGTAAACATGAAACTCTTATTATAGGCAATTTAGCTCCCTCCTAATCTGCATTTTGGTCATAGAACGTTGGAGTTGTAAGGAACCTCCAGGGTCATCGCGTCCAAGCCGCTGCTCAGTGTAGGAGTCACTAAACCATCTCAGACAGATGTCTGTCCAGCCTCTGAAGACTTTGTTGATTACATTAAAGGAAACAGTCAGCACTTTTTAACATGTAGAAGGAATGAGCCTCTCACCTAGCCAAATCAGATCTCATACTTTGCACTGACGAGGGATCCATACCCCGAAACACCGTGTCTGCGAAGTGAGATTCTGATTTGGCTTTTATCCTATGTCATATTGGAAGACTTGTGAAAGGATCAATAATGACTGATAGGATTGCTGCTTCCAACAGGTGGCACTATAGACTCCTCTTCTTTTCTGAGGACCCAATTTGCATATTAAATGCCTTGAATAAAAGTGATAACTTTTTTCCAGAGAACTGACTTGTCAGTCATGAGAAATGCAGTGTAGCAGCCATATGCGAATCAAGCTAGAAGTGCACTGGGGGGGTGCCACTTTAATTTACTTCCAAGTGCAATGACAGTCCCCCCGTGCACTTCCTGCCTGATTTCCATGTGTTTTCTAGATTTATAATAACTGGCACATGGGATCTCTACAAGGAAAGATGGCAATTTCATTGGGTATAAGTAAACCATTACTACCACATGTAAATATATGCAGATTGGTTCCATTTATTTCCACTGCAGATTTTGCTACCGTATTTCCACTGAGGGACGTCTGCAACAGTAATGCATGTGTGAACAAACCCTACAACCTGAGGTATACTGTAAGCTAATGAAAATGGCCTGTGTTGCTTAGTCTTAAAATTACCTCTACGCTATAATTTTAGATACGGGTGGATCAATTCTCGAACCTCCAGTCCATCCTCCAGGATCAGAGTCTATGACGGTTGGGCAGGAGCTTGTGAATCTTATAACTTCTTGGATCCCCAGTGCGGCTTTTGATCAGCGGAGTTGGAGCTACATCGTCATCACACCACTAATCAAAAGCCGCACTTGGAATTTTGAAAAGTTAAGAGATATGGAAGCCTCTTGCCCAGCAGTCCGAGACCACTGATCTGGCCGATGGACAGGAGTTTCGCCAACCGTTTCCACCCCTCTGTGTTCCACATGTCACACATCATACATATCAATAGGAGTAACTTGCTTCACTTACTTCTTCCATGTGTTACTGCTTTCCCAAAATTCATAGATGATAAAACGAGACTCGTTGGAAAGCCTCTGAATGGAAACACTGCAGGAGGTAAGATAGAAAGGGATGTTTAGTCCTGTATACCTGGATGTCCCTCATGCAGGTCAATAGTTTATTACTTCTGCCCATGTATGTACTCTGACTTACAGAAGGGGACCGCCAGCCCTTGGCTATGCATGGTAAGGACATAGCGTTTAGGGCTGGTTCACATGGGTAATTGTGCAGCGTGGGGAAAACTGCCTGCAATTTAGGCTACGTTCACATTTGCGTTGTGCGCCGCAGCGTCGGCGCCGCAACGCACAACGCAAACAAAAACGCATGCACAACGCTGCGTTTTGCGCCGCATGCGTCCTTTTTTTGGTTGATTTTGGACGCAGCAAAAATGCAACTTGCTGCGTCCTCTGCGCCCGGACGCGGGCGCCGCAGGGACGCATGCGGCGCAAAACGCAAGTGCGACGCATGTCCATGTGCCCCCATGTTAAATATAGGGGCGCATGACGCATGCGGCGACGCTGCGGCGCCCGACGCTGCGGCGCCGACCGCAAATGTGAACGTAGCCTTACTGCAGATGTCTGGAGAATTTGCATTGCATGATTTTTATTTCGGAAACATTTTTTTTAATGAATTTCCATCTTTAGAAACTTTGTGGCTAACAGACACTATGCAAGACAGTTCTAATTTTATGGAGGGCCCTGTGGCTATCAATATTATGAGGGGTTCCTATGGTGGTAGTTTTATGGAGGACACCATGGCTATCAATGTTATGAGGGCTTACTATGGTTGTAATTTTATGGAGGACACTGTGGCTATCAATGTTATGAGGGGTTCCTGTGGTTCTAATTTTATGGAGAACACTGTGGCTATCAATGTTATGAGGGGTTCCCTTGGTTGTAATTTGATGGAGGACATTGTGGCTATCAATGTTATGAGGGGTTCCTGTGGTTGTAATTTTATGGAGGACACTGTGGCTATCAATGTTATGAGGGGTTCCCTTGGTTGTA
The DNA here is from genome assembly GCF_051348905.1 of Ranitomeya variabilis. Taxonomy (NCBI): domain Eukaryota; kingdom Metazoa; phylum Chordata; class Amphibia; order Anura; family Dendrobatidae; genus Ranitomeya; species Ranitomeya variabilis. The sequence continues at coordinate 501,637,184 of NC_135237.1, read as the reverse complement.
ATTTTATAGATTACACTGTGGCTATCAATGTTATAAGGGGTTCCTATGGTTGTAGTTTTATGGAGGACACTGTGGCTATCAATGTTATGAGGGGTTCCTGTGGTTGTAATTTTATAGAGGACACTGTGGCTATCAATATTATGAGGGCTTCCTATGGTTGTAGTTTTATGGAGGACACTGTGGCTATCAATGTTATGAGGGGTTCCTGTGGTTGTAATTTTATGGAGGACACTGTTATGAGGGGTTCTGTTGTGAATTCTGCTTTTGGGTTCCCTCCGGTGGTGGTAGGTGGTAATGCAGTTGTCCCTGAGTTGCAGTCCTGGTCAGGTGTTTCTGCTGATTGCAGTTCTGACTGGGGTATTTAGGTGTGCAGGATTCATTAGTCCTTGCCAGTTGTCAATTGTTGTTGGGAGGTGTTGGACCTCTGCCTGGTTCCTCCTGCCTTTCTGCCAAATCAGCAAAGATAAGTGTCTGGTTTTGTTTCTGTGGCGCACATGCTGTGTGCTTCATGATTCACTGCTATTCTTTTGTGTTTTCTTGTCCAGCTTAGATTGTGTCAGTCTTAGTCTTGTTGGATTCTCTGGGGTTGCAGATATTCATTCCACGTCTTTAGTTAGATTGTGGAATTTTTTGTATTATCTGCTGTGGATATTTTTTGAAGGGTTTTAATACTGACCGCCTAGTATTCTGTCCTATCCTTTCCTATTTAGCTAGAGTGGACTCTTTTGCTAAATCTTGTTTTCTGCCTGCGTGTGTCTTTCCTTCTCCTACTCACAGTCAATATTCGTGGGGGCTGCCTATCCTTTGGGGTTCTGCTCTGAGGCAAGGTAGTATTCGTATTTCCATCTATAGGGGTATTTAGTCCTCCGTCTGTGTGGAGTTGTCTAGGGTTTGTTAGGCACACCCCACGGCTACTTCTAGTTGCGGTGTTAGTTCAGGATCTGCGGTCAGTATAGTTTCCACCTACTCCAGAGAAAGTTTCATGCGGCTCCAAGGTCACCGGATCATAACAGGGTTCCTGTGGTTGTAATTTTATGGAGGGCACTATGGCTATCAATGTTATGAGGAGTTCCTGTGGTTGTAATTTTATGGAGGGCACTGTGGCTATCAATGTTATGAGGGGTTCCTATGGTTCTAATTTTATGGAGGGCACTGTGGCTATCAATGTTATGAGGGGTTCCTGTGGTTGTAGTTTTATGGAGGGCACTGTGGCTATCAATGCTATGAGGGCTTCCTATGGTTGTAATTTTATGGAGGACACTGTGGCTATCAATGTTATGAGGGCTTCCTATGGTTGTAATTTTATGGAGGACACTGTGGCTATCCCTGGTTTTCAAAAGTACCGTGATTGTCCCACAGTTTATATGGTGTCAGCATAGATGCACCTTTTCATGGTGTTGACACTTTATTTTACTAGTACTATAAAAAGCTATTGAGTTTCTAAATACTTTATAGTAAAAGGTTCAACTGGTCTTAAAAACATCGCCATCCTACATTACCTAAAGACAATCTATCAACAGGTTTTTGCTATGTATTCTGAGAACAGCATGATATAAGTGCTGAGACCCTGATGCCAGTGATGTGTATAAGGCACACCAACCAAGGCCTGTAAAACCCAATTCACACCACTGAATGACAGCTTTTCATGTACATTGACAGCTGCTAATAAGTGGTGTGGGCAGGGTTATCCCGAGATGAAGGACTAGGTGGCACCAGGCAGCTAGTCCTGTATTGATAATCTCCTGCTGATAAAATGCTCATTTTACTGAAACAGCTTAGTAAGTGACACATAACTAAAATCAGAGTCTCTGCCCCTACATTTTGCTGCTGTCGGTGTACGTATCAAAAACCTGCTGACAGATTCCCTTTAAAACCTTCGTTCTATCCCCATTTAATTACTGGTAATGTTGGAAATTCATTATATAGATGCTAAGATCACAGGTGACAGACGCACAATACTTAACTGCAAACATCCTGTCTCACTGTTAACAGACTCCACGTAGTGTTTTAGGGAAAGACGGAATTCTTCCAGCTCCTCGGGTATCACAGAGAGCTGCCGCTGAACAATCATTATGTGCTAAGGAATTGGAAAAGATTGACATCATTTCACAATCACATAAAGAACGAGCCACTAATCACGGACACTTTGTTAGAACAATCACACAGAGCAGACAAAGGGATCACAGGATAAATTCCATGTGCCTGGCCGACACATGGAGATCTGATGTCGGAAATTCTTTGGAGCATGAAAAGTCCGCAATGTTCTCTTAAATTTTAAATGATCGTTTGTTATAAAACTGGGCGTTACTCCATTTATTTGATATATTTTTATATCTTTTTCACAGTTCACTCACAAATGAGAAAGAGGAGGATGATTGTTCTGACACTGACGTGTCTATTAGGGACTGAATAATATAAGACAATTCTAATGTTCATAAGTTTTCTTCTAGATTGGAAATAGATCTAAAGGCTATGCACATAAACGGGGATGAGCTGCAATACCGAACACAACCCACTGACAAAAGGGGCGCTGTTGCTGGAAGTAGTAGACACCTTTTTCTAATCCTGGGAGGTCTCTGTAATAATATAGTGTTGGTGTCTCAGATGATGGTCACTGATGACTGTCTTACGATTCAATCAGTCGGTGATTTTGCTCGTTCACAGAGAAGACTGATACTAAGTGTTATGGTTGAAATTTTCATCAGTGTTTGGTTCATTTTTACCAGCAGTTTCATCTATTTTTATAGCATATGAAAAGGTTTCTGAAGCATCTTCTATGGAACAAATATGAATGTCACACGGTATTAAGATGCAAATAAGATGGCATCCATGCGCTGTGTAATTTTTCCATGGACCCATAGACTTATCACTGTGTTTTGGGGCAGACCACTCCGTTTGCAAATAAAAAAATAAAAAATAAAAAAGGCATGTGAACAGCATAGCCTATCATGTGTAGGATTGTAGAGAACTGATGGGTTTTTGTGGCAGTCAGGGGCTTACTGAAGGCCTCTGTCGCCCCCATCGTTGTCCTCCTATGAAGCTCAGTCATGTGGGTGGACTTCATAGGAAATGTCTTTTTCAATGTACTGTATGCTGCAATACTGTCTATGTGGATAGAAAAATAAAAAAAATGTTATCACTTTTGGAAGAGGGATAAGAAAAAAAGTAAAGGGCAAAAACACAAAGTCTCCTAGCCTGGAAAAGACATATTAGACTAATATGTTTTCAGGAGATTTTTCAGGAGTCTCATTACCATCATAGACAGATTACAATGAAAGGTAACATTTCTATATGTAGTACATAACACCACTCACAATTGCTGATGGTTACAGCTCACCTCCTCACCCTCCCTGCACAATTACCTCTGCCCTGTTTGTAATTCAATGCAACTCAATAGGGTCTAAAGTCTAATGCTTACACCTAAGGAGTTGCTGAAAAGAGCAGGAAGTAGGAGGATAGTATTAGGCTTAGTTTGAAAATTGCAAGATGGTGATATGAAAAAAAAAAAGATGATCAAGAATGTTTATACATACAGTATATTTATAAAAACATGATTTAGTTTCAATAATTTTTATTTTCAACTAGCTGTACTACCCGGCTTCGCCCGGGTTAATGACTGCTGTTAGCAAAATAGAATGTGTTAACAAAAATTTATTCTGCACACAAAAACCACAAAACAAATAGATAGAAATGTAATTATTAAAAGGCAAAAACTAAGCAAATAGAAGCATTTCACAACATATATTAGCTTTGTTATACTGAGAATGTCTTTGTTGCCTATATTAACCAATCAGAGCTCAGGTTAATTAACTGTAGCAAAATAGAAGCTGAGCTGTGATTGGTTGCTATTGGCAGCCTGATAAATCCCCAGCCAACAGGAAGCCCTCCCCCCTGGCAGTATATATTAGCTCACACATACACATAATAGACAGGTCATGTGACTGACAGCTGCCGTATTTCCTATATGGTACATTTGTTGCTCTTGTAGTTTGCTTATTAATCAGATTTTTATTTTTGAAGGATAATACCAGACTTGTGTGTGTTTTAGGGCGAGTTTCATGTGTCAAGTTGTGTGTGTTGAGTTGCGTGTGGCGACATGCATGTAGCGACTTTTGTGAGATGAGTTTTGTGTGGCGACATGCGTGTAGCAACATTTTGTGTGTTGAGTTGCATGTGACAGGTTAGTGTAGCAAGTTGTGTGCAGCAAGATTTGTGCATGGCGAGTTTTGCGCATGGCGAGTTTTATGTGTGGTGCATTTTGAGTATGTGCAAGTTTTGTGTGAGGCAACTTTTGCATGTGGTGCAACTTTTGTACATGTGGCAATTTTTCTGTGTGTGCAAGTTTTGCATGAGGTGAGTTTTCCATGAGGTGAGTTTTGCACGTGTGGCGAGTTTTGCGTGAGCCTAGTTTTGCATATGGCGAGTTTTGCATGTAGCGAGTTTTGAATGTAGCGAGTTTTGAGTGGTGACTTTTGTGTTTCGACTTTTATGTGGCGAGGTTGGTGTGTGTGTGTGGTGAAATGTGTGCTGAGGGTGGTATATGTGTTCAAGCACGTGGTAGTGTGTGGCGCATTTTGTGTTTGTGTTCATATCCCCGTGTGTGGTGAGTATCCCATGTCGGGGCCCCACCTTAGCAACTGTACGGTATATACTCTTTGTCGCCATCGCTCTCATTCTTTAAGTCCTCATTGTTCACATCTGGCAGCTGTCAATTTTCCTCCAACACTTTTCCCTTCACTTTTTCCCCATTATGTAGATAGGAGCAAAATTGTTTGGTGAATTGGAACGCGCGGGGTTAAAATTTCACCTCACAACATAGCCTATGACGCTCTCGGGGTCCAGACGTGTGACTGTGCAAAATTTTGTGGCTGTAGCTGCGACGGTACAGATGCCAATCCCGGACATACACACATACATACATACACACATTCAGCTTTATATATTAGATATACCTGTATGTAATCTCCTGTATATAGTATATACCTGTGTGTCATCTCACCTATATATAGTATATATCTGTGTGTCATCTCCTGTATATAGTATATACCTGTATGTCATCTCCTCCTATACATAGCATATACCTGTGTCATCTCCTCCTGTATATACTATATACCTGTAGGTAATCTGCTCCTGTATATAGTATATACCTGTGTGTCATCTCCTCCTGTATATAGTATATACCTGTATGTCATCTCCTCCTGTATGTAGTATGTACCTGTATGTCATCTCCTCCTCTATATAGTATATACCTGTGTGTCATCTCTCCTGTATATAGTATATATCTGTGTGTCATCTCCTCCTGTATATAGTATATACCTGTGTGTCATCTCCCCTGTAAATAGTATATACCTGTGTGTCATCTCCTGTATATAGTATATAGCTGTATGTCATCTCCTCCTGTATTAGCCCTCGTTCACACGTTATTTGGTCAGTATTTTTACCTCAGTATTTGTAAGCTAAAATGGCAGCCTGATAAATCCCCAGCCAACAGTAAGCCCACCCCCTGGCAGTATATATTAGCTCACACATACACATAATAGACTGGTCATGTGACTGACAGCTGCCGGATTCCTATATGGTACATTTGTTGCTCTTGTAGTTTGTCTGCTTATTAATCAGATTTTTATTTTTGAAGGATACCAGACTTGTGTGTGTTTTAGGGCGAGTTTCGTGTGTCAAGTTGTGTGTGTTGAGTTGCGTGTGGCGACATGCATGTAGGGACTTTTGTGAGATGAGTTTTGTGTGGCGACATGCGTGTAGCAACTTTTTGTGTGTCGAGTTGCATGTGACAGGTTAGTGTAGCAAGTTGTGTGCAGCAAGTTTTGCGCATGGCGAGTTTTGCGCGTGGCGAGTTTTATGTGTGGTGCCTTTTGAGTATGTGCAAGTTTTGTGTGAGGCAACTTTTGCATGTGTTGCAACTTTTGTGCATGTGGCAATTTTTCTGCGTGTGGCAATTTTTCTGCGTGTGCAAGTTTTGCGTGTGGCGAGTTTTGCACGTGTGGCGAGTTTTGCATGTGGAGAGTTTTGCGCGTGGCGAGTTTTGAGCGGCGACTTTTGTGTTTCTACTTTTATGTGGCAAGGTTGGTGTATGTGTGGTGAAATGTGCACTGAGGGTGGTATATGTGTTCGAGCACGTGGTAGTGTGTGGCGCATTTTGTGTGTGTGTTCATATCCCCGTGGTGGTGTGATTATCCCATGTTGGGGCCCCACCTTAGCAACTGTACAGTATATACTCTTTGGTGCCATCGCTGTCATTCTTTAAGTCCCCCTTGTTCACATCTGGCAGCTGTTAATTTGCCTCCAACACTTTTCCTTTCATTTTTTCCCCATTATGTAGATAGGGGCAAAATTGTTTGGTGAATTGGAAAGCGCGGGGTTAAAATTTCACCTCACAATATAGCTTTGACGCTCTCAGGGTCCAGACGTGTGACTGTGCAAAATTTTGTGCCTGTAGCTGCGACGCCTCCAACACTTTTCCTTTCACTTTTTCCCCATTATGTAGATAGGGGCAAAATTGTTTGGTGAATTGGAAAGCGCGGGGTTAAAATTTCACCTCACAACATAGCCTATGACGCTCTCGGGGTCCAGACGTGTGACTGTGCAAAATTTTGTGGCTGTAGCTGCTACGGTTCAGATGCCAATCCCGGACATACATACATACATACATACATACACACACACACACATTCAGCTTTATATATTAGATAACATAGTAATTGAACAGCACTTTCCCTTACATGGGAATTCAATAAGAAAAAACATACATATATTAACTCAAATTCAAAGATGCAAATATGACAAGACAAGAACATGGGGAGACATAAAAGAGGGAAAATGGGGAGGGTAATGAGATGCTGCACTTTATTTCGTGATAAGCAGCAGTATATTTACCAGACAAGGACATACTATGTTCCATTTTATGAGTTCTGCCTCCCACCTCCTCGCACCCCACCCCACGCCGGCTCGACCCCAGTGTCATCAGAATCTCCCACAGGATAGAGTCTCAAATAGATAGAGTCAAGGTTTGTTCAAGATTTAAGTTCGCGTTAAGATCTATCCACGGTTTCCAAACCTGGTAGAAGGTTTCCCACACATCTTCCCTAGTCGCATGTATACGTTCATATAAGAGGATTGAATTCATTTTATCTCTAACTGTCTGGACAGAGAGAAACGGCGACCTCCAGCTGGTAGCTATATGTAGCTTAGCAGCCATAAGCAGTTGGCCTATCAGCTTGTGGAATTTATTAGTGAATCCAGGGTATTTGGCTCCCAAGAGGAATGTGGCCGGGTCAGGTTGTATTGTCCCGCCATACATTTTTCCAATTATTAATCCTACTTCCTGCCACATAGCTGAGGCTACTGGACATTCCCACCAAATATGCTTCATATCTCCCACTGCGCCACATCCTCTAAAGCATTGATCTGAAATGTTGGGGTATATAGCGTGGAGTTTACTTGGGACTTGGTATGTTCTGTGTAAGACCTTAATGGATGTCTCTGCCAGGGAGGCTTGATGACTACCCCTGGAAATTGTGTCACAGCATCGTCTCCAATTTTCCAAAGTTAGTTGGAAACCTAGATCTTCCTCCCACTGTTTCATGTATTGCAGTTTGTCAACACCATGTGCTGCATTGAGGCATCCGTACAGCAGAGAAATAGTTCCTCTTCCCAGTGGGTCATCCATGCATCTCTGTTCAAAGCCAGTCGCGCAAAAAGGGATTTTCCGTTGTAGAAACTGTTCCGCAAAATGGAAAACCTGATAGGTACGGAAGGTTTCGCTAATGGGTGGGTTGTATTTATGAAGGAATTCTTGTCTAGATAAAATTATATTAAAGGGTGAGCAGAGGTGCTTTAGAGTAGTAATTCCGTTTACTTTCCACCAAGCAAAAGAACGTGGGTCAAGTCCTGGTGGGAACATGGGGTTGCAGAAGAGGGGGGTCAGTGGGGCAGACCCAGATTGGAGTTCGAATTTAAATCTTACCTTCCTCCAAAGGATCAGGGAATGTGCTGTGAAAGGTGCTGTGATGTGTAGACTCTTTGGTAGTTTTTGTGTGGACCACATAAGGCCCGGCAAGGAAAACGGAAGTAGAAGGAACGATTCCAGGTCAACCCATCTCGGAGCACGGTTGACAGCGCAGACATTAGTCAATTGGGCTAACTGAGCCGCTTTGTAGTACAGTGTGAAGTTAGGCATGGAAAGCCCCCCCAGTCTTCTATGTATGAACATAGTTTTTTGACGGATTCTGGGTTTTTTCCCCTGCCAGATAAATTTTGAAATTATAGAGTGAACCTCGCGCAGGGTCTCATGGGGTAATGATATGGGGAGAGAGCGGAATAAGTACAGAAATCTAGGCAAAGAGACCATTTTAATTGCATGCAATCTGCCCAACCAGGTTAATTTCATGGCAGACCATCTAGCTAAGTCAGCTCGGAGATTTTTTATTAATGGGAGATAATTCCACTTAAATAGGGTCGACTTATGAGAGGTAAGGTTGACACCGAGATAAGTTATATAGTGTTCATTCTTTGTAAATTTAAACTGGGAGATAATATTTGTTTGCATGTCCTTATTGGTGTTAAGGAATAAAGCTTCGGATTTGTCAACATTAATTTTGAGTCCTGAGATCGACTCAAATTTACGTAAAACTGAAAATAAATTTGGGAGAGTGGTGAGTGGGCTAGATAGAGTCAACAGTAAATCATCTGCAAATAAGCTTGCCTTATACTGTGCGCCAAGTCCTACAGGCCCAAGTATGCTTGGATTAAGCCTTATTGCCTCGGCTAGCGGTTCCATGGCCATGGCAAACAGGGCTGGAGAAAGTGGACAGCCCTGCCTCGTCCCCCTTTGTATGTTGATAGGAGTAGGTTTAGTTGACGGGAGTTTCAGATAGGCTGTAGGACTGTCGTACAATAGTTGGAGGCATGAAATAAGGGTGCGAGGGATGCCAAATCTGGAAAGGACTTCAAATAAATAGGACCACGAGACCGAGTCGAAAGCTTTTTCTATGTCTAAAGCTAATAGTAGTAGGGGTTGCTTATGGTAGTTTGCTGAATGTATAATATTTAGATTTCTTCTAATATTATCGGGACCTTGTCTATTAGGTATGAACCCCACTTGGTCACGGTGGATAAGGGTGGGTAGAAATTTGTTGAGCCTAGTGGTAATAATGGATGTAAAGAGTTTGAGGTCAACATTTAGCAATGATATAGGTCTATAATTCTTGGGAAGGAGGTGGTCTTTCTTTGGTTTGGGGATTACCGTCACATGGGCAATATAGAATTCAGGGGGCATTTGGGTGCCATTTAGTAGAGCGTTACAGTAAGTTTTAATGTATGGTATGAGGATGTTTGTAAATTTCTTGTAATATAGTGCCGTGAGGCCGTCAGGTCCGGGAGCTTTGTTTTTTTTTAGGTTTTTAATTACTGCAGAAATTTCATCCTCAGATATTGGTGCATGCAGTTGGTCTAGCGAGGAGTTGGGAATTTTAGGTAATTTCAATTCATCTAGGAAGGAGGATAAGGATTGCGGTGAAGAAGTCTGTGGGGAGGTATATAGTTTCTGATAATAGTCTCGGAATGTTTCGTATACTATATCCGGGTGTGCGGAAATTTTGCCTTTGGAGTCTTTGATGGAGGTGACATTATTTAAAGATTCTCTGCATCTGAGTCTACGTGCTAACATGCCAGAAGGTTTATTTGCATATTTATAAAAAGTTGACTTGGTCCATGTTAACGCTCTCTCTGTTTTGTTCGTAAGAATAGCGTCTAATTGTAGCTTAGTGTCTCTGATTTGTTTAATCAGAAAGAGGGAAGTGGTGGCCTGGTTAGCAAGTTCGAGTTTCATAAGTTTAGTCTCTAAGCGCGTTTGTAATTCAGATCTTTGTTTCTTTTTATTGGACGCAATTTTTATTAGGGAGCCAGTAATAAATTTTTTATGTGCCATCCACACTACTCCAGGAGAGGTGTCATCAGTGGAATTAGTCTGGAAATACAGTCTCAACTCCTCTTTAATTTTAGAGAGTATAACAGGGTCAGTAAGTAAGGATTCGTTCAGTCTCCATTTGAATAATTTAGAAGTGGTAACATTGAATTTAAATGTTGATAGGACAACATCATGGTCAGACCATGATGATGGAATATGACGAGAGAATAGGACAGACGGGATCGTTCTTGCAGTAGTTAAGTGTAGGTCTATTCGAGAATAGGACTGGTGTGCAGGTGAGAAGTATGTGTAGCCCTTTACAGGACCGTTTAGTTCCCTCCATACATCGACTAGGCAATTGTCTTTTATTAGGTGTTGGATTTTCTTTTTGTCAGCTTTTGTTAAATCCGATCGTTTCTGAGCGCTGCTATCTAATTTAGGATTAATGATAAAGTTAAAGTCGCCGCACCAGATAAGGTGGTCGTACGTAAGAGTGGCTAATTTTGATATAATTAGCTGGAAGACCAATCTCTGGGAAGATGCGGGTAAATAGCTATTAACAATGCAAATTGTCTGATTTTGTGATGTTCCAAGAGTAATAAGGAATCTGCCCTCTGAGTCCGAATGTGTGCTGATGAGCTGAAATGGGAAGTTATTCCTAATGAAAGTGGCGACACCTCTCGTTTTTTTATCCCAGTTGGACATATAGTGTTGTGAATATTTGGCATCAAAGTGCTTAGGGTGGGAGGAGGTGGAAAAATGGGTCTCCTGGAGACAAATAATGTCTGGTGCGTGTTTTAAGTAATCAAGAAAAGCTTTCTTACGTTTAATGGGTGAGTTGAACCCTCTGACATTATGAGAAATAACATTACACATTTTTCAGTGAATATTTACCGCTGAAGAATGAGGAGGCTAGGGCAGGAACCAGAATCGTATGTCCAATTAGCAAACGTTGAATTAATTGGTAAGTGCAGTGATGATCTCTGTGGGAAAACAATAGGAAGGAAACAGACTGTGGGGAGACAAAGACAAACATAACAGTTAATAATAACAAACGGATATCATATCCGAGAAGTATGGCGATCTGGTTTACCATATTAAGTGGAGTACCAGGTGTCGCCAAGTTTAGGCAGCATGTTGTAGACCCGACATTTAGGCCCTTGGAAAAGTAATATGTGTAGAGGGGAAAGGGATAGAAAGAAGCAGGAGAGAGATGGAAGGAAGAAAAAAAAAAAAAAAAAAAAAAAAGGGAGGGGGAGGAAAGGGAGATGAAAGGTGAGGGGGGGAGGGAAGAGGGAAGGGAGGGGGAAGAGGGAAGAGAGAGGGAAGAGGGGAGGCAGGGGGGAGGGGGAGGAGGGAAGGGGGGGGAGGGAGAAAAGGGAAGGGAGGGGAGAGGGGGAAGAGGGAAGGGAGGGGCAGGGGGAAGAGGGAAGGGAGGGGGAAGAGGGAAGGGAGGGGGAAAAGGGGTGGGAGGGGGGAGGGGAAAAGAAGGGGGGAGACGGGACGGAGAAAGGGAGGGGTAGGGGGGGAAATGGGCGAGAGGGGGAAGAGGTGATGGGGTGAGGTAAGAAAGGATAGGGAGAGGAGAGAAGGGAGAAGGAGGGAGAGGAAGAAGAAAAGGAGAAAACTGCAGTATGGGAATTATTTGGGAGGAAGTAGGGGGAGATCAGAGCAGAGGAAGGTAGGGGAAGGATAGGGTCAATTAGGGATGCAGCAATCTGGTGGGCCACTTACAATTAATGTCAAAATAGAATATCTATATGAACATTTAGTATACAACTACCAACTCTGGAGGGCAGAGAGGAGAGGCAGTTAAGAGCCATCATCCCCTTCCCCCTCAATTCCAGGAGCAATCAGGATAAACAGTAACGGCCTGCTCCGCCCCTCGGAAATCAAGATGGATAATCTTGTAATTTGGACATATCAGACGACCCGTGCGTTTTGGCTCCTTGTTCTGGGAATATTTTGCCATTCTCTTGATGGTCTTGGTTTTCTCTGTGGCATGGCTGAAGTCTCTATAGAAATCGGGATCCCAGCTTTGAGCATGGCTTGTTTCCCTTCTTCTAGTGAACGGCAGGTGTACAGTTGAGAGTTATATGTAAAGATGAGGGCAAAGGGGAAGTTCCATCTGTATTTGATCTGCGCCGTCTGCAAGGCTGATGTTACTGGTTTGAGGGATCTCCTTCTGGCAAGGGTGGTTGATGCGATATCCGCGTAGATATGTACTGAAGATGGTAGTCCCGGCAGGTCTGGATTTTCACGTGCAGCATTCAGGATTAGATCTCGAGCCTCCTCATAATGTAGTTTTAGGATCACATCCCTGGGTATATCATTATTACGTGGTCTGCCCAGGGCTCTATGGATTCTGGTGATATGCAGCATGGACTGATCTGTGTCAGGGAGCAGCGCGGTAAAGAGGGCAGTAGCAGTGTCTTTGAGAGCTACAATATTTTCGGGAAGTCCCCTGATCCGCAGATTACCCCGACGTGATCTGTTCTCATAGTCTTCGCATCGGAGTTCCAGTTCTGCGACACGTTCTGCGTGTAGTTTGAGGGTTTCGCGATCTTCTTCCAACGCGTCTGCAGTTGCGTCCATCTTTTCCTCCAGAGCCACCGTACGCTGCATAATATCCTGTATCTGAGAAGAGATCTTCTGCATGGCTGAAGTAAGCTCAGATCGAAAAGTCTCTTGCAAGGATTTGGTAAGGGTTGCCGTGGAGATCGTTGTCTCCATATGGGAACTGGTCTCATCTTGGTCCAGTATATCTCCTGTGTTTCCTGTAGAGACCGAGGGAAGAGGAGTCGTAGTAGTCATTTTGGAAATGCTGCTACTCTGAAGAAGGTCTGCAATATTGCGGCCTGGTGTTTGTGCCGCACCTCCCTTCCTAGGCATCGTCAGGAGGATCTCCTGAGGGAGCAGTGAGTCCAGTTGCGGTGTGCTTGGCGTAATTCAGGTGCTGATTAGGGCCTAAATAAGTAAGTCGGGTAGCGGAGATCAGCAAGATATAACTATCATCGCTGAAAGCCGCACATGCGCCTCCAAGAAGAGGATTTTTTAGATAATCCTCATAGTGTGCACAGAATTAGAGCCCAACATGGACACTAGGTGTCACTATTGTAGTAGTGGGGGCAAACAGTGGCTAGTTGAGTCTTTTTTGTATATTATAAAATGTACTTCTAGTTCCGATATTGGGCACCAGATGTCGCTAGATGTCTGTCAAGTAGTGGAGAAAATCAGTCTAGGAGATAATCCATTTCTCAATGTAGTAAGAAATTACTGTAGAAATTGAGTTGCAGCTGAATATAAACAAAAAGGTATGGGAGAGCAGGAAGTGAAGATCCTCCACAAAATACTCCTGGATCAAGTCCAACCTTGTGTCCACTAAGGGGAGTTATTTTTATGATTTTTAATTAGTTAAATTCAATGAGTAACTAGTGCTGGGCAGGAGCTCCATAAAGATGTGACTGTTCCTCCTGACTCATAGTTGTTAACTCCCTCAGGCTGTATTTTTGTCTCCCTGCAAGATGGTGACTATTGGCGCCAAAAAAAAAAAAAAAAAAGAAAAAGAAAGATCAGGGAGAGGGAGAGCATGTACGGCGCTCCCAGGGTCTTGCATGCACTGCAGCCAGTCACCCCACCTCGGACACCGAACCGGCAGGTGAGTGATTGATCACTTAGAAGGTGAAGCGGGATCTCCCCGCTGGTGACCGGGGCCACAGTCTGTCATATATTGCAGTGCTCCGGTGTTAAGATGGCCGCCGCGTCTTCTAACTGCTGCCGATCGTCCGCTCTAACTGCTCCCCACTCACCGGATCTTCTCAGGGCAGCGCCGCGATCCTGGGCGTGCTCCCTCACGCCGGCACTCACACCGCTGCTCCTCTAAAAACATGATTTAAACAATAGGTCATGTTGTGAGCTGGTACCCTTGTACATGAAGAGTTCTAAAATAAGAAAAACTAATCACCTTAAGGCCCCTTTCAGACGTCACTATGTCCAGTATGTGTGGTGACAGTTTTCACAAGTACCGGAGACGGTTACACACGTAGACCCATTCAAGGGAATCGATCTGTGCACATGTCAGTTTGTTTCCACGGACCGTGTATCCATGGGCAAAAACATGCTGACATGTCCGTTTTTTAACAGCGCAGGACGCAAAACGTTCCACACACGTGTGACATCTGTGTGTCATCAGTGTGAAACATACCGACACCTGGGAAGCAGTGATACAGTAAGCACTGTTCCCCTGGGCCAGGTGCCGAAGACGGCTCTCATCATTTTTCCCTGCTCTGCCGGTGATCAGCATGAGAAGGGGAGAATGTTGAGAGTAATAATCAACTGATGACAGTGAGAACAGGCGGCAGCTGATGAGACTACTACTCCCATTAGCCTACACCTGCTGCCACTAATAACAGTGAGAGCAGGCGGAGGCTGATGGGAGTATAAATAAATAAATCGGCATGGGTTCCCCTGTAATTTTGATAACCAGCCAGGCAAAACTGACAGCTGCGGACTGTGACCTTTGGCTGTCAGTGTTAGCAAGGCTGGTTATAAAGAACAGAGGGGTCCCCAAGCTTTTTTTTAATTTAAATAAATTATTTAAAGAAATGGCATGGGGTCCCCCCCATTTTTGACAACCAGTCTTACTAAAGCAGACAGGTGGGGGCTGGTATTCTCAGGCTGGTAAGAGGCCCATGCATCGTGCCCCCACCACAGCCTAAAAATAGCAGCTGTAAAAATACAGGGGAACCCACCCCGTTTTTGTAATTTATTTATTTATTTATGGCCCAGGCGGCTGATGAATACTCCCATCAACTGCGTCTGCTTTCACTGTTATTTGCGGCAGCAGGTGTAGGCTGATGGGAGTAATAGTCCCATTAGCCACCTCCTGCTCTAGCTGTTATCCATTGAATATAACTCACACCATTCTACTCTGATCGCTGGAAGAACAGGGGAGAATGATGCAAGCTGTCTTCAGCACCTGGCGCCGAGGAACATCGCTAACTGTACCGCTGTTCCCCTGGCACCGGTACGTGTGGTACTGATGTGGCACACGGTTGCCACACATGTGCCGCAATTATTACACACACAGACACTTATCTCCGCTACTGTTTTTTTCGGTGCCGTAAATATCAGAATGCGTGAAACCCGCCTAAGAAAGTGATATCCATGTCCAAATAATGTTGAATTTCTGGGAATTGGTTGTGCAGAATACTAAACATAATGGTTTTTTCTTATATGTGCAGGAGAAATAAGTTGACATTTGAACATAATACATTTAAAGAACAAAACATCAAAGGTGAAGCAGAGAGAACAAGTCCAGCACAAATTCTGAAAAGGTCACGGATCTCCTGCAACTATTCATCCTCTGGAGGTTTCTACTTCTTGGCCACAGCAAAAAAAAAATAATCCAATGTTTTGATTCATAGATTAGATAATTTAGGAAACCCTTGATTAGCCTTATTAGTGCACATTTGGTGAAACTACATACAGTATGGTTATACTTGTATCTATAACCAGGGCTGAAGACGCAGTGAGACAACAAACTAAAAGAAAACAAAACTTTTTTTAGCACTTGAATGTATTGTACAAAAACTCGTATGTTCAGAAAAACACAAAAATTACACAATACAAACTTGGCAGAAAAAAAGGAATACAAAATTGAAAACAATGTCAGGACACAATCAGTAGAAGAGCCGCGGAGACACCATCACGTGTTTCTCAACGCAAGCAATGAATAGCCAGGTCTTTCACCGGGAAGGAACAACCACGGGAAGGGCAGCATCCAATAAAGGAAAACCACCTATGCCAAAACATGGTATCCATCCACAGACAGCTGTTTCGGGGTATTTGCCCCTCATCAGTGTGGAGTAGGAAACACTCACTTGGGTGAAACGTTTGGGATGTCCTTCCACAAGCTTCTCACAATAGTTGGTCGTAATTTGGGCCCATTCCTCCTGACAACACTGGTGTAACTGATCCAGGTTTGTAGGTCGCCTTACTCGCATCGGCCTTTTCAGATCAGGGCTTTGTGATGGCCACTCCAGAACATTGAGTTTGTTATCCTTAAGCCACTTTGCTACCATTTTGGCAGTATGCTTCAGGTCATTGTCAATTTGGAGATTAATTTCCGCCCAAGCTTTAACTTCCTGTCTGATATCTTGAGATGTTTCTTCAGTACTGCCACATAATCTTCTTTTCTCATGATGCCATCTATTTTGTGAAGTGCACCAGTCCCTCCTCCAGCAAAACAACCCAACAACATGATGCTGCCACCCCCGTGTTTCACAGTTGGGATGGTGTTCTTAGGCTTCTAGCTTCTCTCTTTTTCCTCCAGACATAACGATGGTCATTATGCCCAAAAATTTTAATTTTAGTTTCATCAGACCACAGGACATGTCTCCAAAAATTAAGGTCTTTTTTCCTGTGTGCATTAATCTGGCTTTTTTATGTTTCTTTTGGAGTAATGGCTTCTTCCTGGCAGAGTGGCCTTTCAGCCCATGTTGATACAGTAGTCGTTTCACTGTGGATATTGACACAATCTTACCAGCGTCTGCCATCATATTCACAAGGTCTTTTGCTGTTGTCCTTGGGTTGATATGCACCTGTCAGACCAAAGCACGTTCATCTCTGGGACACAGGACCCATCTCCTTCCTGAGCAGTATGATGGTTGGACATTCCCATTTTGTTTTTTCTTGCATATAACTGTACAGATGAACGAGGCACACATTCAGGTATCTTGAAAATGTACCCAAGGATGAGCTAGACTTGTGCAAGTCCACAATTCTCTTCCTGATATCTTGGCTGATTTCTTTAGACTTTCCATGATACTACACAAAGAAGCAGTGTGTTTCAGGTGTGCATTGAAATACGTCCAAAAGTGTGTCACTAATTAACTCGGATGTTGCCAAAAAAGCAAAAATCAGAAGCTTCCAAACACATGACATCATCATATGGGCAGTCCAGAATTGTTTAAAGGCATAGTAATCTTAGTTTATGTAAACGTTTGCAGTAAGTAATAAAAATGCCTTAAAACATTATCTCTCTCATTATTGTGGAATTTGGCAAATATTAATAATTATGGTAATCCTAATTGACCTAAAACTGGAAAGGTTTATTCTGATTTCATGTCAGATATTGAGAAAAACATGCACATGTGTCTTTTTATATATGCAAACTTCTGGTTTAAACTATATAAGGGCTGTCCCACACGTCCAGATAATTCCGGTACCGGAAAAAATCGGTACCGGAGTTATCCGTGTCCGTGTGCCTGGGAACTCACGTAGACCATACGTGCGGCACACGTGTGCCGCCCGTATGGCGAGTGGGTACCACACGGAGCGTGTGGTACCCACGCGTGTGGTACCCTGCATCATGCTGAAGCCGCGATTCATATGTTCCCTGCAGCAGCGTTTGCTGCAGAGAAAATATGAATAATAGTGTTTAAAATAAAGATCTATGTGTCCGCCGCCCCCCCACCCCCTGTGCGCCCCCCCGCTGGTCTGAAAATACTTACCCGCCTCCCTCGCTGCTTCCTGGTCTGGCCGCGGCTTCTAGTGTATGCGGTCACGTGGGGCCGATCATTTATAGTCATGAATATGTGGCTCCACCTCCCATAGGGGCGGAGCCGACTATTCATGATTGTAAATGATCGGCCCCACGTGACCGCATACAGGAGAAGATGGGGGCAGAGAGGAAGGAGTGACAGCCAACGTGGGAGCCGGGTGAGTATTTTCTGACCAGCGGGGGGGCGCACAGGGGGTGGGGGGGCGGCGGACACATAGACCTTTATTTTAAACACTATTATTCATATTTTCTCTGCAGCAAACGCGGCTGCAGGGAACATATGAATCGCGGCTTCAGCACCATGTGGGGGGGACAGCGCTTACTGTAGCGCTGTCTCCTGCACGCACACGGACCCCAGACGGAGAACGTCCGTGTGAGGTCAGTGTTTTACACGGACCCATTGACTTTAATGGGTCCGTGTAATACGTGCGCTCCCACGAACACTGACATGTCTCCGTGTTTGGCACACGGAGACACGGTCCGCAAAAAATCAATGACATCTGAACAGATGCATTGATTTTTATGGGTCTACGTGTGTCAGTGTCTCCGGTACGTGAGGAAACTGTCACCTCACGTACCGGAGCCACTGACGTGTGAAACCGGCCTAATGCGGTCGTCTGCATGAGCCCTTAAATGCTGACATATTACAGCTGACACTCAAGGTTAGTGTCACAGCTACAATTTTGCAGATTAGCATTTATAAATATATTTTAATTCCTCCCTTTAGTTTCCTAGTGACAAAAAAGAAAGTGTACTTTTAGATAAATTTTGCAGAAAAGTGAAAAAAGAACGAAAACTTTTTTATAATGGTAAAACTTGCTGTCGATTGTTGAAAATGTCACATTTAGAAGCTTTTCCCGTTTGATGCTGAGCACTCTGCTGTGAAAACAAATATCATTGAATTACTTACCGATTTTGTGCTTCCCGCTAAGATTTCTTCTTCCAGGGGTTCCAGTTTTAAATCCTTAATAAAACAGCAAAATACACAAATAGTTTTAGAAAGGTACGGGTAACAGAACACTAATAGGTACTGTATATAATGGTGGGGAGGTGACCATGTATCAAAATGAGGGCAAGGTAAAAGTGGAGCAGGCACCCTCTGTAACCAATCAGATTCCAGCTCTTATCTTTTAATGGTACCCTCTGTAACCAATCAGATTCCAGCTCTTATTTTTTAATGGTTCTTTGAAAAATAAGAACAGGAATATAATTGGTAGCTATGGGTAAGATCTCTATTTATCCCTGCGCTAGTGTGGATAAATCATAAATTCAGTTTATATGATTTCTTATGAAATTCACTTAAATTTGTGCATGTATCTGGGATAGGTGAACTCCATTACAAGCAAAAGAGAGAACCACGACTAAAGTGAGAGATTACAGGCGTATGCATCACATAACATAAATATTGACTGATGTCCCTGAGGACAGGGATTGGGGGGATATATTCTACACTCAGGTGTCCTGTAAAGATGGCCTGTCACAAGATCAAAAGTGGCAAGTTTTAGATTTATTTCATTCCGGCTTCTCCCTGGAGTATTCCATTTTGCGTTATTCCGCTTGTTTGTTTTTTATTTCTTTTGTTTTTGTAAATCCTTTTTATTTAGTACTAATTTCAATGGTGTTTTCCAAGGGAGGCGTGGCTTACATAATTCTCTGGGGGCGTGTCTTTAGGCTGCTTTGTATTATTACACTGTGAGCCACACCCCCTTAGGAAATACCCCAAAAATTAGGACAAAATAAAACCGTATAGCAGATTAAATATTAAAAAATAAGTAAACAATACTAAGGGGAGCAGTGGGTATAAAATAAGAGCAAACACTGGATACTTTTGTCCTGGTTATGGTGCCATATAAGGTCCTAATAGAATTGCCATTCTAGGGCCCTGAGTATTCACGCAGAGAAGAGATCATTAGGTTTTTTTTTAAAAGGGGTTGTCACCTACTTGGACGAACATTTCTCAATCTGAATGTTTCCTCCTTTAAAAATAACAGCACATATACTCACTTCCGGTGTCAGCACCGTTTCACCAGTGTCAGCACTGGCTCTCTCAGTGATTGTGTAACATTGTGGCGTTACGCAAACCCTTCTGCCAGTCAGCAGCCGATTCACTCTCCCCGCCTTCAGACAAATTGCTTACATCTGAAGGAAGTGAGTGCTGCTGTTCTTTCTTCCTCCAGATGTATGTGATGCATTTGAAGCAGGAAGCAGGGAGAGTGAAGCAGATGCTGATAGGTCTCAGGGTTTGCATGACGTCACAATGTTACACAATCACTGAGAGAACCAGTGCTGACACTGGTGAAACGGTGCCGACACCGGAGGTGAGTATAAGTGTTGGTATTTTAAAAGGAGGAAACATACAGATTGAGAAGGGGTTGTCCGAGTAGTTGAAGAACCCTTTAATTATCTTATGAAGGGTGTTGGCAGCCCCAAAGCTTCTGTCCTCCCCATAAATGTTTATTCACACATGGCAGAGGCAGAATTGTTGGAGAAATGTCTATTCCATTTATTTGTATGGAGTTCACAGATTTCTGCAAGCTGAATTCAGAGGAACAGAACAGTGACAAAAATTGTTATACAAATCTGCTGCATGTGAATTGACCTCTGGATTTAGAAGATATAAAGAAGCACTGGGATTTTAATATTTTCATAAATGCAAAGGTGCAAAAGAAAAATCATAACTGTTACCCCCCTTTAGGGTCATATTAGTTTTGGTAGATATTTGCAATAAATAGACACGATGCAGGTGATATATCAGATCTGTGTTCACCAAGTTGAATCACCCATGTGATAGATCTTATCAGGGGTGTTGGTGGACACTGAAGATACTTGGATCACTGGTATGGCGATATAATATGCAAATTGCCTCTTCAGAGAAAAAGAGGACTTGAACTCTATAGCGCCACCTATTGGAAGTAGTGATCCTGCAAGCCACAATCAACCCTTTAATGAGTCTTGCAATATGACTTAGGATAAGAGCCAAATCAGTATCTCAATTCGCAGAGATACACCGTGTCTGCGAATTGAGATACTGAT
This sequence comes from Ranitomeya variabilis, assembly GCF_051348905.1. NCBI lineage: Eukaryota > Metazoa > Chordata > Amphibia > Anura > Dendrobatidae > Ranitomeya > Ranitomeya variabilis. The sequence continues at coordinate 501,616,665 of NC_135237.1, read as the reverse complement.
TTGGCTTTTATCCTAAGTCATATTGCAAGACTCGTTAAAGGGTTGATTGTGACTTGTAGGATCGCTACTTCCAACAGGTGGCACTATAGAGTTTAAGTCTTCTTTTTCTCTGAAGAGGCAATTTGCATATTACATTTCCCAGAGGAGCACTGCACGGCGAATCAGCCTCCTTACCTTGACAAGCCAGAGCTGGTATGTCACTCTCCACAAGGAGAAACCTTACCTCTTAGACCTGGTGTGGAGATACAAATCAATGTGGCAATTACCTAGGCAATAGGGCAGGTGCCCCTAGTGGCGGATACCAGCAATGCCACTGTCTCTTATCCTTTAGTCTACACACCGGCCAAGGTTTATAATGGAAGGAACCATATTATATGAGGTTACCTCCTCCCATTGCAGACAAAGGAGAGGTGTTGTCCCATATTATCTGCATTTCCTTTCAGACGGAATCTTTAGTATCAGTGTGATGCTAGGCACAAAGCTCGGGAACAGTAGGGCATCGGGATGGAAATGGGCAAGGTACTAGGAACTAGAAAAGGTAACCACGTTTTAGAGGAAGAAAACCTCAGCGTTGTATTTCAATACCTTCTTCTCCAGTCTGTCAATTAGTTTCTGAAGTCTGTTTATCTGGGTCATCCACTGGTTGTCTTCGTCTAGCAGGCCTACGGGAAGAATAAATAAGTCATAGAACTGAAAACATTCCAGCTTTTAATACGAGCTGCTCTAGGGAGCCACCATTCTGCCTGTAGATTTGGGGATATTAAACCATTCTGGGGTTATTCCTTCATAAATGTGTATAAAACATTGTGCTATAGTACCAAGAAGTATAAAGTCACAGCCATTGAGTGTAACGACTGTGAGTGTAACTGGAGGAGACGGGGCCAGTCCAGATACCCAAATGGTATATACATCTTGACGTTTATCCTAAGGACGCAGATACAGCTGAAGCCTGTGGCCGAGCAGAGCCTCTGTTTTCTCGCCCCACTACTTACTCTGGAAAGTTAAAAGCCACTTGTGGCCTATCAGGGGTGAGAGGTGTATGGAAGACGACACAGGACTTCATCGTGCCACCTATGCCGAGCCACAAACTGCAGAAAGAAGCAGAACTCCGTCCCTCATCGTGGGAATGTGAGTACTGACTCAAACAAGGCATTAAATCACTAGGAGAGGAAGAGTATTATTATATAGAACAAAGGGGCACTTATATGGAGGGACAGTGGGCATTATTAATTTATGGAGGCACATAGTGAGCGTTATTAATGTATAGAGGCACATAGTGGGCATCAGGTACGGACTGGGGATGAAATTCAGCCCTGGCATTTGAAATCACACAGGCCCATGTTGTCCCCGTCCCCATGAACCAGATGCGATATATTACTAATATTACCCTGGATGGAGGAAAGGACGATTTTCTACAAGACCAATATTTCTAATGATTACCGTGGCCTGCTGGGGTAAGTGACGGAGTCAGTGACCTTGTGCTCCATCACAACTCTTAACAGAATTGGTGTCTTGAGAACACTCATTCTATTAGTAATGCAGCAGACAAGGAAGCCCATGACCAGAGAGGCCCTTCTGGCATTTGCCAGAATTGCCAGATGGCCAGTCCGGCCCTGGTGGGCATTATTAATGTATGCCAACACATAGTGGGCATTATTAATTTATGGAGACACATAGTGGGCGTTATTAATGTATTGAGGCACATAGTGGGCATTATTAGGGTATGTGCACACGTATTTTGTAGCTCTGCGGATTTTTCCGCAGCGGATTTCATAAATCCGCATTTAAAAGGCACTGCGTTTTACCTGCGGATTTACCGCGGATTTTATGCGGATTCCACCTGCAGATTCCTATTATGGAGCAGGTGTAAACCGCAGCGGAATCCGCACAAAGAATTGACATGCTGCAGAATGTAAACCGCAGCTTTTCCCATTGTTTTTTTCTGCAGCTGCAGAAACGTGTGCACATAGCCTTAATGTATGGAGGCACAAAGTTGGTATTAATGGAAGGAGGCACATAGTAGGCATTATTAACAAGGAGGCACATAGTTGGCGTTATTAATTTATGCAGGCACATAGTGAGCATTATCACTGTATGGAGGCACATAGTGGGCGTTATCAATGTATGGAGGCACATAGTGAGCGTTATTAATGTATGCAGGCACATAGTGGGCATTATCAATGTATGGAGGCACATAGTGAGCATTATTAATGTATGGAGGCACATAGTGGGCATTATTAATCTATGCAGGCACATAGTGGGCATTATTAGTGTATGGAGGCACAAAATTTGCATTATTAATGTATGGAGGCACATAGTGGGCATTATCAATGTATGCAGGCACATAGTGGGCATTATTAATGTATGGAGGCACATAGTGAGCATTATTAATGTATGGAGGCACATAGTGAGCATTATTAATGTATGGAGGCACATAGTGAGCATTATTAATGTATGGAGGCACATAGTGAGCATTATTAATGTATGGAGGCACATAGTGAGCATTATCAATGTATGGAGGCACATAGTGAGCATTATTAATGTATGGAGGCACATAGTGAGCATTATTAATGTATGGAGGCACATAGTGGGCATTATTAATCTATGCAGGCACATAGTGGGCATTATTAATGTATGGAGGCACATAGTGGGCATTATCAATGTATGCAGGCACATAGTGGGCATTATTAATGTATGGAGGCACATAGTGGGCATTATCAATGTATGGAGGCACATAGTGAGCATTATTAATGTATGGAGGCACATAGTGAGCATTATTAATGTATGGAGGCACATAGTGGGCATTATTAATGTATGGAGGCACATAGTGAGCATTATTAATGTATGGAGGCACATAGTGAGCATTATTAATGTATGGAGGCACATAGTGGGCATTATTAATGTATGGAGGCACATAGTGAGCATTATTAATGTATGGAGGCACATAGTGAGCATTATTAATGTATGGAGGCACATAGTGAGCATTATTAATGTATGGAGGCACATAGTGAGCATTATTAATGTATGGAGGCACATAGTGAGCAGTATTAATGTAGGGAGGCACATAGTGAGCATTATTAATGTATGGAGGCACATAGTGAGCATTATTAATGTATGGAGGCACATCGTGGGCATTATCAATGTAGGGAGGCACATAGTGAGCATTATTAATGTATGGAGGCACATAGTGAGCATTATTAATGTATGGAGGCACATAGTGGGCATTATTAATGTATGGAGGCACATAGTGAGCAGTATTAATGTAGGGAGGCACATAGTGAGCATTATTAATGTATGGAGGCACATAGTGAGCATTATTAATGTATGGAGGCACATCGTGGGCATTATCAATGTATGGAGGCACATAGCGGGCATTATTAATGTATGGAGGCACATAGCGAGCATTATTAATGTATGGAGGCACATAGTGAGCATTATTAATGTATGCAGGCACATAGTGGGCATTATCAATGTATGGAGGCACATAGTGAGCATTATTAATGTATGCAGGCACATAGTGGGCATTATTAATGTATGGAGGCACATAGTGGGCATTATCAATGTATGGAGGCACATAGTGAGCATTATTAATGTATGGAGGCACATAGTGGGCATTATCAATGTATGGAGGCACATAGTGAGCATTATTAATGTATGGAGGCACATAGTGGGCATTATTAATGTATGGAGGCACATAGTGGGCATTATTAGTGTATGGAGGCACAAAATTTGCATTATTAATGTATGAACGCACATAGTGGGCATTATTAATATAAGGAGTTACAGAAGGGGCTTTATTAATATAAGGAGTCACAGAAGGGGCATTATTAATATGAGGATGCACAGAAGGGGCTTTATTAACATACAGTACATATGGGGTCCTTAGGAGTCTAGTTATGCCCCTGCTACCATGGTAACATATTACCAAAAATGAAGCAGGTGCCGGAGACAGAACTGCTATTCTTGCTATTATCGTACAGTACAGGCAGTATGGGGCAGATACTAAATACACATTACAAGTCTCAACTCAGTAAAGGAAGAAAGTGGAAAAACATACCAAGGTTAAACTGTGGGCTGTTTGGAGAAAAGCTATTATTTCTCTGAAGTCTTCGATTAGATCGTTTCCCTGACCACGGGATGGAGAGCACATGGGGCTTTATAGGGCCTTGTCTGCAGGTAATCAGAGAACAGCATTTTGTTGCTTCTTTTATGGAGGGATGAACTTGAGATGAGTAAGAATAAAACAATTTAAAGTGAACCCGTCAGTATGATTTAGCGATGTTAAATAAAGGCATGGTCATAATGGCGCTGCTATACCAAATTACAGCAATACCTTTAGGCCACATTCACACTATCAGTATTTTTACCTCAATATTTGTAAGCCAAAACCAGGAGTGGAACAATCAGAGGAAAAGTATAATAGTAAGGCTACTTTCACACTAGCGTTAACTGCATTACGTCTCAAAACGTCTTTTTTTCGAAAAAACGCATCCAGCAAAAGTTTTTGCTGGATGCGTTTTTTCCCCATAGACTTGTATTGGCGACGTATTGCGACGGATTGACATACGTCGTGTACGTTTTACGACGGATGCGTCGAAATTTGGCGATACGTCGTCGGCAAAAAACGTTGCTTGTAGCGTTTTTTGTCTCCGCCTAAAAAACGTGTCGCGACGCATCCTGCGGCATGCGTCGTTGGCTACAATGGAAGCCTATGAGCGACGGATGCGTCGGGACACGTCGTACGACGCAATGCAGCGCTGCAATACGTTTTTTTACACTGAGCATGCTCAGAAGCTGGATTTTGTTGCCAATTGGCCAGACACCCCCAAATCTATATAAACCTGGCCTGGGCCTTCAACCCCACATATATGGCCACGTATATACGTGGCACTTATATACGTGGCACTTATATACGTGGCACTTATATAAGTGCCACGTATATAAGTGCCACGTATTTAAGTGCCACGTATATAAGTGAAACGTATTTAAGTGCCACATATATAAGTGCCACGTATTTAAGTGCCACGTATATAAGTGAAACGTATTTAAGTGCCACGTATTTAAGTGCCACGTATTTAAGTGCCACGATATTTCAGTGCCATGTATAACCACGTAGTTATAGTATTTATAGTACGTGGCACTGAAATACGTGGCACTATGACTGTCAGAAAATGTTCATCAAACGGTTAGGTGTGAGGTTAGGGGTAGGGTTAGGGTTTGGATCCCTTTATCATCATCCGTAGTTCATTAATCGGATGAATCCACAGTCGTCTCCGTCTCCGTTGCTGCAGAAGCATCCTACGTCTTTCCGCTGCCGCCTCCTTCTCCCGCACTATGATATCCAGGCGATTCGTCTCAAAGATAACGTCGGTAACCAAACTAGCAATCCTCACAAGAACACCTTCCATCGCTGCCACAAAACTAAAACCCTCAAAGATGGGCTGTAAAAACAGTAACTATATAGTTTTCCATATTTTCCAGTAGCCAATCAAATTTGGGAGCCTCCCATTTTAAAAACGGATCCGTCGTAAAAACGGATGCAACGGATGGTAAAAACGTATGCAACGTATGCAACGCATCCAGTATTTTCGACGGAAACGTTTAGCGGATTTGCGACGGATCCGTCGAAATGCTGTATGCGTTGCATACGTTTTTCACTTTTTTTGACGCATCCGTTTTTTCGGCAAAAAACGGATTTGCGACGTAATGCAGTTAACGCTAGTGTGAAAGTAGCCTTACACGTCATCACTTTTGTATTTATCAACCACTCCTGGTTTTGGCTACAAATACTGAGGTAAAATACTGACTAAATACTGAACGTGTGAACAAGGACATAGTGAAAAAATCTGTGCTGTGGACTGCAAAGCAGTGACCTGTCAAATAGATACCAGTGGCCGGCGGAGGGCCGGGGCAGGAGCTGAAGACCCTACTCACAGTGTTGCCCCCGTGCACCCAGAGTTAATTACCTGAAAGCTTCAAATATGACTTAAAGAACAACCATAACGTGCATTACATCACTAAGGCCGGAGTCACACTACCGTACAATAGGGCTGAGTGCTATGCGGTAAAACATCATATAGCACTTGGCCCAGTGTTACTCTATGGGGCAGATCACATATGCGATTATTTTCTCATGCCGAATCTGCATGAAAGGAAAATCGCAGCATGCTACGATTGTCACCGAGACTTCGCTCACTCACACCCATATAAGTCTATCTGTGCGAGTGACACAACGTACAGCACTCGGATATCACCTAATGCGGTGAGATATACACCGGCAGCATAGGAGATGGAGAAATTAATTTCTCTGCCTCCTTCGCAGCTCAGCTCTGATCCTCTGTGCGAGAGACTTGGAGGAGAGAGCACTGACACTCAGATCACGCTCGCGGCAGAGCAGGAGACGAGGGTCATTAGTAAATCCCATCCAATGCTCTCACGCTGGTGTGACTCGAGCCTAAAGTTATCTATTTAATCTGTATAACAGCGCCATTATGGCCAGGCCTTTTCTTCACACTGCTATATCATGCTGACTGGTTCTCTGCAGAGAAACCATGACAAATACCAGAACCTTCATGATTACTTAAAGGGAACCTGTCACCTGAATTTGGCGGGACAGGTTTGCGGTCATATGGGCGGGGTTTTCGGGTGTTTGATTCACCCTTTCCTTACCCACTGGCTGCATGCTGGCCGCAATATTGGATTGAAGTTCATGCTGTGTCCTCCGTAGTACACTGTTATGATCCTTAGTGGTTGAGGATCACGAATTACTCCAGCTAAGTAACAAACATAGGACAAGCTCTAGGGAGGTGGCAAACTGGACTGACCGCAAATCTGAACCTATCCAAACACACTAGAAGTAGCCGGTGAACGTGCCTAAAAAATCCTAGACGTCTCGAGCCAGCCTGAGGAACTAACTACCCCTAGAGAGAAAGAAAGACCTCTCTTGCCTCCAGAGAAATAATCCCCAAAGATATAGAAGCCCCCAACAAATAATAACGGTGAGGTAAGAGGAAGGCACATACACAGGGGTGAAAACAGATTCAGCAAATGAGGCCCACTAATACTAGATAGCAGAAAATAGTAAAGGGGTCTGTGCGGTCAGTAAAAACCCTTACAAAATATCCACACTGAGATTTCAAGAACCCCCGCACCAACTAACGGTGTGGGGGGAGAAACTCAGTCCCCTAGAGCAACCAGCAAGCGAGGAGATCACATCTTAGCAAGCTGGACAAAAAACATGATGAATGCTGATAATCAAAAAATGAACGGACAAAAACTTAGCTTGTCTTGGAGAGGCTGGGAGCAAGGTAATCACAAGGAATCTGAAGAGCACTGAATACATTGATAGCAGGCAAGGAACTGAGTATGCAGGTGAGCTAAATAGGAAACCAACCAGGATAATGAACCAGCTGATGCAGCAAACCTGCAGAAAGACAACACTACACAGTACCGCTTGTGACCACTAGAGGGAGCCTAAAAATAGAGTTCACAACAGTACACGCCTGCGCAAGGCAAGATTGCCTTATGCAGGCGTGTACTACGGAGGACACAGCATGAACTTCAATCCAATATTGCGGCCAGCATGCAGCCAGTGGGTAAGGAAAGGGTGAATCAAACACCCGAAAACCCCGCCCATATGAAAGCAAACCTGTCCCGCCAAATTCAGGTGACAGGTTCCCTTTAACACAAAATGCACATAAAACACTTTTGCTCCTTGCATCAAATTTATTATGTGTTTTAGACACCTTTAGCATCAGGGTTTGCAGGATAGGGGTACAGCCTAATGTGCGTCACCATGCGTCAAAAAAATGGCACAAAGTTAAAATAGCTAATTAATGGCATAATCTTGATGAAGTCCATGCATCTGTCCAACAGTCAGAGAGTGGTGGACAGACCCACAGACTTGCTATTGAGCCCAAGCACTGTTGCGACGGAGCTGTGTATTTCAGAGTGGTGTTTTAACCAATCAGTAGGGGTCTCAGAACCTTTAACCAATCAGTGGAGATCTCAGGACCTTTAATCAATCAATGGGGATCTCAGAACCTTTAATAACCAATCAGGGGGTCTCAGAACCTTTATCCAATCAGTAGGGGTCTCAGGACCTTTATCCAATCTGTAGGGGTCTCAGGACCTTTAACCAGTCAGTAGGGATATCGGGACCTTTAACCAATTAGTAGGGGTATCAGAACCTTTAACCAATCAGTAGCCGTCTCAGGACCTTTATTCAATCAGTTGGGGTCTTAGAACTTGGACTATCACTGATCAACAGCATTATATAGTCTCTTTAATATTTGACATATTTTTTTCAGATGACAGGTTCACGTTAGAATCTGTCACTCTTAGGTTGGGGCTACATGGCGACACGCATTTTGTGTGGTAGCAGTTTTCTGACAAATTGTTCAACTTGTCTGCAATTTGCTGTCACGCGAGTAATTTAGATCTTTGATTTTGGTATAAATAAACCAATTTACTGACAAGTCGCACACAATTACACATCACATGAAACTTGTATTGACGTCTATGGAAAGTGTGTCCCATGTGACTTGCCACCAGTGGCAGAAAATTCTACACATTTGGAAACATATACAACTACAGTATGTCTCAAGTTGCTTCACGACACCATAGAAAGTCATTGCATCCATTTTTGCAATATGTCAGTGTTTTTAGTAGCGTTAATCTTAGCAAACAGCAGGAAACACTATAATAAATCTGCTCCGCTTTAAGACTGTCTTGTCTAAGGGAGGAATTTATAATGAAGGAATTACTTGGTGTCATTTTTTTTACTTGCTTTATCCTATTTTGTAATTTATGTTGAGACCAATTTATCAAACTGTTGCACAACGTAGGCTGAATTTAGCACCTTACATTTTCGACCCCAATTGTAAAAAGTGACTAGAAAAATCAAAGCACAGAAAACTCTTGGAACGTTTGTAAAAAAAAATAAAAATATAACAATTTCATATGAAAGGATGAACTAAAAGTAGAGAAGAAAAACTAGAAACACGGATCAGTCATTCAAAGTATTTTTGAGAGCCAAATTTGCCAGATAAGAGGAGGAACTATCAAAGGAGTGAACATCGCCTGTCGTTCAGCTTCTTCACAATTATCGGTGAATATGGAACATAAAAGAAACAATGAAGAGGTGGGCAAATTACAATGACCTGAGACCCTGAAAACTCCTGCTATTTTGGATAAAAGCAGGTTCTCAACTTAAGGGTATGTGCACACAAAGTCTTGTAAAATCATATCAGCGATGTTTTTCCAGAATTGTCTTATTTTGTGCCTTTTTTAGGCTGTTTTCTGCTATTTTTTAACTTATAAGTGTAAAATAGTTAGTGGTTACCAAGCAAAAGCTGGTAGAAGAATTGTCAGGTCACTTTTTTTTAACCCCTTCACATCTATGATTTTTTGAAGAGGGTTAAAAGACGTTGAAAAGATTGACTATATGCACAGTAAGTTGTTTTGACAATGCAAATCGTGTTAATTCTTCTTGACATTTCTTTAGCGCGTTTTCAGGTGGGTTACTCTGCTTTTCTGCCAAAAAAAGACATCATATTCACATACACAGTGTGATCTGAATCTTTAGCATGAGAGAATCTACAACATAGGTGTGGAGGAGACGGAGAACTTAATTTCTCCATCTTCTCCGTTTCCGAATGCGGTCCGATGTTTCACGCTCACCCATAGACTTATATGGGTGCATGTGATCCAATTATCAGAGCCACTCGTGGCATGCTGTGATTGTTTTCTCGTGCCAAATCGGCATGAGAAAATACTTACAATTAAAAAAGTGACCTAATACTCCACGTGTGAACGTGGCCTTAGTGCATTGAATAGCAGTTAGTTTCTGCACCCATGTGATGCGAACAAGCACAAGGAGTCTGTCACATTGGTAATTTACAGACCTTCTGGCTTGATCATTTCTACAGCTGTCTAAACTCAACCTAAATAAAAACAATTACAGCACAGCGTGAATCTGCGATGTCTAAAAATCTTCTTAAATCAAGCAAAAAAGAGTCACTCCAGTGAGACGCCGGCTCATCATAAATGCAACCTAAAAGCGGTATGCAGTAAATAAAAGAGATGTAAAAATAAAAACAACAAAAAAAAAAAAACTCCCAAAAGTTGCTATGCAATAAAAAAAAATTAGCCCTGTCTAAAAATTAGACACAGTGTTCATAAATATACCCCATAGTCAGGAAGTGAACACCCATGAATCTGTACATGGTGGGGTCAGAATAGAGGAGGGACTATGGCAATTGCTCAACTAAAATAAAGATTCTATTGTTACAATTCTTTGGGGTTCAAAATATAAAGCTAATTTTTCTAAACAAAAATTAATAATATATACAACACTACGGCTCCATCCAGATCTATATAGAAGGCAACAAATACATTTTATTGAAGTTCTTACACATCCAAAAGTCCGCAGTTATCAGGTCCTTTGGCTCCATAGTGTTACCCGTGTCTGGATAAAAATATATTTGTAAGAAACAGCGGGATCTTATTAGTAGATATGGCAGATAGCTCTGCGAGACACAGCAGCACCTTCTAACATGCCAAACAAGAAGGTGGAGAATATTGAGACTCATCATTAGCATATGTGATTGCTTTTAATCACTGCCAAACATTTTGCTGAGATTTGCTTAATTGCAAGCCTCTTAGCTTCTCAGTAAGCTATTATGTAAAAAATAGCTTTGGATGCTGCAGAAGCGAGACTTCTATTAAAAGGGGAATAACAAATTTTATTTATAACCAAATAAACAAATGTACCTTTGCAACACATACAGCTCTGGCCAAAATAAAGACACCACTGCAAAATTTTCTGTTTGTCTGATTTTTCTCTTTGTAGGTATATTTTTGAGTAAAATGTAAATTGTTCTTTTACTCTATAAACTACTGACGACATGTCTCCGAATTTGGAGTAAATATAATAAACACACCGGCGCTCCCAAAGGATGTTGAACGTGGAGAGGAGAAAAAGCTGCTGGTGCCTAGACAGCTACTGTGCCCAGCCTGTCATGTATAAAGAGGAAAACCTTATGCTATAGAGTTTAGGTCACCGCGCTACCTTAATCCAGAATAGTGGACCAAGCCAGTTCAAACAATATCCAAAAAGTGATTCCAATAGGAAAAATGGGATGAACACTTACTGTTACTGTGTCGCTGTAGTGCCAGTAATGTGTCTGCAGGGCGTTTTGGCGTGATGGTGCGCTGGGAGAAAAAGGAGACAACTGTTCCTCCGTGAGTCCAGTGTTGAGGGTCAGATTGGCGGCGTGGAACGGCAGAGCAGCGGAGAGCGTCCTCCCTTGCTGGCGCCTAGCCGCCACGCGACCAGAGAGGTTAACAAGCGGCGTCCCGGCCGAGGGCGCCGCTACACAGCAGCGGGGAATGAGGGGGCATGGTCTGGGTGACGTCACACAGACTTTTATTCACAGCTTTCATGCATCTTGGCATGCTTTCCACCAGTCTTTCACGCTGCTTTTAAGTGACCTTATGCAACTCCTGGTACAAAAATGTAAGCAGTTCATCTCTGTTTGATGACTTGTGACTATCCATCTTCATCTTGATTACATTCCAGAGGCCTTCAATGGGGTTCAGGCCTGGAGATTGGGCTGCCCATGACAGGGATTTGATGTGGTTGTCCTTCATCCACACCTTGATTGGATGAAAACCAAAATTACAAAAGAAGGGCGAAACCAAGGTAGCAGAACTAGCCCGATTATTAAGGGCGAACTCGGCCAATGGCAAGAAAGCCACCCAATCATCCTGATCAGCAGACACAAAGCATCTCAAATAAGTTTCCAAAGTCTGATTAGTTCGCTCGGTCTGGCCATTTGTCTGCGGATGAAATGCGGAAGAAAAAGACAAATCAATGCCCAGCCTAGCACAAAAGGCCCGCCAAAACCTAGAAACAAACTGGGAACCTCTGTCGGACACAATATTCTCCGGAATACCATGCAAACGAACCACATGCTGGAAAAACAACGGAACCAAATCAGAAGAGGAATGCAATTTAGGCAAAGGCACCAAATGAACCATCTTAGAGAACCGGTCACAAACCACCCAGATAACGGACATCCTCTAGGAAACCAAAAGATCTGAAATAAAATCCATAGAAATATGCGTCCAGGGCCTCTCAGGGACCGGCAAAGGCAAAAGCAACCCGCTAGCACGGGAACAACAAGGCTTGGCCTGCGCACAAGTCCCACAAGACTGCACAAAAGAACGCACATCACGCGACAAAGAAGGCCACCAAAAGGACCTACCAACCAAATCTCTGGTACCAAAAATACCAGGATGGCCTGCCAACACAGAACAATGAACCTCAGAAATCACTCTACTAGTCCATCTGTCAGGAACAAACAGTTTGCCCACAGGACAGTGGTCAGGTTTGTCAGCCTGAAATTCCTGCAGAACCCGTCGCAAATCAGGGGAAATGGCCAAAAGGACCACCCCTTTCTTCAGAATGCCGACCGGTTCCAGTACCTCAGGAGAATCAGGCAAAAAACTCCTAGAGAGGGCATCAGCCTTAATATTCCTAGAACCCGGAAGGTACGAGACCACGAAATCAAAACGGGAGAAAAACAAGGACCATCGAGCCTGTCTAGGATTCAGCCGTCTGGCAGACTCGAGGTAAATCAGATTTTTATGATCGGTCAAGACCACAATACGGTGCTTGGCTCCCTCAAGCCAATGTCTCCATTCCTCAAACGCCCACTTCATAGCCAACAACTCCCAATTGCCGACATAATAATTGCGTTCAGCAGGCAAAAACTTACGAGAAAAGAAGGCACACGGTTTCATCAAGGAACCAACAGAATTCCTCTGAGACAAGACGGCCCCTGCCCAATCTTAGAAGCGTCAACCTCAACCTGAAACGGAAGAGAAACATCCGGCTGACGCAATACCGGGGCAGAGTAAATCGGCGTTTAAGCTCCTGAAAGGCAGAGACAGCCACAGAGGACCAATTCGCTACATCAGCGCCTTTCTTTGTCAAATCGGTCAGGGGTTTAACCACACTGGAAAAGTTAGCAATGAAACGGCGATAAAAATTAGCAAAGCCCAAAAATTTCTGAAGGCTCTTCACGGATGGGGGCTGAATCCAATCATGAATGGCCTGAACCTTAACCGGGTCCATCTCTATAGATGAGGGAGAAAAAATTAAGCCCAAAAAAGAAACCTTCTGCACTCCAAAGAGACACTTAGACCCCTTCACAAACAAAGCATTATCACGAAGGATCTGAAATACCATCCTGACCTGTTTCACATGAGACTCCCAATCATCGGAAAAAATCAAGATATCATCCAAATATACAATCATGAATTTATCAAGGTAATTCCGGAAGATATCATGCATGAAGGACTGAAAAACAGATGGAGCATTAGAGAGTCTGAATGGCATCACAAGGTATTCAAAATGGCCTTCGGGCGTATTAAACGCAGTTTTCCATTCATCACCCTGCTTAATACGAACAAGATTATATGCCCCCCGAAGGTCAATCTTAGTAAACCAACTTAATCCTGGCAAACAAATCGGAAAGCAAAGGCAAAGGGTATTGAAACTTGACCGTGATCTTATTCAAGAGGCGATAATCAATACAGGGTCTCAAGGAGCCATCCTTCTTAGCAACAAAAAAAATCCTGCTCCCAAAGGTGAAGAAGTTGGCCGAATATGCCCCTTCTCCAAAGACTCCTTAACATAACTCCACATGGCGGTATGTTCCGGCACAGATAGGTTGAAAAGCCAGCCCTTGGGAAACTTACAGCCTGGAATCAAGTCAATAGCACAATCACAGTCCCTATGCGGTGGAAGGGAACTGGACTTGGGCTCATCAAATACATCCTGAAAATCTGACAAAAACTCTGGAACCTCAGAAGAGGTGGAAGAGGAGATTGACATCAAAGGAACATCACTATGAACCCCCTGACAACCCCAACTAGTCACAGACATAGACTTCCAATCCAACACAGGATTATGTATCTGCAACCATGGAAAACCCAGCACAATAGCATCATGCAAATTATGCAACACCAGAAAACGACAATCTTCCTGATGGGCTGGCGCCATGCACATGGTCACCTGTGTCCAAAACTGGGGTTTATTTTTAGCCAAAGGTGTAGCATCAATGCCCCTTAAAGGAATAGGGTTCTGCAAAGACTGCAAGGGAAAACCACAACGCCTGGCAAATTCAAAGTCCATTAGATTCAAAGCGGCACCTGAATCCACAAACGCCATGACAGAAAATGACGACAATGAGCAGATCAAGGTCACAGATAACAGAAATTTAGGTTGTACAGTACTGATGGTAACTGAACCAGCGATTCTCTTTGTATGCTTAGGGCAGACTGAAATGACATGAGAAGCATTGCCACAATAAAAACACAACCTATTCTGACGTCTGAATCCCTGTTGTTCCGTTCTAGACAGAATCCTATCACACTGCATAGGCTCAGGCATCCGCTCTGAGGACAACGCCACAGCGCGCACAGTTCTGCGCTCCCGCAAGCGCCGATCAATCTGAATGGCCAGAGACATAGAATCACTCAGACCAACTGGCGTGGGAAACCCCACCATAACATCTTTAACAGATTCAGAAAGACCCTTTCTGAAAATTGCAGCCAAAGCTTCATCATTCCATTTAGTCAGCACAGACCATTTTCTAAATTTCTGACAATACAATTCTGCCGCTTCTTGACCCTGAGACAGGGCCAACAAGGTCTTTTCCGCTTGATCCACAGAATTTGGTTCATCATATAATAATCCTAGAGCCTGAAAAAAGGCGTCTACATTAAACAAGGCCGGATTCCCAGATTCCAGTGAAAATGCCCAATCCTGAGGGTCACCACGCAACAGGGAGATTACAATTTTAACCTGCTGAATGGGGTCACCAGAGGAACGAGGTTTCAGAGCAAAAAAACAGTTTACAGTTGTTTTTAAAACTCAAAAATTTGGACCTGTCCCCAAAAAACAAATCAGGAGTAGGAATCCTAGGCTCTAAAAGCGGAGTCTGAACAATATAATCTGAAATACCCTGTACCCTAGCAGCAAGCTGGTCTACACGAGAAACTAATCCCTGAACATCCATGCTAGCACAAGTCTCGTCAGTCACCCAGAGGAAAAGAGGGAAAAAATCAGGCTACAGAAAAAAAATGGCTCAACACCTTTCTTCCCTTCTTCTGAGATGCATTTAACTCATTGTTGGCCAGTTGTACTGTTGTGATCCGGTGACCTAGGAGCCGCATGAGAGACTTTCTCAGGAGTAAGTGGTATCTGTACTGACCGCAAACCCTAAACTAACACCGCAACTAGAAGTAGCCGTGGGGTGTGCCTACCAGTCCTAGACACCTCGACACAGCCGGAGGACTAAATACCCCTATAGGTGGAAATGGGAATTCTATCTTGCCTCAGAGCAGAGCCCCAAAGAATAGGCAGCCCCCCACAAATATTGACTGTGAGTTTAAGAGGAAAGACACACGCAGGCAGAAAAACAGAATTTAGCAAAAGAGGCACTTCTAGCTAAATAGAAAAAGATAGGACAGAATTCTAAGCGGTCAGTATTAAAATCCTAAAAATATCCACAGCAGAAAATACAAATATACTACATCTAACTAAAGACATAGCAAGTATATCTGCGACTCCTGAGAATCCAGCATGACTGAAAAATCCAAACAAAGTCAAAGCTGGACAAAAACACAAATGGATTGCACTGAATTACAAGCACACAGCATGTGTGCACAGAGACAAAAAAACAGACACTTATCTTAGCTGAATTGGCAGCAGGGCATGAGGAACCAGAGAGAGAAGCAATTCCTCCAAGAACAATGGACAACTGGCACTGACTAATGAATCCAGCAGCCCTAAATACCCCAGTCCGGCCTGCAATCAGCAGAAACACCTGACCAGAACTGCAAGCCAGGGACAGCTGCAATACCACCAACAACCACCGGAGGGAACCCAAGAACAGAACTCACAACACTCCGGTTCCAGGTTCTAGAACAGATAGACTTCCCTAGAAGGGGCCAAAACCATATCAGAATGCTCCAAAGGAGGGAAGCATACTGGATATACACAATACAGACTCTAGAACCCAAGGGATTAAACAGGGACTATGACGTCTCAGCTTTTTTGTAATACACTGTGTACGTTTATTGTATATTGGTGATGTATATTGACCTTGTTTGACTAGTAATGTCTTGATTTTAACTGTTTTAGGTTTTTCCCTTGTGCCTCCACAGAACCGTTAATTGCACCTCATGCACTGAGCACTGGCTTTACCTCACATGGTACAGTATCCCTACATAATGCCATTTTAATATAGAGTGTTAATCTTATCTCTATATTGCACCTGTGTGACCACCATTTAGGGACCTGTTCTGACTTGCACGGTTATTTTTGCCACTGGGCAGATTATCTCGAACGTGTCCTCAGCCCTGCCCAAGTATCAGCTCTAGCCTCCTATTCAGCGGTCCAGTCTCCACATGGTCCATCCTGCTCTGTGGCTCGCCCTGTACACGGCCTCTGCTATCATATACACAGCTTTCCTAGTCTCTAGCCCCTGTGCGCAGGCGCCGCAGGCTCCGTATATCTTCAAGGTTCTCTTCTTATGCCGGCACCCTCTCTGCGCATGCGCAGCTTTTCTAGTCATGTGACCCCCATGACGCGTGAGGTCAGGTGACCCTCTGTCAGCGCGCACTTAAACCCGGAAGTGCCGCTGCTTGTCAGCAGTCCCGGGAGCAACGCGATCCCTGCAGCACGGCGCCGGTGTTCTTAGAGGTTACAGGTACAGCAGCGCCCCCTCCTAGCAGCGTTTCGCCTCCGTCCCCCCTCCTGCACTTTCCTTGGCTCGGTTACCTACTCCCTGCTTCTTTCCTCCACAGCGCTACCATCCCTGCGAGTATCTCGCCCCTCTGCAGCGCTCATCCCCCATATCTCCAGACTTTTCAAGGTAACATCTCTTACATTAGGGGTAGGGTCCCATTTTGGGCAACTGAGTCAGTGCCATGCGTTATATCATGTACCTCCATTCTGTTATGTCTCTTAGGTGCTTTTTTCTTCCGGACTCCGTCTGACGTTGGCACCTTTGTGGGCCCAGACATATATTTTGTGGCTTCCAGGTATTATTTTAGGGCCTCGGGGGGGCATATTACCCTTATTATGTGCACTGCACTATGTGTTTATACCTGCATATCTAGAATCAATATATGCAGGCTCCTGGTGGTCACACATAAGGGTTGGTTTGTTACTCCAGTATGTCCAATAGGGCTTTACGTTTAGTCACTCTGTACAATACCTGCACAACGGCATTATTGTATGTATTCATGTGTTTATATTTTTGTTTTAGGCAGTTCACCTTGCACTTTAGCCATATGACTCCGCGTCTTGGGAGGTCACCTCATATTCTGCTTCCTTTAGGGGTGGTCAATCAATCAGCATCCCACTTTGATAGTCCGTTGGCAAGACTTGATACGTTCACTTCACAACAATTTTCCTAAACACGTTCACAGTCCTTAGCATCTCCTGAACGAGGCTCACGACTCACGGAACACCAGGCCGGATCCACTCAGACCGCCACAATTGTTGTCTGTCACACAAGTGATGTATTTTATTCTTTTGAGCAGAATGTATCATGCGTGTATTTATACTGTGCATCATGTATTTTGTCTAAAAATCTCTTTGTGTTTTTTTGCATATGGATTTCAGTACTCAAAAAACTGTTTCTGATGAAGGTCTTGTGATTAGACTGAAAACGTTTAAATTTTGAACTGGATGCACTGAATAAACGAATTTCTTATCTTGCAAAAAGATCTCCTGAGTGCCAAGTAATTTATTGCTTACATTTGACTGGTTGGATACCTAACTTGTGCACCTCCAAGAAGCCCAGAGTGCCGTGTCTACTATTGCTACATGATGTTACTATTACAACGTCCTTAGGCTGGCCACCAAAGCCGAGCCTGCTCACCACCATGAGGTTTTACATCCTCTATTAGTTAAAATGAGTCCACCTTAACTTGTCTGCAACTTCCACCTGACTCCAAAACCGCAAAGCCGTGACGGGTTATAAATTCCAAGTCTCATTTGCCACTTTTCTTTTTTTTTTTTTTTTTAATAATTAAATCATTTTTGTAAACTTAAAAACTGGAAGTCCCTGCAAAAGCATTAATGGGACTAGACTTGGCAAACCTCTGACTCACAAAGAGTCATCCTACAGCGCTCAGGAGAGGAAAAACCCCCTGTGGGGGAAACCTCCAGGGAACCATGGCTGAAGGATTGCCCTTCCCTTGAGCTTAGAAGGTTACCACAAATAATAACTCTTTATAGCCAATATACAATTGAACATGGTACAAGATATACAATGACAAATTCAAAAATACAATAAAGCATCTATCATTATACAAGCAATAATTAAAAAGTTTTAGGACAGAGATTATAAACAGGGCGGGAGGGCGGGTAATGTTTCCTCCTGTCCATCCTGTGAGAGAAAGAGGGAGAGCCAGAGTTGCCTCCCCTATACAAGCCCACCCTCCTCAGAGTAATACACCAGGCACAAACATCTAAACTCCTTCCTCTTAAAGCAACACTCTTGTTTAAAATCTACACTGCAATACAAACAAAAGCTGCAGGAGTTCTCAGTCCACCCATCCCCAAGTCATGTCCACCTCCGTCTAGTCTCCGGTGGTTTCTTTACCTGAGCAGAAGGAATCAACTGTTTTTCCAGGAAAACCTTGTATGCGGCTTGATTCATACATCCTTCACAAAGATTAACCTGCCCAATTCCAGCCTTGCTGAAGCATCCCCAGATCCACACCTGGTCATCTAATGGTTAGACGGAGACCTGGAGAGGTGTACAAGCCACAGTGTCTTGCACCCACTGTGAAAATTGGTAGAGGATCAATTAAATTTCAACAAATTCTTGATGCAAACATAACACATCTGTAAAAAAGCTGACGTTGAAAAGAGGATGGCTTTTACAAATAGATAATGATCGTAAATGCATGTCACAGTCTACAATAGACTATCTCAAAAGGCACAAGCTGAATGTTTTACAATGGCCCTCACAGTCTCTTGATGTGAACATCATTGAAAATCTGTGGCAGGACCTCAAAATAGCAGTGCATGTAAAACATCACAGGAATCTCAGAGAACTGGAAGAATTTTCCAAGGAAGAATGGTTGAAAATCCCTGAAACAAGAACTGAAAGACTCTTGCCTGGCTGCAAATAGCGTTTACAAGCTGTAAAACTTTCAAAAAGGGGTTGCTACTAGGTACTAACCATGCAGGGTGGTGAAAATTTTACATCGGCCCATTTTCCTTTTGGTAGTTTTTAAAATGTAACAGATGGAAATATTCTTTTATTGCCTAAAATACAAAGGAAATGTGTCATCTTTAACCCCTTAATGACCACTGATATGCATTAAAATGGCAGCCGCTAAGGGTACTTATTCCCTCATCATCGTTTTAAAATGGCGATCAGGAATAAGACTGTAGCACCCCCAAGAGTCAGAAAATCTTTGAGGTCTCGGCTTCCTGGGGTAGCTGAGACCCCACAGAACATGATCAGGGCTGGATTTTCACATGATCGCTGTTATTTATTGAATAATGGTGATAACGCAAAAAAAAATTGTGCCTGCTGTTAAAATAATTTCTCTCTTTTATGACATGATGTAAATGTCAGAGGAGAGAGAAATGATTCACCCAAGACCCCCTGATACCTCTGCCATCTCCCGGTCCCTCCTGATCCATCCCCAGGCCCAGCATCATCTTCCTGAGCAAAAAAATGGCGGGCGCATGCGCAGTGCGCCCGCATACACCTGCCGGCTGGTACCCGGCATCAATAGGACATTTTTCCCATTGGTTCCTTTTGATCACTGTGAAAGACCCTATGACAGCGAGCAAAATATAAAAAAAATAGTAAATCAAATCCCCCTTTGTCACCTCCTTAGTTAGAAAAAAACTATAAAATATATATATTTTTTTTCCATTCTTTGCAGTTGGGGTTAGGGTTAGGGTTGGGGTTAGGGCTGTGTTAGGGTTAGTGTTGTATTCGGGTTAGGGTTGGGGCTAGAATTGAGTTTTTTCAAAAGTAAAAAACATAAAAAGACGAAATGACAGCTAGTGTTGAGCACAAGTGCTCATCACTCGAGTTTGCATCGGGTGGTCGGGTATGCGGGAACCCCGTATGTTTCTTTTTGGGTGTTTTACAGCCACAAAACATATGGGGCAGGGACTCGAACATGTCACTCAAGCACCTGAGATGATTGGTGCATACCCAAACACCCGTTACAAACTGGAGTAGCGAGCACTTGTGCTCAACACTAATGACGACATATTCAATATGACAACCTAATGTTATCAAATTCTGTGCTGTACATGTGGGTTCAAAATGCTCACTATAGCCCTAGATATAATTATTGTGAGGTGTGGGGTCACTTGTGGGGGATTTCCACTGTTTAGGCACATCAATGACTCTCCAAACGCAACATGGCGTTTCTCTAATTATTCCAGCAAATTTTACATTTAAAAAGTCAAATGTCGCTCCATCCTTCTGAGCTCTGCCGTGCGCCTAAACTGTGGTTTTCTCCCACTTATGGCATATCGGCATGCTCAGGGGACATTGCACATCAAATGTTGGAGTCCATTTTCTCCTATCACCCTTGTAAAAATAAAAAAGTTTGGGTCTAAAATAAATTTTTTGTGAAAAAAGTTAAATGTTAATTTTTTCCTTCCACATTGCTTCAGTTCCTGTGAAGCAACTGAAGGTTTAGTAAACTTCTTGAAAGTGGTTTTGAGAACCTGGAGGGGTGCAGTTTTTAGAATTGTTTCACTTTTGGATATTTTCTGTCATACAGATCCCTCAAAGTCACTTCAAATGTGATGTGGTCAGTGTAAAAATGGTTTTGTAAATTTTGTTGGAAAAATGATAAATCGCTGGTCAACTTTTAACCCTTCTAACTTCCTAACAAAAAAATTATATTTCAAAAATTGTGCTGATGTAAAGCAGACATGTGGGAAATGTTATTTATTAGCTATTTTCTGTGACATGACTCGCTGATTTAAAGGCATACGAATTAAAAGTTTGAAAATTGCTAAATTTTCAAAACTTTTGCAAAATTTTCAATTTTCTTCACAAATAAACGCAAGTCATATTGAAGAAATTTTACCACCATCATGAAGAACAATATGTCAGAAAAAACATTCTCAGAATCAGTGGAATCTATTGAAGCGTTCCAGAGCTATAACCTCATAAAGTGACAGTGGTCAGAATTGTAAAATTTGGCTTGGTCATTAAAGGTAACCTGTCACCCCCAAAATCAATGGTGAGGTAAGCTCACTGTCATCAGGGGCTTATCTACAGCGTTCTAGAATGCTGTAGATAAGCCGCCGATGTTACCTGAAAGAGGAGAAAAAGACATTAGATTATACTCACCCAGGGGCGGTCCTGCTCCGATGGGCATCTCAGGTCCGGTACAGCGCCTCCCATCTTCATTCCATGACGTTCTCTTCTGGTCTTCACGCCGCAGCTCCGGCGCAGGCGTACTTTGTCTGCCATGTTGAGGGCAGAGCAAAGTACTGCAGTGTGCAGGCGCCGGAAAGGTCAGAGAGGCCCTCAACAGAGCAGACAAAGTACGCCTGCGCTGGAGCCGCGGCGTGAAGACCAGAAGAGGATGTCATGGAATGAAGATAGGAGGCGCCGGAGCGGACCTGAGACACCCATCGGACCGGACCGCAGCAGGACTGCCCCTGGGTGAGTATAATCTAACCTCTTTTTCTCCTCTTTCAGGTAACATCGGGGGCTTATCTACAGCATTACAGAATGCTGTAGATAAGCCCCTGATGACGGTGGGCTTACCTCATCATCGATTTTGGGGGTGACAGGTTCCCTTTAAGGTAAAAATTGGCTTGATCATTAAGGGGTTAACTTTAGGCCTTTTAGTGATAATTTAATCTTCAATTTGCTTAACAATACACAATAACAGTAATTTTGACCAGGGGTGCCCTAACGTTTAGGGTATGTTTCCACGGGGCGTATTCCTTCAGTATTTGCTGCGGATTGGACGCTGCGTACAGCTGCTGCGTACAGCTGCAGCGTCCAATCCGCAGCATCCAGATGTTACAGCATAGTGGAGAGGATTTTATGAAATCCCATCTCCACTATGCGTACAAACACGCAGGTGACAGCCCTGTGTAACCAGACATGTGGTGCGTCTTTCTAGACCGCAGCATGTCTATTTATCTTGCGGAGACGCTCAGTCTCCGTAAGATAAATAACACAGTCTATGTATAGGATGAGGTGATTCCTCCTGTGTTTAATGAACACAGGTGGAATCACCGCGTGTACAAAAGGGGGCAGCGCTTTGGGCGGAGCAGAGTATCTGCTGCTTCCAAAGCGCTGGGATTCCAGACCGTGGACACATACCCTTACATGCCACTGTACCTATGTTACTGATGCCTTCAATACACTATGGATGTGAGCAGGGGTGACCCTAGCCTCTCTGCTGCCTGAGGCGAACTTCAAAACGGTGCCCCCCCAAACACAAGTATGTTAGCGCCATCACACACACATACAAGAACCACATAGAAGGATCCAGAACAAGGATCATTAATGGCAATGGCAGGATTGGCACAAACATACAGATACACAGTGATGGCTGCAGAGCTGTGGTCCTGTAGGCAGACAAAGTCCTGTATCCTTATAGCACAGGAGGCCTTATAGCATACACACATGAACATGAGGCAGCACTGATTGCCAACCTATTATCTCTGGCACAAGCCTACAAAACTCTGGGCAGCTACAGTGTGGTCGCTGCCAGGCACTGACCAGTTAGACATGTCCACCATGCAGCACTGTCCACACAGCACATGCAATGACCTGCAGTCTGAGCATCAACAAGCCGCCACTGCACTAAGCTGGTAAATTGGCGCGTCTTTCCCAACAGACCACGCCTCCTTCTCCCAAAACGCTTAGCCAATAACAAGCGCGGCACACGGAGCTGTCCGGAGCTAATAGCAGGGACCTTCCAATTGGGTTTAGCAAGGGATGTGGGAGCGGGAAGAGGGATGAGCTCCACCGACCAACCGCCGCTTGGGAGTAACATGGCTGGAATGACTGCATGTACAGAGGGGCAGCATTGGACCTGGTGTGTAAGTTATTGCCAATCAGTCCTGCAGCAGAGGCATATGTGAAAGGGACAATGTATCCTGCACCAGGAGCGTACATACAAATCATGGTGCCCCAAAGCAGAAGTTCTAATTGGTCCCCCCCTCAAAAAAAAATAATATTTGGCTGAGTGACATAATATCTCTCGTCTTTGCTGCCGTTACAAAGTAATTTTCCTCCTATTGAAGCCCCTAGATTCCTCTTTTATTCTTTCAATACCCCCAAAAAGTGTGATGCCAAAAAGTGTCCACAAACACTGTGATCCCCCACAGTGAATTGCTCCACGGGACCCTCCACACACAGCAAGATGACCTTACTGTACCCCCCGTCAACTACTCTGGCACAGTATGATCCCCAACTGTGACCCCCACACAGCCCTCCATGTAGTATAATGGACCTACATACAGTACACATTATCATCACTGTCCCCATTGGGGCTCACAATCTAAATTTCCTATCAGTATGTCTTTGGAATGTGCGAGGAAACCAGAGTACCCAGAGGAAACCCACGAAACATGGGGAGAACATACAAACTCCTTGCAGATGTTGTCCTTGGTGGGATTTGAACCCAGGATTCCAGCGCTGCAAGGCTGCAATGCTAACCAAGATGATACCAAGCCCGATGTTTAGTAATAAACATAATAAAATGGTACATAAATAGTTAAATAAAGACACACACACAAAATCTGCGTTAGGCTGGGGTCACACTTGCGAGAAACTTGCACAATTCTCTCGCATCAATACCTGGCACTGCCGCCTTCACTCGGACCGGAGCGTTCAGCTGCAGAGAAATACATGCAGCCGCACACTGCAGTCCCGAGTACCGGTGGCAGTGCGGGTTTTGAGGTCCGAGAGACTCATGCGAGTTTCTCGCAAGTGTGACCCCAGCCTTAAACACAATGGAGGGAGGGATACAGTGCGGAGGATTATCTCCTGTCACAGTATCACCAAAGCCCCTGGAGAGCGGTCACATCTGCCAATGTGACAGCTCTCCACAGGAGATCATTGTGGGACACTCGTAATTAAATGGATTACTGCGGAACAGGGAGTATATTGTTGGTTTATTATTTTATTTTATTTTTTTACAGGTGATATAGGGCGTCGGGGATTAGCTGTATGGTGAGTATGTACTCTATGTGTATATGTGTGTGGGTATGTGTTTTTCATTTTTTTTTTTACACTTGAACACACTAGCTGTCACTGTAGCAGGCATAGCCGGACTAGTAGTCCCATCGGATGATGCTTGCCTACATACAGACCCGCACACACACACACACACACACACACACACACACACACACACACACACACACACACACACACACACACACACACACACAGATACTCACAGATACCCGCACACAGACACACACATCTTCTCTGCTCACACAGTCTCCGCCCACACACTCTTCCTCCTCACGATCTGAAGCGTTTCTTGCATGCAACCCCGCAGCAAATCCGCAGATCTTTTTAAACCTGCGGTTTTGCTGCAGACTTGACTGAATCAATGGAAGTCAATGGATGCAAAAACGCTGCAGATCCGCAAAAAGAACTGACATGCTGCGGAAAATAAAACGCTGCGATTTCGCACGTTTTCTTCCCAGCATGTGCACATCAATTGTCATTTTCCCATTGACTAACATTGCTTGTGCACTACACTGCAGATTTAATGCAATTCCGCGTTTATAAAAACCCTGCGGATCCGCATCAAAATCTGCAGCGTGTGCACATAGCCTAACAGTAAACACTGCAACACCCCTCATACACACAGAATACAAAGCGTAGCATACCCCCAGCCCCTCATAATTGATATGGTAGCAGTCCACCAGTCTCACATAATATGCATTGCAGCAGACCCCCAGACTGATAATATACATAGCAACAAACCCCCAGCAACCCTAATAATACACATTACTGCAGGCCTCCCCAGCCTGTCATGAGATACATTGCTACAGGCCCCCATAATATACGGTACATTGCTGCAGCTCCCACAGTAATACATATTTCTGCAGCCCCCCCAGCCCATCATGATATACATTGCTACAGTCCCTGCGATAAATTACATAGCTTCAGCCCCCATAATATACATTTCTGCAGATCCTCATAATTTTAACCCTCCATCCAGCACACCACAGTGCACAGTACATACCTTGACAGCTGTCACTATCTGACACTACACATCCATTTTACCATTAATCTTCTGTCCAGAATCTCCTTGTGCAGCAGGAGTGAAGCCCTGACACATAGCACAGGAGAGGGAGATGGAGCCAGCAGTTCTGCTCCGCACAGGGCCTGGACCTGGATTGCAGCGATAGAGACAGCCGGGAATCCCCTTCAGCCAGCCGCCCTGACATAACGTGGCCACGCACAGCCTGCAAATCAGCACCTCTGATGCAGCCAGGCAGTGACATTGAAAGGTACAGTGCTACCCTAAACAGCCCCCCTCCTGCCCCTGCAGTCACTAACAACACACAGAATTGGAGGAGCAGGGCGCCAAGTTATGAGTGCAGGGGCGCTCTGCCGTCCCATGTGTTCAATGACTCACTGCCGCCTGAGGCAAAGTGCTCAACTGGCCTCATTATAGGTGCCCCCCTGGATGTGAGGCCCAAAAGTACTTAACCATGATTTCCGGTTCACAAGTGTGTCTAGAGCAACAGGATATTGAAAAGCTGTTGTCATAACTGCATTTCCACATAGTGGAGGTGGGCTTTAAAAGGGTTGTATAGGACTAGGAAATGGGTCTACTGTTTTCCAGAACACCACCTATAATGTCCAAGAGTTGTGTACTGTACTGAATCTAAGTTAATGGGGACAGGTTGGAATACCGCCTTTGATCAAGAGTAATACTGTTTATAGAAAGCAAATGGACCTTTTTTGTATTTTTTTTTAATTGTAGACAACAAAAATTAAATTCCATTTTGCTTACACCTACTGTTAGAATGGCCATTCATTGCAAAAAAAATACATTTTTTAATATGTCAGCCCCAGCCTATAAAAACTACAAACAGCTGAAAAAAAGAAATCAAATTAGCTAAAGCTGAAAATGAATGACAGGTACCCAAGGTAAGCAAGACAAATCCCTAAAAAATCCTTAAATGTACAGTACTTTGCAAAAGTGTTGAACAGTTTTGGAAAATATGCTGCAAAGTAAGAATACTTTCAAAAATAGAAGTGTTATTAGTTTATTTTGTTTTTATTAGTTAACAAAATGCAAAGTGAACAAACAGGAGAAAAATGAATTCTCCGAGGTATACTTGCACTTCCACACAGTTTTTGAGGGAGCTTAGCAGGGAGGTTGTTCCAAACACCTTGGAGAAATAACCACAGATACTCTGTGGATGTGGGCTAGCTCAAATCCTTCTGTCTCTTGATGTAATTCCATACAGACTTGAAGATTATGAGATCAGGGCTTCGTGGGGACTATATTGTCGTTTCCAGGACTCCTGTATGTTTGAAGTCATTGTTCCTCTGCAGTATAAATCTGGAGCAAGTCAGATGTCTCCTTGATGGTATTCAATGATGGATAAGTATATGGCTGTATTTCTCAGCACTGATGACATACAAGTGTTTCTCACTAACTTAAAATATCATTAAAAAGTTAATTTATTTCAGTTCTTCAATACAAAAAGTGAAACTCATATATTATATAGAATCATTACAGAGTGATCTATTTCAGGTGTTTATTTCTGTTAATGTTGATGATTGTGTCTTACAGCCAATGAAAATCCAAAAAGTCATTATCTCAGTAAATTAGAATACTTCATAACACCAGCTTGAAAAATTATTTTAAAATTTGAAATGTTGGCCTACTGAAATGTATGTTCAGTAAATGCACTCAATACTTGGTCGGGGCTCCTTTGGCATCAATTACTGCATCAATGTGGTGTAGCATGGAGGCGATCAGCCTGTGACACTGCTGAGGTGTTATGGAAGCTCAGGTTGCTTTAGCTCGTCTCCATTGTTAAAGGGCCACTGTCACCCCCCTCCAGCCGTTATAAACTAAAAGAGCCGCCTTGTGCAGCAGTAATGCTGCATTCTAACAAGGTGGCTCTTTTAGTTTTAGGTTCAAGTATACCCCAAATAAAGTGTTTTTATACTTAGCCACAATTCCCAGATATTAACTGGGAAACAGAAACCTGTGAAACCGATAAAGGCAACAGGTTTCTGCTAATAACCAAGAAAAATTATCTTTCACAATTGGTGCAGAATCCAACCAGAGGAGCAGCACTTTTAGACCTAATACTATCTAATAGACCTGACAGAATAACAAATCTGCAGGTGGTCGGGCATCTAGGAAATAGCGACCACAATATTGTACAGTTTCACCTGTCTTTCACTAGGGGGACTTGTCAGGGAGTCACAAAAACACTGAACTTTAGGAAGGCAAAGTTTGACCAGCTTAGAGATGCCCTTAATCTGGTAGACTGGGACAATATCCTCAGAAATAAGAATACAGATAATAAATGGGAAATGTTTAAGAACATCCTAAATAGGCACTGTAAGCGGTTTATACCTTGTGGGAATAAAAGGACTAGAAATAGGAAAAACCCAATGTGGCTAAACAAAGAAGTAAGACAGGCAATTAACAGTAAAAAGAAAGCATTTGCACTACTAAAGCAGGATGGCACCATTGAAGCTCTAAAAAACTATAGGGAGAAAAATACTTTATCTAAAAAACTAACTAAAGCTGCCAAAAAGGAAACAGAGAAGCACATTGCTAAGGAGAGTAAAACTAATCCCAAACTGTTCTTCAACTATATCAATAGTAAAAGAATAAAAACTGAAAATGTAGGCCCCTTAAAAAATAGTGAGGAAAGAATGGTTGTAGATGACGAGGAAAAAGCTAACATATTAAACACCTTCTTCTCCACGGTATTCACGGTGGAAAATGAAATGCTAGGTGAAATCCCAAGAAACAATGAAAACCCTATATTAAGGGTCACCAATCTAACCCAAGAAGAGGTGCGAAACCGGCTAAATAAGATTAAAATAGATAAATCTCCGGGTCCGGATGGCATACACCCACGAGTACTAAGAGAACTAAGTAATGTAATAGATAAACCATTATTTCTTATTTTTAGGGACTCTATAGCGACGGGGTCTGTTCTGCAGGACTGGCGCATAGCAAATGTGGTGCCAATATTCAAAAAGGGCTCTAAAAGTGAACCTGGAAATTATAGGCCAGTAAGTCTAACCTCTACTGTTGGTAAAATATTTGAAGGGTTTCTGAAGGATGTTATTCTGGATTATCTCAATGAGAATAACTGTTTAACTCCATATCAGCATGGGTTTATGAGAAATCGCTCCTGTCAAACCAATCTAATCAGTTTTTATGAAGAGGTAAGCTATAGGCTGGACCACGGTGAGTCATTGGACGTGGTATATCTCGATTTTTCCAAAGCATTTGATACCGTGCCGCACAAGAGGTTGGTACACAAAATGAGAATGCTTGGTCTGGGGGAAAATGTGTGTAAATGGGTTAGTAACTGGCTTAGTGATAGAAAGCAGAGGGTGGTTATAAATGGTATAGTCTCTAACTGGGTCGCTGTGACCAGTGGGGTACCGCAGGGGTCGGTATGGGGACCTGTTCTCTTCAACATATTCATTAATGATCTGGTAGAAGGTTTACACAGTAAAATATTGATATTTGCAGATGATACAAAACTATGTAAAGCAGTTAATACAAGAGAAGATAGTATTCTGCTACAGATGGATCTGGATAAGTTGGAAACTTGGGCTGAAAGGTGGCAGATGAGGTTTAACAATGATAAATGTAAGGTTATACACATGGGAAGAAGGAATCAATATCACCATTACACACTGAACGGGAAACCACTGGGTAAATCTGACATGGAGAAGGACTTGGGGATCCTAGTTAATGATAAACTTACCTGGAGCAGCCAGTGCCAGGCAGCAGCTGCCAAGGCAAACAGGATCATGGGGTGCATTAAAAGAGGTCTGGATACACATGATGAGAGCATTATACTGCCTCTGTACAAATCCCTAGTTAGACCGCACATGGAGTACTGTGTCCAGTTTTGGGCACCGGTGCTCAAGAAGGATATAATGGAACTAGAGAGAGTACAAAGGAGGGCAACAAAATTAATAAAGGGGATGGGAGAACTACAATACCCAGATAGATTAGCGAAATTAGGATTATTTAGTCTAGAAAAAAGACGACTGAGGGGCGATCTAATAACCATGTATAAGTATATAAGGGGACAATACAAATATCTCGCTGAGGATCTGTTTATACCAAGGAAGGTGACGGGCACAAGGGGGCATTCTTTGCATCTGGAGGAGAGAAGGTTTTTCCACCAAAATAGAAGAGGATTCTTTACTGTTAGGGCAGTGAGAATCTGGAATTGCTTGCCTGAGGAGGTGGTGATGGCGAACTCAGTTCAGGGGTTCAAGAGAGGCCTGGATGTCTTCCTGGAGCAGAACAATATTGTATCATACAATTATTAGGTTCTGTAGAAGGACGTAGATCTGGGGATTTATTATGATGGAATATAGGCTGAACTGGATGGACAAATGTCTTTTTTCGGCCTTACTAACTAACTAACTAATTCCTGTCTCTAGCCAGGGAGGCGGGTCCTCACTCCCCAGCTTGGCCAGCTCCTCTGCCGTCACTCCAATCTTCCTGCGCTTTCGCTGCCGCCCCCTCAGCGCTGTTATCGTTTCAAAACGGGCGCCTGCGCTGTGTACTGGTGTCCTGCGCAGACGCTGTAAGCTCTGGCCGTCTGATGTCCAAGCCAGGCTTGCACACTGCGCCTGCGCGGGCATTGTGGCCAGCCACCTTTGGAATCCCCGCCCCGCACTGTGTTATGCACAGTGCTTCCGAAAGTGCAGGAAGATTGGAGTGACGGCAGAGGAGCTGGCCAAGCTGGGGAGTGAGGACCCACCTCCCTGGCTAGAGACAGGAATTGTAGCTAAGTATAAAGACGCTTTATTTGGGGTATACTTGAACCTAAAACTAAAAGAGCCACCTTGTTAGAATGCAGCATTACTGCTGCACAAGGTGGCTCTTTTAGTTTATAACGGCTGGAGGGGGTGACAGTGGCCCTTTAAGTCTGGTGTCTCTCATTTGTCATTGTTAACAAATGATACATAACAAAATATTGAGATGAACATTTGTTAATGACCAAATACTTATTTTCCACCATAATTTGCAAAATAAATCTTGCCAAATCAGACAAGGTGATTTTCTGGATTTGTTTTCTCATTTTGACTCTCATAGTTGTGGTCTACCTATGATGTCAATTACAGGCCTCTCTCATCTTTTTAAGTGGGAGAACTTGCACAATTGGTCGCTGACTAAATACTTTTTTCCCCCACTGTATATACACATATGGGAGCAATGGCTGAGACACAATTCTGGACCTGGGGAGAATAAGTAAAAGATGATTTTGTTATTTTTTTATCATGGCAAAGATGAATTTCTTCAAAATATTTGAAAGAGGAAGACCACTTTAAATGGAGCCTAACAGTTAATACATGCTGCCTGATCCACACGATCTGATCTGTTATGGTGCTGTGTTTCATAGAAAAACATTGGTTAATAGCTGTTGAGGACCGAGCCGCAAGGGAAACTAGTCGGTCAGTTAAGATCCCCAGCGGCTTCTCCTCAACCACTGTTCTGGAGCGACAGGTGTCTTCCTGCATGTGTGTATAGGGAGAGACTACTCAAGGGGAGCGGATGGAGACAAGCCACCAGAGACCCCCTTGTCCGACTAGTATCCCTTGCGGCTCGGTCCCTGGCGGCAATTAACCCATGTTTTCCTCTGAAACAATGCAATATTTCAGAGTTAAACAGATATAGCTGAAATCGTGCACCCGGCATCTGATATATATTGCCCATGTATTAGGAAGAATGTATTGGTCAAAGTTCCCTTTAATAAGTTCTGGCATGAAATGTTTTGGAAAAGACATTTGCACATGTTCAAGGAATGTTTTGTATGGCTACAGGAGAGTGCAGAAAATTATCCATATTCAGCGAAGTTCAGAAGTGTCTGATGTAGAGGAACCCCCTAAAATGGCCATAAGGAGTTCTCCACTCATGCTAATTCGGAAAATGTAAAATCCTTTAGTGACCAGCAACCTGTTTATGGAGTCTGTTTTATGCTGCCTTTTGTATGTGATTATTTGATCTGTTTTACATCAAGGCGTGTAAGCTTCAAGGAGAAGACATTACAGAAATTATTGTGAATGAATTAGACAGGAATGTATTATGCAGCCTTCATTACAATGCATGAGATTTGCTTTTTATTAATTATATATTCCTTTTGTCTGGATATATTTTCAGTAAAAGCCATAAAGTATGACAGTATGACAAACGGAGAAAAGGAAAATGAAGTTAGGTAAGAAAATAAATTCGCAGAAGAGAAAAGGACAAGTGATACGCATGTGAATATTGCAGCTGTTTACACACCCTGATTTTCCAGACAATTGGTAACAAGGGATCAGTGGTTTGGAACATGTTAGCCAAGGATCCAATGGCTGTTTCCATTAGTTTGATCCCTGCAGTGGATGTAAAGGAAACATCTACCACTTATATTGTGAGTCTCTATGAAGGGAATGTGTCAATTACAAATACGGCTTTTATGCTCAATGTATTTGTCAGAATTAAAGCTCCCCAAAAATCTCCACTTTAACGTCCTTTTGAAGTATTACCTCACATTAAACATATAGGAAAGAGAGAAAAATATATAAGAAGGGAAATGAGAAAGTGTTAACACCTCACCTCCATTGAAGCAGAGTCCTCCTGCTGTGTCCAACTAATTACAGCAGGAAAATTTGCTGGGAAGGGGACAACCAGTCTGAGGTTCGTTTACACAGAGGAGGAGAACTGCCTTCCCAGGCATAAGCTTCCTTTGAATATGAATATTGAGATTTGCATTGATCCGATAATTATGGGAGATACATTTTTGGCATCATAACAATGGGAAGAACAGAACACATTCACTCAAATAATTGTAAGGCCACTAGAACCCTTCCAACTTAACAACGGTCCAGTAAATGATGTGAACCAGGCAGAGGCATAGCTAGTGGTTCAACTTGGGGGGGGGGGGGCAAAACATCTGAGTGGGCCCCCAACCCCTGATTACAACTATGGTGGCACACTCTAATCGTGGATATAGAAGAATAATCTCAGTAAATGATCCTGCTGTAACTAAAAAAAATCTCCACAAAGACCAACATAGATATTACCGCCATATGGTCAGTGGTAGATACCAGTCCTACAGAACATATCACAGATCACAGCACAGTTATAGATGGTGACTTACCGCTGACATCCTTTCTGTTGGAATCCTTCACTTTTCCCACCTTTGCCATCTGGTCCAGACCGACATGACAACTTCTTCCAGCCAGGACTCGGCTGCAGAGATTACAACAAAGACAAATTTCACTTCTCACATTTCCTGCACCTTCTCCATTTATCCACAAACTCCTCCTCCTGCTGATACCCCAATACTGAGCCCCTGCTGCCGTATGTGTCCCTGTTACTGCACCTGCTGTGTGGAACACAAGCAATGCTCTTCATACGGCATCACTGTGCCCCTTACATTGTAAAATGTCTCCTTTGTGCCCTCACGGCCTTTGCATTATCTCCCACACTGTATAATGAACCCCGCAGTAGCTCCCATGCTGTATAATGACCCCCACATCAGCTCCCACGCTGTATAATGACCCCCACATTAGCTCCCACACTGTATAATGACCCCCCGCATTAGCTCCCACACTATATAATGACCCCCCCCCACAATAGCTCCTACTCAGATTTTGGTCTCTGTCCATCCCTTTCTGTGGGCTGCTATTTGCACAGCTCTGATATGTATGACAAAGAGCTAAATAAAAGAAAATAGAAACATAAAGTGGGTGTGTATAGAGGCCAGTGTATGGGTATAGCTCCCTGATTAGACAAGACCCCAAAGATGGAAACAGAGTGGAGGGAACCAGAAGAAAGAGAGGGAAGGAGAATATTACCAATCTAAAGAAAAAAGTGTGCCCTCTGGCTCATCTGTTCTCCTTTTTCCCTTCTCCCCCTTTGGGTTCTTGTTGTCTACACTCAGTATATGTTCAGGGGTCTGAACCCATATGTAACTTTTTTCATCTTTTTTTTTAATAAAAGCTTTCGTAATAGGGTTTACATGCTTACCATCTTGGATTTACTGATATGAGATCATAGAAACACTGTTCTTATAGGACGCTGACCCCGGCTATAGGACTGCATCACATTATATACTGTACACTCACTGGCCACTTTATTAGGTACACCTGTCCAACTTCTTGTTAACACTTAATTTCTAATCAGCCAATCACATGGCGGCAACTCAGTGCATTTAGGCATGTAGACATGGTCAAGACAATCTCCTGCAGTTCAAACCGAGCATCAGTATGGGGAAGAAAGGTGATTTGAGTGCCTTTGAACGTGGCATGGTTGTTGGTGCCAGAAGGGCTGGTCTGAGTATTTCAGAAACTGCTGATCTACTGGGATTTTCACGCACAACCATCTCTAGGGTTTACAGAGAATGGTCCGAAAAAGAAAAAAAATCCAGTGAGCGGCAGTTCTGTGGGCGGAAATGCCTTGTTGATGCCAGAGGTCAGAGGAGAATGGGCAGACTGGTTCGAGCTGATAGAAAGGCAACAGTGACTCAAATCGCCACCCGTTACAACCAAGGTAGGCCTAAGAGCATCTCTGAACGCACAGTGCGTCGAACTTTGAGGCAGATGGGCTACAGCAGCAGAAGACCACACCGGGTACCACTCCTTTCAGCTAAGAACAGGAAACTGAGGCTACAATTTGTACAAGCTCATCGAAATTGGACAGTAGAAGATTGGAAAAACGTTGCTTGGTCTGATGAGTCTCGATTTCTGCTGCGACATTCGGATGGTAGTTATACAAAAAAGGTTGCACTCTATCGTGCCAAAGCATGTCTAATATGGAATACATGAAATTTTAATAGCAAAATGGCTTTTGAACATTAGAAAAATATTTAAGAGACGCTTTGCACAGAATTTGATATAAATCAAATAGTGTGAGCCCATCAACTTCGTCAAAGTGGTCTCAGACTGATGGGTCCCTGACCTCCCTGTCCAAATGTGAACACTTACCAAAGGCCAATATCTGTATGCCTGGGTGAATGTGGACACCTCTATTCAGCAAAGCCTACATATGAGTTAGCCGGGACCAAGTGTGTTGAGATGCAATTAAAAACCACATGGTGATGGGAGGAGTGCTCAGCCAGGCTGAGCACTCCTCCCATCACCATGTGGTTTTTAATTGCATCTCAACACACTTGGTCCCGGCTAACTCATATGTAGGCTTTGCTGAATAGAGGTGTCCACATTCACCCAGGCATACAGATATTGGCCTTTGGTAAGTGTTCACATTTGGACAGGGAGGTCAGGGACCCATCAGTCTGAGACCACTTTGACGAAGTTGATGGGCTCACACTATTTGATTTATATCAAATTCTGTGCAAAGCGTCTCTTAAATATTTTTCTAATGTTCAAAAGCCATTTTGCTATTAAAATTTCATGTATTCCATATTAGACATGCTTTGGCACGATAGAGTGCAACCTTTTTTGTATATTTATGTATGGAGGTGGCTGCTCCTGGTATGCACCTATTCACACTAGTTAGGATGTGCGAGCCGTTTTTCTGTTAATTCGGATGGTAGGGTCAGAATTTGGCATAAACAACATGAAATCTTTGGGATGTGGTGGAACGGGAGATTCGCATCAGGATGTGCAGCCGACAAATCTGCGGCAACTGTGTGATGCCATCATGTCAATATGGACCAAAATCTCTGAGGAATGCTTCCAGCACCTTGTTGAATCTATGCCACGAAGAATTGAGGCAGTTCTGAAGGCAAAAGGGGGTCCAACCCGTTACTAGCATGGTGTACCTAATAAAGTGGCCAGTGAGTGTATATATATATATATATATATATATATATATATATATATATATATATATATATATATATATATATATACATATACATATATTAGTGATGAGCGAATATACTTGTTACTCGAGATTTGCCTGGTTGCTA
The DNA here is from genome assembly GCF_051348905.1 of Ranitomeya variabilis. Classification (NCBI taxonomy): domain Eukaryota; kingdom Metazoa; phylum Chordata; class Amphibia; order Anura; family Dendrobatidae; genus Ranitomeya; species Ranitomeya variabilis. Next base: position 501,581,444 of record NC_135237.1, on the reverse strand, counting down.
GGGAATCCCCACATGTAATCAAGCTAGCTAACAGATGTAAATCATTCAGCTGCAGTGAGGAAAACTAAATCTCCGAGCACTAAAAAAATACTCGGAGGTCACCCGAGCGTACTCAGGAAATCTCGAGTAACAAGTATATTCACTCATCACTAATATATATATATATATATATATATATATATATATATATATATATATATATATATATATTAGGGGAGTGACATGTGTCCTCATCTGTGGGGTCCTGCAGCCAGGGTCACATCAGTGCACATTACTGACCAGTCTTGTCTCTCTATCTGAGGCACCATAAGATCTATGGGAGCTGCTCTGAAGTATTTTACAGATCAGGCGATGCTGGTGCGACTGGCACTGACAGTGACCCGATCTGTGTAAGGCTATGTGCCCATGTTGCAGAAATGCTGCGGAAATGTCCGCAGCATTTCCGCAACTCCCTGCAAGGGTAAAGCTTATGTGGAATTCACATGTGTTTTCCCACAAGACACAAGCGTTTTTAGTTTGCAGAATGTTTGCGTTTTTCCAAGCGATCTGTAGCATCGCTTGGAAAAGTGATTTGACAGGTTGGTCACACTTGTCAAGCATAGTGCTTGACAAGTGTGACCAACTTTTTACTATTGATGCTGCATAGGCAGTAAAAGATAGAATGTGAAAAATAATAAAAAAAATATGGTTATTCTCACCTTCCGACGGTCCCCGATCTACTCAGCGGCACTACCGCTACCTTCCGTTCCCAGGGATGCTTTGCGCGAAGGACTTTTGTGACATCACGGTTACGTGACCGCGACATCATCCCAGGTCCTTCGCGCAATGCATCCCTGGAAACGGAAAGCGCTGTGTGCACCGCTGAGAGGCGGGAGGACTCCGGGGGCCATCGGAAGGTAAGTATATCCCTATTTTTTATTTTAATTCTCTTTTTTTACAGGGATATTGTACCCAGGGCCTGAAGGAGTGTCTCCTCTCCTCCAGACCCAGGTACCATCCGCACATGAAGTACTCACTTTACACATTTCAGACATAGTCACATGCGTAAAGTAAGCGTTTCAGTGCAATCCTATGGTGGCGGAATCATCACGATTCTGCAGAAATATTGAACATGCTGCGGATTTTACTGCTATGCGATTCCGCAGCGGGAAAATCCGCAGCATGGGCACAGCAACTGCAGAATCCCATAAGATTGCATGGGAATGCGTTATTTTTAAGCATTTTTTATCATTTCCGCTGTGGCAAAAAACACAGCAGAAACGCATAAAAATCGCAACGTGGTCACATAGCCTAACAGTTCAAGCAGCCGCCACAAATATACTGCGCCTCAGATGGAGACTGCAAACACAGCATGAGGCTGGGTCTTATCAGGGGGGAAGCAGTGTTCTGCCACCTCCTCCCTGCATAGTGCAGACACTGCCAGTGGGTAAAGGCAAAAATGTGAGCTGTTACTTACAGCTCTGTGTCCTATTACTCTCCTGCTTCGCTCTGGAGGGAAGACGCAGGGCCATTGTCCCGACTTCTCTGCAGCAGACTCGCCCACTCAGAGTGCAAAAAGGGTGTGTCTGCAGTATACTGGAAGCAGCTATCACAAGTAAAGTGCTGGCACTCAACGTCCCAGGACCCAGGGGAGCATATGCTCCTCTTCCTCTCCCTGTTCTACCATGGTACTTAACTATATCGGCGGGCTGTGCACGCTGATAAAGTTAATGGTAGCTTAGCTCTGGGTGGGCCCCAGTGAGTGGTGGGCCCAGGGTGACCGCACCCTCTGCCCCCTGGTAGCTACGCTACTGGAACCAGGCCATGTTTGATCTCTATGTAATGGTAAAATCATGATAAGAAATATGACGTCAATATCTAATGCCTAGAAATTTCAGGTGAGAAGATATCCTGTAAGTTGGGGATCTCCTAACATTCTAACAGAGCAGCATATCCCACAATCTGTCTCCACATGAGCTCATTAAGGGGAGAAATGTGGGTGTTACTTTGAGCTAATAAAAAGCAGTATTTGGGTCTTGGTCATTTGTCAGTACTTGGAAGGTAGTTTGCTGTAGGTTCTGTCCGTTTTCCACTCAGAGTGTCTATCCTCTGTTAAGCTCTGAGCTATTTATGTGACACAGGTTTGGCAGTTTTGTTTCATTCTTCCTTTTTGTTTCATGAAATTGTGCATACTATTTTGTTCACATTTTGTGCCATCTTGTATTTTTTTTTTATAAACAGTGGCTATCTTTCTGGACTAAATATGTAAAATGTAATAGCTCTGTTCCTCTTGCTCTGTAAACCGCACTCCTGAAGCCATACTCTCTATCTGTAACTGGCGTCCAATTGGCCTGTATAAACGATTGGTGGTAACAGCTAGTAGTGCTCATGTTATTGCAGAGCTGGCAGTGACCATAAGGGGGGCATATACATGTATTCCCTGAGTTGGAATCGGAGGTGTATATACCATACGCTCACTGTGAGTTCCCCAATTACCGGCTTAGTAGTGGAAGCAGCCGTGGCCTCGTCCATCACTTGTCAGCCAACTGTGTAATTGTCATGATAATTGGAGGCAGCGGTGAGATCTGCGTGATCTCTGCAGTGTCATGTGTGACAAAATTGTAACAGTGGTGACCTCTGCGTGAGCTGTGTGTGACATTATTTTTAAAAATACAAATTTCCCACTGAACACTAGGATTAATATAAGATTCATACATCCAGCACTGTTCAGAAGACTTGTCATTAGACTCATTATCAGCACTGACAGGATTACAATGAAAGCTAATTGCTCTACAATAGGTGATGTCACAGCTCCCCTCCTCTCCCTCCTTTCACCTCTGTCCTGATTAATGTATGCTCAGTTTTTATTTCAATACACAAAAATGAAATCTGAGTGAGTCTATTGTTGCTATTGTCCAAGTGAAAAATTGGATTGTAATTTTGTAAATATGTAAATATAGTGATTTGAAAAGAAAAAAAGAAAAAAAATGCATTTAACATAAATATCTGATTTATACAACATGTCATTTTTTATGACAAATTTCCTTTAAGATTTAACTTTTATGCAGCTGATGATGCAGAGTCTGCATCAAATAAGGAAGGTTATGGCTGTGTTAAAAAAGTAAAATTACTTTAAAAAGTAAAAAAAAAATCTTAAATAAAAAAACCCATACAAATTTGAATGACCCCATTTTCCCAATACAAATATAAAGAAAAAAACATATTTGGTATATCCTCATCCGCAAAAAATCCAATCTGCCAAAAGCTAAAATTATATTATTTATCTTCCTAGGCTAAATACCATAAAAAAGCAAAGCTATTGAACCTCCCCACTAAAAGACAATCAGAATATTGTATGCACCCCAAAATGTCACCAATAAAAACCACAGGTCACTGTGTAAAACAAGTCATCACACAGTTCCATCGACGTAAAAAAATGAGTAGAAAAATAAGTACGCAACAAAGATGTTGAGGTGTTAGACAAACTTTTGGTCAACTGCTTTGTAAGAGTTATATTTTTCACTCTGTATGATTATCAGTGAGACTTTATGCCTAATAAGTCTATAGGTCATAATACGCAGAGTGCAGGTGTTAGGCTCACTAGGTGAGGTGGATCTGTGTAGCAAAGGTTCTGGGAGCCACAGACAGGTACCAGAGATCCTGGAGACTGCAGAGAAAGGTAGCAAAAGTCCTGGAAGACCAGGAACATGTCGCAGAGATGCTGGAAGCTGCAGTCGGACTGTAGACATCCTGGAAGCTGCAGGCGGACATGTAGCAGAGGTCATGGAAGACTGGGAAATGGTAGCAGAGGTACTGGAAGCTGCAAGTATACAGGAGATGTCCTGAATACTGCAGATAGCAGAGGTCCTAGGAGAACGGGAACAGATAACAGAGGTATTAGAAGCCGCAAGTGGACAGGAGACATCCTGGAAGCTGCAAGTAGATACATAGCAGAGGTCCTGGAAGTCCACAAACAGATAGCAGAGGTCTTGGAAGCCGCAGACGGACATGTAGTAGAGATCATGGAAGACCGGGAACAGAAAGCAGAGGTCCCGGAAGCCTATAGACAAGTAGGTAGAACTCCAGAGTATCTAGAAAGAATTGACACTAAGACACGTGTCTTGGTGGGTCTTATAGAGACCCAGGCAGATTATCACATGGCATCATGCCAGGTTATCTGCAAAGCCTGACATGGAGCACAACAGAGGTCAGTGGACCAGAGTGAAGGGATCACAGCCCAGATCTGGAACAGGTACATGACAGCACCCCCTCTTAGGGCCCATCCCAAATTAATCCTTATCTTATGACAATGATGTTGTTGTTGCTGTTCTTTTGGGATCAGTCATATTCTGCTAGGCTCACTACGTGAGGTGGATCCTCACCCAGGGTCCAGGAAGGCACACAGGCCATGGGTGTTGGTGCAGCAGATAGTTGAAGCACTTGGGAAACAGGTAGCAGAGGTACGGGAGATCACAGACAGACAAGAGTCGAGAAATAGGCAGCAGAGGTCCTGAAAGCCGCAGACAAGAGATATCCTGGATGCTGCAGGTGGACATGTAGTAGAGGTCCTTGAAGACCAGGAACAGGTATCAAACAGAATCATGAAGCAACTAGAAAGTCTTAATACTGAGACACAGGTGCGTGTCTTGGTAGACCTTATATAGCCCAAGGCAGATGATCATGCCCGACCATGTGCAAAGCCCGATTTGGAGCAGAACAGAGTTCAGCGGACTGAGTTGAGAGAAGCAAATCAAAGTGTATCAGAAACAGGTGCATAACAGTAGAACATTTACTAAGCTCAATTGCCCGGATTCTTCAAAACTTTGAAAAGTTGCTAAATTTTTACGCAACAGGAGGCTCTGCAAAAATGTTACAACTTTTGCCATTTTCACACCATTTTCGACCAGTTCCGACAAAGCAAGGGGAGCTGGAGTGTGGTAACCTTTGCCTCTTCAAATTCATGACGAGCGGTGGCATTCCTTATGCCACAAATTTAGCTCTAGTCCTCAAATGGAATAAGATTTGTTGTGAGGTTCAAAAGAAGCATGTGCCTCTTTTGAATCAGGTGTCTCACATTCTTTCCCTCCCCTTAATCAAGAAAAACTCAGTTCTTGAAGAATTGGGGCCAATGTAAGTAAATAGTGGTGTACGTACGTTACGCTAGATATATCATTTGTTTTAGACAGTGGATTGCAGATGCTGCTTCCTGTGAGGCAAAACATTTCCCTGCTTGTTTAAAAACATGTTTTACATCACATAAATAATCAGCGTAATCCCATCCTGTCCTGTCTGTATACTCTCTCTTGCTTCCTCCCCTGCCAAGGAGCTGTGGTATGGTCAGACCATGTAACTGTACGGTCAGACACGGCCATTACACAGCACACAGCAGGGACACCTACACTACGGTTCCAAAGTTTAGGGTCACCCAGACAATTTTGTGTTTTCCATGAAAACTGATACTTTTATTAATCAAATGAGTTGCCAAATGAATTGGGAATCTAGTCCAGACATTGACAAGGTTCGAAAAAAAGATTTTTATCAGAAATAATAATTTTCTCCTTCAACATTTTCTTTCATCAAAGAATGCTCCCTTTGCAGCAATTACAGCATTGCAAACCTTTGGCATTCTAGCAGTTAATTTGCTGAGGTAATCTGGAGAAATTTTACCCTATGCTTCCAGAAGTCCCTCCCACAAGTTGGTTTGGCTTGATGGGCACTTTTTGCGTACCATACGGTCAAGTTGCTCCCACAACAGCTCAATGGGGCTGAGATCTGGTGACTGCACTGGCCACTCCATTACAGCTAGAATACCAGCTGCCTGCCTCCTCCCTAAATAGTTATTGCATAACTTGGAGACGTGCTTTGGGACATTGTCATGTAGGATGAAATTGGCTCCAATCAAGTGCTGTCCACAGGGTATGGAATGGCGTTGCAAAATGGAGTAATAGCCTTCCTTATTCAAAATCCCTTTTACCTTGTACAAATCTCCTACTTTACCAGCACCAAAGCAACCCCAGACCATCACATTACCTCCACCATGCTTGACAGATGGCGTCAGGCACTCTTCCAGCATCTTTTCAGTTGTTCTGCGTCTCACAAATGTTCTTCTGTGTGATCCAAACACCTCAAACTTGGATTCGTCTGTCCATAATACTTTTTTCCAATCTTCCTCTATCCAATGTCTGTGTTCTTTTGCCTATATTAATCTTTTCCTTTTATTAGCCAGTCTCAGATATGGCTTTTTTTTTTCCACTCTGCCCTGAAGGCCGGCATCCCCGAGTCGCCTCTTCACTGTAGACATTGACACTTTCATTTTGTGTGTACTATTTAATGAAGCTGCCAGTTGAGGACCTGTGAGGCATCGATTTCTCAAACTGCAGACTCTAATGTACTTGTCTTGTTGCTCAGTTGTGCAGCGTGGCCTCCCACTTCTCTTTCTACTCTGGTTAGAGCCTGTTTGTGATCTCCCCTGAAGGGAGTAGTATACACCGTTGTAGGAAATCTTCAGTGTCTTGGCAATTTCTCTCATGGAATAGCCTTCATTTCTAAGAACAAGAATAGACTGTCGAGATTCACATGAAAGTTCTTTTTTTCTGCGCATTTTGAGTTTAATGGAACCAACAGATGTAATGCTCCAGATTCTCAACTAGCTCAAAGGAAGGTCAGGTTTATAGGTTCTCTAATCAGCCAAACTGTTTTCAGCTGTGCTAACATACTTGCACAAGGGTTTTCAAGGGTATTCTAACCATCCATTAGCCTTCTTACCCAGTTAGCAAACACAAAGTACCATAAGAACACTGGAGTGATGGTTGTTGGAAATTGGCCTCTATATACCTGTGAAGATATTGCATTACAAACCAGACGTTTGCAGCTAGAATAGTCATTTACCACATTAACAATGTATAGAGTGTATTTCTGAATCATTTAATGTTAGCTTCATTGGAAAAAACTGTGCTTTTCTTTAAAAAATAAGGACATTTCTGTTTTGAATTCCGTTCTCGGACTCCCTCCTGTGGTCATGAATGGTACTTTGGTTAGTTCTGCTCTTGGACTCCCTCTGGTGGCTTTGAGCGGAACTGCTGGTCACTGAGGTTGGCTTTGTCAGCTGCTCTCGTTTATTGCTATGCTGGCTTCCCTATTTAACTCCACTCAGATCGTTACTTCATGCCAGCTGTCAATGTTCAGTATTGGTTCAGATCTCTCTTGGACTTCTCTGAGGACCTGTCTACTCCAGCAGAAGCTAAGTCTTTGCTAGTTCATTTGTTGTTACTGCTTCCTGAATATATTTCTTAGTACTGCTAATTTCTAGTCCAGCTTGCTATCATGATATTCCCTTGCTAGCTGGAAGCTCTGGGGTGCAGAGTGGCACCTCCACACCGTGAGTCGGTGTGGGGAGTCTTTTTGCTTACTCTGCGTGGTTTTTGTAGTCTTTTGTGCTGACCGCATAGTTCCCTTTTCTATCTTTTGACTATTTAGTGAAATCTGGCCTCCTTTGCTTAAACCTGTTTCATTCCTGTGTTTGTGACTTTCCTCTTTACTCACAGTCAATATATGTGGGGGTCTGCCTTTACCTTTGGGGAATTTCTCTGAGGCAAGGTAAGGCTTCTATTTCTATCTTTAGGTGTAGTTAGCTCTTAGGCTGTGAAGAGGCGTCTAGGGAGAGTTAGGTACGCTCCACGGCTATTTCTAGTGTGTGTTGATAGGATTAGGGTTTGCGGTCAGCAGAGTTCCCACTTACCCAGAGCTAGTCCCGATTTTGAGTTTACTCATCAGGTCATTCCGGGTGCTCCTAACCACCAGGTCCATAACACATTTCTAAGTGTCCCTAAACTTTGGAACGGTAGTGTATATAAGATTATCACAGCACAGGAACATTTTATTTAAACACATCCAATTGTGGAATTTATTATTCAAAGATCTATTGATTAAAATGAGCTTTGTTCATCCAACAACTCCTTTAACTTTTGATTAAGCACAGTGTATAAAATGCTGGTCTAGGCAAATATTTCCATATATGTTTATATTTCTGAGGTTGTGTAGATCTTATTTTAGAATTCTCTCCCCTCTGCTCTTTAGCTAACGTGCAGATTTATTCTTGGTTATTGCATTATTTATGTAGAATAGGAGCAGGATCCTGAGGGCATTGCAATGAAGCAAAATGCTTCTCCTCCTAAACTGCATGAAGCAAGATGTGTGCTCATATTTGTATTTTCAATTACAAACAATGGAGAATAGGATCTGGTAGGAAAATGCCATGCAGATGAATCAGTGGATTTTCGTTAAGGGGGAAAAAAAGGGAAACTGGAGCTGGGAAGCACAGAGATGGATGTCAGGGAAATCTATAGCTTTTAATACATGCACAATTACATAGAAACTATATCATAAGTTCCCAGGATGTGAATATCTGTGAGGATGTCATTAGCTTTTCTACCATTACCTCCAATAATCAGATGGCACTCACCCAGTCATGTTTATGGGTCCATGTAAAACATCGGACCACACTCAGATGACATACGATTGCGATCCGATTTTCACAAACAGACTGAATGGAGAAACATTTTTTTTAAATTCTCTACATCTGAGAAAAAAATGATCCCACTCTGATCAAACTTTGGTTAAACTCTGAGCAGAGTCTGATTAGCATAATTGGACTGTTTTTCTTGGATGGAGAACATACGGTCGTTTGCACCTGCCCTTAGAGAGCTGCATTTGCCACTTAAATCATAATGGAGGCTTCAGTATGGATGGCACTCACACCAATCTGATTGTTAGCCTCACCTGTTTAGGTGGATTCATAAAGCTGTAGGTCAGGACACATGGACCAGGGTGTTGGCACAGCAGACTGCAAGTCACATGGAACGGTAAGAACATGAATAACAAGCTATGTTGGACGGTAGGCAAAAAGCAAGGCAGTAGACACTGGAAGTTACAGAACCAGAAAGACATCTGGTAAAGAAAATGGTATGTCTGAAGCAGCACACAGAAGTAGGTAGCAAAATCCATAGTAGATTATTGCTTAATGTGAACACTACAGTATCTAATAATAGTTTGTGATGTGTTATGACCCCAATGGCAGAGGGTCTCAGGAATAATTGCTAAGTCTGCAAACACAGAAAACCAGCTCATAGGGCAGTGGTAACTGGGCTGACCATATATCTAATCCTAGCACCACAAATACCAGCAGCCGGGGAACGTGCCTACGTTGATTCTAGATGTCTCGCGCCAGCCGGAGAACTAACTAACCCTAGAAGGGAAAAGAAAGACCTTTCTTGCCTCCAGAGAATAGACCCCAAAAGTTGGATACAAGCCCCCAACAAATAATAACGGTGAGGTAAGAGGAAAAGACAAACATAAGAATGAGCTAGGTATTTAGCAAAGAGAGGCCCACTAGCTAATAGCAGAATATAGAAAGATAACTTATATGGTCAGCAAAAACCCTATCAAAAATATCCACACTGGAAATTCAAGAACCCCCGAACCGTCTAACGGCCCGGGGGGAGAACACCAGCCCCCTAGAGCTTCCAGCAAGGTCAGGTATCACATTTAGTACAAGCTGGACAAAAATGAGAGCAAGCAAATGACCCAAAAAACAAAGAAGCAGGACTTAGCTTAATTTTGCACGAACCAGGACCAGCAGATAGGAGCAAACAGAATGTGTCTGATTACAACGATGCCAGGCACTGGACTAAGGATCTAGGAGGTTTATATAGCAACACCCCTGAACTAACGACCCAGCTGGGTGCAAACTGAGGGAAGAAAATCCCAGAGTCATATCACTAGTAACCACAAGAGGGAGCCAAAAAGTCTAATTCACAACAGTACCCCCCCCTTAAGGAGGGGTCACCGAACCCTCACCAAGACCACCAGGGCGATCAGGATGAGCAGCGTGAAAGGCACGAACTAAATCGGCCGCATGCACATCAGAGGCAACCACCCAGGAATTATCCCCCTGACCATAGCCCTTCCACTTGACCAAATACTGAAGCCTCCGTCTGGAGAGACGAGAATCCAAGATCTTCTCAACCACGTACTCCAACTCGCCCTCAACCAACACCGGAGCAGGAGGCTCAGCAGAAGGAACCACAGGCACAACGTAGCGTCGCAATAAAGACCTATGGAACACGTTGTGAATGGCAAACGAAACCGGAAGATCCAAGCGAAAGGACACTGGATTAAGGATTTCCAATATCTTGTAAGGACCGATGAAGCGAGGCTTAAATTTAGGAGAGGAGACCTTCATAGGAACAAATCGAGAAGACAGCCACACCAAATCCCCAACACGAAGTCGGGGACCCACACCGCGGCGGCGGTTGGCAAAACGCTGAGCCTTCTCCTGTGACAATTTTAAGTTGTCCACCACATGATTCCAGATCTGCTGCAACCTATCCACCACAGAATCTACCCCAGGACAGTCAGAAGGCTCCACATGTCCCGAGGAAAAACGAGGATGGAAACCAGAGTTGCAGAAAAATGGCGAAACCAAAGTAGCGGAACTAGCCCGATTATTAAGGGCAAACTCAGCCAACGGCAAGAAGGTCACCCAATCATCCTGATCTGCCGAAACAAAACACCTCAAATAAGCCTCCAGAGTCTGATTAGTTCGCTCCGTTTGTCCATTAGTCTGAGGATGAAAGGCAGACGAGAACGACAAATCAATGCCCATCCTAGCACAAAAGGATCGCCAGAACCTGGAAACAAACTGGGATCCTCTGTCAGACACAATATTCTCAGGAATGCCGTGTAAACGAACCACATTCTGAAGGAACACAGGAACCAGATCGGAAGAGGAAGGCAGCTTAGGCAAAGGCACCAAATGGACCATTTTCGAGAAGCGATCACATACCACCCAGATGACAGACATACCCTGAGACACCGGGAGATCAGAAATGAAATCCATGGAAATGTGTGTCCAAGGCCTCTTCGGGACAGGCAAGGGCAAGAGCAACCCGCTGGCACGAGAACAGCAAGGCTTAGCTCGAGCACAAGTCCCACAGGACTGCACAAATGACCGCACATCCCGTGACAAGGAAGGCCACCAAAAGGACCTAGCCACCAGATCTCTGGTGCCAAAAATTCCCGGATGACCTGCCAACACCGAGGAATGAACCTCGGAAATGACTCTGCTGGTCCACTTATCAGGAACAAACAGTCTGTCAGGTGGACAAGAGTCAGGTCTACCAGCCTGAAATCTCTGCAACACGCGTCGCAAATCAGGAGAAATGGCTGACAAAATAACTCCCTCTTTAAGAATACCAACAGGTTCTGCGACTCCAGGAGAGTCAGGCACAAAGCTCCTTGAAAGAGCATCAGCCTTCACATTCTTTGAACCTGGTAAATACGAGACCACAAAGTCAAAACGGGAGAAAAACAATGACCAGCGGGCCTGTCTAGGATTCAGGCGTTTAGCAGACTCGAGATACATCAAATTTTTGTGATCAGTCAAGACCACCACACGATGCTTAGCACCCTCGAGCCAATGACGCCACTCCTCAAATGCCCACTTCATGGCCAGTAACTCCCGATTGCCAACATCATAATTCCGCTCAGCAGGCGAAAACTTCCTAGAGAAGAAAGCACATGGTCTCATTACTGAGCAACCAGGGCCTCTCTGTGACAAAACGGCCCCTGCCCCAATCTCAGAAGCATCCACTTCGACCTGAAAGGGAAGTGAGACATCAGGCTGGCACAAAACAGGCGCCGAAGTAAACCGGCGCTTCAACTCTTGGAACGCCTCCACGGCTGCAGGAGCCCAGTTAGCAACATCAGAACCTTTCTTGGTCATATCCGTCAAAGGTTTAACAACGCTAGAAAAATTAGCGATAAAACGACGGTAGAAGTTAGCAAAACCCAAGAACTTCTGAAGACTCTTAACTGACGTGGGTTGAGTCCACTCATGAATAGCTCGGACCTTGACTGGGTCCATCTCCACAGCAGAAGGGGAAAAAATAAACCCCAAAAAGGGAACCTTCTGTACTCCAAAGAGACACTTTGAGCCTTTAACAAACAAAGCATTCTCACGCAAAACCTGAAACACCATCCTGACCTGCTCCACATGTGAGTCCCAATCTTCAGAGAAAACCAGAATATCATCCAGATAAACAATCATAAATTTATCCAGATACTTCCGGAAAATATCATGCATAAAGGACTGAAACACTGAGGGAGCATTAGAGAGCCCAAAAGGCATCACCAAGTACTCAAAATGACCTTCGGGCGTATTAAATGCAGTCTTCCATTCATCTCCTTGCTTAATGCGCACAAGGTTGTACGCACCACGAAGATCTATCTTGGTGAACCACTTGGCACCTTTAATCCGGGCAAACAAGTCCGACAACAGAGGCAAAGGATACTTAAATTTAACAGTGATTTTATTCAGAAGCCGATAGTCAATACAAGGTCTCAAAGATCCGTCCTTCTTGGCCACAAAAAAGAATCCCGCACCAAGAGGGGAAGAGGAAGGACGGATATGCCCCTTCTCCAGAGACTCCTTGATATACGAACACATTGCGGCATGCTAAGGTACAGACAGATTAAATAATCTTCCCTTGGGAAATTTACTACCTGGAATCAAATCTATGGCGCAGTCACAGTCCCTATGAGGAGGCAGAGCACTGGATCTGGACTCGCTGAATACATCCTGATAATCAGACAAATACTCAGGAACTTCCGAAGGAGTAGAGGAAGCAATAGACACCTGCGGGGAATCAGCATGAATTCCCTGACAGCCCCAACTTCACACAGACATTGCCTTCCAATCCAAGACTGCATTGTGGGTCTGTAACCATGGCAGACCCAAAACGACCAAATCATGCATTTTATGCAGAACAAGAAAACGAATCACCTCCCGATGTTCAGGAGTCATGCACATGGTCACCTGCGTCCAAAACTGCGGTTTATTTTCCGCCAATGGCGTAGCATCAATACCTCTAAGAAGAATAGGATTTACCAACGGTTCAAGAACAAAACCACAGCGCATGACAGATCCATAAGACTCAGGGCAGCACCTGAATCCACAAACGCCATAACAGGGTAAGAAGACAAAGAGCAAATCAAAGTCACAGACAAAATAAATTTAGGATGCAAATTACCAATGGCGACAGGACTAACAACCCTTGTTAGACGTCTAGAGCATGCTGATATAACATGTGTAGAATCACCACAGTAAAAACACAACCCATTCTGACGTCTATGATTTTTCCGCTCATTTCTAGTCTGAATTCTATCACATTGCATTAAATCAGGTGTTTGTTCAGACAACACCACCAGAGGATTAGCGGTTTTGCGCTCCCGCAAACGCCGGTCAATTTGGATAGCCAGCGCCATGGAATCATTCAGATTTGTAGGAATGGGGAAACCCACCATCACATTCTTAATGGCCTCAGAAAGGCCATTTCTGAAATTTGCGGCCAGAGCACACTCATTCCACTGAGTAAGCACGGACCATTTCCGAAATTTTTGGCAATACACTTCAGCTTCATCCTGGCCCTGAGAAATAGCCAGCAAGGCTTTTTCTGCCTGAATTTCAAGATTGGGTTCCTCGTAAAGCAATCCGAGCGCCAGAAAAAACGCATCAATATTTGCCAATGCCGGATCTCCTGGCGCTAGGGAGAAAGCCCAATCCTGAGGGTCGCCCCGTAAAAAAGAAATAACAATTTTAACTTGCTGAGCTGAATCTCCAGATGAACGGGGTCTCAGAGAAAGAAACAATTTACAATTATTCATGAAATTCCTAAACCTAAATCGGTCTCCAGAAAATAATTCCGGAATAGGTATTTTAGGTTCAGACATAGGACTACTGGTAACAAAATCTTGTATGCCCTGCACACGAGCTGCCAGCTGGTTTACACTTGTAATCAAGGTCTGGACATTCATGTCTGCAGCAAGCACAAGCCACTCAAAGGTTAAAGGGAGGAAGAGAGGAAAGAAAAAAAAAAAACTCAGAATTTCCTTTCTTATTATCCCACTTCTGCAATGCATTAAACATTCAATGTTGGCCTGGCATACTGTTATGACCCCAATGGCAGAGGGTCTCAGGAATAATTGCTAAGTCTGCAAACACAGAAAACCAGCTCATAGGGCAGTGGTAACTGGGCTGACCATATATCTAATCCTAGCACCACAAATACCAGCAGCCGGGGAACGTGCCTACGTTGATTCTAGACGTCTCGTGCCAGCCGGAGAACTAACTAACCCTAGAAGGGAAAAGAAAGACCTTTCTTGCCTCCAGAGAATAGACCCCAAAAGTTGGATACAAGCCCCCAACAAATAATAACGGTGAGGTAAGAGGAAAAGACAAACATAAGAATGAGCTAGGTATTTAGCAAAGAGAGGCCCACTAGCTAATAGCAGAATATAGAAAGATAACTTATATGGTCAGCAAAAACCCTATCAAAAATATCCACACTGGAAATTCAAGAACCCCCGAACCGTCTAACGGCCCGGGGGGAGAACACCAGCCCCCTAGAGCTTCCAGCAAGGTCAGGAATCACATTTAGTACAAGCTGGACAAAAATGAGAGCAAGCAAATAACACAAAAAACAAAGAAGCAGGACTTAGCTTAATTTTGCACGAACCAGGACCAGCAGATAGGAGCAAACAGAATGTGTCTGATTACAACGATGCCAGGCACTGGACTAAGGATCCAGGAGGTTTATATAGCAACACCCCTGAACTAACGACCCAGCTGGGTGCAAACTGAGGGAAGAAAATCCCAGAGTCATATCACTAGTAACCACAAGAGGGAGCCAAAAAGTCTAATTCACAACAGTGATGCTCACAGCAAATGATGGGATATCCAGTAGAAAACAAGTGAAGTGTTAACCAGCAAGTCTGAGGGTTTGTAGAAACACTTGAGTTTGCAAATATGAATGTATGCAGCATAGTGCTTAGTCTCTAAATATCAGTCTACAATGCTTACTGTAAATGATGGGCTAACAAACAAGTCTAGAAGAACAGAAGTTGCTACTGTAATTGTAGAAATCCCAGGAGTCTGAGGAGATGATAGCAACAGGTGAGTAGGCAATAAGGAACGTATAACCTCTTGGAAAACCCACAACAAAGTGCAGCAGACATAGGGTTAGGGAGTGGAGCTCGGCCCAGAAAATGAGATAGGTGGGCAACACTGATAATGATGACCTATCTTAAGAACAACCTAATACTTTCCAAGTTGTCAATAATTTGACAAAGATGGATAATAATTAGTGTTGAGCGATACCGTCCGATACTTGAAAGTATCGGTATCGGAAAGTATCGGCCGATACCGGCAAAGTATCGGATCCAATCCGATACCGATACCCGATACCAATACAAGTCAATGGGACTCAAGTATCGGACGGTATTCCTGATGGTTCCCAGGGTCTGAAGGAGAGGAAACTCTCCTTCAGGCCCTGGGATCCATATAAATGTGTAAAAGAAAGAATTAAAATAAAAAATATCGCTATACTCACCTGTCCGACGCAGCCTGGACCTCAGCGAGGGAACCGGCAGCGTTGTTTGTTTAAAATTCGCGCTTTTACTTGGTTACGTGAAGTCCCGGCTTGTGATTGGTCAGGGCGGCCATGTTGCCGGGACGCGGACCAATCACAGCAAGCCGTGACAAAATTACGTCACGGCTTGCTGTGATTGGTCCGCGTCCCGGCAACATGGCCGCCATTAACCAATCACAAGCCGGGACGTCACGGGAGGCTGGACACGCGCCCATTTTAAAAAGCGCGCGTGTCCAGCCTCCAGTGACGTCCCGGCTCATGATTGGTCACGGCGCCATGTTGCCGGGACGCGGACCAATCACAGCAAGCCGTGACGAAATTACGTCACGGCTTGCTGTGATTGGTCCGCGTCCCGGCAACATGGCCGCCATTAACCAATCACAAGCCGTGACGTCACGGGAGGCTGGACACGCGCGCTTTTTAAAATGGGCGCGTGTCCAGCCTCCCGTGACGTCCCGGCTTGTGATTGGTTGCGCCGCGGTCAACCAATCACAAGCCGGGAGGCTGGACACGCGCGCATTTTAAAATTTTAAAATGGGCGCGTGTCCAGCCTCCCGGCTTGTGATTGGTTGATCGCGGCGCAACCAATCACAAGCCGGGACGTCACGGGAGGCTGGACACGCGCCCATTTTAAAATGCGCGCGTGTCCAGCCTCCCGTGACGTCACGGCTTGTGATTGGTTGCGTCTCCCATGTGACTGCGACGCAACCAATCACAAAGCCGGGACGTAATTTTAAAATCCTGAAGGACCTGAAATTACGTCACGGCTTGCTGTGATTGGTTGCGTCCCGGTCACATGGGCGGCACGCAACCAATCACAAGCCGGGACTCACGTAAAGGAAAGAAAAGCGCAAATTTTAAACAAAGAACGCTGCCGCTTCCCTCGGTAAGGTGCAGGCTGCGTCGGAGAGGTGAGTATAGCAATATTTTTTATTTTAATTCTCTCTTTTACACATTTTTACATTAATGTTGTTTCGATACCGATACCCGATATCACAAAAATATCGGATCTCGGTATCGGAATTCCGATACAGCAAGTATCGGCCGATACCCGATACTTGCAGTATCGGAATGCTCAACACTAATAATACAAACATTTCAATATCTATGTAGTTTTGCTTTCTCTACTATCTAGCACAAAAGCTACCTTTGTTATTCACAGCACGCTGTCACCCCAAATGCCATTAGTGCATTAAATAAATATAAAATGACATACCTGGTATTTTGCATGAAATAAAAACTTACAGCACTCAGGTCTTATGGTTATAAGTGACAGGCAGCCTAGGCTTAAAGGGGTTGTCATCAAAATTAATCCCCTATCTGCTGTGCAGGGGTGGCTGATATAACAGCTACATCCAAGCTAAGATGATAGAGATCATATCTAAACGCAAAACAACTGGTCGGACAATAGGACAGACTGGCTATCCATACAAGAATGCTGTATCAACAGCTGATGTTACCAACTGAAATAGGTTCTACCCAGCAAATTGCGATAATAAGTGAGAATGTCTGTTCTATGGATCCATGAGATAGAACACTGTTCAGTTGGCTATAGAAATTCTATGCAGTGAAGTCAGAGGGCCTGTTTCAAAAGCAGAGTGATCGAAGAGTTGTCAAATAAGAACGTTATTTAGCATATTTTACCAACCCCAGCAAAATGGCATTTATACAGTGGCATGTGAAAGTTTGGGCACCCTTGGTCAAAATTATTGGTATTGTGAACAGTTAAGCAAGTCCGAGGTGAAATGATCTCTAAACGGTGATAAAAGATGGCCCATTTCCTTTTTATTTTAGGCAATTTTTTTTTCATCTTTTACATTTTAAAAATTACGAAAAGGAAAATGCAAAAATGTGGGCATCCTCGGAGATTTGTGTGCTCAGATAACTTTGACTAAGGTTTCAGACTTTAGTTAGCCTGTTAGAGTTATGGCTTGTTACTGTCATTGCTAGGAAAGGCCGGGTGATGCAAATTTCCCAGGTTTATAAAAACCTAGCCTCCTCTAACTTTGTGCCAAAAAAACAGCAGCCATGGGTTATTTTAAGAAGCTGCCTAAGGCCATGTGCACACGTTCAGGATTTTTAGCGTTTTTTTCGCGTTTTTTCGCTATAAAAACGTGATAAAAACGCGAAAAAAACGCTAACATATGCCTCCTATTATTTACAGTGTATTCCGCATTTTTTGTGCAAATGTTGCGATTTTTTCCGCGAAAAAATCGCATCGCGGAAAAAAAAGCAACATGTTCATTAAAAATGCGGAATTGCAGGGATTCCGCACACCTAGGAGTCCATTGATCTGCTTACTTCCCGCACGGGGCTGTGCCCACCATGCGGGAAGTAAGCAGATTATGTGCGGTTGGTACCCAGGGTGGAGGAGAGGAGACTCTCCTCCACGCACTGGGCACCATATAATTGGTCAAAAATAAAAGAATTAAAATAAAAAATAGTCCTATACTCACCATCGATGTCCCCCGCAGTGTTCCCGCCTCACCGCTGCACGCTGCCGTTCGGTTCCTGTAGCTGGTGTGCGGTGAAGGACCCTGCCGATGACGTCACGGTCCTGTGATTGGTCGAGACCGGTCATGTGACTGCTCACGTGACCGTGACGTCATGGAAGGTCCTGCGCGCACACCATCTATACGGAACGGACGCCGGTGAGGAGATCAGCTGTCTGCGGGTGAGTATAAGCATTTTTTTTATTTTTTTTATTATTTTTAAACATTCTATCTTTTACTATAGATGCTGCAAAAGCAGCATCTATAGTAAAAAGTTGGTCACACTTGTCAAACAGTATGTTTGACAAGTGTGACCAACCTGTCAGTCAGTTTTCCAAGCGATGCTACAGATCGCTTGGAAAACTTTAGCATTCTGCAAGCTAATTACGCTTGCAGAATGCTAAAAAAATGCGAAAAAAACGGAAAAAAAACGCAAAAAAAAAATGCGGATTTCTTGCAGAAAATTTCCGGTTTTCTTCAGGAAATTTCTGCAAGAAATCCGGACGTGTGCACATACCCTAACACTCTGAAAATGAAAATGGTGGAGGCCCACAAAGCACGAGAAGGCTATAAGAAGATAGCAAAACGTATTCAAGTCGCACTTTCCTTAGTTCGAAATGTAATTAAGAAATGGCAGTTAACAGGAACATTGGAGATCAAGATAAGGTCTGGAAGATCAAGCTAAATTTCAGTGAGAGCTGCTCATAGGATTTCTAGAGATAAATCAGACCGCAAAAGACCTTCAGAAAGATTTAGCAGACTCTGTAGTTGTGGTACATTCTCCGCAAGGTTGTTAGGTGTGTCGGATGTTCCTCATCAGTATTTTGCACGTATGCTACCTTCGCCTTTGTCATGGGGGTCTTCTGCATTCTGCAGTGCATTAGTAATGTGAGTAGGTATTATAAAAAATGTTTGTTTTTTCGATTATTTTGGGGGATTTATATCCATTTGCTGTAATTTGCTTTTAATCCACATCTGCTGACACTTAAAGTAAATGCTGAAACAACCAGGGGACCGATTCATACTGTTTACTGGAACACAGTGAGATCTTGTACATTCATAAGACAATTAAGAAAATGAAGTCATCAGCTGCAGCTCCTCTGTTTTTCAGAAACAACGTAGTTGGACACACATTAGTGGATGACGCTACGGAGACATAACTAAACAGGCTAAAAAGAGAGGAGTCCCTCACTGCATGAGAAGATGTGGAAAGCAAAATCGACAAAAAGCTAACATGGTTTGAAAATGATGTTTCATATGCCCAGATTGCTGCAACAACAACTAGAAAGATAGCGGAAGAAAAAAGGCTTTGAGAGAGTACAAGACAGTACGGCCACTCTTCTTATAGGAGCAGTTGGGAGCCTGAGATCATGACTAAGACCACCAGGTCTAAACGCGTAGATCATCATTAGGTTCTATAGCCAATGTGTACTGAGTGTTGGATACCATATATATTGATGTATTTTAAATATATTTTCATTAAAAGTTATTTTTTACCTTCACCACTCGCTGGACACACCTGCTTTTCTGTTGGATTCATTGTGGCTACTTCACCCTGGTCCGTGCGAGGTGTTTGGTGATCACACAGGAGGTCAAGATAAAAGACATGTTTTTTTTCTCTACTTTCAAAATCAAATCTACGCCTGCTATAGTAAATTTCAGCCAAAATTCATGCCTTATTCTTTCAACTGACTTTAAGAGTAACCACCATTTCAGGTAGCTTTTAAGAATAAACTGTCCTCTGTTTGTATGTGCGTAAAAACACTATTTACGGTCATCATATAATTTTTATTCTGAATTTATCAACATTTTTTTCCCCAGGCTGGCTACGTTTTGTTTTTAGCTATCCCTGCACTGTAAAGAGGTCTGAGACTACCTGCTATAATGTCTCTCATGCACTGTAGACAAAGAGAAATCGCAATCCTGCTGCCTAATCTCTATTTATCACATATATGGACACAGCAATATGGACAACATTATCGAGCAATACTAGCTGTGCAGTGTAGCTGTGAATCCAGCACTGAAGATAGGCCAAAAGGTATGTTTCTATGTATTGTAGCGTGGCTAAAGGTTGGATAGTCGACGGGAGGTATGTATCACAGAGAAGGCTTGTCGCTGTGATGTAACCCGGAGTGTTTTCTTTAATGCACATAAAGTAATAAGGCATTGTTTAGTATATTTGGGTCCGGGTTACGGGTAGCTATGAGAGATGGGAGGGTCTGGCTACCCATATACCTCACCCCTGGGTAAGGGGCATAACCATGCCTATCTATGTTTGTTTCAGGACCTGTGGTGATGTCAGAACCACATGTCTAATCATATGATGGGTTCCTGGGTGTGGTTTCAGGCTACATAATGGAGCTGTGTTTGGCACATGTCAGTGAGTGTTTGGGAATCTGTGAGCGCGGACAGAGATCCCTGTGTCCAGGCGGGACACTACAGACAGGAGTCTGTGTGTGTGGAGGAGAAAACCTCCACAGTGTGTTAAGGCTCCAGGACTGAGCCTGAAGGACTGGACTCTTGTATTTTCGTTTCCTGAGCTAAAGGCTATTTGTTTACCTGTTGTTCACGCTGTTATGTGGTTTATGGAGAAATAAACCCACTTGAACGCAGAAGAGAATGTGGCTCCTGTTTCCTCCTATGCACCTGAGCGAGTGAACCCCTACAATTGGTGTTTTGGAGGCGGGCAAAGATCCAAGGAGCACATGTTGCAGCGCTGACTGGTCTGAGCCAGAAGATTGGACGGTCTTGAAAAACCGTGAGTAAAAACTGACCGGGGTCAGTGAGAACTGCAGTTTGTGGATACCTCTGAGGAGAAGAGGGATCCGGGAACCTGTGTGGCCAGCACCAACAGGTAATGGACAGGTGTCCGTGTGTACTGACCGGGGTCAGAGTGGAAGAAAACAGAGACAGTGTGTCTGGGCATCTCTGAGGCCGAGGGGTGTCCAGGAACCCGTGAAGTTGCCAACGGGTGACGGTCTGAAAACCGTGTATTGTTCTGATCGGGATCAGTGAAAAACTATGTTTGGGCTGTGTGTAAAGCCGGGTGTGTAACAGACCGTAGTCTGTGTTAATCTGACCGGGGTCAGTGAAAGACTGTGTTTTTTTTCTATAAAGCACATGTGCAGGTGTTTGCTGTGGCTCGGCGGGGCCACGAAGACTGAAGGCGTCTAGCTGTAACTCGGCGGGGTTACGAAGGTTGCTGTGGATCGGCGGGTCCACGAAGTCTGCGGTGGTTACGTGCAGTGCAGTTGCAGCAAGAGGTTCTGCAGCAGCCGGAGCTGCAGTTGCAGCAAAAAAAAAAAGACATTGCTGGTTTAGAGTGTGCAGACTCTTAAAGGGCCAGTGCCAGGCCAAAGTCACATTGGTGTGCTGTGCGAACTGGGGCCTGAGAGTACTGTGGGAAGTCCACAGGGTGTACCCCAGAGTGGGGTGGTGTCCCTAAAAGTGGGGTGGAGTCCCAAAACGGAGCGGTGACCCCAAATAATTATGGTTGGCCAAAAAGGGGCTGCGTCTCAAAAGGGGGTAGTTGCCCAAAAGGGGGTGGAGTCCCTAAAAGTGGTGATGGCCCTAAAGGAGAAAATAGTCCACAAGGGGGCAGTAACCCAAAAGGGGGTGGAGTCCAAAAAGGGGGCGGCAACCCAATTAGGGGTGGTGGCCCAAAAAGGGGCGGCAGTGAATGCCCTGTTGAACTGTTGCCGGGTTCAATGTAAGAACAGCGCATGTTCAGAATGTTGTACTGACTTTTCGTCTGACTGACAAGATGTCACAGAGTTGTTCTGTAGAAGTCAATGGAGTGTGCATGACTGGACTTCTGGACTCAGGGAGCCTGGTGACGCTGGTGAGCGCCACACTCCCTGTCTATCTGATTCCTGGAAGGAAGATGGAAGTCCACTGCGTTCATGGGGCCGCTAGGGATTATCCGGTGTCCAGGGTAATCATTGAGACGCCCACTATTATTGCCAGCCATGATGTACCTGTAGTCTCAGACTTGCCATTCCCTGTTGTAATAGGCCAGGACTTTGAAAGGTTTTGGGACTTGTGGGAGGAAAGGGGAGTGTCTGATTGCTCAGAACGGAGTTGGAATGACCCTAAGGGAGCCCCACCACAACAGGCGGCTGTAGTGATTCCAGATCGTGTGATGTGTGAAAAGGAGATAGCGACACCTAAGGTCGATAGTCCAGAGTTC
The DNA here is from genome assembly GCF_051348905.1 of Ranitomeya variabilis. Taxonomy (NCBI): domain Eukaryota; kingdom Metazoa; phylum Chordata; class Amphibia; order Anura; family Dendrobatidae; genus Ranitomeya; species Ranitomeya variabilis. The sequence continues at coordinate 501,559,299 of NC_135237.1, read as the reverse complement.
CGGGTGACTGGTAGAAAGTGTGGGTTTGACACGTGTTTAAATGGGGAATTGCTGTTCCAGGTTGACAGAGTGAGAGGGGGTGACTCCTATCCCGACTGTGACTCTAGCGCAAAGGGAAAAGAGTGCAGTAAGGAGCCCAGTAAAAATCACAGGTCTTCATCTCGTCGCAGGGGACGCAAAAAGGCGGGACAGTTTACACCCTCTGAGAAGAGAGATGATGAGGAAGAGACAGGGTCAGGTACAGATCAGGTTACTGTCTTTGATAAGGAGGACACTTTACCTCTGACAAATCCCAGCACAGAGGTAGGGCTGGAATTAAAACAGACCTGTGGTAGTCCCATATCTGCAATGCCCGGGAAGGCTGAAGTGGCTCAGTATGAAGGCTCCAGAGTACGCGATGCTAAAGAGATGGAGAACTTTGAAGTTACCAAGAGCCCAGAAGAGACCATAGAGGTGGATGCAGAAACAGGTGGAAGTCTGAAGAGGCAGAGTGTGGGTGGGCAAGAGCCCCCATCTGAAAGTTTAATTAAAGAACTGGTGGTGCAACATGTGCTAGCCAAAAGAGAGCAGGACCATAACATAGAGCTGCTTAAAGAAACTGTTGAACAAGAAAGGGTCCTGAGGCAAGCAATTGAGCACAAAATGGGTGACCTAGAGAAGGAGGTCGTTGAACTCAGAGGTCACCTATCAGCGTGTCAGGCCATGAATAGGGCCATATTGAAAGATATGGATGTGCTCAGAATGGCTCAAGAAAAGCATCAGCAGGAGCTTCTCCAGAGAGAGGAGGAACGTCGCTGCCTGGCAGAGGAGTTGCCAATGCCCATCTTGGTGAAGGCTCAAGCGGAAGAAAAGACTGAAGAAGAGTTCGTGCTAAAAGCGGAACAAGAGTCACCCGGTCGTGACAGACGTCTTGGTGGAAAGGTCAGAGGCAAAAAGGGAGCCATCTGTCTATGAAGAGAGTGAGACCCCACTCTTCAAGACCGTGATTGATGTACCCAAAGACATGCGAGAAGCGTGCGCCAGGAAGGGTGTGCATGAGGCATTTAGAAAGGCGGTAGAGGCGTGTAGTGTGCACTGGGCGCCGGAGACTCAGCAATTGGTCATACTGTCAACTAGGGAAGTCACAGTGAAGCGGGTGGCTATCCTGAGGGATATGCACCTACACTGCCTCCGTACAAAGCAGAGGATCATTTTGAAGAATGATGAAGCCGTTCGACGTTTGGAGCGTGAAAAGAAGGCTCTTAGTCGGCTGGGCTTAGTAGAAGACACAGTCCAAGTACCCAAAGTTCTGGTGGCGAAAGTCATTGGGAAACTTGGGAGAGTGATGCAGGAGATGGTGGATAAATCCGGTCTGAAGAGACTGAGGATACCGGCTGATGAAGAGGTCCAGGTCACGGGTGAAGATGGGATGGTTCCGTTCCTGGTTGTCGGATCCAGAGAGAGTCTTAGGAATATCCGCATGCTCCTGGAATATCGCATGGCATACCTAAGGGAGGTAGAACAGCTGAGACTTGAGAGACTGCAAGTTAATAAACAGCTGCCAGAGAGGCGAAGAGGTGCTCTAAAGCCTGGAAGTCCTCAAGCTGAAGTTAACAGAGGATATAGACGTAAAGAGAAGAGCTGCTCTCCGAAGAAAGACAATAGGAGAGATCAACAACCGAGACAGAACCGAAGGTGGTCAGTTGGAAGAGCTAGAAATAGTGACTCCTCAGTTAGCTCAGGGCTCAGTGACTTAAGCGGGAGATCCTGTAGCAGACGAGATGACAAGGGGTCATCGTTATCAAAGGATGTGACGGAAAGGGTTGACAAATGCCGACGAAAGGGTTCAATAACAGGCCCTGACTTAGACAGACGGTGTGGCTGTCAGGGACGACTGAGAGGGGTCTCTAGTCGGTTTAGAACAAGTGCCAAGCCCCACGGCTTTAGGCAGAGGGGGGAGGTATGTAGCATGGCTAAAGGTTGGATAGTCGACAGGAGGTATGTATCACAGAGAAGGCTTGTCGCTGTGATGTAACCCGGAGTGTTTTCGTTAATGCACATAAAGTAGTAAGGCATTGCTTTTCAGCATTTTTGTAGATTGTATTATACTTTATTTACCATTAGAGTCATTTTTAAGGGTTAGGGTGATTTTTATCATTTATATGTGTTTATGTATTTTGTATTTTTGTTAATTGCATGTTTTTTATCTATTTATAGTATATTTCCATGGTCCTATGTGCTTCACATTGGTATGATGAATGTGAGTCTGCCATCATGTCGGTCCTCGTGACAAGACGTCCGCCACGAATTTTGAAAAGATGCTGTTTTTTGCCTTTATTATTAATATTGCATAATTAGTATTCATATATGCTCATTTTGATGTGTGTATTTTGCTCTCATTATTAGTATTGCATAATTGTAATTTATATATATATCTTTATTTATATTTTGATATGTGTCATTTTTTTGCATTTTTTGATTGGGATATATCAGCATAGCTATAGTCCCATTAGGCTCAGTTAGCAGTATGTCATGGCACTTTGGGTCCCATATATGGCTGTTGGAGGTACGCCCACATCCTAATAAGTGGTTAGATCTTTGCATGTTTACAGTATTTAGGGGTAGTAAACTTGGTGTTTGCACTAGGCACTAAGCACTTTTCAATCTTTTTATGGGTTGGATTTTTAATGTTTTTATGCGTTGGATTATATTCAATAAATTTGTGGTATTTATAACACTACTTCACTGTTCTATTATTAATTGGCACTTATATTGCACTTTAATATACATCACTTACACTTTTGTATTATATATTGTGTGTATATATATACAAATTATATAGTATTGGTGCTTTATTTGTTTTTTAGCTTCACTATGCACTTGTTACTTGCATTGGTATATTTATTTGTTTTGGCCCGTAGTTTTTTCAAATGGATTTTTGACATGAGGTCCTCTTAATCTTATATCGGCACTTCGCACTTTGCACTTTTTCAATATATTTATCTAATAGTACAAACTTCTCGGGCTATTGTACTTCCCTTTTTTACCTCCTGGATGATGGTGCGCATGCGTGGGTCTCCCTCTCCTCACACTTCTGACAGCGTCATCGGTGGAGTTTGCTTGCGTTCCAGCTTGCGCTCCACCCGGCAGTTGTCATGAAGTATTTTTCCATCAGGAATAGGGTGGACTTGCGCATGCGCCATTAGAGTCATCCACGGAGCTAGGCGGCCGCTGTTTATTGCGTGATCGTATGTGATTGTACAAGGGTACTATAAATCATCATCTGACCTGGGTATAGACACGCCCCCGGAAGAAGCTAGGGCGAAACGCGCGTCGGGGCGCTGGGAAGTGCCGTGGGAGGAATATACACCTGCTTGTGTCCACTGAGGTAATTGTATTTCCATACCTTACTTTCTTCACACTATGCCTTATGGTCAGTTTGTTAGGTTTTGGTAGGATTACAGGATCCGATAGGGTGTCTCTCCATAGTAGATACACAGATTCATGGGGGATGCTGCATGCACTTTATATGTTTTCTGTGTACTATGTCTAGCGGTTATGGGAGTCCTGTGATATTTTGTACTTTGTATTGTGGCCATTGGCAGGTGGACTTCCTTCTACCTTCCCATGGGGTACTATCCTGAATTCACTCTGTAGCTTTTTAATATATGTTTATATTTTGTGTTATTTTGTTTTCTTATGGAATAAACTTTCATTTTATTTATTCGTGGTTGGCTTCTTTTTGGATGTCAGGTATTTTGCTGCCATCTTGTGGTTGTTTATGATATTTGTTAGAAGTACCATTTGTTCTATTTAGTTGGACATATTGTGTATAACATTGTTTAGTATATTTGGGTCCAGGTTACGGGTAGCTATGAGAGATGGGAGGGTCTGGCTACCCATATACCTCACCCCTGGGTAAGGGGCATAACCATGCCTATCTATGTTTGCTTCAGGACCTGTGGTGATGTCAGAACCACATGTCTAATCATGTGATGGGTTCCTGGGTGTGGTTTCAGGCTACATAATGGAGGTGTGTTTGGCACATGTCAGTGAGTGTTTGGGAATCTGTGAGCGTGGACAGAGATCCCTGTGTCCAGGCGGGACACTACAGACAGGAGTCTGTGTGTGTGGAGGAGAAAGCCTCCACAGTGTGTTAAGGCTCCAGGACTGAGCCTGAAGGACTGGTCTCTTGTATTTTCGTTTCCTGAGCTAAAGGCTATTTGTTTACCTGTTGTTCATGCTGTTATGTGGTTTATGGAGAAATAAACCCACTTGAACGCAGAAGAGAATGGGGCTCCTGTTTCCTCTTATGCACCTGAGCGAGTGAACCCCTACAGTATGTTTACCTCTTTCAGATGCTGCTTACTGCTCCTCAAAGCAACATAGACTTCTCAGGGCAGCAACTGTATCCTGATCAAACATTGAAGCTCATAATTCATCTTTATTTCTGCCTCTCCAAGACGGATTTTAGCAGTGAACTGAGAGATAAGTGCTGGATGAAGGGGGAAGAAGGAGAGGAAATAAAGTTTCTTATTTTCATCTGTACTATTTGTTTCTGTGAGCAAACTGAATCTACAGTTACACCTTAATACAACTGACTTGTCTATAGGGAGACAATTTGCTGACTGATGAAAATAATACAAAGTTTTGTAGAAACAGCACATCGAGTTTGCAGTTTATTGGTTTAGTTTACATGAAAAACAGCAGTAAACTGTTTTAAAAATATGGATGAGTAACTATATAAAAATCCAGATGAGGCACAATGGGGATTTAAGACTTCATTTTTCAGGTGGAAAGCTGCAATACTTGGTATAAGGAAAACTTGATTCCTGTCTGAAGCATTTGCTTCTGCACTATGGGATTTGCAAGTCAGATTACTCCCCGAGGCACAAGTGATTGGCTCTCTGTGTAAAAGATGTTCTAAAAAGTTGTCAATTGCTCATGGATATGCGTAAAAAATTTCAAAGCCCTGTCTCATAACACCTACAGAATATCAGAATATTTAAAGGGTAAGGACAGACCAGACAGGCATCGCTGTGTGACACTGATACAATACTACTGAGCTGAATAACATCCCCATAATAACCAAAGTGTTTCTATTCAAGTATATACATATAATTATGGCCAATTTGTGTTTTTTGAAGAGACCGAGCTAATTGTCATATAATAAAAAATAATATATATATAAATGTTAGAAAATTGCATGGGAGAGTATTTTTTCCAAAATGGTTTAACTTTTAAAGGGTTCGAGCTCACTTCAGTTAGTACTAGGGATGAGAGGACTGTTGAAAGTTTGGGTTCGTCGGGTTCGATCGAACTTTAGTGCAAAGTTCGGTACGTGTACCAGAATTGTACTCGAACTTGAACCCGAACTCCACAGAAATCAATGAGGACCCAAACTTTGGAGCTGGAATCTCTCTTTCCTTCCTGAAGTGTGCAACATACTTCCAGGAGAAATCCGTGTTCGGACGTCAGCACCGGACACTAGCTACGAACTCCAAATTTTACAGTTCGGGTTCGCTCATCTGTTGCTAGTAGGTGTCAGATTGTCAGCATCCAGTCTCTGGAACCCTATTAAATCCTCAGTGACGATGGTGTAATTTGAAGCATCTGGGCCCCAATGCAAAATCTCCAACATGACTCCCAGCTATCATAGGTCTTGAATCATAATAGCCTTTTAATATGGAGCAAAGCCAACCTTTTGCATTGCCCACTCAGGCTCTAAGCAACGTATGACAAAAGTTGTGTCCTCATGAATAGCAATTTGGTAGAAGTGATGGCATGGGCCAAGAACATTCCTGCCTGGATTATGTAGAAATCCTCACAGGTTTTGCCCACTTGTTTGTCTTTATCTGTACTCAATTAGAGATGGCGAATCATAGTAATGTGATATGCCATCAATGAGCTGTAACATATAGCCAACCTGCTGCAATGGCTACGCTCAGAGGTAGCTCCTGGGTTTTTAACTAGTAAGATTCCATGGTCTTAAGTGACATATAATGAGTTAGAAATGCGAAATGCGTTAGAGAATAATACCACAGGCATTTCACTATACCCTGGACTCTCTGGGTATTTCTTATTTCATACCGACCAGCTGCACAGCACACCCGCACCTCCTACAATTGATATAAAAAGTTTGACAGTGAGAGGTCTCCTTCTGTCAGCTCAATGGCAGCCCGCGATACAGTCACAGGGTGGCGATGAGTCGCCATGACAGAAAGGAGATGAATTATACTAACAGGCAGGTAAAAAATGTATTATGTGATTATAAAATGTAATGTTTCCTCTATTAGCTCTATATAAATATTATAAAATAAATGGTTTCAAAAGATTAAAAATATTATAGGTAGAGAAATATTGCCTTTTTTACCATGAAAAATAGTTTATTATGAACAAAAAACAAACAAACTAGAAAAACTGTACAAAATGGTCATGGAAGTATGTATGGGCAGGGCTGCCATTAGGAATTTCGGGGCCCCATACTGGCAAAATTTTCAGGGGGCCCCTTGAGACTCCACTCAGGCTCCACCCGAGCCCCGCCTCCACGCTCCACCCCTCGACCTGTCCATAGTCCCACTGCTCTCTTGGAAAAACTCCACTTCTCACCAATCACACTTTAACAGTTCTCATCACCAGATCACATACAAAGCCAGCAGCTTTTGTTTTGGCCGAAAGATTTTTTAATCTGCCACCACGACAAGGTAGACTCTTTTGGCCGGGCCCTACTCTACTGTAACTTATTAAACATTTGTTAAAATATCCAATACCATTTTGGTATATTTTTATTTATTTTTCATTTTTTTAAATGACCAATAATATCACATACAAGGGACAAATACCACCGCACCATGTCCAGAACACATATTACCACCATATGGTGACCAATAATACCACATACAAGGAACAAATACCACCACACCATGGCCGGACGACATATTACCCATACACAGTGACCGAATAATAGCTACTACTACAATACTGATCATGAATAAAAATAATAATACTAATATTACCATAAGTGCCACTATACACAGAACATATGTACTTAGTATGCAGTGTCTGTGTCCAGGTAATACAGTGATCACCGGTGACATTATACCCAGGAGCTCTGTATATATTGTACAGGTTATACCGTGATCAATTAACAAAAGACTGACCGTCACATCCAAACATAAATAGGTCTGAAAATGTGCTTACCTAGAGTCACCAACTCATGTACATTCAAACAAAAAGCAGTACACCTTAACGCTAAAACATGAAATATGAAATATGGAAAAAGAATTGCATAACTACACTAGAAATATGAAAAATTGAGAATTCTTATCGCATAAATTGGCCAATTCATGTGTACCCAGGTGATTCTCGCTGCCAGGTCCTAATGCCAATCCTCTCTTAGACTGAAGTTGAAATCTCTATAAATGTGGATGGGAAAAAGCAGAATCAAAGAATCAAAAGTCATCTGTATTACAAAATGGTATTAATAAAACCGTTGATCACCTCCTCCCAAAAAAACAAAAAAGAAATGAAAAACTTTTCCGTCCATGGAAAGCATAAAAATAACACGATTCTTTCAATGTAGAGAAAATATGGTGATTTTATTGTGTAAAAGTAGTAAAACTTAAAATCTGCAGTATTACCATGGTTATAATGCACACAGAATGCTGTAAAGACAAAATCCAAATCAGAAATGACAGAGTAACTGGGCTTTTTTCATCCGAAAAAATACAATATCTGTTATACAATCCAAAATGTTGACATTCAAAAATATGTAAAATATGTGTGCTCCAAAAACAAGGCCACATACATCTATGAAACAAGCCCACATACATCTATTGTAATGGAAAAGTTAAATTCTGATTTTGGAATGTGGTGACACAAATTCTAATTTTAAACAATGTGCAAATGGTTAAAAAAACTTTAAAAATATCACTGTAAATAAATTGACCTGCAGAAAAAATAACATTTTATTTGATTGGCATAGTAAAAAGTTTACAAACAAAGCGGTAGAATTGTAAACTTTTTTGTACCACTCATCGCCCTAAAAAAACAAACCAAAACAATTGATTGTTATACAATATATGTATCCCAAAATGCTTTTAAAAAGTTTTACTCTTCCTGTAAGAAAGAAGAAGCTATCATGGGGCTATTTCGACAGCAAAATAAAAAAAAGTGGCGTGCCTACACAATCCTACCTTTCCTGGCGGGTCTGCTCCTCTGTTGTCTCCATGGCACATTCTAATGAGTTCTGTAGAGATTGCAGCTGGTTGAGTGTTTCTTTCAACAAAAAACGTGTCACAAACTGTTCCAGTTTTGAGGCATTTTGATATTGCTGAAACAAAGCAGAAACTCACATGAGAGACACGAGACATGAATTATTTTATATCATTCCAAAATGCAATTAAATGCTGAACCCTCAGAGCCGCTCTTTCCATTGCACCAAGAGCTGTCTGATGACTCATGCAGAGGGCTAAGGAAGAGAATTTGGAAGGAATTAACAAGACTGAAGCTGTAACTAATAGTGACGAGCGAGTATACATGTTTGGGTGGTCTCCGAGTATTTTGTAGTGCTCGGAGTTTTAGTTTTTGTCCACGCAGCTGCATGATTTACAGCTGCTAGCCAGCTTGAGTACATGTAGGGGTTGCCTGGTTGCTAGGGAATCCCCACATGTATTCAAGCTGTCTAGCAGCCGCAAATCATGCAGCTATGTCAACAAAAACTAAATCTCCGAGCACTCACAACTACTTGGAGACCACCTGAGCATGCTCAGGCAGACCTGAGCAACGAGTACACTCACTCATCACTAGTAACTAGTGATGAGCGAATATACTCATTACTCGAGATTTCCCGAGCACGCTCGGGTGTCCTCCGACTATTTGTAAGTGCTCGGAGATTTAGTTTTCATCGCCGCAGCTGAATGATTTACAGCTGCTAGCCAGCCTGAGTACATGTGGGGGTTGCCTGGTTGCTAGGGAATCCCCACATATATTCAAGCTGTCTAGAAGCCACAAATCATGCAGCTACGTCAACAAAAACTAAATCTCCGAGCACTCACAACTACTTGGAGACCACCCGAGCAACGAGTATACTCGCTCATCACTAGTAACTAACAATTGTCTGAGGGGAGATACATCTTTCTGCAACTATTTTCAAATATCAAAGCTGAACGTTAAAGAAAGACTACAGGTAAAAAAACATGTTGGAGCTTCAGTGCTGAAACAGGTTCTTCCCTACTTTAAAACTTTTTTCGATGGGCCTAGGGTGTGGAATTAAGAAAAAACCTTGCACTCACCTTTTCATCTAATGGGACCGGTCCTTCTCCAGCACTGGCTACTGTGTTCCCCGACGGTCTCTTGCCATAAATGTCACGTGATGTCTGCAGCCAATCAATGGCCACAATAGCTAGTGCAGGAGAGCAGTACCAATCCGGGAGAGTAGCATAATTTATTTTTTTGTTCTAAATAATAATCTATTTGAAGCAGAAATTCCAAAAGTCAATATCAACCCTTTGGCATTGCCAAAGAAAAAAGAAGCAAAACCATAAACTCCACTTACAGAGACGTGTTTTGGGGTGTTTGTCCCTCAACAGTGCGAAGTAGGAGAACTGGTTTGGCTGGGTGAGAGGACTCTGTATCTGATTTTGTAAGAACTGCTCAGTCCGCAAAAATAAACGAACATGTGAGCAGCCCTGCAGACTATAATGGGTGTGAGATCTATCTATGAAAAGCAAAAATAGAACTTATGCACAAAAAACTGAATGAGGCCTTATACTGCTGTGGGCATTCTCATCCTGTGCTGTTGTTGTTTTTGGGTAATATCCTTCCAAGAAAAATAAGGGGAAAAAGGGGAAGAGGAAGACAACCAGCAATGCTATCTGTGTGAAATAGTTTCCGTAATGATGAAAGGGGTGTAGTTAAAAACTTTTCGCCTTATGAGGTTCTGCAATGACAGAAACCTTAAAAGTATGGAAATATTCTAAATGCATGCAGCCTCTCTAGCAGGATTCTGATAGTCTTCTAAATTAGATCCCATATATTAGCAAGCTCAAAGGTTTGGATTGGTCTGGTACTCCACAATGGATGTTACATATGAAAGACCACTGTTTGTTCATGAAAGAGTTTTTATTGAAACACACACACAAACAGCATAGACATACTGGTCTTCTATTGTCCTTCTATTCTTTCAACCATGATGTCCTTCTCCAGTGATTGCTCTCTTCGTATGATGTGTCTACGGTAGGCAAGTTGTAGCTTGGTGATCCTTGCTTCGAGTGACATGTTGGCTTGATTTGTTCCAAAATTGATTTGTTTGTTCTCCTTGCCATCCATGGTGTTGATAGCATTCTTCTCCAGCACAACATTTCAAAGACATTTATTCTTCTTCTGTCTTGTTCCTTTATTGTCCAGGTTTCGTGTCCGAGTGTCACCACAGAAAAGACCAGACTATGTACGAGCCGGGTCTTTGTTTCCTGTGAAACATAGATCATACTTATATGGACCCAACTGTATACTATACGGTATATATATATATTTTTTTTTCTTTAATGGGAACCAATAGCAGATTTATGTAACTTTTAGGATATAAAAATCCTCAAACAGGATTAGATCCTAACTTTTCTGATTATGTCAGTAATACTGCTTCTAACATAGGCAAAACATTGTTTACGTGTAACTGGAGGTATCTGATATGTGAGACATGGCATGTTAGTCCTTTAGGGAACAAAGAGTTTATTCTCTTTAAATAAAGCAGACAGATCTGTACAATAACCAGTGCTTATTGAGGTGACACAATGCTCCTGACCGTCTCCAACCTGTCCTCCAGTATATCCATTTATTGCACTTCAGGCAAAATTACCATCACTTGCTATTTCTTAACACGAACAAGTCATGTGTTTGCCATCTCGTGTACTGGGAAAACAACAAGTAATTTAATATGTCAACTCATCTGTGAATCAGATTTAATTGTGTAAAGCAAAAGTTAAACCTTTATAGGAATTACACTGGTAATGAATCGTCACATTAACTTTCATGGGGAGAAACAAAGAGAATTGTTGTGATAAAACATAAACTGTAATTCCATGTTATGCACAATGAATAACAACAGAGAGGACCGTGTCATCGAGGAGTAAGAGCTGACGCCATTATATGCCCCCATTTCTAACAGCTGGACAGACTGGCACCTCGATGCACTCACTGTACAAGTGTCAGAACCGATCTTGTATTTGCTTAGCACATTACATGTACTGCTCACTGCAGCCAGTAGAAATCTGTCATATACTTGTCTGCCTGCATTCATTTACAGACTGGCTGATACATTGTGGCACAGTAGAGCCCTATGTTAAAAGGTTTCAGCAGAGAAAAGTGAAGAATACCTGCAGTGCATGTAAAAAGTCTGATGTATTTTGTTTCAAAATGAACAAGTGTGCCCAAAAGTAACTATAAGTAATTGTTGTTTTTTAATCTTTAGCATCTGGGTTAGGTGCATACAGAGTGAGGGTTTCTTCTGCACTCATCAGCCTGATCAAGGGCCCACTGACCCAAACTACCAGACTAATATATCTATGTTATTTGTGAGGCAATGACTGTTGTTACAGGTAGGGGTCGCTGTAAGTCCCCTGCAGGATGCCCATGGAGGCGTATTGAGGCCATGAGAGTGCATTGCAGTCACAGGCATAGCTGTGATTGCAATACGAAATAAAAAGTAAGTGTTAGCCTGGACAAACTATTTGTCCAGGGCAGATTTAAGAAAACTTGCTGGGTTTTTGTGTTTTGAAACGAACTACGGGATGGTAGTGGGGCAGTCCGTTTCATTCCTGGCCAGGTTTTCCATGTGGATGAAGGACACAGATTACAGTTAAAAACCCTGCAGTATAGGGTAGGGTGTGTCAGAGCCAGAGTCAGTTTGGTGTTTGCTAGAGTGCAGAGCAGTCGGTCCTGCAGGGCTCCACCTGTGTGAGGCAACACAGGCAAGCAGAGCCAAACAGCCAAGGGAGCTGAGATGTCTGGCACCCACAACGTACACAGCAGTGCAGTCGCCCATGGCAACTGGTCTCGGAGGTGAAGTGGCGTGTTTATCGGCTGCAATCCAGAGGATATGGTTCCTGGCTGCGATCTGGAGGA